>NC_134705.1:58220770-58820770 GCF_043290135.1 Rhipicephalus microplus | reverse complement strand
TGAGGCTTGATGTCATCTGCAAAGAGCACCAGCGGTGGGGTTGCCGTTTCAAAGGTCTGCACCCTCAAAAAATTTGCTGCATACGCTGTGGTCGATATCCATACAGCGATTTGAATCACTAGAGTACTCAAGAACTCCTCTTGCAAGTCGGTGCATGCACAGCACAAACGCTGCATGAGAATGAACCTCCAAAATGGTGCAACGAAGGTGTGGCCACCTTACAATCAAGGCTCAGTGCATACTCTCTACATGGCCACCGTTCGAGAAAGTGAGGCACTTTTCACACAGTCTGTTTGCATTCAGAGTATACGCAAACCTTGATATAACGAACCCGGATGTAAGGGAATATCTGTTATAACGAAGTAAGTAAACAATAGTCTTGCAGTAGACATAGTGTTAAGAATACACCTTTACAGTCGACTCCCGTTAATACGAAGTTCACGGGAACCGCAAAAAACTTCGAATTAAACGAACTTCGAATTAAGCAAAAAGCACTAAAAACGGCACTTTTATTAGTTTAAAAGTGCGACAGTTTTGAGGAAAAATAGTCTGTCATCTTCTTCTGCTTGCCGAATCTGGCTGCGGCTAGCAAGTTTTGTAAGGAATACACGTGTCGAAGTGCTTCTTCGGCGTTGTGTTCTCCAACAAAAAACCGCTGCGCAAGAGCAAGACCCGCAGCTACATCGGCAGCCCTCGGTGGTGGCTCATTTCCGATGTCGTCGTCATCATCGTCATTTTCAGGAATGCAGTCATGGGGCCGAATTATCTGCACGATTTCGCTGTCCGTTAGTGGACCGCATGTTTCGACGTTGCTGTCCACAGCGACATACTCGTCAAAACGGATGTCACCGAGAGCGGCGCGAAAGCTACCGTCGTCGAGCTCATTTGTTTGCATTTCCACTGGCGCACAAGGAGAAGCATCCCTCGAGTTTTCCATGAAACCACAGGCCCGGAAACAATTGGCGATGGTTTCTTCTTTCACGCGGGTCCAAGCTCGCGCTAGCATGTTGATGGCACTAAGCAAACTCGCCTCGTATTGCGACGAGTTGTCCATGCACAAAAGCATGCGCTCGACGAGATGCTGCCTATACAATACCTTCACATTTTTTATTATGCCCTGGTCCATGGGCTGCAACACGGACGTCGTGTTTGCAGGCAGGTACACAAGACGGATGGCACTCAAGGCAGGTACGTTCATGTGGGAACTACATTGGTCCACAAGGAACAACACCTTACGGCTTGATTGCGCGAACTTGCGGTCGAGTTTGGTGATCCAGTCCTTAAATATATCGGATGTCATCCACGCCTTTCTGTTCGAGGCATAATCCACAGGAAGCGTCTTCACGCCTTTAAAGCACCTAGGCTTGGCAGCCTTCCCGATCACAAGCAGGCGACACCGTTCTGTGCCAGTCATGTTCGCCGCGACTAGCACTGACACTCTCTCTTTGCTTCTTTTGCCTCCAGAACAGTCGTCGTCTTTAAATGTCAGGGTCTTGTCCGGTAGCAGCCGATAAAAAAGCACAGTCTCATCTGCATTAAAAATGTCTGCCGGCTGGTATTCTTCGAGGTACTCGCGAAGCTTGCCCGCTTTCCATGTCAGGCACGTTTCCTCATCGACTGACGCCTTCTCCCCACACACGCTTTTAAAAATCAAGTCGTGGCGATGTTTGAAACGCGTAAGCCACCCATCCGAAGCAGCGAAGTCGTTGATGCCCAACATTTCAGCAAGCGATGACGCTTTTGCCGTGACGACTTCACCACTGAGAGGAAGTTTGTTGTTTCGTGCCTCTCTGATCTAAATCAGCAGTGCTTCCTCCAACTCGGGGTAGGCGCCGGTGCGCATCCGCTTCCGCGATGTCTTGAATTTTTCACTTTCAAACGCATCCAATATTGAGCGCTTATTCTTTATGAAAGTCGACAGCGTGTTAGGCTTAATGCCGTACTTTCTTGCAATGTCTTGTTTGGCGGTGCCTCCCTGGTCAACTTCCTTCAAGACTTCGACTTTCGTCGCTAGGTCTAGCGTTCGGTAAGGGCCACGAGTTGCCATTATCAAACGTACGTCACCACCACAACACTCAAAATCAGAAGCGCGGAAACACGTGTGGAATCAACCCAGCGCGCGGGTGACGCGGTGACACACTCGAGTCTCGACAAAAGTCAACTAAAGAGTCAGTCGATGCCGCCGATGCGATTCGCCAGCGTTAAAAAGATTGCCGCTTCAAGATCTGTGGCGCTGCGGACAGTAGTGATGGCGAAGACACCAGCGCGGTCCGGCAGATGTTTTAGCATATGAAAAGTTCCCCATTTTACTGTAAAATTACGGTCGCGACGAGACTGTCGATTGAAAAAACTTCTAATTGACCAATATTATGGGTTTTTAACTTCGAATTATCGAGCATTTTTTTCTATACGATTGCATGCAAAACTGATGGGACCACTTGCTCATTTCTAATTAACCGAAACTTCCAATTAAGCGACTTCGAATTACCGGGAGTCGACTGTATAATGAATTTTTATATATAGCGAACTTATTTTCATGCAGCATACAACGTTGTTATAATGAGGTTTGCGTGTACAACACGTGGGGGAATATGCAAGCTGTCTGTAAGGCCTGCTAAATCCTAAAGTTAAGGCCTGCTAAACCCGTAAGTTCACAATCCCCAGAAATCCCCCTTTGTGTTCCTAGTTACTTCATGCTCCTTGAAGACGGGCGGCATATTCCTGTTTGCTTGAGTAGTAATTGATGGCAGGCCTGGCACGCGGTGTAATGTTGTGACGTGCACCTTTTGTGCAATGTAGATAAGTCGGCTATTTTTACGTGTTCGGCCTCATTCGTCACCCCCACTTGCGCGATTTTACCCGCATGTAAACAAAAAAGTCATGGCTTTGCCGCAAAGGCGAAGCAATCAACGCGATAACAACAAACAACAAATCGGAAGGTCTCGTGCCGAATGGCAAACAGGTCGAAATGTGCCCCGCATTTCTCACGCACAAATGACGCATGAAACATACTCACAGGTACAGATGAAGGACGAATAAGCATCTCAGTTGTTACTTCCCTGTGTCTGAAAAACGCGCCCTTTTCGCAAACGGAGGCTGCGCAACGATTGCAGTGATCTTTGTGCGCCTGGCAACTACAACAGAATCGTTCCGACAAAACCTACAGGCTAGCCATAAGGTACGATTTTCCCCACTGCAAGATAAAGGTGCGCGATCGTGCGTACACCCCCTTATTCTCTACGCTGGTCAAAGTACGCGTGAGAGATGAACGCCGCCGCACGCTCACTGTGCCATATTGCTGATAATGCTGAAAACACCATAGTTCCCCAAAACTAAGATGCCCCCCAACAGCGGTAAGTGGTAAATATGAATAGCCTGCCGTTTGAACATTGAAGGAGGTACCTTCCGGTGGTTCAGTGGTTTACGCCATGCATTCATGACGCAGAGGTTCGATTCCGGGCGCCAAAGTCTTTTCTGGGTTTTTTTTCCTTCCTTGCATTTTCGTATATATAGATACGTGTACATATACGGTGAGTGACGACAACACCGACGCCTGTGGCAAAATCCAGCAAAGAGTATTCATATAATTGCTATCGCAATAAAAAAAATAATGTAATGTCCCTCATGTAATGCCCCTCATGTAATGTCCCTATGGGACCTTTGAGGAATAAATAAATAAATAAATAAATAAATACACGGGGGGGGGGGTGTTATTAATTTGGACGTTGCACAAAACATGATGGTGACGGGCAGTGACTTGATTGTGAAGAAAAAAAAAACACCTCTTTCTCCTGGGAGTCGTCTTGATGAAATGAAGTTGGGGTGGTGTGGGTCTCTAGCATTGTATGTCACTGTTTTGACTACCGTCTCTGCTGATAACCGCATAGGTGTATTTAGAATGTGATTTCACGAAGTACAATTTTATTGAATCACTATTCTGTTTGTTTGCTATGAAAATAATTGCTGGAGGAGTTTTTTCAGAATGCTGCACAGCATGACACTATTATTTTTGCATCATCAACTGAAATATGGAGTGCTTACAAGATGATTGGCTCCGTGAGATTCACAATGCATTAAAATATTTCAAGCTCTTCTCAGATGCTCCAAATTAGTATTCACATCCTTGAGTGTAAATGTAGCTTGCTTCTACAGTATATTGCAGGATGCGAAGTTAGCTAATACAGAGTGCTCCCCCATGCAAAATTACGTGCTCCGAAATGGAATGTTTTGCTGTTCTAAGCTGCTCCAAAATGAAACTTTTGCTGCTCCGAAAATTGCTTAGAATGAGAAGGCCTGAATAGCATCACTGCATACGTAATGGCCTTACTGGGAGGGAATTTTCGGCTACTATGTGTGACGTTTGCGTTCTCTTGCATAACAGAGAAGTGCAAGTGACCAGCCTACCTGGCTCTGGCGACTAACTGAACTAACGTGGATTGTGAGCTCCGCGAACTGCGCTGTCAATGCATGACATGGGACAGTGGCGTCATCTGCCCTGCTCCGTGGGAAACACATTGCGAAACATCACGCTATTAACGCTTTCTTACTTCCAAAATATTTCAAAAATCTGTGACAGAGTCACCCACGTAGGAACGGTTTCTCAAGCCCACCTAAGTTACATAGTGGACTACCAGAAGGGCCAGGACATTGAAGAAGGTTGAAAAGGGGCAGGGGGTTTAAACAAGATGTCAGCTTACATTGGCAATTGATAGATTTTTTTCGCACCTCATATGGGATGGGTCATTTCTGAAGGGAATCATCGTAAGGGTTCGAGAATTCTGCTGAATAATTTAATTCTGGCTGCCAACTCGAAATGTAGAGTTCCTGTGCCAAAGATATTTTTTACCACGTGAGATGCCTGATAAAAATAATGCTCAAGGACCATCACAAGCTCGTGGAAACCTGCAAACGTCTTGTTGCACCCCAGGGTAGAAGGGTGATCATTATGTAGAAATAAACAATCAATCTAATTCTTATTGCAAAATGCAAAGGTGCGATCATTACTTAACTAGGTATGGTATTTCTCTATCATCTCTATATCTGCGATTCCGCAAATATACTAGGTACTATGCTATAATCTGGTTCAACAGTACAGTCGAGCCCGCTCATAACGAACCTGATCATGACACAGCATCCATTCGTTGTATCCTGAAGTTTGTGGTAAATGAAATGCCGCTTTTAAAAAGTTGCAAGTGAGAATACAAAATTCTTTTTTTTTTTTCAAAAAGTTCATGATGCATGTGTTTAGAAGAGCAGAAGCAATTAGGGTGGTCTCCAGTTTCTATTAAGCAACAGCGTGCTCTTGCTGAGGCCCTTGGCATATACAAGCTGGCCGAGGTTATTCAGGTAGTTAATTGCTACAGGCGTGCTTGTGGGCACTGGCTCATCGTCATCTGATTTCACCTAATCGCTCTTGCCGCGCACTTCATTCAGAATGCCCTCATCCGTGCATGGTTTCGCAGTGTCAGCATCATCATTTGCCGTAATGAAACCACCCCAGCAGTCCCACCCTCCCTTGTCGGAGTCAATGATGTACTGCCACAAATTGCCTCCGGAGTGGTCCTGTTTGGAAACTTCAGGCTTGGCATTGGTTCAGACGTCGAGGAAGTTGGCCTTGCAACAAGAGTTTTGCACACATGTAGCTGTCACCTCCGCCCACGAAGCCTTCACCATCTCCAAGGCTGAATACAAGGGAGCAGCAAGTGCGCTGCCTGGCAATCAAACGTTATGAGGAAGTGTTCCACAGCGAGGCACCTATATTAAGTCTTGAACATGCGGACTACACCCAAGCTAAGCGATTGTACTTTGGACGTTTTGTTGAGCGGCAGGAAATGGTGCGGAAGGCCTTCCGTCCACCATCCTGACCACACACGCACACCAACAGAGAGCAAGACGTGCACAAGCGACAGACGAGCCAGAATGCGTGGAACTGCGCTGGGCTTGTTTCTAGCCGTAAAAAAAAAAACTTAATTCGAGCCAGCGTGGCCTGTGTCGTGAAGTGGTGGAGACAAGCGGAAAAGTTGCAATAAAGAGAGGAGAGCAGATTAGTGAGAGACAGGCAAAAGCGTTGCGATAGAGTGAAGAGAGGAGAACATACAGTGGGAAGGCGACCTTGGAAACCAAAACGCGGAAAGAAGGCAGGTCGAGTAGCTTGCATCAAAAGGTCCACAAAACACACAACTCATGTGTAGGAAAACTTGGGAGAGTGGCCTGTGCGCGTAAAAATCAAAGAATCGTGTTGTGGCACTGGCGGGATTGTGCGACTTTACCAACTTCGATAATCTGCTATTCATTCCATGTAACAGCCGTTCAGCCGTTTTTACAGTTCTACATTATGTAGAGGGCATGCTGGGTGGAGTGCAAAGTGTGTGAAAACAGGTCCTGAACATGGATCAAATCGCAAATTATCGAAGTTGGTGGGCTAGTGCAAGGGCATCCACTGGAACGATACGGCACTGATCCAGACAAGACACAGGTACATACAATTGAGTACAGTCGGCGGTTGACAATGTTGTCAGATGGTCTGGTCACTTTAGGCCAGGAATGCCACTGACAGTGTTACAAGACTAGTGATGAAAAACTAAGGGTAGACTAGTCAGCCGACTGGTATTCGCAAAATCAGTGGCAGTGTGAAAACAGGGGCCTAATATAAAAGAGTGGCGGGGGGGGGGGAAATGGACAGAAGAGTGTGTGACAAAAAACGTTCGAGGAGACCAACAGCTAGGAGGCAGGGCTGTGGAGGCAGGGTTGACGTTTAACAATAAGAACCTATGGGCACCTCACCAATACCTTATTGGTGGTTGAAAGCGATGTCCTCAGAAGTTGCTGAAGCTCCAACTCCGTTTGCTGTAACTGATCGGCAGCACTCAGAGATGTTCATTGTAAGTGTTATTTTGTGCCATTGAAATATTCCTGTATATTTCCACGGTCACGTGGGTATTGTTCATTTTAAGTGGGGCTGTTATATATGGACTCGACTGTACTAGATACCGTGAAGAGACTACTAGATACTAGGTAGGGCTGCCAACATGCAAAATTTTGGTAACTAGATAGTGGCACCTAATTTCAGAATCTGCAGCATTTTTTTTTCTTTCAGCTGAACCTGAATTAGCCGAGCCTGAATCGGCCGAGCCTGAATCAGCCGAGCCGGACAATGACCAGGAAATGAACGGGAGCAGTGATTCAGAAAAGAACTCGAGATGTAGTGGCTCACGCCACATAGGATCCTTCGGAGCGAATGGAATGGTAATTAGACGATTTTGCTGAGCTGTGTTGTTTTCGCAGCACTGCCATTTGTGGCTGAGCAAAGCCACAGATAATCTGGTCCTATCTGGGTAAAAACTCTTTGCACATATGTGCCTTAACAAAGGCACCTATGTCCAATAGGGACAAATAACAATGAAGATTTCTGGAAAGACGTAAGCAATAATTGGAAGATACTAATAAACAGTTGGCATCTACTCAGTGATAAACACCAAAGCAGCATGTTCCAGCATCGCTGGTCTACCCATTTTCACAGAGTGTTGGTTCTTGCCAGTAATGTTAGGTGTTGTGATGTATGATTTCTCATGGAGGAATAGACTCCAAGCAAAAGAGCCTACTTAAATGAATTTTTGTGGTTTCTTTTTCAAGTTCATAGATTTCTAGGAATCTAACGGATTTTTTTTATGCTAGAGATTTTAGCTATGTTGTCAAAATTTCGTTTGTCTGTCTGTACACTGAATTCCTTTGTACGCACAGTAGGTGAATAGAGTGCTATAAGACAATAGTATTTTAAAGGCTTTTCTAATTTCATAAATGTCTTTGCATTATGATGTTACGGTATGGAATGCATATTTCAATTACGAGTAACTGTGCAGTTTTAGCTTCTTTGCAGGCTAGTTTTTCGTCCTGCTCTTTATGACCAGCTTGATAAGCACTTGGATACAGTAGGGATTGTATGTTTTAAGTGCAAAGCATTTCTTAGCGAACCATAGGCACTCTGATCATTTCTATCTATATGCCTACGTCTTGACACTCTTGGAGTCATCTCCTTAACTTGTTACCTACTTAGGTTAGCTTAACAGCCAAGTCCTCTCTGCATACCTCGAAGGACTCGCTCCAAATGAAATTAAAGACGTCAGGATCAACTCACGGAAGAATATTCTGGCAGTTGATGTTCTACACCGTAGTGCGCTGCAAAGCCTACAGAACATCTCGGAAATCGTCAGAGTCACAGTTAAATCAGTGATCCCCACTGACTGTAAGGGCAGAGTTGGCGTCATTTATGACGTGGACATTTCCATTCCCGCTGACGATTTCCCAATCTTGATAAAGCCAACTACAGACGACATCCTCATCAAGCACATCACAAGGCTTGGTCAGTCACGATGCCTGAAGATTGTTTTTGAGGGAGACAGTCTTCCCCCACACGTCAAAGTTGGCCATGTTCGCCATCAGGTCCGTCCATACATACCGAAGCCCCTACAATGCTTCAGATGCTTCAAGATGGGACATGTCAAAGGAGTATGTACCAGCAATGTCGTGTGCCCGCGGTGTGCCGAACCTCATTCAGAAGACACCTGCCACGCAACTGCGTTCAAATGCTCCAATTGCCACGGCGCTCATAAAGCGTCGTCTAAAGATTGCCCACGAGCGAGAAATGAACGCGCGGTGCTGAAACGCATGGTGCGCGACAATTCAACGCACAGGGAAGCCACTGCAACTGTCAGGCGACATCGGCGTCACCACAGAAGATCATCACGCAACATCTGCCGTGGCATCTGACGTGGCATCTGCCGATAGAGACCCGTCATCTCAAGCAAGAAGAACTGGCCCCCCATCGTCAAGCTCTGCGAAGACGGATACACCGAAAACAGCATCAGGGTCAAGACTCCCACCTCGTGAAGAGTGGCCATCACTTCCACGAACACAGCCTGTTTCAGAGGTGCATCGATCCCCGCCAACCTCGATGCCATCACGAACCACTGATGAAAAGACAACTGAGGATCGCCAGGTCATCAACATGTTGCAGACCCTTATGAGCGCAATGCACATGCTCCTAAGCAACATGAACACCCCATCAGCGCAGAGGGCACTCCAAGTGCTGGACACTTTGAGTTCGGTGCTTGCAGCTCTAAGGTAAAATGATGGCTCGCAACATGTTATTCTTTCGCGAGGAGGTCAAGAACGCATCTGTCCTTCAGTGGAATGCCAGAGGACTTAGGGCGCGATGTCCGAGCTCCGGCAATATGTATTCACGAACCAGTTCTCCATAATTGTGATTTGTGAACCGAACCTGTCAGCCCAGATGAGACTGTCTGGATATGAGTGCTTTATGCCTTCTACCCACGGAGAGTGCAGCAAGGTCATTGTGTTCATACGGCGCGACTTAACTTATGTTCATCACCCTGTACCTCCTGACGAAGAAAACCAGTACGTTTGCCTAAGAGTAAAAAACAAGAAGACCACATTCACCATCATCGGAGCCTACTTACATCACACAAAAGAAAATACAGCGTCACATGGACAAGTTGGACAAGCAACGATTGGTATCTTTTTGGGAGTCTTTGGATCCCAGAAAGCCTCTGTCACTAATCTGGAGAACTGTCCGGGGTCTTCGTACAACCATTACTCAGCGCTACCCATTAAAATCTCTGGCACTTCACTTACGCTGCGAAGAGATTGATGTCGCAGATTCCTTCTGTCGAAGGATTGCCTGCGGCTCAAATTCAACTGGGACAAAGACGCCCGACTTTTCTGTATCCTCACGTGATCCCCGAATGGAGATTTCGTTTTCAATGGACGAACTAAAGGCTGCGCTTGCTTTGTGTAGACGTTCTTCAGCGCCAGGACCTGACGGCATTACTTACCGCGCTCTGTGTCACCTAGAAGATCAAGCTCGGCAGGCACTCTTGCAGCTGTACAACGACTCCTGGCAAACTGGCATGGTTCCACAGGAATGGAAGTCAAGTTGCCTGATTCCACTTCTCAAAGCCGGCAAGTCACCCTTGGACATTTCCTCTTACTGCCCGATTGCCCTCGCGAGCTGTGTGGGAAAAGTTATGGAAAGGATGTTTTTATGCGTCTGGAATGGTACTTAGAGTTCTACGAAATATATCCAGATGCCATGACCGGGTTCAGACGAGGCCGCTCGTCAATTGACAATGTAGTTGACTTGGTGACATATGTAGAACACCAGAAGGCCTGCAAACGGTTATCTGCTGCTCTATTTCTTGACGTTGAAGGGGCCTACGACAATGTCACCCACGAAGCCATTCTCAGCGCACTAGAAGGAGTGGGACTCGGTGGCAGGATATATACGTGGGTTCAGAGCTACCTACAGAATAGATCATTTCACGTGCAGACAGAGAATGGCCCGACACCCGAGTATTACTGCAGCCGAGGAGTCCCGCAAGGCGAAGTGCTAAGCCCGACGCTGTTCAACCTAACACTCATTGAACTAGTTGGCAAGCAACCAAGCAGTGTACTACTTTCCATTTATGCTGATGACATCTGTGTGTGGACATCAGGTGTGACTCGACTTCAACTTCGCGCTCGACTTCAGAAGGCAGCATCAGTGACATCGTACCACTTACGCAAACAAGGGCTTGAAATCGCAAGTGAGAAGTGTGCAGTCGTGGCCTTCACCAGAAAACCAATGTCCGCTTACGGCATATCAATTAACGGGCAGTTGGTGTCACACAGCCGGAGTCACAGGTTCTTGGGAGTCGTAATCGACCGAAACCTGTCTTGGACACCCCACGTAAACTACGTGAAAAAGTGGCTGACTGCCATTTGTCACTTATTCAGGTTTCTTGCTGGGAAAAGTTGGGGAATGTCTGTCGAGTCTATGTTACAGCTGTACAAGGTATTATTTACTGGATTCCTGCGGTATAGCCTACCTGTTATATCTAACACGTGCAAAACGAACCTGCGCACAATCCAAAATATTCAAGCCCAAGCGCTTAGGATATGCCTTGGTTTACCCCGCTGCGCATCGACAGCTGAAACAATTGCCATTGCACAGGACTACACGATCATGACGCACATCACCATTGAAACGATGCGTACGTACCTCAGGCAACATGCTAGGAATCCTTCCCACCACTTGGCAACCCTCGCTACTGAGAGACCCCGCACGAAATTTAGTGCAATTGTCTGCGCTCATCGTGCGTCATTTACGTCAGGTTTTACGCCTGCTGAAAAACTGGTGTATCCTCCGTGGTGCCTGACACTTCCACAAGTACGTGTTTCAATTCCAGGAATACAGAAAAAATCAAACTTGCCTTCATCAGCCTTAAAACAATTGAGCTTGGGCCATCTGCACGATATGTACAACAACCACGTGCACATATACACCGATGGTTCAACCACAGCGTCTGGTTTTGGTGGTGCGGTCGTGATTCCAGCTAGAGGAATTACTCTGCGTATCAAACTGTCACATGTCACTACGTCCACAGCGGCAGAACTTGCGGCTTTGCGTGGCGCCATAGAGTACATCAAATCCCAAAGACCGAGTAAATGGGCTGTGTTTTCCGACTCAAAACCAGCCCTACGGAGCATGCAGTCAGTCCTTCGACGAGGTTGCCATGAACAATTAACTTACGAAGTTGTCAAGCTTGTTCACCACGTCACAGAAACAGGCCACGAGGTCAAGTTTCAGTAGCTTCCTGGCCATTGTGGGATCAGTGGCAATGATTCCGCAGACAATGTGGCTTGCACATCGCACCAAGAAGAACACACCCTTCCGATTCCTTTGTCAAGGACTGACGCTGCAAAGCAACTTTGTCACCTGGCACGTAGTCTGAGTCTGCAGGAGTGGAACACCCCAAGCATAAGACATACGAGACTATACCAAATAAACCCTCGACTGGAACTTCGACCTCCATCCGGACATCGTCGACGTGAAGCTTCACTTTTTTGTCGCCTTTGTTTGGGGGTTGCCTTCACAAAAGCATATAGAACCCTCATTGGATTGACCGGCAATGCGGAATGCGACGTCTGCTGCACCAAAGAAGACATCGACCATCTGATATGTCATTGCCCTCGATTTGCCTCTGAAAGACAGAAGCTTTCGGACGCATTGCGACAATTGGTCGATCGGCCACTCTCTGTGCAGATGCTACTGGAACACCGTTATTGCCTTTCGTCGGCTCAAAAAGCAGTTAAAGCTGTCTTGTGCTTTTTGAGGACTACAGGCCTATGTGACCACCTTTAACTTTTGTGTAGTGCCACCGCTGCATACGCGCCAGCCGATTGACTGACAATCCTCCTTTTTTTTCTCTCTCTCTCTCTTTCTCTTCTCTTTCCTCTCTCTCTCATCTTTATGCCCCCTTCCTATTCCCCCAGCGTAGGGTAGCAAACCGGGCATGTGCCTGGTTAACCTCCCTGACTTCCCTCTTGTTGTTTACCGCCCCCCCCCCCCCCCCCCTAGGTTAGCTTAACAGGACATGAATCTGTGTCAAACATAGTTTTAAGGTCATCACATCAAAAATTTGGCAGATCCCATGTACAGTGGGAATCAGTGTTGTGCAAAACATGGGGAGGGAAGGTGACTGTGGTGTAATCTTTTTATTGAGAGACCTGTTATGAGATTATCCTAAAACTATCAACACATATTGTATGCCCAGACATATGTTGGACACTCGCATGTGTTTTATATAACCATGTTTTAACGTTGCATGACCATGTCAACAGCAACATGGGTATCATCACCAGCTGAAGCAGTAACCTGATATGTAGTGTTTGTGTTGGAGACGATTCTGAAGTTAATCTACGCAGCTCTATTCAAGGCTACAATCGTCTACATATCAGTAACAACACTACATATTAGTAACCTGATATGTAGTGTTTGTGTTGGAGAGGATTGTAGCCTTGAATAGAGCTGCATAGACCAACTTCAGTGATGGTGCTTAACTACAGTTGACGCTAACCAAATGTGATGCCTGTATCGGAGTACATATTATATATAAAATTGGATAGCCAGCACTGCAATCACAGTTGACGTTTCAGCAATGTTACACCTGCATTGGGTCTGTTTCCAAAGCAGTTCTGAGCCCTGGCTTGACTCTATGGTAGACTACTTTCCTGCCACGTACATCATGAAATCATTTTCACCAGTAGCATGTGCTACATACCTGAATACTACAGCTCACGGTATTCGAGTGTGAACTGTAGGTAAGTCTATCTGGGTGGACTTGGACGAAAATCTTAATTGAACAGCGTGAAGGAGCCCATGTTGCACAAAATGCGGTTCTATCGTCTGTTGCGCTGTCAGTGAGATAAATATTTGGATCGAAACAAAGAGGAAAAAAATTAAGCCATTTTCACATAAGGGGTGTCGCGTAATAAAGACTCAGGCCCTAGTTGAAGCACTCCATGTTTATTCTACAGCTCGTGCATAATCTCTTCCTTTTTCCCTTCTATGCTCTTCCATGTTCACCTCATATGCTATCATCAGCAACATATTCCACTGAAAGCACTGGAAGAAGTCTGCCCAAGTAGCACTGAAAGGAGCTGCTCAACTTTCTTAGTAGCGGGCGTGTGCTGTCGTCAAACACCAGCAACATGTCATCTTAGCCAAGGTAGATTACTGCCAGCCGAGGTAGACGCATGGCTCTGCTGTGAGACGCTCACAATTGCACCCGCTGTAAAGCAGGTACTCTTTCATTGACAACGTGCCGTCTGAAAAGTTGGCTTCTTGCGCGACAAGCAAGACTTGAAACGGAGACAGTGGTAGCAGTTTATAGGGCTTGCTGTCACAACACGAGAGGTCCGCCGCTGACAACCGCATGGGCTTCTCAGATCATTGTAGCAAAGCCCGCGGCGTTGCACCTGAATGACCGTCTCCATGCGTTTTTTGTCAATCGGACGACGCTCTGACCTGCCTCCCCACCAAGTTACTGAGTGGCTGCACATCATACGTGTAGAGTTTTGTAGCCTTGAGCAGGACATTCTTCTAGGAGGCATGACCTAACCTGTGCAGTGATGCGTTAAACATACACAAAGCTTTGTGATGACCGGTTGGCGGATGACTGCGTGATGGGGCGTATGTTGTACCTTCTCCCTAGGCAGGAGCCCTTCAACGCGCACTGCGTGCTCCTCGTTGATTGATTTGTGGGGTTTAATGTCCCAAAACCACTCTATGATTATGAGAGACGCCGTAGGGCAGAACTCCGAAAATTTTGACCACCTGAGGTTCTTTCACGTGCACCCAAATCTGAGCACACGGGCCTACAACATTTCCGCCTCCATCGGAAATGCAGCCGCCGCAGCCGGGATTCGATCCCGCAACCTGCGGGTCAGCAGCCGAGTACCTTAGCCACTAGCCCACTACAGCGGGGCTGCGTGCTCCTCGTTGACGTATGATCTAACTGCAGGGTCATACTCCTTCAATAGTTCTGACTCTTGCTGTAAGCTGTTCCATTGGGCTTGCAGACGGCACTCGGCCAATCTTCGATTATCCCTGCCTCTGTCTATTCCGGGATCTCATAAAGGGCCACTCACCAGGCCTCATAACAAATTTCAGTTATACCGTGGAAGTTTTTGTGTCTCCGACGAAAAGCGTTATGGCACAAAAATTCTTTAAATCGGATCATTACGAGCAGAGAAAATTGTTTTTATTTTATTTTTTGAAGCAGCGCAAAACGCTGATGAGAGGAGGCGAGCTTAAAACCCTTGCCGCTTGCCGCACGTATCTTCTCGGGCAAAATCTCTTCCCTACCCTCTCCGGCATCCAACCAAGAGGTGAGGTGCGTATGACGTGCCTGACAAGCCCGAACCCCGAGAATGCGAGCGGCGTTATTTTGTTGGCCAGCATTATTTTGTGGTCTACTGCCTATTTCTGCAAGATGGTTTGGAAACGCTGGCTTAGACGCGGTAGAATAGATGAGAATAATGAGTGCGCGAACGCATCGGAGCATTACTTTGGCTTCCATGGCTGTCATCTGGTCGATGCAGGGGCCGCGGAAACACGGAACGCATGCGCAACGCCGGCACATTAGCCCCGCATCTCGTTGAAATTCACGGGAAAAATATAGAAAATGGGTGCACATTCTCTTATTGCGTCTCATTATTTATCTCAAGTTTTATTCATCTATTCAAGCAACATATTGCATAAACTACTTATGTCGTGTTAAATAATTTTCGCCATTCACATGCTACTGTTGGCCACGTCAGAGCACTGTCGCCTACGCAGAGGACCAACGGAGAGCAACGTCATCTTGAAATTTGACCCATTTCCGCAGCACGTAGCGTTGCAAAGTTTGGCAGATGTGATCGTAAACATTGCGCTTGTAAGCTCAAAATTGTGAAAACCTGGTGAGTGGCTCTTTAACATTGGTGGCATCTGCTATAGCGTCCTTCTAACTCGATGCCCTCTTCAGATGACTGAAGTTTGGGGCGAGCCTCGTCTCTTTCCTCGATAGATGACGGCTTCATCAACGTCGAGACGCCGCATCACAGAAGCATCACTGTCAGAATGGGAAGTCGTGCTGCACTGCAGGAATAGAGTGCTAGTCGGTGAACTTTCTGGTAATTCTATTGTCCCCTGAATGGTCCATCCAAACTTGGTTTCGACAGCCATCAGATCGCAAGACAAACAATCTATCCAAACAGCTGCTAACTTCCAGTAGACGTCGGACCCGAGTAACACGCTTATTTTCTGTGGGGGCCATGTGTCGGCATGAAAGTTGTCCGCAATGTCATAATGATGCAGTAAAGAACAAGATATTTATAAATGATAAAAGCTCTGTTTACATAAACAGTCATCTCCCTAAAAGTCCCAGGTGTCGAGGCTACTCATTCGGTCCGAAATCGAATGCGAATGCGTTTTGGGAACTCATTCGTCCAAAAATCTCATTTTCATCAAATGGCATTACTTTCCCCGTGTGACAGCAATCAAATGACGTTATATTGGCCTTGTGACAGGGGTGTTATGCTGAGCGAGGACGACAGCACACTGCAGCCCAGCCCCTCGAGTGCTTCCCTCTTGATGAAAATCCCTGCTTCAGCTTGAATCAAAGCCTGCTTTTCTGCACGGCAGTCAAGCATACTACCACTGAGCCAGATCAGTGCTTCCAACTGCTGCTGAAAAAGACCCTATACAGGCATAACATCAGGACAACAGCTGTGGTTGCAGCATTGGCTATCTGTTGTTAGATCAGTCTAATGCACGACATATGCCCACATCTGTTGGCATGTGCAGGTACTTTGGATATCTTCGCATCAAAGCACCATATCTTCGCACCAAGCACGTACTTTCTCAGTATATGCATGCCCCCTCTGCCCTGATGTAAGTTCCAATGCCACATAGTTGACTGTGAGCTGCCCTTTACAGATGGTGTGCTAGACGGGCCTGGTAATCACACAATATGGCTCAGTTGGCACAAAACATTTCTCGTGTCTGTTCTGTGCTTTGGGTGTGACTGGTTTGGCCATGCCTTCCAGGCCTGACCCTTCTTTTTCTTTCACGCCCCCTTTCTATACTGTGCTGGGCTACACTTTGCTCTGCTAGCGTGCCTGGATAGCCAAGTAGTCATCCATAGGCCGGCAACTTGGACTCAAACTCGTCAAACTATTATTCACGTGGACTCGCCCAGATTCATGGCTTAAGCTGAGTGTAAGTCAGTTCGCTGACGTATGGCTATGATGCTCGCTGTATGATTGTGGGCACATGGGTTGTAGTTATCCACCTTGTCAAGAAACTTTTTGATTAAGAATTTCTCTCTTTCTGTCCATATTTTTTGCTCTCTCGGTGCTCGTTCTCTCACCGATCAGGGTTATTGCATCCCATGCCGGACAAATCGACACACTTTTTTTTTTTTTGAGAGAGATACAAAAGATAGAGAGAATGAAAACAGTGCGTGGCCGTTCACAATGATGATGATGATGATGATTTCTGTTCGCAACTAACACTGCTTCTACAAGCTTAAGCACCTTCGCTGGTGAAAATGATCATGTCTACATCCACCCCTGTAGAAGTGAAAGAAAATTCGTATGAATCACTCACATGAATTATTCACCTTTACAGCTGACTAAAAGCTATCTTGCTAACCAGAGACGAGTTGTTCACATAATCGATTCTTTCGCTTCTCCAAAAATCACTGATACAGGCGTTTCCCAGGGATCAGTCCGAGGACCTCCCTTATTTTGTTTTTCACTTATAAAGGATGGATATCTTTATTTGGAACACATTGTCTTGATGCTGATGATACAGTCGAACCCCTTTGTAATAGGCACTAATATAAAAAACAAATGGGTATAAGAGACACCAGTGCACACCTACCAGCTCTCCCGAATTGCTCAGGAAGCTACCGAATATCAACCAAATCTCCCGATTGTATGAATCGTATCTGGAATCTCCAGAAAAGTGGCCACCACAGCTGAGACTTTCTTCGTAATCAAGCGTGTACGTCGGGTTTTCCTGCTGTGACACTTGCAATGCTGCGGAACAGCACTCGCCACTACATTTCTAGTTCATTGTAACCATATCGTAGAGTGCCGCTAAGTATATTCTAGCCACTATAGTACCGGACGTCTGAGCGAAGAGTGATGGCGACGAGACGCGCCCGTCACCGTACCAAAAGGTGGCGCCAAAAAGAAGCACTTGCAAGTGTTTCTGGACTCAAACACAACGAAGTTTCCATACTTCGTGACTGTGTGGAAAGGTGATAAGTACAGACTGTGTCGCTTCATGAAACCATAAGAATTACGTTCGTGCTGCAGCAGGGCAGGGCAATATTGGGATTTTTTTTTTTTCGAAAAAAAGCTGCGCAGACAGTACAATTTGCGCAGAATGCCTACCGTATATATTCACGGGATTTCTTGCAGAATTCGCCGCTAAGTGTGCCATCACAAAGGACCGCTGTTTTGGAAAATGTCCCCAAAGTGTGAGGATGTAAAGCGGTACGGGTGCGGACGTATGGGAACAACCGCCATCGTCGAAGAAATGGCTGCAGATGCCAAAAACACAGTGGTGAAAGCTCTCAGATGCCGTGCTTTTGCAATTGCAGTGGATGGAAGCAATAACAGCGGGTTTCAAATGTCTCATTCTTAGTAATTCCCAATGTCTAGTTTTTTTAATGTTATTTTTGTAAATGCAAATAACTCAATGTTTTTGACTAACCGTCATCTACTTTTACCTAAAGTTAGCACAAACGATGGACAAATTATGGCTATATTTTTGTGTGTAGCACTGTGGAATACGCAACGTTTTGATTTAAAATTATGTAGAGTGCATTCATCTTGCCAACGTCTTCAAATTCATTTGCTAAGTGGTTTGTCTGTGTAATGTGTTTCTTTGACTCTGTTGTTTCAAACAACTTGTTATTGATCCTCGCATCACTTTTTATGCACAATTTTCGTATACTTTTCCGCTATTTCGCCACTGTTAGCTTACCAATGACTACTGAACTGTTTACTTTGTTAGGAGGTACCCCCCAACAGTTTTTACTTTGGGACCTCCTATTGTTGAATCACCACGCAAAAAAAAAAAAAGTGTATAGAGAAAGGTTTATGAACACAGAGTACACAGGGCTGAATTAACGAAATCTTGCCATAAGTCCACCAAGAGCAGTTAGATAGTTGTGATTCATAAAATTTCACTCAACATGGAAGGACAATGACAACACAGGGATTATGCTCTAAGTCAGGTGTAATACTGTTTAAAGGTTTACACAGGTGGGAGTGGGTTTGTATTTCACAACTGCTTTGCAAATGAATTTTACTGTTTGCGGTTATATGTACAGCCTTTATTTAGTAATGTATTTTTTGAAGCTTGCACACCAGCTCTTTTTCCTCTGCTCCCTAATTATAGCAGGTGACAGCATTTCAACTCTAATGTGCACATGTGCGTGCACACGCCACAGGTCTATGCAGGCAACAACTACTGGATTGACAGACGGGAGTGGAGCAAGCTCTTCAGTGCTCCCACAGACGCCAGGTTTTGCAAGTTTGCCGCTTTGCTATTTTGGACCCCTGAAGAACTGCGGGAGCGCAGTGTGACTGGCACTCCTTCTAACCGTTCTCTGTCGTCTGGAAAGTTCTATCCAAGGCAGCCACTGAGCCCGGAAAAGCTCGCTACAGTGAAAGGTACAACTTTTCTTCGTGGAAACGTATGCAGCACCCGTTTAGACGTACACAGCACTATTCAGAAGACTGGCATGGCAATTGAGCAGTACGAACGTCATTCTGCATGCATGCTGCAAGCCCACATATAATGTAGTCACAAAGCCACATACTTCTTAGATCTCGCATTCTCTTAATTTTAGCATTGCATTGCAGGCTAAATGGTTCGCCGCCATGGCTTAACAGCATCAGATGCAAACGATCGGCATCATCACCCTCTCGTTGTTGTCTTTTCTTTTTTTTGGCAGCAGAGTTGTTTAAAGCTGTGGTAAATCCTTAGGGAT
The DNA here is from genome assembly GCF_043290135.1 of Rhipicephalus microplus. Classification (NCBI taxonomy): domain Eukaryota; kingdom Metazoa; phylum Arthropoda; class Arachnida; order Ixodida; family Ixodidae; genus Rhipicephalus; species Rhipicephalus microplus. The sequence goes on along the minus strand of NC_134705.1, from coordinate 58,801,379 downwards.
CTGCTGTCTCTGCTTTCTAGCCCAGCTGCAAGAGTGAAGCCTGACGAGAGGGAGATCCTGGGTGAAACGGAAACCCAGTTTAGAAAGCAGATTTGGCTATGTTAGTTGACAACTTTTCTCGACAGCACTGTAGAAGCTACAGCACCGAAGCACATGCTTGCCACCGCTTCAAGAAATAGCACTTCAGTTTACCCATAAGTTTATTAGGTATTTGTCTTGCTGAAATGAGTGCCGCTTCATTTATTATGACATTAGAAGAGTTTCGGGCAGTCTTAGGTACGGCTGCCTTTGCAAAAAGGCCTTTTTTTTTTTATTTCTTTGACAGCACCACTTTTTCAGCACAGCTGTTTTCTAAAGTAAACGTGGTGTCCATGATTTAGTGTCAGTGTGCGGCCGCAAATAGGTTGTTTAATTTGCCATGAAAATGATGTCCAGCGCCTGTAGCAAATGTCACATGACGATTTGATAGGAGAGCTGTGACGACTTGGCAGTTAAATTAGCGAGTGTACCTTCTTTCTCCTCTTCACTACACTTGTAATGAAATGCTAAAATGTCGACTGAACTATCAAAATGTTTCTCCCGTTCACATCATTTGTATATATATTATTTTCTTAGCGTGTTGATAGTGCGATTCATCAAAATCGAAATCAGCCGCAAGTGGCCAGACATTAGGACTTACATGTAACTGTGCAGGTGCCTAGTTCATGATTCAGCCAAAATCTATGCTTCACGGTGAGTTTGAAGACAGTGCAGTGAGATTTGCAACAAGATGTCATGATGTGCTGCTGAAAAAACTTGTTTGGGTGCTGCATGTGATTTGCTTAACAATCTCCCTTTTCTGTGTCTAGCGGAGGCATTTGGAGAAAACGAGTTTCACTGATCTGTGCAGGCCTCTTTCGATACTATGCGGGCAAGGATCCCCTGGCACAGGAAAGACAGAAAGCTGTGCGGAGGCACCTGTCAGCCACACTCTGCAATATTCGCCGTGAGTGATCTTACTGCATTTATAGTACAGCTCCACTTACGTTTGCTTTTCTTTTGCGTATACATTTCGCAGACGCTCAATAGGATTAGCAACAACCATTAGAGTCTCAGTCTCTCATCCATTTCGAACATGAGCCCTTCATGGGGCCCGTCTGCAAAAGCCAATTAGCCATGAAACAGGTTTTATGAGACTTTCACAGATGCAGGAAAGCTTCTTTTGGAAGAGTTCTGATTGTGGGACCCACTCGGTAGTTTCAATGTGGGAAGACCCTTTAGCAGCAGTGCCAACTTTGATAGTGCCTGTTTTATTGCGCCAAAAATGTGCAGATCATTCTCTTGTTTAAAATGTATACGTGCGTGTGTCGTAACCATTATTCTATCAAAATCTTCAATAAACTGTCTTTCAGTGATGAGGTTGTAGTGCAACATGAATGTTAGGATTAGGTGATGCTGTCGGAATAGCGTACACAAGCACGCAGCCTCTTAATCATTCACATCAAATGTTTTTCATATGCATCAAATCATATTATGTCAAATGTTTTTCGTATGTGATACGGTCCTAGTAACATTGTGTTGTATAGTTATGTATTGTTATGAAATCTTTATAACAGCATTATGTAATGAGAATGAAACAAATTAAGGAAGCTTCGCATGCCAAGCAGCCTGAAGCAAGTGCATAACGTCAGAATAGTCAATTGAGCAAGTTGGTGGGCTTCCATCTTGAATGAATTAACAGTGCGAAAAAAAAAAAAAAACGAGGACAAGCAGAAGAAAGACAAACAAGCTGCCTGGGATTTCTCAGCTCGTCCTCATTTCATTTCACTTTGTTTATTTGTGCAAGGTAGAAAGGTAGACCTTCTTTGTTCCTATTTGGATCTTTGTTTCTTTCTTTTCTTCTTTACTAATTTTTTTTTCTTTTTTTTTCCCTCTTTAGTCCTACTTGTTCCTGTTTTTGTTCCTAAAAAAGTGCGTGCTTTGGCTTCATAGTCTTGGCTGTGCTGGCACAGAAAGTTGTCGCGAGGTATAATGTTGAAACATGGATGGCCAGCACACACAGGGGCGCGCTTATCACGGTGTCCAATTCGTATGCATGTCCACTTGGGCGGAGCACATTCAGTTACGCAAAAAACTACGAATCGTGACGTTATGGCGCTTTTGACCACATCGAGGCACTGAAGGTTGCCAGCTTCTTCGCAGCATAAAAAGAAACTAACTCTTTCAGTATGGCGCCATAGGCCATCAGACACGGGTGTCCGATGACTTCAAATCTCCCGCAAAAAATAAAAGCAGCGCTTTACAGACAAGTTGCGCCATCTGGCATACTCTTTGAAAACTCCTCTTACAGTTCCAGCTTGGTTTGTTTACATTTCGCGCCCCGCCGTGCCGCTGAAGACGACACTTGAACCGAAAGTGGTTTCGAGTTGCGTGCGAGAATGGCGTCCTGTCAGCGTCGCGCTCCTCGAAAGCAGACTCCTGCAGCAAGTATTTCAGTCGCTTCTCATGCCGATTTTTCTGACCTAAGCAGTAGTGATGGCTCAAGCAACGATGCGGGATCGTCAGATTTTAGCTCGGACGACGACACTCCTGCTGCGCAGGGGCCTCAAGCTTCGACAAGCGCTTGCAGGTGAGATTCGTTTTCGACTTCGCGCTGTATATATATAAAAAAACGCACTTCATACTTGACGACAGTGCTATTGTTTGTTTCTTTAGGGCCTCAACAACATATGGCCGGGATACTTTGCCGAACTCATTGCGCCGTGTCAAGTTTTTGCCAACGAGAGAACCAGGTGCCTATGTTGGAGCAGTGATGCGGAGCGACGCGCGTCGGTTCTGTAGAGCGCTGGATTTTTTTCTTTTGTTTTGCACGACCGAAGTGATCAAGACGGTGTGCGAGAACACAAATAAGTACGCCTGGATGCACATATTGGGGAAACAAACCTATTCTCGGCGTGACGGGTCCTGGGAGGAAGTCACTCCATTGGAGATGCTGCGACTAATTGGACTCATCATCTACATGGGCCTTGTTGAAGTACCGCGACTGCACTTATATTGGCGGACCACAGGAACATTCAGTGGCCTGCTGCCACCAAATATTATGCGACGAGACCGATTTTTCGCGCTGCTTGCCTTTCTGAGTGTAGGGGACCCAGGAGACGCAGTGGCGGCAGCATCTGATGGAAAGACATGGAGGGTGTTGTGGCTGCTGAGGCACATAAATCAGCAATCAGTAAATTTCTTCCAGCCACAGCGCGACCTCTCCGTTGATGAACGTATGGTCAAATCTAAAGCCCGATCAGGAATCAGGCAATACATTAGGGACAAGGTGACTAAATTTGGCTATAAACTCTGGGTACTGGCAGATTCGAAAACCGGATACACACTTCAATTCTTCGTGTACACTGGTAAGCGTGAGGCACCGGGGCCTCATGGCTTAGCCTTTGATGTAGTGAACAGGCTTTGTACACAGTACCTTGATCAGGGATACAAAATTTATATGGATAATTTTTACACATCAGGGAAACTTTTTGAACATCTGCTTCAGCGCAAGACACTTGCATGCGGGACAGCTCGCAAGGACCGTCGCTGCTTTCCAGCTGAATTGAAAGACACTGCATGGGAAAAACGGGCACAGCGTGGAGACATTCGATGGATTCGGAAGGGTAGCATCCTCTACATGCAGTGGAAAGACCGCCGGGCTGTGAACTTGATGAGTACAATGCACACGGCAAACCAGCATGTGTCGGCCAAAAGAAGAGAGCGAAGGGGGAGCCAGTGGGCTCTGAAAGTAATCAAAAAGCCGCTCCTTGTCCACAAATACAATGCTGGGATGTTAGGTGTGGACAAATCGGACCAAATCATTGGCACTTACAACGTCCTCAGAAAATGCGTGCGATGGTGGAAAACTCTCTTTTTTCACTGTGTTGACATCGCGTGCGTGAACAACTTCATTCTCTTTCAAGAGCACCGAAAAAACAACCCAGAAGTCCCAGAACTTTCCAGGAGCATTTATTTTGATCAATTGGCCTTTAGAGAAGAACTAATTCATCAGATATTTGATTATGACGAAGTCGCGCAAGGACACGCCCCCATTTCACCCCCCTTCGCACCATTGGACCCTCTTCGGCACCAACCAAAAAGAATGGATAAAAGAAGAAACTGTAAGATTTGCTACAAGAAAACAAAAACACAAAACAGAACAAGTGTCTATTGCTCCACCTGCAAAGTTTATCTTTGTTTCGTGTCCTCGCGCGACTGCTTTGCCGAGTGGCACAGCCGTCAAGGCCGCTAGATTTACGGGCATCCAAAAATGCAGTACTTAGAGCACCGCATTGATATATATACTAACCGATAGCTGATAGAATAGGGAACAATTTGTATATTTCAGAATTTCAAAAATAATTTTCTGGTTAAGCATACTCGCTCACTTTTTTTGTGTTTGTACTTTTTTGTGCATGTTTGCTTGTAATTGACAAATAAACTTTCAATTACTATAAACCTCACAGCACTGTCCTTTCATAGTTGGAAAGCCAAATGAAAAAGCTACGATTTGATATATAGCAATGCTAAAAGCTAGCAGTTGTTCAAGAGAAGAAAATTTTTTTCTGGAAGCACTGAAAATCGGGCATTTTTCCTCCGTAACGAAAGAGTTAATCACGTTAGCCCCTGAATTACGGTACGTTTAATGCAGCCGCCCAACTGATGCACCAGGAACGTCCGGCTGTACAAATTCCCTAAATCGCTCTTCAAATATCGCAACACATTCATACAACGATCAGACTTATCTAGGTTTGTTTAAGAGTCCTGTTACTGTACGTTTTATCCACTTAGCTGTTAAAGTTCGTGCACGGCTCACAAAAATATGGAAAAAAAGAGAGAGAAAAATACATAGAAAATAGGAAGGCCGGCCAGTTTAGCTCTTTCTTCATACTTGGCGCGTCAAGATTTCTTACCTATTAACTATGCTTCCCTGCTGTGCAGCGCCAACTGTACTTTCATCTGGGATGAGTAAACAAAGAAGAAGTGTATGTTTATCATGTGAATGATGAAGCAGGAGCGCAAGTTGATAATTTACAATATGCTTAAACATAGCTGTGCTCTCGCAAATGGCACAGCGAACATTTCTCACAGCATAAGAACATATATTGGGGGTGGGGGGGAGGGCAATCGCTTGTAGGTACGCACCAAGAGGGCCGTGGCTGCTCTCATTGGATTTAAGGAGTCTGTGGCATTCTTTCACAATTGGATTATTTTTGTGTTACCCAGCACATCCATGAGAGCTCTGCGCACTCAATTAGTTTGATATGATATACAAGCTAAGATGTGTAAATGCCTTTCTGTGTGCTCAGAAACACTTAGGTGGGCTGATGACAGGTGCCACATATACACTGATTCTCGAATGAAGTGAAAGAAAATGTATATATATCAAGTAATGTTTAGTAAAAAAAAGCTTCCATATATACCTTAGTTCAATAATTGTATCGAGGGTTTTACGTCCCAGAGCCACAATATGATTGAGAGGCACCATAGTAGCAGAACTGAGGAAATATTGCTATGTGGTGTTCATTAACCCTTTAATACCTGAATCATGAAACTGCCAAGCAAAATGAAAATTGTTTTCATTTTCCAACGTCAAATAGCAACCTTTAAATGATTCTTCCACTAAATTATCTAAAATGCAATTTTAATATGTACTTTTATGTATGTCGCAAATTCTCCATATGCCGTAGAAGTGAGGACCATGCAGCAGAAGAAGCATCATAACATGTTGAGCCACGTCTTGAGCGCGTACACACAAGTAAACAAAGTTATTGAAGATAGAACTTAAGTCACATAGGCGAGAAAGAACGATTTGCATGCTCTCGTCGTCATCAGCTGCAAAACAATTGGTTCTAGCATAAAGTACCTTAGACGAGACGGGGCTAGATTATCCATGCTGAAAGCTGTGTTCCCTGTGAGTACTTAACAGCAAGCATTAAAGGTGGCACACATTCCGTGGCTTGTTTTTTCGAAGTTTTTCCCTATGCCACGAACTTGCGACACTCGGCAGTAAATGGTTAAAGTGCACTGATATCGCATGGTACATAGGCCTCTAGGATTTCGCATCCGTCGCAATGCAACTGCCGCCGCTGGGATCAAGCCCACAACCATTTGGCTAGCAACTGTCCATCATAACTGTTACACCACTGAGGTGGTCTGTACCTTAGTTTCAAGATTGGAGTTTACACATTATTGTGTTTTTGCTTTTCAGGCCACGGGGTCACAGACCTACCGCATTCATTGGCCACCAGGACAGATGAAGGAAGGCCCTGAATCTTCCGACGACTCACCAGAAGTGGTCACTCGCCACTCTTGGAGAAGGTAGCTTTGTGGGCAAAGTCTGTGCTCTTGAACAACAGCTGCAATGACAGCAGATGTGTAGTTGTTCTGATGGTGCTGTACATTTTACCAATTGTGCCAAAACAGTTTTACTGTCTTTGTTTTTATGTGCGCAGCACCGTTTTAATAAAATTCACACTGTGTGCCTTGTGTTTTAATCTTTATGCTGTAATGTGGTCTCTAATTATGTTTAATAACTACTCTTCACAGAAGATACTGCATTACTACAACATAAGCAGGGATGACACAGCAGTGCTAATTGAGCTGAAGCACTGCATTTACAACTGCCTGTGCCATGCTGTGCCAAAAGTACGATAGTACACTCCCTGAAACTGCACCATGCTGCTCTAAAATAGGAACCGAGAATTGTGGATTCGTTTTCTGTCCAGTTTATACCAGAAACTTACAGCTGTGTGAATAACTGATCCTACTTCGTCTGCGATTTGAAACCGAGCATTTCAAATAAAAATCTTGTCACAACGTTGAAGTTCACAGAAGTAAAGCCAAAAAAGATTTGAGCTGTGTATTGAAAGTACCTGTGCTCTGCAAAAGTACTGGCATCCAAACACTCTGATAGCAGCGATTACAATCATTGGTCATCGAAAAAACCGATCAGTGGAAAAAGCGCCTTGATATTTATACATCAATTATCGAATATTCAAGCCTTATCATTCTGGCCCCAATAGTTTTTAAATAAAATCTACTGTTCATCTACTAGGAGGTGAATCATTGTGGAACTTGTGTACATCAAGTTCCATCTACTGTTTGTGGTATGCACACAAGCTTATGAGAACAGCAAAATAATTCTGAGTGCTCCAAGGCATTCTGGTGCTGTCTGTACAGAGCATTGGTTACATGTGTAACTGGCCAGTCGCATAAAAATACAAAAAAATATGTGCATGTGGCTGTAATAGCCCTCAAGAGTAGGCTGTCAGACACATGGTGCAAAATAGCGAGTGATCAGTCGTGCAATGTGGCTCAGTCAGTTTTCCGCATACAACTGTTTCAGACAAATAGTACAAATGAGTAAGTGCTGCGTTGGCTCCACCTACATGCAGATAGCCTGGTCGCACAAGACCTTCCAATTTGGTCACTGTTGCCCGCTCAAAAGTGTTGCCGATGGGTATCATTCGTTTTGTGCACCCTAAGCCGCATCGCCATTGGCTACCGAGTCATTGTCAGCTGTGTTAGTGGCGGCCATCGGCATTTGGTCCGTCTCCTTTCCTGCGCGTCTACGCATATTTCCGCGATTTCAAGCCCGAAAAAGTGCAACGTGAGACCGCAGAAGTTTCAAACGAAGCACAAGTTCAAGGGAAGGCGGCGTAAAGCGCCCAGAACGACGGCGACGAACGAGAACGCGCCTACGTGTGCTAGGCCTGAAGGCGGCATCGACGAGTGCGCGAGCGACAGTGGCTGCGATGAAGGGATTTACGCTGCGCTTTCTTTCGTCAGTGCTTCAGAAAAGAAGCTCGGCTTCTTCGAAAAAGACGAAAGACAGCGCGATGAGGTTTGTGCAACGACAGTTTTGTGCGACACCCTCTTGCTGACGGCACTTGTGGCAGGTGCGGCATGCCCTGCTTGCGGTATTCAAAAACTTGCCGTTCGGGAGCCGGCAGAAAAGCGCACGGGAATTTCGTCGCTCCTCGAACTTCATTGCGAAAACAGCGAATGCTCAGCGACTGTTCTTTCGTGCTCCTATATGTCACTGCGTGTTACGGCGGACGGCAGCAGCCGAGTGAGGCAACGGTACGACAGTGGGAGCTCCCGAGATAGTTTCGCTGTAAATGTGAAGGTGGTGGTGGCTGCACGCGCTGTCGGCATTGAGCATGAGCAATTGTCGAGATTTTGCTCCATTATTGGACTCCCAAAGCCAATGCACCACCGAAGATTTTTTTCGATAGCAAAGAAGGTGCACACCGCTGCCATGGCAGCTGTGAGCGAAAACTTGCGCCGATCCAGAGAGTTGACGAAAGAAGTAGCAGGCGAAACCGATGTGGCTGTTATGTTCGACGGCACTTGGCAAAAGAGGGGCCACAAAAGCCACAACGGGATTGGTGCAGTTATCTCCTTAGATACTGGCCTCTGCTTAGACTTCGAGGTCATATCAAATTACTGCCTGACATGCAGTAGGCACAAGGATATGGGCCCAGACGAGGAAGTGTGGCAGGCATTTTATGGCCCAGTCTGTGAAAAAATTGCAGACTGTTCCTCCCATGCCATGGAAACGGAGGCTGCAATGCGCATTTGGCAGAGAACATTGACTTATGACACCCCACTGCATTTTATAACATTCTTCAGTGACAGTGACAGCAAAGCATATAGTGCAGTTGCAGAGTCAAAAGTCTATGGTGCTGTCAATATAGAAAAAGAAGACTGCACTAATCATGTGGCCAAGAGACTTGGCACCGCGCTACGGAAGCTGCATGTGCCATTACCACGAGGGCAGAAAATGAAAGAGTCAGCCATTCAGAAGCTCCAAACATACTATCAGATTGCCATAACAAGCAACAGGGGGAGTGTACGGGATATGTACACTGCAGTATGGTTTTCGTACTTCCACTCATGCTCTACTGACAATGCTGGCAGCCACAAGTTTTGCCCTGCAGGAACAGAGTCGTGGTGCAAACATCAACGCGCTGAAGCACTTGGTGAACCTGCAGCACGCCACACACCTCTCCTGACAAAAGCACAGGAATTGGCTGTTTTGCCCATTTATAAGCAGCTAACGGATGAGAACCTCTTTGCTCGATGCATCAAAGGGAAAACCCAGAACGCATCGGAATCCCTGAACAGCAAAATTCGCTACTTTGCCCAAGACTAAGTTTGTCTCCCGAACGGTTGTCGAGACTGCCGCAGCTGTGGCAATCCTGTGGTTCAACAAGGGTCATGGTACTTTTTAGCACATCCTGGAAGAGCTCAACATACTGCCATCTAGAGATCTAGTTACTTTCAGTGATTCCCGCGATGCGAGGCGCATCAAGAGAATGTCCGAGCGTCTGACAGCAGAAGCAAGGGCGCACCGTCGTCGTGGAGTGAAAAGGGCACGGCTAGAAGAGAGTGCTCGCAAGGACCGCGAGGGCACAACCTATGCTGCAGCACAGTTCTAGTAACTTGCAGTGCTTTTCAAAGTTCTGTTGAACATTATGGCCAAAGATTATGCATTTCTAACAACTCTGTGTTAAAAAAAAAGGTTTCAAACTTTCAAATGCGTTTTTCTCCTTTTGCAGTTTTGTGTGATCTGTGCTTCTTATACACGCTAGTTCGTACACTTAGAATTGTCATACCTCTATGAAATTTTGCACATAGCATGATGAAGGCCCATAGAGTGCAAGTATCTATTCAGATTGTCAGTGCTGCTTGATTATGTTTTTCAAAAATTACATAACATTGAAAGCCCTTGGCAACTAGAGCTGTAGTAAGTTTTTCTATTTTATTATTGTATTTCACCGTTTTACACACAAAATTTATATAGTTTTTGGCACTCTACAGTTCCAAAGGATCATAGTCAGCTATATCTGCATGCTTTATCTTAAATTTTTATAGGTCAGAATTGTTGCATAACAATGGCCATAATTTTGCAGTATCTGACCTGCAGAAAGAAAACCAAGCAATTTACATGAAAATAAATGACATATTTGAAAAGAGGAGAAAAAACTCTATGTGCATGCCAATTTGTGTTAAATTCAGACTCTTATTAAAGAAAATCGTTTTTCGAGTAGCATCTCCCCTTACCTCAAACACGATGAAAAGCACGGTAATGTGAGACGCACACTTGGTATTTACGACAACACAAGAATCGGAATTCACGAAGTCAACCTCGGATAACTTCTTCACCCTTCGCTGGCTTTGAGTCATAGTTGCCATAGTTACAGCAAACAGTGAATAAACGTGGCAGCGAAAGTTTATTAAAATAACAAAAAATTACAGGATTTATGAAATGGGATTAATGCCCTTGTTTCATTTTGTGAAGCTGCAAAAGAACGATATCTTAATTTAAAGCATTACGTCAAATGTGGCTTGGTTTGTTTTAATATCATCATAGATACCGCGCAGAAACGTCGCCTTCGAGAGATGTACAATGCTTTCCGTGGACTCCGAAATGAGTGTGGTGGGGATTGCGATATAAACAACAGATATATCGCTAAACTAACGTGGAATTCTGTGCCTTCTCGAGTTCTCTTATCAAGATTTGGTTTCATTATTTTAATATCAATGTAAGTATGACAAAAGAATGGTTGTATGTGTGAATATTATTGCCATTGTATGGGAACTCCTTCCTTTGTAGCACGAAGGCATGGAAAATAAGGGTAATGTGGCCTTGTGGGTGGAGATTATATTTATTCTTAGGTTGTCACCGACTAAAAGTATGTGGTGAAGATATTTTTTCAACATGAACTAGCTACTTTTTAGTACAATAAGAATTGAAATCCAAAACAAATGAGCAATTAAGAGCAAGTGCTATGATGATCCCAACCACACCAAAAATGCAACAAAAGACCAACTGTAACTGATAACAAAATGAAAGCGGCCATCACAGCCACCATCCGTAACGCGGGGGCAAGCACCATGATCGTCAGCAACAAGCCCACCGCTGCGCTGAGAGCCTTTGTTAACCAACAATGGGACAAGCCAAGATGCCAGCATTGTGGAAACGCATGGATAATTCTGATCCAGCCAAGGAAGTGGCAATCAAAATGCATCTTCAGGGCAATTGGCAAGGGCCCTGTCAGTCTTTGAGGAGATGCGAGTCGAAAAATCGCGTTTTTAGCGAAATTTCTCGTATTTCTGATTTTTATTGCATTGTAATCTTCAAACCTTCTTCTTTCATCTGTGAAAATTTCAAAACTAAATTCGAACCGCAATATGCAAAAAAATGTGTATGAAGGCATCGCGGTGGCTCAAAATTTCGTGAATTTGCGCCGATATTGGCCATCTTTGACTGCGCGCTGCTCCCCGTCGCTAGAGTGTACTAGAAGCTTTTGAGTGGCGCGAGCAGCTGCCTGGGAGCGGCCGTTTCGGCGTGGAATGATGCGGTGGCGCTGGCGTCGACCAATCTACCCGGGCGGATGGCTGGCAGGCGTTCCGCGTACGTGTTGGTTCCTCTCTGTCGCGCCTAGTGTGAAGATGATCTCCTCTTTTTTTTTATTCACATACCTCCCCTTTCGCGCAAATAAGGGTTATTTGACATTATTGTTATTGAAGTTGCTGCTGACCGCACTGCAGCCCGAAGCAGCATAGCACATTGTACAATATAACGAGCGCGTTTTTTTTTATTTTTAAAGTGTACACATTTAAGACGAGAAACCAGCTGGCCGGTACACACCGGAAGCGCCCCCCTCCCCTCCCCCCAAAAAAAGGAATATGGTGCACACAAAACGAAAAACTTGGTCCATTCCACGTAAAACACCAAAGCTGGACTCAAATAAAAAGCTCATTGCTTGTGGCTGCGTGCACACACGACAAAAAAGTAGGCTTTATAGATATTATTTGAAGAACAGCAGAGTTTTTCCAAACCTCCCTTTGGTTTTGAAATATGGGAATAATTTCATTGTTGTAGGACCCACAGAAATGCAAATACGTAATGCTGCAAAAGAATGTCTTAGGTGAAACATAGTAGTGAAAGATTTTGAGGGTTTAAAAAACGGAACAACACTGCAAAGCAGAGTCGTAACTAATGTTAATCATAATTGATAACATAAAATGCAAGGTTTACATATTTATAAAACAATGCATTTGCAATTAGGTAAATTGTAAAAAACATAAAATATAGAGCCAGGATACAAAAGATAACATAAAGCAAAGCAAACAGAACGACAGAGTTAAGGTTGTCTTTCCAAAATGCATTAAAAAAAAAAAGATGTTATGGTCGAAAGATCGTTTGAAGGGACACTGAAGTGCAACAATGAATTGGCTTAGATCGATGAATTATGAACCGAGATCCCTAATGCTGCTAAATTTACCATCACAGGTTTAATACAAAAAAATTCAAGATCAAAGATTTATTTTGAGATTTCGCGTCATTATTTGCACGTTCTCTCGCTTACAAGCCTCTTCTAGGAAAAATTGTTTTTCTTCTTGGTGTACCGTCAAAAAATTAAGAGTGTAAGAAAATATGCACGAAAAATGATATCCTTTTTACACCACTATAGCAATTTATAGCCTGCTCAGTTTTAGGTGCTTCTGTGCGCTTTTTACACTGTAGAAGATTTCTCATCTTGACTTCATTTGCGCGTGTAGACCGTGGGTAAGGTCCGATGGTGGCAAAAATGAAGTTTCTGCTGCTCCACAACAGAGTGGGACGCTTGCAACAAGCTGCAGAGCATCTGAGGCTTCTCGAACAGTTACTAAACTGGACTTGCAGATTAGTTTCTCTTGCACGAATGCTTCACATTGCACGATTCCATTGTCTGCACAGGTGAAGTATACGTCTCGTTGAATGCAAAGTTCACGAGTGCTAGGATTCAGTGAGCACGCTACGTACGACACGCCAGCAAATCCAGGAAACTCGTGCAGCACCCATGACTTTGATGGTAGGACAAGACCACGAAGGTCACCGAGAGTGACAACCGCGTCAGACGAGGGACTTGAGCTTGCCTCGTCAGCTTCGTCGCCATCTGCAGAAGTTGCACCGTTGGTATCCACAAGGAGCTGTGCAGGAGTGCTAATGCGTCGCCGTTTTCTGTTGTCATTCTCAGCCGGCACACACTGATGACGCCGCTTTATTTGGGTCCGCGGAGCCGGAGTTTTGAGCGTCAAATATGCAGGCAGGTTGGGCAAGATCGTCGGGACTGCATCAGGGACAAGTGTTGGCGTTCCCCTAGGAATTCGGACTTGAACACCATTGATAACGTGTACGTAGTCTCTAACAATGAAATGCGGTTTGAAATGTATATCGCACACAGCACAATCGGCGTCAAGCGGCTTGTCAAGCCGATGGAGGTTCCGCTCCCAAAGAAGTCGCCGTTCTTCGTCTTTCAGGGCCTTGAAAAGTGATAACTTCCGACTTTGTTGCACACGCGGATATCCAGTTGCGCAACCTAGCGCGTAACAATGGTTTAGACGCTACTTCTTTGTCATTTCGCGACTAAAACCAAGATGCCGGCCATGCCGCCGAGCCAGCCGAGTAAACCAAGTGGGAAGATTGGGCGATGGCAGCGCCGCCGCTACTTTCGCCACAAGTTGGGGATGGAGAAAGCAAGGGGAAAGCGTTTCGGTCGCGCCACTCAAAAGTTCTAGTACACTCTACCGTCGCAGTGCCGCCCGCCATCGCGATCGGTTGGGAAAGTAGCGTCCGGCCTTCTTCTTACCGCTCCGACGACCGCCAGTTTCGTACGTGGGCAAAAATAAAAAATAAAAAACGAGGCCTTTTTATCACGTGGTTTGAGCGGTTTGAAACGCGCGGCACCCTAAGCCGCATCGCCATTGGCTACCGAGTCATTGTCAGCTGTGTTGGTGGTGGCCATCGGCATTTGGTCCGTCTGCTTTTCTGCGCGTCTACACATATTTCCGCGATGACAAGCCCGAAAAAGTGCAACATGAGACCGCAGAAGTTTCGAACGAAACACAAGTTCAAGGGAAGGCGGCGTAAAGCGCCCCGAACGACGGCGACGAACGAGAACGCGCCTACGTGTGCTAGGCCTGACGGAGCATCGACGAGTGCGCGAGCGACAGTGGCTGCGATGAAGGGATTGACGCTGCGCTTTATTTCGTCAGTGCTTCGGAAAAGAAGCTCGGCTTCTTCGAAAAAGACGAAAGACAGCGTGATGAGGTTTGTGCAACGACAGTTTTGTGCGACACCCTCTTGCTGACGGCACTTGTGGCAGGTGCGGCATGCCCTGCTTGCGGTATTCAAAAACTTGCCGTTCGGGAGCCGGCAGAAAAGCGCACGGGAATTTCGTCGCTCCTCGAACTTCATTGCGAAAACAGCGAATGCTCAGCGACTGTTCTTACGTGCTCCTATACGTCACTGCGTGTTACGGCGGACGGCAGCAGCCGAGTGAGCCAACGGTACGACAGTGGGAGCTCCCGAGATAGTTTCGCTGTAAATGTGAAGGCGGTGGTGGCAGCACGCGCTGTCGGCATTGGGCATGAGCAATTGTCGAGATTTCGCTCCATTATTGGACTCCCAAAGCCAATGCACCACCGAGGATTTTTTTCGATAGCAAAGAAGGTGCACACCGCTGTCATGGCAGCTGTGAGTGAAAAGTTGCACCGATCGAGAGAGTTGACGAAAGAAGTTGCAGGCGAAACTGATGTGGCTGTTATATTCGACGGCACTTGGCAGAAGAGGGGCCACAAAAGCCACAACGGGATTGGCGCAGTTATCTCCTTAGATACTGGCCTCTGCTTAGACTTCGAGGTCATATCAAATTACTGCCTGACATGCAGTAGGCACAAGAATATGGGCCCAGACGAGGCAGTGTGGCAGGCATTCCATGGCCCAGTCTGTGAAAAAAATGCAGACTGTTCCTCCCATGCCATGGAAACGGAGGCTGCAATGCGCATTTGGCAGAGAACATTGACTTATGACACCCCACTGCATTTCATGACATTCTTGAGTGACGGTGACAGCAAAGCATATAGTGTAGTTGCAGAGTCAAAAGTCTATGGTACTGTCAATATAGAAAAAGAAGACTGCACTAATCATGTGGCCAAGAGACTTGGCACCGCGCTACGGAAGCTGCATGTGCCATTACCACGAGGGCAGAAAATGAAAGAGCCAGCCATGCAGAAGCTCCAAACATACTATCAGATTGCCATAACAAGCAACAGGGGGAGTGTACGGGATATGTACACTGCAGTATGGTCTTCGTACTTCCACTCATGCTCTACTGACAATGCTGGCAGCCTCAAGTTTTGCCCTGCAGGAACAGAGTCGTGGTGCAAACATCAACGCGCCGAAGCACTTGGTGAACCTGCACCACGCCACACACCTCTCCTGACAAAAGTACAGGGATTGGCTGTTTTGCCCAATTATAAGCGGCTAACGGATGAGAAGCTCCTTGCTCGAGGCATCAAAGGCAAAAACCCAGAACGCATCGGAATCCCTGAACAGCAAAATTTGGCTACTTTGCCCCAAGACTAAGTTTGTCTCCCGAACGGTTGTCGAGACTGCCGCAGCTATGGAAATCCTGTGGTTCAACAAGGGTCATGCTACTTTCGGGCATATCCTGGAAGAGCTCAACATACTGCCATCTAGAGATATAGTTACTTTCAGTGATTCCCGCGATGCGAGGCGCATCAAGAGAATGTCCGAGCGTCTGACAGCAGAAGCAAGGGCCCACCGTCGTCGTGGAGTGAAAAGGGCACGGCTAGAAGAGAGTGCTCGCAAGGACCGCGAGGGCACAACCTATGCTGCAGCACAGTTCAAGTAACTTGCAGTGCTTTTCAAAGTTCTGTTGAACATTATGGCCAAAGATTATGCATTTCTAACAACTCTGTGATAAAAAAAAAGGTTTCAAACTTTCAAATGCGTTTTTCTCCTTTTGCAGTTTTGTGTGATCTGTGCTTCTTATACACGCTAGTTCGTATACTTAGAATTAGCATACCTCTATGAAATTTTGCACACAGCATGATGAAGGCCCATAGAGTGCAAGTATCTATTCTGATTGTCAGTGCTGCTTGATTATGTTTTTCAAAAATTACACAACATTGAAAGCCCTTGGCAACTAGAGCCATAGTAAACTTTTCTATTTTATTATTGTATTTCACCTTTTTACACACAAAATTTATATAGTTTTTTGCACTCTACAGTTCCAAAGGATCATAGTCAGCTATATCTGCATGCTTTATCTCAAATTTTTTTAGGTCAGACTTGTTGCATAACAATGGCCATAATTTTGCAGTGTCTGACCTGCAGAAAGAAAACCAAGCAATCTACATGAAAATAAATGACATATTTGAAAAGAAGAGACAAAACTCTATTAGCATGCCAATTTTGTGTTAAGTTCAGACTCTTATTAAAGAAAATCGTTTTTCGAGTAGCATCTCCCCTTACCTCAAACACGATGAAAAGCACGGCAATGTGAGACGCACACTTGGTATTTACGACAACACAAGAATCGGAATTCACGAAGTCAACCTCGGATAACTTCTTCACCCTTCGCTGGCTTTGAGTCATAGTTGCCATAGTTACAGCAAACAGTGAATAAACGTGGCAGCGAAAGTTTAGTGGTATTGTGGTATCGTCTTATCCATCTTTGGTGGTATCGTCTTATCCATCTTTGGGCTGTCGTCCAAGTCGAAAGTTCCACCTGGGTCCAAGAACATTGATTCGTCACCTCCAGTACCACCATAGGTACCACCTGAGGTAGCATCACAGGCGAAGGGTAGAAGTGGAATAAAGCCCTTGGATTTTTCATCTCTGTTCAAAGTGAACTGACACAGTGTTCAGACTTCACAGAAACGACTTTATTTCATCTCCTTAGCATGCAGTATTTACACACTCCACGTACTCAACCAGAAACACACAATAAATATTTTAGTCTTTTTGTTCCACTGCATTTGCAAGCTAACCCCACGTTGAGTGACATAACCATGATGAATAAACACAGTTGGTGTGTTTGTGAAGTCATAGGTGCAGTCGAATTCGCTGTGGGGGCTGCTGAATGGCAATTCACACCTCGCTGTTTATGGGAAATCCGCACAACTGAAGCAAACTGCAGTGTGCTGCTCGCACAAGAGTTTCTGTTCCCGCACGACTTCGACCTATGTCACACTGTGTTTATACATCTCTAAGGCTCTGTTATCAATACAGAAAGTGCCTTGTCGAGGAAGCGGCCTTGAAAATATATTGTTTCATGCATCAGCGCTTTTATTTGGAGGAATAGAGCCAGAATTTATCAAATTTGTGCCGGCACTCTTTAAAAAGGGGCCGGCAACTGTCCGGACAGTGCGACCAAATCGTAGTAGAAATGAAAAGAGCATGAAATATAGGGACATATTCGAGCATTTTTTTTGCGTTATGGCTAAGATTTGCAATTTTCAATCGTGCCTAAGTACATGAAAAACGATTCTGTTGTGCAGCCTAGCGGAAGAACCTTAAAGCTGGAGTCAATCACTTTGCCCTACGTGGTTGCGTAGTCTGATCCTTTCAAGCGTGCCAGTCCTCCAAATTAGAGTACGTATATTACTGTCTAGCCCCACTCAACGCTGTGCTGCTTACGAGGTAAAAGGAGAAGCACGATAAAAAGTGGCGCTGCTGTCGCAGTCGCTAGTGGACCAAGTCGACTTGGTAGACCAAGTGGACCGCTAGTGGACCAAGCATGCGCATTCATATTTAAATACCAATACAAGAATTTTAGTCAATAAGATTCCTGATTCCTTGTCACCAACTTTGTCTTTTTTCTATGTAGTTGGCATCACGGAAATATGGTTTCGTAACGAAACTTCTGATGCCGAGATATCGCTGACGGTCTTTAATGTCATAAGAACTGATCGAACGAATAAAAGAGGCGGTGGCATTACTTGAGACTTGCGATCCAACTTGACATTTTCTATGCTTGCTGCTCAGTCTCAAATTGAGTAAGTTTGGTGTAAAATTTTTTTAAAACATTGAGTCTTGTTGTTGGTGTCTTTTACTAATCACCTAACCTAATCGCGGACTCGTTGGCTTCCTTGAGTGCATTCGTCCAAGAAATGGCTCCTCATTCACCAAATCTAATATGTATGAGTGATTTCAATGTCCCGTATATAAATTTGACATTGTTAGTATCGCTAGGCCATGCTTCCCAGATGTACCGTGAGAGACTGAACTTCTCACTGACTTCCGGCCTAAAGCAAATAGTCGGTGATGCCACAAGAGGCACAGCGGTCTCAGATCTCGTTTTTTTTCAGTTCTAGAGTCTGTGATTACGGTTATGAGCACGCTGTATTGTATAGGGCATTTCTGATCGTAAAGCCATTTTTGCATCTATTTCTTGTGCTGTACCGAAAGTCCCATACAGTTATTTTTCTTTTCGCAATATGAGCACTGCTGATGATACTGGTATTATTAATGCACTTAGCACTTCTTTCAGCCAATCCGAAGCAATTAGTATTTCTGAAAGTTTTTCAGTGATCTTGTTACAATGTGCATCATGCATTTTGTTCCGATAAAAACAAAAAAGATGAATGCAGAGCTGCCTTGGATCACAAGGAAAATTTTGCACCTTTCGCGATGACTTGGGTTTATGCGGCGTACTAGACACACTGATGATGCTGTTGTTGCTGCATAATTCAATGCTCTACAAAAGGAATTTCGAAATGAAACTAATCGTGCTTGTGATTTTCATTTTCAAGTTACACTTTCAGGCTTGCTCAGAAGTAATCCAGGTAAATTTTGGAGGTCTGTACTTGCAATGGATACTACCGCTGATACATTGGAATGACATGGCTATAAGTCATACCACTCTGATTGCAAATGCAATTAATGATTAGTTTAAATTCATTTTACTCTTGATGATGACTCCGATGTTTACTTTTTTACAGGGCAGACTAGCAGCTCCATTGACGATATTGTTGTTTCTAGGAAGGGTGGGTTGAATCTCCTTTTAAAGCTTGATTCAAAGAAAAAAGGTAGTCCTGATAATGTTAAAAATGAATTCCTTATTGGATACTTTTTACGCTCTAGTGGATATCTAACCATTATCTTTCAGAAACCTCTCTCGACGTCTGTGGTCCCTATAGCATGGAAAACGGGCAAAATTTTCCCGTTATTCAAATCTGGAAACGAGCAGTCCTTATTGATCTACAGACCCATGTCTGTCATAATTCATTGTTGTAAAATATTCGAGCACATAATTTTCAAACATATCATGAAATTATTAGACTGCATTATTGTGTTCTCTGATGCCCAGCATGGTTTTCGACGCGGCTGTAGCACCATAACTCAGCTCGATGAATTTTATCATGATATCCTACAGGCCCTTGATGCAGGTGATCAAGTTGACATAATATTAATGAATTTTTCCAAACCTTTTGACACTTTGCCACATTACAAACTGTAAAATAAGCTCACTGTTATTCTCAAAACTAAACATAAGTGGATTGCTGATTTTCTATCCAGTAGGTCTTGGCACGTACTCCTCAGGTCCTCTCATTCCTCCACTTGTACAATAACGTCTGGCGTACCTCAAGGCTCAATATTAGGCCCACTCTTGTTTCTGACTTTATTAATGATCGTCCAAGTAATATTCCTGGTGAAATCTGCATGTATGCAAATGACCACTCCTCATGATCAGGTCATCCTAATGGTTATTTTACAACTTTTCAATCACGGTGTGACACTTGACAAACGCAAGTGAACGGTTCAGGAAAACTATCAATGTCATTTACGAAGTGTTCCCCTCTCCGTTTACCTCTTTGTTAAGTGGTTGGCGTCTTGGAAAAGTTCTACATAAAGAAATATCTAGGTCTTATTTTCACTCGAATTTATCTTGATCTCATCACATTGAACTCGCGTGTAATCGTGTGCTTAGAAAGTGAGGCTACCTACATTACATTCACCACCTCTCAGCATTTGACTTCTTACTTGTAAAACTTTGATTCGTTCAATATTGGAATATGGGTCTGTTATGTGGAACCCGCACAAAATTTCTGACGTCACCCAAATAGAACCTGTTCAGAAGAAAGCCATAGGCATCTTTTATTATTGCTATGACAGGCATTTTTCACCTAGTTTCGATTTTCCGATTCTCCAACTTGCCAGTCTTTCTTCTCGTCGTCACGTAAAATGTTTGAAATTTTCTTATAATTTATTTCACTCCCCACAATTCCCCCAATTCAGCAAGTACATCGCACCCACTAGACGTACAACCACCCGACATTACCATGAGTTAAACATGCCTACTTTTTCTCATTGTACGGTGGCATTTAAATATAGTTTTTTTGTTCATTCTATAGAATTGTGGAATGCTCTGCCCAAGTATGTTCGATCTGCATCACTTTATGACTTCTTATTGTATATTACTAAGCACTGATTTTCAGCGAATTGTATTATGCTTTTTATGTGTTGTATTTCGGATTTCTCTACTCCTGTGTTGCCCTTTTGTATTGTATCAGCCCACTCCTGCGATAACCCTTTTGGGCCGCAGTATGTTGAAATAAATAATTAAGTAAAGAAATTAAATCGTTGCACGAATCACCAAGAGGCGTCGATACCACCGTCCAGTGACGGGGTAATCTTCAAAAGTTTGTGCGTGTACCGCAGTTCTGTACATGCTAATATTTTTTGTTAGGGAATTTCAGAGAGCGTTAAAGGCATTAGGACTATTGTTGCGTATGTGCGTGAGTGCATATGATACAGCACTGGGTGTGTCACAGCTCTTGCGGCTCACGTGTTCAAGCTCGACACACAGTAACGCCACTGCCCAACTCGGCGCCCACTAATTGAAACCAAAGGGTACTCTCATAAATAAGAAATTGTTAAATTATTTAGAGAGAATACATGGATCTGAGAGTGTGTTACATGCGTCCTGTAGAAACAAGAAATGTTTGTGACTAAGAATGTGCAAGCCACAAATGCCATGTCATTGCCGTTTTAAGTTATAAGCTTTCATGATTGGAAAGATGAACATATAATATAAACATGGATGTACACACGTCGAAATACAGTAAACTCTTACTGGTCGGAAGTTCAAGGTAGCCAGCGAGCAAAGGGGTAGGACAGGGAAGCGACGGTGAGGAGGAGGGGGATTGAGTACAGAGGGAGAGGAAATATAAAAAAATGGCCAATAGAATCAGTACAGAAAGAAAGAGGAAAACATGCTAAGACCGACATACAGACAAAGAAATTTATTGGGTCCTGAGAAATGCTGCTCCTTTAGAGCAACGTCGCGGGCCGCTCCCACGTAAAAAAGGGGAGGCCTAGCCTCACCGCCGCGTCGTGGGCTCTCTGGACAGACCGTAGTTGTGGTAGCAACTCTGAACTTCGTAAGGCAGACTCCTAATCTTCTTCTGTGAGCCGACTTGGGCCCCGTAACGAGGGGCACTGCCAGAGCATATGTGCTAAGTCACTAGCCTCACCACAATCAGGACAGGTAGAGTCAAAAGCCTCTGAGGAGACTATGCTGAGGAAAAATAGGCTTGGATAGGACCTAATCTGGAGCATTCTGAACATGATGGCTTGATGTCTTGACAACTTGTTGTGTGGTGGAGCAAATGACCGCCTACTCAACTGGTAAGGTTTAGCCACTTCACTGAATGTAAGTAAAGCGTCCCTAAACATCTCTCTGCCAACCTGCGGACCTACGTCCTCCCCAGCGTGGAGGGTTAGTGCGCGCGCCTGGGAGTGAGCAGTGTCATTCAGGTTTACTTGAGAGTCCAGTAGGGGTTCGAAATGTGGAGGAAACCAGGTAATGGTATGTGGATAATGTGTCCTATTTTCAAGTAGTTTAAATACTTCAGTACAGACAGAACCAGAGGCGAAAGCCTTGACCGCTGACCTTGAGTCGGTGAAGATTTGCGATCTACTATTATCCAAAAGGGCGAGGGCTACAGCCAACTGTACGGGCTCTTGAGGAAGTAGAGTCCCTAACTGACGCAGGATTGATAATAGAGCCCATATGATTGACGGAAATAACAGAAAACCTAGCTGAGCGACCATACTGAGCGGAATCGCAAAACAAACTGAATGAGGATCGTTCCTGATGTTCTTCAGAAGTGTGATATGGCCCTAGCCCGGCGCCTTCCTACGTTGTGCTGAGGATGAACGTTTCGCGGAAACGGAGAGACCTGGATGGCAGTACGCTGTTCATCTGGTAGTTAAAGACGGTGATCCTCTACGAGCACCGGACTGAGGCCTAAGATAGACAGAATCTTCCTACCAGCCGGCGTAGACGACCGGCGCATTAGCTGTGCAGTCTCTTGAGCTTCAATGATCTCATCTAGGGTGTTATGAACTCCTAGCTGCATAAGCCGTTCAGTGCTTGTTCGCACGGGGATTCCCAACACCCTCTTTACGCTTTTTCTGATCAGTTTCCAGCTTCTTTTTTTCGAATCCATACCAAGAGTGCATGGCAGCAACGTAAGTTATGTGGCTCATGAGGAATGCCTGAAAGAGCCTCAGTAGACTGTATTCTCTGAGTCCCCCCCCCCCTTCTGTTCGAAACCCTATTAATCAACCTGATCATGTTCTCGGTCTTGATTGAAATCTTAGCGATGGTTTGTCCATTATACCTGTGTGACTCTATAATCATGCTCAGCACTCTAATAGCGTCCACTCTCGGAACGGGGCGCCAATTCCGGTGGGAAGTACGATGTCTACCTCTGATAAAGTCTTCCAGTTTTTTGGCCTGGCTCCTTTTCTATTGGGCCTGTATAGAAGCAGCTCCGATTTACTCGAGGAGCCCCTCAGCCCTGTGCCAGCAAGAAAGAGCTCTGTCTGATCGATGGCTTCCTGGAGTGCAGTCTCGACTTCCCCTTCGCTACCTCCGGGACACCAGATCGTAATATCATCAGCGTAAAGTGTATGGTTGATGCCCTTCACGTTAGATAACAGTGTAGACAGCTTGCATATAGCGATGTTAAAGAGAAGCGGAGATATCACAGCTCCTTGCGGCATGCCTTTAGGGCCCAGTGCTGTGGGAGAGGACTTGAGGTCTCCGATATTCAGCTTGGCCTCCCTGGATTCGAGAAAGGAGCTGACGTATCTGTGGAAGGCTTCGCCTAGTCCAAGGTCTGAAATGGAGTTTAAGATGTGCGCGTGAGAGATGTTGTCAAACGCTTTTTCCAGGTCAAGACCAAGGATGCCTCTTACGTCCCTTGTGTTCACGTCTATGATTTGATGTTTGAGCAGCTTCATTGTGTCCTGTGCGGACAAAGACGGACGAAACCCAACCATGTTGTAAGAAAAAAGATCTTTCTTCTCGTACTTAGAGACACGGTTGTAAATGACGTGCTCCACCACCTTGCCGACACAGGACGTTAGCGATATCTGCCTTAGATTGCCTAAACCTGGAGGTCACCCCAGCTTGAGAATGAAGACAACCGATGCCATTTTTTAAGAGTCTGGGACAGAACCTTCTGTCCATATGCGATTTATCTCATCGGTAAAAAAATTGATGCATTCGTCTTCCAGGTTCCTGAGGGCCTTGTTCGAGATGCCATCTGGCCCCGGAGCCGATCGTCCATAAAGGTTTTGAAGAACTTCCCAAACGTCGCTGGTGGTAAAGGGCTCTCCGAGCTCATTGCAAGGGGGTCAGCGTAAGACGTATAGTCTGAACAGCTTGAGGAGCCAATGGGTAAATATCTGTGAGCCAAACCCTCCAGTATAGCGTTTTCAGAATCAGACTGTCTTGCGGCATGTATCAGTTTAGCAATGGCTTGCCTTTGATTACTCTTGAAATTCGACTCGTGCAAAAGGTGCTTTAGCAAATTCTATTTCCCTCCTATTCTCATTTGGTCATCAACAGAATTGCACACCTCATCCCACTGCTGCCTAGAGAGGGTCTGGCAGTGGTCCTTGATGGTTCGGTTAAGTTCTGCAATTTTCTTGCGGAGCCGACGATTGAGCCTCTGCCCCTTCCACCTATTCAGTAACGATTTCTTGGCCTCTAGGAGGTGCGCAAGGTGGCTGTCCATCCTATCCGTTTCCAAATCTGTGTGTATCTTTTTTGTCGCCTCACCAACGTCTCCCTTGAGCTGTTTGGCCCATTGATACAGGCTGGGGGTTGAGTCTTCAGCTTGCGCGCGTTCTTTTCTAATATGATGAAAGTAATCCCAATCTGTGAAACTAAACTCTCTTACGGGTTTGCCCTTTACTCTGATATGGGTAGCTAAGACATTATGGTCCCTACCCAGATCCGCGTGCAGGTTGTGCCAAGTAGCAGATTCAACATTTTTATCAAAGGTAAGATCCGGCGTGGTGTCCTTCATGCAGAAGTTACCCATCCTGGTCGGAAATGCTGGGTCCGTGGCCAGAATGAGGTTCAAGTTCACCGCTGCTTGCCACAAATCCTCGCCTTTACGGGATGACCGCAGATAACCCCAACCCTGATGAGGAGAGTTGAAATCACCCACCACCACATGCGGGGAGATACCGGCCCTGGCGGCAGCCATACTCAAGAGCGCCGCAAACCTTTGTTTCGAGTCATTTGGTGAAGTGTAAATATGCAGGATGAAAATGCTACTCTTTAAATGACCCCCCGGAATAATTTCGATCAATGAGTGTTCCACTTTACTACTGTTCATAGAAAGGTCATGGGAGATATAGGTGTATCCCTTAGATACGAGCGTGCAAATGCCCTTTCGTCCGTCTCCGTAAAGAGCGTGAGATGTGTAACCCGGCAGATTGACAAAATCTGAAAGCGTGTTCTGAAGCAAAATGACGTGCGGCTTTTCAGAGTGAGAACGAATGAACTGCTGAAGAACTGCCTTCTTGCGGGTAAACCCCCAGCTGTTCCACTGCCAAATCCTGAACTCTTTAGGCGGACGCGCCATGGTTAGATTCGAAAGATAAGTGCCTGCGTTTGAGCACGTTGACTTTAGCGTCCAACGCACCGAAGTTAGCGTCCAACGTGTTGACCTTAGCATCCAGTGCGCTGAACTTGTCCGCCAAGGTATCGACCTTAACATGAACTAATGCAATTGTTTGGCTAAGTGACTGGAAGCTGTCTCTATGCTAAGAAAAAAATATGTAGAAAGAACAGGACGAAAATTCAGATGAAAAGATAAAGGGTGAGATAAAAATGTACAAAAAAGATGGGAAAAGACAACACCCATGGTCATGTCAAGAGTGGGACAGAAGGAATAGGACACAGATGCAATGGGAAAGGTGTATGCAAGCCAGGAACCGCTTGGTGCACACCGGCTCCCCAGTGACCCAGCCTTGCGCTGCTCTAGCTTTTTGCCTTGCTTTAGACCGGTTCTTTTTGGGTTTTGCGGCATGCAACTGCTATCAACCACACACATTTATCTGAACGAGTAAAAAGTGAATGGTTGCGTTCGGTGAACACGACAGCATCGGCCTCACTCTACCGATAAGAACAGCTTATGTTTTGACGACTAGCCACAGTGACAGAGCAGTCGCGACAAGTTCAGCATTTCAGCATAGATGTTAACTTGTTAAGCTCTAGGTTTGCCATGTGTCATAGATACATAGCTATGATCATTGCCAACAGGCACTCATTCAGCCATCACTGCAGCACTTTATATAAATGCTTAACAAGAGGCGCGGACATGGGTAGCCCTAAAAGGGTGTTTGCTGCCCGTGTGTTGCTTTGGTAATTTTTAGCGGATCGGTGAAGTAAACATTTGGATTAGCTGAATTTCTGTGGCATATACATGCTATGAGAACAGCAGAGCTGTTATGCTCGAAGTTTGCTGTGTGTCGTGGATGGAAAATTATCATCATCATAAACTAGCACTCGCTCTGTCACCCCCCAAACATTTGATACCGATGGTCAACTACTGAAACGGACAGCCCATATAGCCACGTATGGTATGGTATACAAAGTGCCAGAACAAAAAAAAGGTGAAAAAGTAAAAGCCTACCCAGGGCCAGCTCTCACCAGCTCTGCTGTGACACAGCCTTGAGTGACTTGGTGCAAGCTGTGCTAATTTTTTCCATACTACACGCGTGCATTTGGGCGGCATTTCTTTGAGGATCAGATGTGATGTTCGGCCACTGTAAATAAATTTCTGCTGGCACAGCATCGAGACGTTTTCGACGTATCTCATAATGAAGAAAATCACCTCATTTAATTTTTCACCACAATGATATTACTTGTTTTTACATCCATATCGTCCAGACGTTCTGCCTGCACTTATCATGCAAGAACAAGCCTTTTTTAATATATCTTGCCTCAGAAATTGATTTTGCATCCAAAAAAAAGAAAGTTGCCGATTTTACTGTCTTGATGACATACAGGTTTAACTGTTTTCTTTAAACTGACGCTCGTACAAACCAGAGTTTACTGCAACTGATCTCATGCACCACTGCTTCACTCATTCTTTTTTTTATTGCTATTGGAGCTCAGTACATTAGCACAGGCACTGTAGTATATCACGATAGCTTGATGGGATCCGTGTTGCAGAAGTTCAGGCATTGATGTGGTTGGTTGTGAGCAAGACGTCGTGACTGGTACGAATAATAAAAAATTGACCCGAATCTACATGTTACACTGTAAATGTAGTCGAAAGACGAGCCTTGCGTCTGGAGAGAGTGAACAAAACGTTTATTTGATGATCTGCACAAGAAAATCGGCAAATGGTATGCTGCAGGAGCTGCATTAGAGTGCCTCGAGCGTGTGGCGAGTAGGGGGGGGGGGTAGTGGTTATTTTTGTGGGAAGGAAGAGAAAAGTGCAACCCGGAACTGTCTCTCACTGGGGAGGACACCTCAGCAGTAGTGCACGGGGTAGGAGGGAACGGGATTAATGGAAGGTGAGAAAAAAAAGAGTTACATGCGATGCCAGAGCCCGCAGCCGTCGTGAAAGTCAAGCAGTGCAGATAGAGCACGTTTCATTTCGTCACGATGGCAGTTGGGGAAAAGGAGGTTGTCCGTGGAAGCCCGTGGGAGTCCAATGTTTCTGTATGTTGAAAGCATTGCGGTTTAACCCGCGTTGTGGGCCTGACAGTGAAGCAGGAGATGCTCCAATGTCTCATTGTCGCCGCAGTCATAGCAGGCGGGACTGCCGTGACCCGTGAGGCGGTGCATCCGTTCAGCGGCATGGTGGCAGCCAATGCGGAGACGAAGGAGAAGACTCCGGTCCGCTCGGGAGAGTCCACGAAATGGAAGCCGTCGTGGTGGCTTGCCGGCTGCCACGCGAGGGTCGGGGTGACTCTCGCGTATGCGGCGGGCTATGATGAGTCTGCCGACGTCGGCGACAGAGACAAAATCAGTAATCGGATTGCTGGCGTCGTGAGCGGCCTTGGCAGCGCGGTCGGCGTACTCATTGCCAGGTATGCCCACATGAGAGGGAACCCAATGTAGGGAGAGTTCGCAACCAAGCTGCTGGACCGCATGGAGCTTTAGGGCGAGTCTCTGAGCTAGTAGTGTGCCCTCGTGTTCGCGGGAGATGGAGTCAAGGGCCGCGCGAGAGTCACATACGATGGCAGCAGAGCGAACTGTCTCAATGTCCTGAAGAAGATCGGCAGCGAGATTTATGGCGGCCTTTTCAGCGACCATCGACGAAACGATCGTGGGGAGGCGGCGCTTCCGGACTGCACAAGTAGATGCAGCAATGCACGCAGCAGCTGCAGAGCCTTCTTCAAGGACGGAGCCGTCAACGTAAACAACGAGGCAGTGCGGCGTAGGCGAATGAGCGCATCTAGGCGGTAGGTGTTCTGTGTCTAGGCACGTTAGACACAAGTGCCGTCTGGCAGTTATCTTCGAAAACGGAGGCGCGCAGCCCGCGGAGAAAGATGCGCGCCAGTCTCGGAGGTGATAAGGTGTAGAACGCAAAGCGACGGGAGCAGCGACGGGCAGGTGCCACAACCGTGACGTCGTAGCAAAGCGTTGTAAACACGTTTTTGAGCATCGCGTTGCACTGTCAGCGCAGCGCAATTAAGCGCTACATTCCGTATAGTTACTTGTGTGTGCCTCTTCTAGTATAAAGGCAGACATAGAAAACATCTAAGCGTTGTTGTGACGCCTCAAATATGCGCAATAATTGCTTTTTAATTGACAATCGCACAACTATGAACGCTAAACCTTGAGCAATATTGGTGGGCGCTGCGGATGGGGTTGGCCGTTTGGCGCCGTCTGAGGTGTCGTTAGGGTGGAAATGCAGACAAATTTACAGACAGACCGACCAAAAATCTTTTTGTCGAAGGTCCCCGAGAAAGACTATCGTCTATCTCGGACAAAGGGGAGCAGGGCAAAGCCATTCAGGCCGCACCAGGAGAAGCCGAGGTGAAGAAAAGCGGCGAGAAGGAGCCCGAGCTCGTCGAGACCCTCTCACCGGCGGAAAAAGCCGGCGCCACGCGCCGACACACCCGTGCAAGCACCAAAACGTGTCCAGGTGCAAAAAAAGAAGGAGGAGGCTCGCCCCTCACCTTCTAAACAGGCAGCGCAACCTGTGCCCCCTCTCCCCGCGGGGGCGAAAAGGCGCCTCCCGCCCCAGTTGTCAAGGGGCGAGGGAGGTCACCTCGTCGTCGCAAGCGCGGTGGCAGCCGAGCACGGGCGGCGGTGGCCGCGAGGGAAAGGTCAACGTCCGCGTCCGATTCTAGCCGTTCGGAGAGCGCCTCGCCCGAGCACAAGCGCCACGCAGCAACCGCAGTGGTGGACGACCAGGCACTGCGCCGTGCTCCCGACCGGGTTGCAGAAATTAGGTGCCTTTTCTCATCTTCTAACCACTACCACCACCAGTGGTGGACGAAGATTCGTCGTCATCTACCGTAGGTGTTCTGGGATCTACCACTGTGGAAGACTCGGAGATGGACGCAGGGAGCCCGACTCCGTGCGACCTCTGCAAGTCGGTCGCGTGCGACTGTTCCGAACTTCCGGACACGTGGTACCCGTCCACACCGGTCTCTCCCGTCGCGGGAGAGTCCGTAGCTTAGCTCGCGATCGGCATACCGCCGTTCCCTTTCCTTCGCCCTTGTGTACGCCTCTCTCGCGCAACTCGCGCACTTTTTCTAATCTCTAACTATGGCTTTTCTTTCTCTTACTATCGCTTCTTTCAACTGTCGCGGCCTCTCTCGCGCCACGAAACAGAACGCAGTCATCGAGCTAGCTCGTGCTAGAAAGGTAGATATCCTCGTACTACAGGAGACTTACGTCCATCGGCTCAGTCAGATCACGTCCTTTGACGCGACGTTTGGCACCAGGTCCTACTGGGGTTTTGGCGCGAGTGGTTCGCGGGGCGTGGCTATCATTTTGATGCCGTGCTTCACGGGTTCCGTGCTGCGCTACTTCAGGGACACTGATGGCCGTATAATGTGGATGGATCTCGATTCTGGCATTCGCATCGTAAACGTGTGTGCTCCAAACGACTTCCGCTCGCAGAAAGAGTTCTTTGCCGCATTGGATAACCATCTAGTCGGCCCCTCTCGAGTCGTACTGGTGGGGGATTTCAATTGCGTGCTAGATCGCATTGACCGTCGAACTTTCAGCGGCACCCCTCCGAAATGGACAGATAGGCGTGGCGAAGTCGTACTGCGTGAGCTAGTCGACGAGCTGGGGCTGATCGATGCTTGGCGCGCTCTTCAGCCGGCCCAGTCAGGAATGACTTGGACTGGCAGGAGCGCGCGGAGCAGGATCGACCGCTTTTACGTCTCGCCGTCACTGGCTCCCACTATGCATTCCTCGTGGTTAGTCTCCTCGGCTTTAAGCGACCATTGCCTCCTTATTTTAAGGCTCGCCGGTACAGACATTGCAGCTCAGGGTAAGCGGCCGTGGCGCCTCAACGCCCGGCTCTTAAAAGACAGAGAAATACTCGTCGGCGTGGCGCGTTTAATACAGCGCAAGGTACACGCAACACCACAGCTAGACAGCGACAAGTGGGACGAAGTGAAGGCAGACGCCGCGGAATGCTTTTGGTTAGACTCGCTTGCTGGATTCCGTGCCGACCAGTTGTGCGCGCGCGCGCTCGCGC
Source organism: Rhipicephalus microplus (assembly GCF_043290135.1). NCBI lineage: Eukaryota > Metazoa > Arthropoda > Arachnida > Ixodida > Ixodidae > Rhipicephalus > Rhipicephalus microplus. The sequence continues at coordinate 58,771,505 of NC_134705.1, read as the reverse complement.
GCCCTTGCGATCTCCGGCGTCAGCGTAGCTCTGGCCGACTGGGCTCGCCCTACGTCATCTCCTGACGCCGACGACCTTCGACGACAGTGTAGCTCTGACCGACTGGACTTGCTCTACGCCATCTACCGATGCCGACAAGAGCTCTCGCAAGTGCGCCCTTTCCTCGGACTCCAGTGACCGTGCTACCATCTTTCCTATCTCTTCTATCCCCTCAGGTTGTTGTCGCTCGCTCTGGCTTACCACCTCACGTCTCTTCCTCTCTTCTTCTTCTTCCTTTTTCTACACCTTTACTCCTACCCCTTTTTATCCCTCCTCACCCCCATCCCTTGTGAGCTACTGTTGAGGTGTCACTCACTGAAGCAGACAGTTACGGGGATCACTTTTCTCTTCCTTTCTCTCTTAAGAATCACTTCTCGTGGGGCAAGCGCCGAATGCGGGAGGAACGCGCGGAGATATGAATTATCTCCCGTGTGATCCTCCTGCTGTCTCGGCCGGAGTCCACCGGCCCTGGCATTGCGTCCGCGCTGGCTACGCTTCGTAAAGAGTTAAGAGTAGCACTCCAGCGACGCTGGGATGGCCTCAAGGCCGTCGCTCGCGCTGAGAGATGGGAAATGGAGGCATGGTGTAGTCGAACCATTTTGCGGCGACACCTAGCTAGGACACACACGCCTCTGACGTCCCTCGTCGATTTAGAGACAGGTAGCCTAGTGGAAACGCCGGACGGGGTACTTGAGGTGGCAAAGCAGTTCTACGAGAACCTTTACGCTGAGCCAACTCCGCCCTCGGCCGACTTTCCGTTCGTAAAAAACGATCAGGTATTCGAGCTCTGCGACTCCCCCATCGTGGAGGAGGAGCTCCACGCGGCCTTAGTGGCTATGAAGCGTAATCGTAGCCTGCACACCGACGGTTTGACGGTGGAATTTCACGTCAAACTGTGGGAAGTGCTCGGGATGCCTTTCACCGCTCTGGTGAATAGGCTGCTGCGTGAAGGGACGCTGTCAACGACTCAGAGGAATGGGCTGATCACTCTCCTTTGTAAGGACGAGTCGAGACGCACCGACCTTCGGGTGTAGCGCCCCATCACACTACTCAACTGCGACTACAAGCTCATAGCCAAATGCCTGTCTGTTAGGCTCACCCCAGTACTTAGTACTGTTTTGGGACCATACCAGGCATGCTGCGTTAAAGGACGATCCTGCCACTTACACGGCTTTGCGATTAGAGACTTGATTGAATGGGCGAATGCACGGGGCATCCCGGGTATTATATGCTCATTCGATCAGGAAAAGGCGTTCGACAGAATAAGCCATCACTTCATCTTCCAAGTTTTAAACGAGGCAGGATTTAGTGACAGGTTCGTTAGCATGATTAGAGCTCTGTATTTTCGCCGACGTCTGCTGTCATCATACAGCATCGCGTCTCGGAGTTGTTCGACGTGTGCAGGGGGGTCAGGCAGGGCGACCCGCTCTCGCCTGCCCTGTACGTGCTCGCGTTCGAACCGCTTCTGCAGCGACTGTCTGGCGACAGCCGACTTTGTTAGTTTCCCCTTCCACCGGGCGCCCCGCCTGTCGCGCTGTTTGCCTATGCGCCGGACGACTTGTCTATCGTAGTCCAAAATGAGGCAACCGTTTGCACCGTCTTGGAAGTTTTAGACAAGTACTGCGAGGCGAGCGGCGCACGCGTTAATCGGTCGAAAAGTGCAGTAATGTACCTAAACTCAGCTCCAAGTAGCGCGCAGCCCGTACATGGCTTACCCGTGAAGGCACAAGGCTGCGCATCCTAGGTTTCCACTTCGAGCCGGGAGGCCTGACTTCTGAAAACTGGCGGATAGCGGAAGACAAGCTTGAAGCCAGAATCAAGGAGTTAGGCAAACTCTCTTGTCCACTGACTGCAAGGGTAACGATCACAAGATCGTTGCTCTTCTCGATTTTAACTTACGTGGCTAGTGTTATGCCGGTCGCGGGTCAAACCAAGAATCGCTTGGAAAAGACTATCTTCGATTTTCTATGGAGCGGTTTATGTGTTTACGTGGGGCGCCCGGTCCTGAAGCTGCCCAGAGATCGGGAAGGACTCGGAGTCCCCAACCTGAGGCTCATGGCCAGGGCGCTTCACGTCAGATGGACCCGTGTGGCGTTAGACTCGGACATGACACTCACTCGAAGCTTCGCGTCGTTCTTCCTTAGCACGCGCTTACGGCAGTTCTCGGCGGGCGCCCTCTCTCACTGCGTGCCCAGTGCGGGAACCCCGTCAGTTTTTTACGCGAGCGCGGCTAGGACACTCGCGGAGATTCAGCACGTCGATCCAGAGTGTGACGTAGTTGAGGTGCAACTCCAACATTTAGTCGGCCTCATAACCCCGCCTCCACCCGAGCGCTACAAGGTGTTTGACCTGTCCCGGCACAAGTCGAACTGGCATCTCATCACTGCCAGCTTTCTCGACGCCAAGCGTGCTTCGTTTATGTACCGCCTGGCAAGGGGGTGTCTGCCAATAATGTACAGACCCTACACATCAAACATCCAGCGAAGTGTTTGTCCATTCTGTCGTAGTCGAGAGGACGTGGTTCACTTCTTTCACGAGTGCGCCTTTCCAAAAGCCCTACTCCGAAAGATAGCCGACTTATTTCAGCTCCCGGGAGTTCCATATCGCACGGTCCGTTATTTAAATCCGCTCCCGTCTCACGCGGTCAACCAGTTCGTGCTTCTTCTCGTCGAGTGCCTATACCAAGTTTGGTTGGCACGATGCGATGCCGTTTACTAGGGGAGACTGCCGGGCCTTCACGAAGTGCTTGCAAAAGTGCGGAAGGAGGTCTGGTTTCATCTCTTTCGTGAGCGGCATCGCCTGGGCGTGAAGAAGTTTCTCGAAACCTGGCACCGACTGGCAGTGATCTATAGTGAGTCTAAAGGGCAACTAACCATCCAGCTATGATGGCGGAACATCTTGCAGCACGATTTGGCGAGGCATCACTCGGCTGTATGCCTTGTTTAAGTCCAACAGCGCGTTCATTCCGCGCTAGGACAAGCGACCACGCCTGGCTATTTGTTTACATTCTGCTCGGCAGCGCCTTCCTCCTCTCTTCTCCAGGAGAAAGCGTTTTCCTTCAAAAATCGCGCCCTTCCGAGGGTGCTTTCTCCTCCTCTCCCGCTCTTCTTCTTCTTCGAGAGAAAGCATACACTCTTTCCCCTCCGAGCTAAACCTTCTGTGGCTAAACCACAGAACACCTACCAGTTTCCCTCGCTAGCCCCGCCGCCGGCGTGTGTATTCGGGTCTGTAGCGCGCGCGACTGCTGCGACGCGCGCGCCATTCAAACCGCTCGCTGGCAGGCAGCCAGCGGGCACAAGCCCGCTACGTGTTTCTCGCGTGCGCCGATGGCCTTCGGCGCACCGCGGGGGCGTAGCGCAACCGCTCGCTTTGAGCGGGGACCACGGGGGTCTTCGACCTCCGGTCACTAAGGATTGGCCACATCTCCGTGTGCCCTGACCTCGTCAGCGGCACTAAAGAGTGGCCCCCTTGCCTGGGACAGGCACCGGCCATCTCGCGGGGTGGGGCCGCGAGATATGTCGCGTCCGCACGGTGCTTTGCGCGCCGCGTGGATGCGGCACCCTTGTCCGGGTAGGGCCGTTCAACCAAAACAAAAAAAGACCCGTCCTCACCCAAGGGCGGGACCCTTACCGGGTTGAACGTAACCGGATGATGAAGGGTTGATGAGTGACATGTACTCTGGGACGTGGCGCTTTCGGGTGCCAATTCCCCTACCTTTCTGACAACGGTAAGACTATCGTATTTAAAAATAGGTTTGAGCCAGAGCTTTCAGTCAGGTGTTTTGCCACAGAATAGTGGCAGCGCTAGAAACTGTTTACATCGATGCGCAGAAGCAATCAAAGAGAGGGTAAAAGGTGACAAGAGGTTGGCAGTACGGACGTTCCCAGGACGCAAGCTGGAAGCAGTCATGAGGCAAGCGGATGCAAAACTCGAAACTACAGCTGATAGGCGAAACCTCGTGATAATTTCAGGTGGTTTAAACGATGTCTTGAATGAAGATACAGCAGGACTAGCAGCCACACTGGTGAAAGGCGTCGATGACATGCACGCCACTTCTCCTCAGGTATAGGTAGTGATATGCACGATACCGGAGGTACCGGTACGTTATAGCAACCTGCAAAGAGCGGTTGTCAACGCAAACCAAGAGATATGACGGATGAGCCGAGAAAAAGGCTTTGAGGTGGTGGAAATAAACAGAGAGGTGCGTAGGTGGGGTGGTTTTCAACGAGACAGAATTCACTTCGATGAGTGGCTAGGTCATGAGGTGGGTTGGCGGCAGGACGTGCAGTAACTTTTTTGGGGGGCAAGCGGGCCCTTCGGGGTGCAGGATACCTAGTAACGAGGAAAACAACCAGGGAGACTCTTTGACAGGTGATATGGACAAATACGATTCCAAAGTGGCACCAGTATCTAAGATAGGTAGAGTCCGGGGCAGAAATAGACGTAGCCACGAGTGCCGAGCCAATTCAGACATAGGGTATATTAACATGCAGGGTGGTAGGAACAGGCTGAAGGGGAAGAAATAGAAGAACAGCTAAGGGAGGAGAGGCTGATGGTATACGGTTTGGTAGAAACACATCTTAGGGACATAGAACAACCTCCTAACAATCCGGACTACGCGTGGGAATACTGTAATAGAACAGAAGGCCGCAGAAAGGGGGTGGTACTGGGGCATTCATTCACAAAAGTACAGACTGGCAAAGGGTAAAGCACGAGTGCAAGGAACATTTATGGTTGAAAGGGAAATTGACAGGGCAAATGACACTCCTTGGTTTCGTGTACTTGTGGACGGGAGCAAAGGCCAGAGAGGAAAACCAGGCAATGGTAGGGTGTATATCAAATGACATTCAGGAGTTAAGAGGAGAGTGCGAGATAATTATACCATGAGATATGAAGGCACACATCGAAGATATAGATGGGTATACCGACCCGACAGGCAAAATGATCATGGATATGTGTGAAAGGCTTGATTCGGTCATTTGCAACAGTACCGAGAAGTGTGAAGGGGAGGTACGAAGGCTGCATGGGAGGTAGAAAGGCTGCAGACGACGATAGATTACGCACTGATGTCACATAGGATGTATGATAAGCTCAGGGGAATGCAAATAGATGAAGGTGGCTTCAGAAGTCTGGGTAGTGATCACAAACGTATCAAGCTAAGTTTTGGAAGAGCAGTGAAAGTGGGAAGGAGACAAGATCAGCAACTACAGAAAAATTTTTATCCAGAAAGGCAAATTGAAATAGCCACTAAACAAATTGAGAAAGTAACCACTGAGTATAGTAAAACAGTGTGGACATACACGAATCTAATTAGACTGTTTGAGCTAGAGCTTGCTAAGGCACGTGACAAGTCACCCCGGAAAAGAAGACACAAACCCAAAAGTTGGTGGGATGAGGAAGTTAAGAGAGCCATAGCAAAACGTCAGAAAGCCTCTTGGGAACACAGATATGCTAAGCAGCGGGGTGAACCGGCAGATGATGTTGAAAGAAAATGGGAAATATTTCTAAGCTGTAGAAGGGATGCATCAATTCTGATCAATGAAAAGATTAGAAGAAAGGGAGCTCAGTGGCTTGCAGAAGTACATAAAAAAGATAGAAAGGCGGCTGCGAAATTTTGGAACCATCTAAACTCCCTAATAAAGGAGACGAGCCTAGAGCAGAGGTTTATAACTACAGCCCAAGGTGCTAGGCTACAAGGGGACAAAGCTATTGAATATATAAGAACAAGCGTGACAGAAAAGTTTCAACAAAGAAGTGCTTTATGCACCACAATAGACAAGGATGAATCAAGTGGCGCAATGGCTCCATTTTCACAACGAGAGTGAGAAAGGGCTGAGAAAAGGGTTCCTAGTAGTACATCAACAGGCCCAGATGGCATTCCAATTAGGCTGATAAAGACATTAGGTCCGAAGTCTAAGCAAGCTTTGAGAGAGGCAGTCAACAAAATAATAACCGATGGAGAACTTCCCGATGCATGGAAACTTAGCAGGATGAGCATGAAAGGGGGACAAAGCTGACATAAACAACTACCATCCTATAACAGTGACATCAGTGGTCTACAGGCTTGCGATGCAGATTATAAAGGAGACTGCAGGCATGGATAGAGGATGAGGGGGTGATGGGGGAACTGCAGAATGGGTTTCGGAAACACAGGAGGTTGGAAGACAATCTGTTTTCACTGACGCAGGGCATCGAAATAGCAGAAAAGGAACACAGGCCCCTGTGGCTAGCATTTTCGGATATCAAGGGAGCGTACGATAGCGTGGTTCAAGAGGAATTGTGGGGAATACTGGACACACTAGGCGTGGAAGATGTAGTCACTAATCTTTTAAAGGATATCTATAAATGTAACAAGGTAGTTATAAAGTGGGAAAAACAGGTATCCAAGTCTGCAGAGGTAAAACGGGGGCTTAGGCAGGGGTGTCCTCTGTCGCCCTTATTATTCATGATGTACCTACAAGGATTAGAGGCCAAATTAGAGAAAAGTAAAATGGGCTTCAACCTCTCTTTCGTCAAACAAGGAAAACTCATTGAACAGGCGCCACCAGCATTCATGTACGCAGATGATATAGTTCTAATGGCCGACAACAAGGAAGATTTGCAGAGATAGGTGGACATCTGCGGTAATGAGGGAGATAGGTTAGATTTCAGATTCAGTAAGGAAACATCAGCAGTCATAGTTTTTAATGACAACGAAGGTAGTGAGCTTAGAATACAGGAGGTCACGCTAGAGATAACAGATAAATACAAATATCTGGGCGTATGGATAAGCAATGGGGCGGAGTATCTAAAGGAACATGAAACATACGTGACGACTAAAGGTAACAGGAATGCAGCGGTAATGAAAAACATGTCACTGTGGAATTACAATAGGTATAATGTTGTGAGGGGAATATGAAAAGAGTCATGGTTCCTAGTCTGACGTTCGGCAATGCAGTCTTGTGCATGAGATCAGAAGTTCAAGCAAGATTAGAAATTAAGCAACGTGGAATAGGTAGGCTTGCCTTAGGAGCTCACGGGAATACGCCAAATCAGGGAGTACAAGTTGATATGGGATGGACATCATTTGAGGGCAGGGAAGCTAGCAGCAAGCCCCGCCGCGGTGGTCTAGTGGCTAAGGTACTCGGCTGCTGACCCGCAGGTCGCGGGTTCGATTCCCGGCTGCGGCGGCTGCATTTCCGATGGAGGCGGAAATGTTGTAGGCCCGTATACTCAGATTTGGGTGCACGTTAAAGAACCCCAGGTGGTCAAAATTTCCGGAGCCCTCCACTACGGCGTCTCTCATAATCAAATGGTGGTTTTGGGACGTTAAACCCCACAAATCAATCAATCAATCAAGCTAGCAGCAAGATAAAATTTGAGAAGCGATTGAGAGAAATGGGGGAGGAGCGTTGGGCTAGGAAGGTTTTCAGTTACTTGTACATGAAGAATGTCGATACAAAATGGAGGAAGCGAGCCAGAAAATTGACTGGTAAATACTTAAAAAACAGCAGGGGGCCAAACCAAAAAGAATTATCGGTTAAGAAGAAGGTGAAGGAAGCTGAGACCGACATGTGGATAATTGGCATGATTAATGAAGTCCGACTAGAGATCTATTGAACTTTTGAGCGGGAAATTGCCAAGGATCTATGATGATACTCGGGGTAGTTCTCTACTGTTTGAGGCCAGGACGGGAGTATTGCGAACCAAGACATATCGGGCGAAATACGAAGGGGTAGACACGGTATGCAGTGCGTGTGGAGAGGAAGAAGAAACTGCCGAACACTTGATAATGTTCTGTAAAGGGATTCACCCTATAGTTCAGGACGACGGTGTAGAGTTCTGCAAAGCAGTGGGGTTTAGAGACAGAGAGGGCGAAATAGACTTTAAGGGGGTAGAATTAACTAGAAGGGGGTTATCTGATTGGTGGCTAAAGTCAAGGTATGAGTGAAAATTAAACCCTTCAGTGCAAAGTACGAATCCTCAACCTGACTATTTAAAGGGAAAAAATAAATCTAGTTTTTGGTTCATTAAGTATTACGGCTTGGTGGCACTAGCCACCGCCTGATCTAAAGGGTACAGCCATATACATCCATCCATCCATCTATACTATGCTGTGGCGTGACGACTGAAAAAGGACCGTTCAAATCACACCTTTCCTTCCTCCGTGGTTCCAATGGAGTTTTTCTCCTCGCCTCATTTCTCTTTGTCACCCTCTGTGCACCATTCTCAAATGTACAGACAGACCGACCAAAATTTGTTCGTCGAAGGTCCCCGAGAAAGACTATGGTCTTTAAAAATGGGTTTGAGCCAGAGCCTTGAGTCAGGTGTTTTGCCACAGAATAGTGGCAGCGCTAGAAACTGTTTACATACTATGCTGTGGCGTGACGACTTAAAAAGGACCGTTCAATTGGTGTTTTCCTCCTCCCCTAATTTCTCTTTCTCACCCACTGTGCACCATTCTCTACCCACCTTTGCCTCGTTGTCATCCGTATTTGCCAGCACATGCTATATATGTTATTCTTTATTCTATCTTTCTGCCTTTTCTCTCTTCCTCACTCTCTTTTAATCCTTGATGGTCGTGTGGCTACGACGCTCACCTAGGGATCGAGTTCGAATCTCGCCTCGCCAAAAATATTTGTATATTATTGTACTCATTTGTTCTCTCGCTCATCAAAGTTATTGCATTTCACGCCGGACAAATCGCCGCACTTGTTTTGGGTGAGAAAATGAAGACAACAACGGCGACAAAACAAGAAAGTGAAAACGTGCCTGCCAGTAATGGTGATGGTGACAATTTCTATTCACAACCGACGGGCTTTCTGCAGGCTTATACAGCCGTGCTGTAAAAAAAAAAGTTTTTACATGCATGATAGCGAGAAAACGCGTTCAGTAATGCGCGGTGAAAGCAGGGTGACCAAACAAAATTTTCTGTTTCAGTTTTAGTATTGTTTTACCGAAGAAAAAAAAAAACTGCAGGGCGTAAGGTAACTTCGTAAGGTAATGAAATGATATAAAACATGGGAAAAGTTGAAAACGTGGGACAGGGCTAAAACGCGTTCTTAAGAGGAAAACAAGTAATTGCTTTGAGTGAAGCTATATTTCATGCCGCTGTGTTTGTTGAGTTGTTTAAACGCCAGTAGATCGCCAGTTTCAAAACACAGGGATCATCATCATCAGACGTCGTGCGTGGAGGTTAGGGTAGCTAGAATGGGGAGGTGTGAAGAGCGGCCACCGAAACCGGTCCCCAAAGCGCGCCGATGCCGCTTGGGGCGCTGCACGCACCGGCGCGGGTAACCTTACGGAGGAGACAAACGAGACGGCACGCGCTGCTCTCCACAAAAATTGCTCTCATGCTGTGTGGTGGTGACCCGTTTTCGGTAAAATAATTTTTATAGAGCAATTGTAGGGCAGTACATGACACTTGAGCCCTTTAAAGTCTCATCTCTGAAAACCATTCTTGAAGAGGCCCACAAGCAAGACTCGACGCCAACTTTCGTGGACTTAAAGGTCTACTCCGGCGATTTTTTGACCATGTCAAGGTAATGGTGTTTCTATGTTCCTGGGATACTCTTGTCACGAGACCAACAGCTGAAAGGCTCGGGAAATTCGCAAATGATTTTAATAAGCAAAAATGTGCGAAACTAAAACCCGAGCGAGCGCCCTTTCTGCGTATGACGTACTATTTGGTAAGAGCCGGAGGACGTATACTGGTCCCGGCGGCGCGTAGTATCAAAACTCTTAAAGCCATACGACTTAAGCACCAGCCAAACACCACTCATAAAGGAAGAAAGCTTCCCTCTGCAATACCCCTGCCGAACACTTCCACTGTCGCCTTGTGGCCACCACAATAAACGCTGTAGCGGCCAAAGTACCGTTGGCATCAGCTGCGTCACTTCCGTTCACATGCCAAACATTACTTCACCCATACAGTGTTACCAATAATTCTGGCAAGTGATGTGAGCTTTGCGAGGAAATCTTTGACATTCATTTGCAAACAATCAGCGCATCTCTCAAGCCCATAAATTGGTATAAATGGAAATATGGAAAGGAACGTACCCAGCGAATTTCATTCACATCCATTGACCTCGAAAAATCGCCGGAGTTGACCTGTAATGATACTGCGGTGATTCATGGTGGAGCTGCAGGTGCGCTGAGAGATGTTAATCACTGTAAGGCTTCATAGTAATTTGACCACACTTAATTCATTCAACCACGAGTGGAAACTTTGGTATAAGAGCCCCGTTTCGCTGTTTCGAACGCATAATCTTGCGCAAGCAACAACTTGAATACTCAGCGTTCATTATCGACCACCGAATGTAACAGATTTAGTGGCGTACAGCTGCTCAATCTCAGATTTGGGCGCACGTTAAAGAACCCCAAGTAATCGAAATTTCCGGAGTCCTCCAGCTACAGCGTCTCTCTTAACCATATGGTAGTTTAGGGACGTTAAACCCTACATATCAATCAATCAATCAATCAATCAATCAATCAATCAATCAATCAATCAATCAATCAATCAATCAATCAATCAATCAATCACAGTTACACACAAATAGCGCAATACCGATGTTTCCAGCAGCAGACATGCGAACAGTTTTTACAAAAACGCGTTATTTTCATGCATGTCAGGTGTTCATGCACTAAAACACTCATAGCTTTACTATTTGCTTTTTTATTATTATGGTTGGTTTACGCTTCTTAAAAAAGAAGTGGGATCGAGTGAGTCAATAACATTGCACCAAGGGAATTCAACTGATCTGCAAAGCTCCGCTGAGATACCACTTCTGCCTGGACTGGGAGATTTCTTGGCGCATTTAGTTTAGAAACAAGTGGTGTTGTATACCTTACCAAAAAAAAAAAAGTAACCAGACAGGTTACTCGCTACGCTAACAATAAATATTCGCGTTACCATCCTATGTTGCATACCAGAAACGCAACGGATTACCATTACCGAAATACAAATAACGTACGTCTTTTTCGGTTATACTCCATGATTGATATGTGGGGATTAACGTCCCAAAACCACCATATGATTATGAGAGACGCTGTAGTGGAGGGGTCAGGAAATTTCGACCACCTGGGGTTTTTCGTCGATTATACTCCAAGATCAGAAGTTTGAATGAATGCGTCCGCGCTGCGGGAGCCAGAATATTATTTTAATAAACCTCGTATTTGTATTTCACATGTCATAAAGCATTCGTTAAACATGGTTCTAGTACCGTAAATAATCTTGCTAAGATTAATTCTTCGTGCCTAGTGAGACAAACCCCACTGTTTGTCTCACTAGGCATGAAGAATTAACCGTGGATTCTACATATTCCTAGAAGTATTTAAGATGAACATTGTCCTACAGGCTACCTTATAACTATTAACCATCCTAAACCACGAATACTTTGATACTTCGTCCTTTCTTCTGTCATCGAGAACTTCCTATGAATCTATTTAAATATTGCAAAAAACGTCGCTAAATTGGCTGTCTTGCGCATTTTTTAATAATTCTTATTACTGTATTGTATCTTTTACTTTGATGTCTCTGTGTACCAGTGTATAGCTTTGGTCCTGATGATTTGTGGCACTTCATTATAATATTATGTGTAACTAATTCCTTACGAATAATGTCCAACTAGGACGTTGTGGATGTATGTAATCTTAAATAAGCAAAATAGTCACATCAGATGCTTCGCCCAGCTCATTCACTTTCCCGAATAGTACATCTCCCGGAATTTCGGTCACTACACTTATTCATTTTTGCTTTTCATGTTCATGCCACGTCATGATACATATGTATTCCCCCGCTCTCTATTTGTGGAGCTCTGTTTCATAACTTTTGTATTCATACTTGGTGTCATTTTATACTTGTAGAGTTTATTTTTTATTCTCCGTCTATGAATATCAGTCGTGTATTGTTGCTTTGCCAACTTGTGACTTGGTAGGTACTGTATAAATCCCTCGAGTTTCTAGTCCCGTGCTCCTCAACCTGTCGAAAGAGAAGAAATGAAGTCTGTGACCAAAAGAACTGTACTTAATTTACTTGAATTAAACTAGTAAATTTTGCACATGATGTTGGACATAGAACAGAGTGGCCTAATGTACACGGGAGAATTGCATGTGATGGCTTATAACGTCGTGGCACATATAAATCCATTTCTCATTGTCACAGAAAGCCGAAATGTTATTTCAACAGCAACCCTCTCCGAAAAGATATGATCACTGCCCTTAAAAAAGCTACCGTAATTTTGGCAGCTTGCATTTTCTAGCGGACCATAATGGCAGGTATTTGCAGTGTAAATAATTTTTCCTGCTTTAACCTACACAGGACCCGCTAGAATCGCAACTGTTTATGAAAACGTGAGCCTTGCTTTTTCAGGTACTGCAAACTTAATGCTCCGTGACCTGTACTATCAGCAGAAGCAACTTTTATTTTAAAAACAGAACTGATAAATTGTGCTACCGTGCTGCAGGAACGACTTGCTGACAACTACAACTCGCACAATTTAAGCAGCAGCTCTATTTCTACATGTATAACGAGTGCTTCGTGCTATACCAGTAACGGTGTTACTTATAACGCGTAACCACCAACACTGGAAACAAGGCGGGCACTCTTGCACTCATCACGATTATTACGAAGTACCAGATTTCTCACAGCATAGCTTGCCGCATAATATATAGGGTGACCATCCGCCGCTCAGTGGTGTACAAGTCATGGGCCACAGACACCGCTAGTGCATCACATAGAAGTCTTTCGTAGTCTTCCTCATTTTATTCCATCTCATTCAGCATTGTTTCTACAGACAGAAAGACTCCTCCACTAAGTGATCAACATTGCCACCCCTGGGTCGCTTAAGAGGCTGAGCTGAAGCATAATGTTTAGCGGACAATCAAAATGCCGCGACGCTAGATCTTTTTTTTTTTGTCGTTGACACCTTCAGGCATTTCAGAGAAACCCAGCGCAATCGCCGACTGACGAAGTACTTGTAAAGCAGCTACCGCTTGCGGAAAAAAAAAAAGCAGCGCACCCGAGGCAAACCTTGCGAAGTACGCCGCTCACTACCCGGATGGATGGATGGATATGGCTGTACCCTTTAGATCGGGCGGTGGCTAGCGCCACCAAGCCGTAATACCTAATGAACCAAAAACTATATTTATTTTTTTTCCTTAAAAAGTGAGTTTTAGGATTCGTACTTTGCAGTGAAGAGATTAATTTTCACTTGTGCCTTGACTTTACCAACCAATCAGATAACCTCCTTCTAGTTAAGTCTACCCGCTTAAAGTTTATTTTTCCCTCCCGGTCCCTCAACCCCAGTGCTTTGAAAAACTCTGCGCCATCATCCTGAACTATAGGGTGAAGCCCTTTACATAACATTATCAAGTATTCGGCAGTTTCTTCTTCCTCTCCACACGCACTGCATACTGTGTCTACCCTTCGTATTTGGCCCGATATGTCTTGGTTCGCAGTACTCCCGTCCTGGCCTCAAACATTAGAGAACTACCTCGAGTATTATCATAGATCCTTTCCTTGGCAATCTCCTGCTTAAAAGTTCGATAGATCTCTAGTGCGGACTTCTTAATCATGCCCATTCTCCACATGTCAGTCTCCGTTTCCTTCACTTTCTTCTTAACCGATAGTTCTTTTTGGTTTGGCCACCTGCTGTTTTCTAAGTATTTACCAGTCAACTTACTGGTTCACTTCCTCCATTTTGTATCGACATTCTTCATGTACAAGTAGCTGAAAACCTTCCTAGCTCAACGCTCTTTCCTCATATCTCTCAATCGCTTCTCAAATTTTATCTCGCTGCTAGCTTCCCTGCCCTCAAATGATGTCCATCCCATATCACCTTGTACTCCCTGATTTGGTGTATTCCCGTGAGCTCCTAAAGCAAGCCTACCTATTCCACGTTGCTTAATTTCTAATCTTGCTTGAACTTCTGATCTCATGCACAAGACCACATTGCCGAACGTCAGCCCAGGAACCATGACCCCTTTTCATATTCCTCTCACAACATCATACCTATTGTAATTCCACAGTGCCCTATTTTTCATGACTGCTGCATTCCTGTTACCTTTAGTCGTCACGTATATTTCGTGTTCCCTCAGATAGTCGGTCCCATTGCTTATCCATACGCCCAGATATTTGTATTTATCTGTTATCTATAGCGTGACCTCCTGTATTCTAAGCTCACTACCTTCGTTGTCATTGAAAATCATGACTGCTGATTTTTCCTTACTGAATCTAAAATCTAACCTATCTCCCTCATTACCACAGCTGTCCATCAATCTCTGCAAATCTTCCTTGTTGTTGGCCATTGGCACTATATCATCTGCGTACATTAATGCTGGTAGTGCCTTATCAATAAGTTTTCCTTGTTTGACTAAAGAGAGGTTGAAGCCCAGTCCACTTCCCTCTATTTTTGCCTCTAATCCTTGTAGGTACATCATGAATAATAGGGGTGACACGGGGCACCCCTGCCTAAGCCCCCGTTTTACCTCTGCAGGCTTGGATACCTGTTTTTCCCACTTTATAACTACCTTGTTACCTTTATAGATACAGTTATGTTTTCCTTTTTGTTCGTTGATCTCCTTGATGTGGATTGAAGTCCCGTCAAGGAGATGATCGGCGTCGATGAAGCAGGAGGCAGGTTGGAGGTAATGAAAACTTGAAGGTATATTACAGCGAAATATTTGCAGTCATATGTAGATCTTGCTGAAGCACACTCATGATAACACAGACATCAACAGCGTCTTACTCTTCTACTTAATTTTTCTTAAGTTAGAGCCTAGAACACTGTTACTACATACAACGTACTTAGTCTCACTGTTCGACCACCAAGTGGTTACGGCCCAGACAAAAGTTGCATCGTACGGAGTCGTACTGATCTATCAGTTAAGTGATTGCAGCCTCGACTGAAGAGAAACGGATTCCCTCCAGTCTTAAGCATCTTGCGGTAACAAAGAAAAAGGGGAGGGGGCCACTGCTGGTCCGCCTCAACATTCTCTCATCCAATCTGTTTCCACTAAGATTAAGTCACTCCCTACTGGGCTGACCTTACTCTCGACAGCAGCGCTTCTACAGTTTAAACAGGCGTTTTGGTACTCTTTCCCATCATGTCTCTCTCTCTCCACCTCCCACGCGCTCAGGAATTTTAACGCTCGGGAGATATCGGCATTGTAGACCCGGTACATTCATGCCCTTTCACACACCCAGCGGGCCGAGACGAACCTCCAAAGCCGGAAATTGAATGATTGCGTGCGGAACGTAATTGCCCCCGCAGGTAGCAAGCGGCCTTTGACTTTCTCCGCTTACCTTGTGCTCGGGTCGTGCATCGCTGCGAATTTGAGCCGATCGCCAGAACAGAGCGTGTCGCCTACTCCCACTGAGCTCGCGCCCGGCAGTCGAGGCAGGACGGGGTCGCTTAATCCCATTGTGCGTTTGCCCCCGGCAGCGGCGACTTGTCTCTAAGCCACAAACATTCCAAGCCGGTTGGCAAAGCGGGTTCGTTTCACATTGTGTGTTTGTCCCCAGCATCGGAGGAGACGGACGTAGTTTGCATTCCAGAGGATAAGTGGTGTATAGTTACACGGGCATACCGAGAGAGAGTCGAGAAAGAAGCTTTGTATAACGTAGCTTCCCGCGCTGTCGTCCCATGCTCACAGGAAGCAATTTGCGACCTTGCCGAGAGAGATCCGAGAAAGAAGCTTTGAATAACGTAGCTTCTGGTGCTGTCCCATCTGTACGATCAACTTATGAGCGGCAAAACCTAACACGTCCCCCCTAAAGAGTATACTGGGCTGTCTTACGCTCAGTGATACGACAAAGCACTGCCGCGATTAAGTCACTGAATTTTCTAACCACACTACAGTTGTACACAAGCATCAAACACAATTGCAAGTCAACACTACAGGATAATACACTAAACGAAAACAAATACATGCTAAACAATCAAGTACAGCATTGCTGCTTCAAGCAGTGAGATCACTAGTGTCTGTTTCTTGAATTGTCGATCACACGGTCCACAATATACAGCAGCACGTGGGCAGGAACATTCACGTCCCCCCCAGTTGGCATGGCACTGTTATTCTGATGGCTTCCATGAACTATTCGGAAGCCTAGATAACGCATCCGCATTACCGTTACATACTCCCTTCCGATGTTGTACCGACACATGATATCGCTGTAAAGCCAGCGCCCATCTTGTTAATTTCGCCCCGTGCGGAGTCGAAGTTGTAAGGTACGACAGCGGATTGTGGTCAGAAACGACGTTTACTATGGCACCGAAAAGCCAGTAGTCAAACTTCTTTAAGGCCCATATTATTGCGAACGCTTCCCTCTCAATTGTCGACCAACGCATCTGGGTCGGTGAGAAGCGGTGGCTTGCAAAGGCGATAGGCTTCTCTTCTCCCTCGGCTGACATTTGTGCCAAACATGCTCCCGCCGCCGTAGCTGATGCGTCTTTGAAAAGCCAGTAGGGCTGAGATGGCTCAGAGGTGTTTAGCGCCACGGCCTCGCACAAAGATCGTTTGAGAGTCTCAAATGCCGCCTGAGCTTCCTCCGGCCAGGGTATCTTATTAGGTACCGCTTTCTTTGTTAACAGCGTGAGCGGGCTCGTCACCTCTGCATAACCTCGGACGTACTCTCGATAGTAGCCGCAAAGTCCTAACAGGCTGCGTAGTTCCTTCTTGGTGCGCGGTGGTCCCAAATTCTTAATTGCTGCTATCTTTTCTGGGTGTTCTGGGGTTGAAAATCTTGGCATGCAACCCAATTTCTCCAGCATCGTTTGCGTGAGCTGCGATTTGAAATTAGTGCCCTGATCGGAGCAGATCATCTCCGGAACGCCTGTGCGACTGAATATCTCAATCAGTGCATCACAAGTCGCCTTAGCTGTCAAAAAGCGCAGTGGGATCACCTCTGGCCACCTCGTGCAAAGATCCACTAAGCACAGGGCGTACTTATGCCCTCTCGCTGACGGTGTGTCTAGGGGTCCGATCAAGTCTACATTGACAATTTGGAAAGGGTGCTCGGGTCTAGTGAGCGGAGTTATAGGCACTTTATCCGTGCGACGCTTGTCTGAACGAATTTGACATTCATGGCACGAACGACAATGCTCTAATATCTCCTTCGCCATACCCGGCCAAAAAAAATTATACCTGATGCGAGCTCTTGTTTTCTTTGACCCTAGGTGCCCCCCGCATAGTGACTCGTGTGCTAAGTGCATCACCTCAGTGCGCTTATCTTTGGGGACAACTAGCTGACTCACTCGAGTGCCTGCTATTGAGTCGCAGTGGTATAATAGTCCGTCTGAAATGAACATGCCGGATTTCCCACTACGCGCATCTTCCCAACATTTCTTTAGCGTAGTGTCGCCCAACTGCACATTGCGGAACTCTACTCTTTGGCCTAATGACGCCTCCCTTTCTTCATCACTTTGCGCCTCTTCCCCGGAATCATCTTTCTCCTCCAAGGTAAGATTGCAGGCAACTACCTTTTGTTTCTCTACTGCTTGTTCCGCCTCGTGAGCAGGCTCGGACGGCGCTCGACAGGATGCCAGAGGGCTGCTGGCCTTCAACAAAAGCTTCCAATTGTCCTTGGTCAACAAACAATCTGTGCCCTCGACGAGCTCATCAGTTAACGCGCAGAGTAGGTCGACGTTCTGAGGCTCCGTAACCTCTCGCGGGCTATTTAATTTGACCGGTAACGTAGCTAGCCTTGCCTGATAGTTTTACCGAAAGCGGACACCAATCTTACCGTGCCAGACGGCTCTACAACACTTCGCGGAAGCAGACTCTCCCGGATGACGGTTATCTCACTCCCCGTATCCAAAATTGCATCTGCGGATATGCCTGCGCATGATACAGGAATTAACTGCAGTTTATCTGCGCCTTCACCCTCGTGTTTCAGAGACTTCACCTTTGCGCTAAGTACTCCAGTAGGCATTTCAGTATCCGTCTCGTGGGATAACGTTACCTTTTGAACCTTCCGCTTTGGCTCGGTAGCCTTCTTGGGGTTGTTCTCCTTATCACTAGCCTTCGGGCACTCTTTAGCGAAATGGTCTGAGCCGTGACATAAGTGGCATTTCAGAGCCCCTTTCTCAACTCGTGTCGCCGGCTTCTGCCCCATTTCTACAGTTGGTTGCTTTGAAGCACGCCCTTTCCCTTTCGCTTGTTCGAAAGTTTGGAGCACTTTCGCGATCTCAGTTGGCCTAAACCATACTTCGCCTTCCCTTAATCTCACATACTCAAGACCCTCCGTACTAAGGCCCGATTTTATGCGGTCAGCAACCATGAGTTCTGCCATCACTTCTACCGTGTCGGCTTCTCTCACTTGGAGGTAGTATGAGAAATAAGTTTTCACGCGGGACGCGAACTGCGCCCACGTCTCTTCCTTACGCTTTACTGCTCTTTCGAACCTCTGCAGGTACTCTGCCGGAGAAAGCTTCAGTTCCGTCAGCACTGCTGCTTTAACTGACTCATAATCTGCACTCTCTTCAGGGTTCAGGTTACGCAGTAGGTAACGGACTCGCTCAGTTAGTGCTGGCATAACCAATTGCACGCGGCTCTCGTGCGGTACCTGGTAAGTAGCAAAAAGTTTTTCTACTTCCTCAAACCACAATGGGACATCCGCGTCACTCGGCAGGCGGAACCCTTTTAGCACTTTTGCACATTGCAGAACAGAAGCGAAACCCCGGCGCCTCTGATCACCCGTCTCCGACCCAGAGTTGAACAACGTGCCATTGAGACGTTCCGCGTTCATTCTAGCCTGCAATAAATTTTCGTACTGAATCTTAAGATTGAGCTTTTGAATTTCAAGCTCGAGCGTTCTCGCTTCGCTTGATTTCGGCAAAACCTGAGATGCCTGCTGCATCGATTCTTGCCTCTGAGTAAGCACTGTCGCCTCATTTGACTGATCAGAATTTTGAATACCATCATTGGATGGTTCTCGACTCCGATTCACATCTGCCGCTCTCGTACCCTCATCTTCATTAGACTCCATTGTTTTAGCACCCCCGCGTGTTCTCACCATGTGCTCTACACATAAACTGCCATGCCAACTAGAGAAGAACGCAAGAAATCCTGCTCACCCTTTGCTGTATGCACTGTCGTTCCCGGATCTCCTCCACGGTGCCGGAGTTGGCTGCTGTGGGAGCGTCTCGACTTTGCCGCTGGTAGCTGTTGGATGCCTTGCCCCTCGGTCCTCTCAGCGCTGGTCCGGTGTATGGTGCTGCAGAGCTCGCCGATCCTGTCGACTGCGCCAGTTATGTTTTCCTTTTTGTTCGTTGATCTCCTTGATGTGGATTGAAGTCCCGTCAAGGAGATGATCGGCGTCGATGAAGCAGGAGGCAGGTTGGAGGTAATGAAAACTTGAAGGTATATTACAGCGAAATATTTACAGTCATATGTACATCTTGCCGAAGCACACTCATGATAACACAGACATCAACAGCGTCTTACTCTTCTACTTAATTTTTCTTAAGTTAGAGCCTAGAACACTGTTACTACATACAACGTACTTAGTCTCACTGTTCGACCACCAAGTGGTTACGGCCCAGACAAAAGTTGCATCGTACGGAGTCGTACTGATCTATCAGTTAAGTGATTGCAGCCTCGACTGAAGAGAAACGGATTCCCTCCAGTCTTAAGCATCTTGCGGTAACAAAGAAAAAGGGGAGGGGGCCACTGCTGGTCCGCCTCAACATTCTCTCATCCAATCTGTTTCCACTAAGATTAAGTCACTCCCTACTGGGCTGAGCTTACTCTCGACAGCAGCGCTTCTACAGTTTAAACAGGCGTTTTGGTACTCTTTCCCATCATGTCTCTCTCTCTCCACCTCCCACGCGCTCAGGAATTCTAACGCTCGGGAGATATCGGCATTGTAGACCCGGTACATTCATGCCCTTTCCCACACCCAGCGGGCCGAGACGAACCTCCAAAGCCGGAAATTGAATGATTGCGCGCGGAACGTAATTGCCCCCGCAGGTAGCAAGCGACCTTTGACTTTCTCCGCTTACCTTGTGCTCGGGTCGTGCATCGCTGCGAATTTGAGCCGATCGCCAGAACAGAGCGTGTCGCCTACTCCCACTGAGCTCGCGCCCGGCAGTCGAGGCAGGACGGGGTCGCTTAATCCCATTGTGCGTTTGCCCCGGGCAGCGGGGACTTGTCTCTAAGCCACAAACATTCCAAGCCGGTTGGCAAAGCGGGTTCGTTTCACATTGTGTGTTTGTCCCCAGCATCGGAGGAGACGGACGTAGTTTGCATTCCAGAGGATAAGTGGTGTATAGTTACACGGGCATACCGAGAGAGAGTCGAGAAAGAAGCTTTGTATAACGTAGCTTCCCGCGCTGTCGTCCCATGCTCACAGGAAGCAATTTGCGACCTTGCTGAGAGAGATCCGAGAAAGAAGCTTTGAATAACGTAGCTTCTGGTGCTGTCCCATCCGCAAGATCAACTTATGAGTGGCAAAACCTAACAGATACCCTTTAAAAGATTAGTGACTACATGTTCCACGCCTAGTGTGTCCAGTATTCCCCACAATTCCTCTTGAACCACGCTATCGTACGCTCCCTTGATATACAAAAATGCTAGCCACAGGGGCCTGTGTTCCTTTTCTGCTATTTCGATGCACTGCGTCAGTGAGAACAGATTGTCTTCCAACCTCCTGTGTTTCCGAAACCCATTCTGCAGTTCCCCCAGCACCCCCTCATCCTCTATCCACGCCTGCAGTCTTTCCTTCATAATCTGCATCGCCAGCCTGTAGACCACTGATGTCACTGTTATAGGACGGTAGTTGTTTATGTCAGCTTTGTCCCCCTTTCCTTTATGGATCATGCTCATCCTGCTAAGTTTCCATCCATCGGGAACTTCACCATCGATTATTATTGTGCTCACTGCCTCTCTCAAAGCCTGCTTAGACTTCGGACCTAATGGCTTTATCAGCCTAATTGGAATGCCATCTGGGCCTGTTGATATACTACTAGGAACCCTTTTCTCAGCCCTTTACCACTCTTGTTGTGAAAATGGGGCCATTGCACCACTTGATTCGCCCTTGTCTATTGTGGTGCATAAAGTACTTCTTTGTTGAAAATTTTCTGTCACCCTTGTTTTTATATATTCAATAGCTTCGTCCGCTTCTAGCCTAGCACCTTGGGCTGTAGTTATAAAACTCTGCTCTAGGCTCGTCTCATTTCTCAGGGAGTTTAGATGGTTCCAAAATTTCGCAGCTGACTTTCTATCTTTTTTATGTACTTCTGCCAGACAATGAGCTCCCTTCCTTCTAATCTTTTCATTGATCAGAAGGGATGCATCCCTTCTACAGCTTAGAAAGGTTGCCCATTTTCTTTCAACATCATTTGTCGGTTCACCCAGCTGCTTAGCATATCTGTGTTCCCTAGAGGCTTCCTGACGTTTTGCTATGGCTCTCTTAACTTCCTCATCCCACCAAGTTTTGGGCTTGTGTCTTCTTTTTCGGGTGACTTGTCACACGTCTTAGCAAGCTCTAGCTCAAAGAGTCTAATCAGATTCGTGTATGTCCACACTGTCTTATTATCCTCCGTGATTACTTTCTCAATTTGTTTAGTGGCTATTTCAATTTGCCTTTCTAGATAAAAATTTTCCTGTAGTTGCTCATTTTGTCTCCTTCCCACTTTCACTGCTCTTCCAAAACTCAGCTTGATACGTTTGTGATTGCTACCCAGACTTCTAGAGCCACCTTCATCTATGTGCATTCCCCTGAGCTTATCATACATCCTATGTGACATCAGTGCATAATCTATCGTCGACTGAAGCCTTCCTACCTCCCATGCAGCCTTCCTACCTCCCCTTCACACTTCTCGGTACTGTTGCAAATGATCAAATCAAGCCTTTCACACATATCCATGATCATTTTGCCTGTCGGGTCGGTATACCCATCTATATCTTCTATGTGCGCATTCATGTCTCCTAGTATAATTATATCGCACTCTCTTCCTAACTCCTGAATGTCCTTTGATATACACTCTACCATTGCCTGGTTTTCCTCTCTGGCCTTTGCTCCCGTCCACAAGTACACGAAACCAAGGAGTGTAATTTGACCTGCCACTTTCCCTTTTAGCCATAAATGTTCCTTGCACTCCTGCTTGACCCTTTGTCAGTCTGTACTTTTATGAATGAATGCCCCAATACCACCCCCCTTTCTGCTGCCTCCTGTTCTATTACAATATTCCCACGCGTAGTCCGGATTGTTCGGAGGTTGTTCCATGTCCCTGAGATGTGTTTCCGCGCCGCTAGTATCAGCGCCCCTAGCGGCATCGGCGCGCCGAAGGACCTTCTCCGGCACGGATATCTATAGTACGGAGTTCTCCGGCAAGCGAAAAGCGCCGCGCTCGTCACACCTCCCCATTATAGCCATAGAGTTTCTCAAAATTAGCTAGAGGGCACTCTGGCGGGCGATCCTTCAGCGACCATGGGAATGATGGGTAGTACACACATTTGCCTAGTCTTCGTACTTGCGGTTGGCGAATCGTACTTGCGGCTTTCTTTATTACTATGTTTCGGTTTTGTTTTAAAAGAAAGAATGAACCCTTTTGAACTTAAGGACTTGATTTAAAATAGTAAGTTTAAAATAATAAGGTTGTGAAGCACAAACGGTGAACATTTGCTAATTTATGTTTTTGTGAAAAAACAGCTCCAAGCCACACGAACACACACGGACCCAAAAGCGGGCCAGAAGTACGAAAATTAGACAAATGTGTGTGTACTACCCATCATTCCCATGCTCGTTGAAGTGCCGTGCATTGCAACTTGCAGCTCCCATAGACACTAGCACCAGAGTTCTCTCTAGTTACTATTGTGGGAAACTCTATAGTTCTAGCCACCCTAGTGGAGGTACAGTGTACCAGAAGTGGAGGCGCGGAGTTTAGTGCGGTTCGTGTGAAACTTGGCACCGAAATGTTTGTGTACGCCGAGTACGAACACTCTTTCGACACCGCGGTGGTTGAACACACGCGGGTCCTCAACTCCGAATCGGAGCGCTTTGAACCAAAGCACGCCAATGACTTCGATCGGACGAGAACCTATTACGTGCGGTCGTGCCGTAGAGAAAGCCGTAAGTGCGCCTACGAGGGAGCCAAGATCATTCACATGACAGGTGAGCAAACGGTCAACTATCTCAGGCGCGATCATTTCATTTGACAGAGTCATGAAAAGCGAGTTCATCGAGTGTAGCACTTCGCGGTTTTGTTCTCGATCTGGCATGATCGCGGCATTGGTGGGGGTGCGTTAAAATAATGGAGCGCGCTCGTGTTGTGTCGTCGTTTATCGATCGGTCTAACACGTGGTTTGTACTGTGTTTGTTAACGCCATACTGTTACTTAAAAGCGATATATCGTAGGTACTGTGCAAAAAATTGTAGGAAGGACATGAGAGGCAAAAAGTTGCGATGTTTATGAGCGGCACTGGTCGAGTCTCCGGTCTTCACCACGTGAGCGCGACGAACCAATCTGGCGACAACCTAGCCTGCGCGAGCCAGAACTTCGGGTGTGCGGCGTACTTTGTGGCCAAGCAACTCCACGGTATACTGCTTACTGTTTGGTGCGGTGCTTTCGAAGGTGTTGACATCAGTAGTCATCCTCGACGTGCCAGGTTTGTATTTTTCCAGATAAGGTTGACAGTCAATTAGAAAACTTTTCTGTAGAACCCTTTCGCGACCGAAAGTAAAAAAAATGGCGGATAGAAGGGAAAACTTTAGATTAATCACCACGAACATTTTCTTACTCAATTTGTAGAGCTTTTTTTAAATAAATTGTTAGCATTCTTTCAATTCAGTGGCATTCCTTTATTTCACTAATTGCATAAAAAAGGTTACTCCTAGGCGACCTCACCACATGACAATGCAATGAAAAATGGTGGTAAAATTAAAGCCGACGCACAAATGTTTTAATATGGACAAGCCGGGCCATCCAGCATGAAGAAACACAAGTATGACGAATATCGTCATCATGGGTTTTTTGCGGGACCAATTTCTGTTGAACGACGAGTGTGCCTGTCAGCAATTTTGTTAGAAAAATCTCCTGACAACTATACTTGTCAGCAGTCGCAAAAGGGTCAGTTAGGCAAACCTCTGTTGTTTTGAAAGTATTGTTTTGTGTGATTAGAGGCTCTTGTAAGGGCAGCAAAAAGAATTATACTTTTATTGAGCTGGCAAAAAAAATAAGGAAAGAACCCTACTTAAACCTCCAGTGCCCCGAGACCATACGGGCTGGTGAGAGCTATAAAATTTTCTTTGACGAACTGTTGTACCTAGTTACAAGTAAAATAAATGCTTCCATGAAAAGCTGTAAAGTACACGGTTGTCCTCACTATGCTTAACTTACCCTCCCACAAACTGATGTGACTTTAAATTGTCAAGAAGTTGCGCTAGCTTTTGCATGATTGTTGTGTAAGTTGTCCTCTCCATGGTAGCTGGCTGCGTGCATTTATCCCAAATCTTTATCTCTTCTGTAACAGATTGTCTTGCTATAAGTAAAATTATTTAGCTTATATTATTTCTTGCCCCACTTTTGTTGGTACTGTGTTTGCAGAGGTATGCTGTTGAACATAATATGGTATGTGCCTTAGCCAGTTACACCATTTTTACCGTGTTGGAAGGAGGGCATGAAATGCATGTTGCATGATGCTTTGGCTAGAATAACATGGAAAGGTGGCCTAGTTAAGGTAGCTGCATAGCAGAAAAATTTGTGGACACCATGCGAGGACACAGCGAAGAAATTCACAAGGACTAGCACCGACTAACTACTGACCTTTATTTGACTAGAAAGCACGTGCAGACAATCCCGAAAATCATTTCATAATCACTGCGTGTGAGCAAGACCACACCAAATAATTCATTTCATAAACATGATAAAACAATTAACGAAATAGATATGCTATCACATCTTATTTAGCATATAGATTTCTTCATTCAATGCGATTGGCAGATGGCTAACGCATACACCTTCTGAAGATATGCCTATCTTCTACAATCTTTCTTGTATTCTGATTAGGACCAAAACATCGGTTTGATTACTCAAAGGCCTACACGACTTGAATGAACAACGTGCACAATGTAATGCTAAATGCATGTCTGATCTTCCCTAAAGATGAATGTTAGTCAACCATCCATCACATCCAATAAAGAAGAAATCAATCTGCTAAACAAGATCTGATAGTGTATTGGCTTTCAATGGTTGTATTGTTTTGTGTAAAGGGTTATTCGGTGCCATTTTACTCATTCGCAGTGATTATGAGGTGCTTGTCGGGATCGCATTTATGTGCTTTCTAGGTGAGTCGTTAGTCAATGCTAGTCCCCGTGAATTTCTTTGTTGTGTTCTCGTGAGGTTGCACAAATTGTTTCATTTTGGGTATAGCAAATAAGCCTCTATTTGAAAGGTGAGTTTACACTGCCATGCAAACCTCCTGAGCACAGAGACAGGGGTGTGAAGCTCAGCCCATAAAATATCTTATTTTGATAATGAAGCCAATTTTCCTTTTACGGACATTAACACTAGCTTAACGCCGAGCTTTGGTTTGATTCTCGTGACTTCACGCAGCCCTCTGGCTAGTTGTGATGACATCATATACCAAAACTTTCAAAATGCTAGCTCGGGCACTACTAAAACATCTTAAACGGCCGCTTGTACCTCGTCACTGGAGCCACAGTGCGGAGCGGCCATAGAGACATCACAATATATTGTGCAAGCATGTGGCAAGGAGCTCGTACTGTGTTGTGATGGCAGGGCACAGTAGGAACCAGGCGTAGCTTGTGAAAAAATACTGTAATTACATTTTCAGGGTGCACTCACACATAACAGTGTGTTTCCTAGGTTCTTAAAGGTATTAGCCTTTCATCGTAGGCAAAAAAAAAAGGTAACTGAAAGTTTTCATATTAGTAAGCACTGGCACAAAAACCCCTCATTTCTTTTTTCTTTTGCAATAGGTAGCTTATGACTCAGTTATCTTGGTCGGAAATCTCATTTTCATGAGTGTGTGAGGGTTATTTATTTAGAGATGCTTATAGAGCATCCAGTCTTGGTCTCTTTTTCAGAGTGCTGAGCTAGGCAGGAGCAGTTACAAGGGCAAGGCACATGAACATACACAGACACATGAACACGCATTGCTGATGTGGACACCCACATCACAGTACAGCCAGCACACCCAAAGCCTCAAACATGGAGGAGGAAATAAAAGGTAGTGCAAGACGCGAGCCAGCACAGACTCGGGGCATAGGTTTGTTTACATAGCCCCTGCGTCGATGTCGGAGTCGCGGGAAGCTCCGCATCTCACTCAATTGCATGGCATGCGCTTTAAGATTGATTTTACACTTGTTTTAGGCTATATTTGCTCTTGTTATTTCAAAGATGTTGTGTATATTTCGACATAAGTTTATCTCGCTCATTTTTTCACCTTCAAAATTTTGTGTCAGTGCTCCTTTAACACCGTGCCTCCTCAGTACTGCCATTGACCAAAGTGCAGGACTACCTGCACCTTGGTGCATGGAATGGCAAGCCAAATAATAAGATATTGATAAAGCAACATGAGGCACATTGATCAAGAAATGAAGAAAGAAAATATATAAGAGGCTAATTTTTTTATGAGTCACAACCCAATGCAACCAACAGACATAAAAGGCAAGGAAAGTGTCAGGGACATTATTGATGCAAAAGCCTTGAAGAGAGTTTTTCGTAGAAATTCCAGTGATGTCTACGTCGTTGGTTGTGAAAAATCGGTATTTTCCGTGATCAAACAATTGAAATCGGTGCAAATAAATAAAAATAAAGACAAATCTTCGGTTCGACTGTAATTCGAACACAGGCCTTTTGAATTGTAGGCAAACGTTCTACCTCACAGACACACTCGCGCTCGAAATTGCTTCGGAAAAAACGCTGGATTAAAGGTGTACTGACATAAAAATGTTCATTTCTCATTTGCCACTTCGTTGTGTCAATTCAAAGGTCAAGCCCTTGTGAGCCTAGCATTCGCTCCGTGATAGGCTTATGGTGGACACATTCTCGAATGACTGAAATGATGCTTGCACGATTCATAATAGCGCTTTCCTGACCAAGCTAAAGTGCCCTATAAGAGCTTGCTCAGCAAGTTTTTTATGCTCGTACCTTGTCTGGTGGCGATAGCGTGTACACTTTTCCGGTGCTTTCAGAAATGCTTACTAGATGGCGTGCCACCTTTAAAGGCATCCTCTCCGGTGACTTCAACAATGCTGACTAGATGCTACCACTCAAGGTGTCGGCTTTCCAGGGATTTCAAGAAAGCTCACTAGATGTTGCGCACACCACAGTCGGCACATGCGCTTCTTTTCTCCTGCCCGAGAGCTCATGCAGTGACCAGTCTTCGTTATCGCTCGGCCACATGAACACTTCAGAAGCCAAGGCGGCAGCGCGGCGGGTTCACAACTTAGCAGCAGTTCAGGCTCGCCGCCAAGACCCTGCGGTGACAGCCCGGGATATATAACAACCTTGTCACGTCTATATATTGCCATGTACGTCCTGTGAGAAAGACGAAGGCTAAAGCACATACACGCATCTGCGTGCTTTTATGCAGAAAGCAACAACGAGAAAGAGGAGGATGCAAGTAAAATGGTGAGTTTCAACTGAAAAAGCGAGATGATAACATTCAACCAACCTATGTGGCTACAGAAAATCTTGCAAAGCTGATGTGCGTGCACTGTGGGATCTGTGAAAGCACGAGTCGTCACATATATTCACGAAAACTTCATGTCTCGCAAGAATGATGAGGGTTTCTCGTGTCAAGGAGGGCCCATTTTGTTCATAGATGCAGGAAACGTGTGAAGTCATAATGTTGCTTTCTTGCCAAATGCATTAACGATCAGACTAGTACAGACGAACAAAGGAACAGCTGCCATTTCGTTGTTTGCTGACCCTCCTCATGGGGTTCTTGTGGCATCTGCTTGGTAGGTTGGCAGTCTATTGGCATTGCAAATTATCGGTAGCTCTACATCGACGACGATGGCTTTCGACATTTAAGCTTGAAGTGGGGCTTCGCGGCAGTGTGGTTTTTCCCTGGATATGTGCTTTCGTAGCTTAGCAGTGCTTTACTGCAGTGAAGCCATTTTTAAAAGGTGGCACAACGGATTATTATGCATTTATTCATTTGTTTCGAATAATTCAAAGTTTTCAACATTTCAAGTTTGATTTGAAGCGAATTTAAATACTGCATTAGCCGTTTGAATATTCGAAACATTCGAATATTCTATAAAAGATATCTCTGAAGTTTGATGCTTTATGTTTCCCTGAAACGGTTTGTAGATAATGTAGATGTCTACTTGTTTGGGGGCAACAAGGAATTTAATGTATTTCGCAAGTTAAAAAAGAGTGATGGCATCAAAGTCTACATAAAGGAGAGGATGTTGACTGCTCTATAAAAAAAGACAACGCACGATAAAATCATTGCAGTTGCTCATTGCAATATCTGTATAATTAATGTATGCACGCCTCCCTCGGGAAAAACCATGCGGCACATTGAACATTTTGATGGTGTCCTTGCATGCCTGTCAACTTCCTTGGCGAAAATCATAGTTACTGGTGGTGTTCATATAAATCATTTGTGAGAACGCTCTGCAGCAAAAATGCTTTCATCTTTTACATCTGTTGACTGTCTTGAAGATCTCGTAAAATGTGCTGCATGAATCATGGTAACCCATTGAGCAATGTTACATAGCCATTGTACAAATAGTATACCAATGATGCAGCGTCTTGGGTGCTATCTATCAATGTCACTGATCATTTGCGTATCTTTTGTATATCAGAAAAAAAATGAAAAAGAAAAGCTTTCATAAGTGTCATACATGTACTAGAGGAATAGATGAATTTGAAATGCATATCTTTAAGCTGAGTGTGCATGCTGCAGACTGGTCCAAAGTCCTGAACGAGGGCAGGGCTTCGGTCTGTTTTGCACGATTGTATTGAAAGCTACTGAAGTTGTACTGGCATGCGTTCACTGCAGTTATGTGAAAAAAAAAACGGAAACAACTTAGAAAACCATACGTGACCCCATCAATCTATGAATGAATGCAATGTTGGAACAAGCTGTTTCAAGAGTTTTTGAGAGTGAAAGTTATAATCAAATTAGATGAATACAAAGAATATTAGTTCAAACTGAATAAGGTAATGAGAAAGTTAAAAAACAATCGCTAGTATAATGAATTTTATGGCATTGATGATTCTAACAAGTTCTGGCAACCTATACAGCGTAATATGTCATTCAAACGATATTGCCATTATCCCTCATCAAATCAAACTTAACAGCAAAGCCATTTAAGACCTTTGAAACGAATTTAATCTCCGTTTCTTTTACATGTGATAAGAAGTGTAATTATACAACAAATGTTGACAGAACTAGTTCCATAAAAAGAAACTGTCATGATATTTTACACCTATTGCTTGTAAGTACTTTTGGAACAATTAAAATAGTAATTGAATGTATTTATAGTAGAAGAGCAGTCGGTTCTGTTGAGATCAAGGCTGATCCGATAAAAGCAGTAGCATCTGTGACTGCATTTCCCCTAAAATACATTTGTAAGTGTGATCTGAAAGATGGCCACTTTCCCAATGAATTAAAAGTTCCATGCATAATTCCTATACACAAATGTGGCAAAAGTGACCTATGAAATTATATTCCTCTCTCCATTGTGAATGCATTCTCGAAACTAATTGAACAAGCTATATTTGAAAAATATAACTACCTTTTTGGAGAAACACAAACTGATAATATGGCAGCGGTGTGGATAAAAAAATTAAAAAGATGTCATATGAGTTTGTACAATGAGGCATAAAATAAATCTGGTTGAGAGCGTGCTACTCGAAAAAATAATTGCTTTAATCTGCAGCCTAGGGAAATGAAATTTGTGCTGCAGACATAGGCTTTTATGCTCATTTCAAATATGTAACGAGTTTTATAGTAAGTTGCGTAGATTTTATTTTGTGCTTTGACATTTCGTAAAATGTAGTTCTTCTTGGACACACTTTTCTTGCCACTACATTTTGATAGTTCTGAGCCATTAATGGCCGAGATTGCTCACCGTTAACTGTAGAACATAAATAACTAACAAAAAGTGAGTATGAGACATTTTGATAGACGAGGAAAACTGTAATATGAGAAGTTTTAAAATGCTGGACCACAATAATTGTTTACTTTTGGTTCCTAATAACTACATAGTTCTAAATGAGATACTTGCACTCTTCACATCTTAAGAAATATGTGGGTCGAATTTCGTTTGACCTGGCTATCAGAAGTATCAAAAACATGATGTCACAACTCGAGAAGTTGCCCAAAATTGTTTTTTGAGAAAATTGCATTTTAAAGGTTTATATGAAAAGAAATTTGTGCCAAAAATATGATTTTAGAATGATTTTTAACTTTTTTTCTTATGAAAACTTGAAAACCGTTGTCATTTTGAACATGTGGTATTGGTGCTCATGCGAAATGCTACGACAAACAGCCAGGGTGCTTTAAACAATGAGACCTTTTTGGTTTTTAGTGGCAACCTTATGCTATTTAGAAGCAAATAACCTACTTTGAGTGTAATTACGATATTCAATTTTTTTTTGCCCTGAAAGTGAAGAAACTAAACTTGGTGAAAGCAAACAAAAACAAAAAATATATAATTTTTTAAAAAAAACTTCATTTTTATACTCGCATCTCCCGTTGAAAGAAACAGTTCACTGTCAGAATATTCTTAGATTTTAAAAAGGAAGGAAGTGCGAATTTAAGGGTTTATTTTCATTGTTAGACACAATAATAATGAGAAGTAACACACTATGATGCCAAGGAAGGTGTAGGAGAAGGTGTAGAGTTGGTGGTATATATTTGGGATGAAAAAACAGTGCTAATAAACAGACAAGGACAAAGAAAGACGCGACGTGTGTGCTGAACTCACAAATAAAAATTTATTGGAAGGCACACACACATATATCAAGCAGCCGACCTATCACCTGACGCACCATGGCATTGGCACAGCAGAGCAATCAGGGTCAACAAAAGACTGTCTAATTATGACGAAGTGGAACTTGTGCTTGAACACACAAGAGAAAACAAAAGAATGAACCTTCTACCGGCAAAAACATGCGAACAGTTTATTTAAAAAATCGCTTTAGCGCGGCAGCATTGAACCCAAGTATTGAACCTCCTTTTCACCAAGGGCCACCGACGGTTTACTCACGTACTTTCCCCTCCCTTTCAGCGTAAAACGCTTCCATCACTACCCTAGTGCATTTATCCCTCTGCCATCGGCTGACAGCCACACTCTGCAACGAGCTTGCAAGTGTGAACTGCCAGAAGTCGTTAACGAGGATAGGTGTTTCTTTAGCCTAACATTCTGCCTGGTTGGCCCTTCATAACCTCTGTATGATTGGACAAATTCTGGAAAGTCTTTCAGAAGGCAAGAAGAATGTTTTTTTGGCTATTGCTTTCACATTGTTGTGTTCATCAAACAAAACTTTCAATTGCCAGTCGGCGCTCGTCCGAGTTCCTTCTTTCTTCGTCGATCTTGCGCTGTACTCAAAAATGCTGCCGCACCAACTAGCCCACCTTTCAATACTATTGTAAATGCACACACTACATACCCCATAAAGTAGTCAGGGGAATGACCGCTGTGGTAACTTAGTTGGTGGAACGTCAGATGCGTCATACTACTGTCGCAGGTACAGTCTCTGCTGGCAGCAAGTTGCCTTTTTGTACACTTTTCTTTTTTCACATTTACATGATGATTACTTTCAGTAACATCTCCTGCACTTTCCTTAGTATCATTATGGCTAGTTCTCAGTAATAATAATAATAATAATAATAATAATAATAATAATAATAATAATAATAATAATAATAATAATAATAATAATAATAATAATAATAATAAGTCCCAGTGACATTGTACCTAGCAAAGAAAAATGAGCCCTCAAACTTGCACTTCTTTCGTACATTGTTACTTTGTTACTAATGTTGATTATGTTACTTATGCGACTCTTACAGATTGAGTAATCTTACATTTTACTATCCTTCACAGGGATCACACTTTAGCGTGTGCCTATGCTGTTCTTATTTTAGTGATGTTGCTTCGATGAGCACTGATTGTACAGGGGTGAGGGCTTCAGTGAAATGCATGCTAGTGCCTTTGATTTGATTACCTGCGATATATCCTCATCAACAAGCAGGTCAAGTGTTCGCTTGGGAAGTTTCTTAGAGTCATTTAAAAAGGTGACCTGCAGGAGTGTGTCTTTTATCGTTGGCGATTCATTCGTATTTGTTTATAAACGATCGTATTCAATGAGAACAAATGTTTGATGGACAACGTTCTTGCATAATCGTATTTTGCACTTGTGTAACGACGAAGCTGTGTTCTATTTAGATGACCAGGACCTTGGTAGCAGCCCAGGTGAGCTTGACAGTGGCCAGAGTAAGCTCGACGGCAGTCAGCACGACCTTGGACAACAGACCATCATTGGTTCAAGCAGAGATAATGGCAAGGTAGTTGTGTCAGCTGTTTTCAAAGCGTTAATGTACATTCAAACCTCATTATAACATAGTTGCACCATACGCGAAAATAAGTTTGTTTTATACAAAAATTCGTTATAAAGGTTTATTTCTAACAGTATATTCAGTACAAGGCCATTTTTCATTTACTTCGTTATAACCAACATTTTGTTTTATTTGGGTCTGTTATATCTAACTTTGCGTGTCCTTTTAAAGTATGGGCTGTGTGCAGACAACTTTTCCTGACATATTGGTGTATGTGCTGCAGGAAATACCATATTTACTCGCATAATTTGTGCACTTTTTTTCACGATTTCGGGGCCTTGAGAAGGGGGTGTGTGAATTGCGCGGGGATTTGGCGACCGCATACGAAATATAGTGTCACAGTCCTAACGTGCGCACTATATACATTTAAAAAAAGAGAAAAAAATAAATTGGAGCACGAATGAAGTGTACTTCTTAATTTTGAAAGAATTAGCCCATGCATTAACCAGTCAGATCCGGTAACGTGCGGTCTAGCCGGAATCACTGATCATGAAGTTCGATTGGGAATCATCGTCGCTGTCGCTGTTACTGCCCACCCGAAGCACACCATCCTTGGATCTGTCGAGCGTGTTCGATCACCCCACTTTTTTTAAAGCTCTTTCGACAATGCTGGAAGAAACTACGTTCCACGACACGGCGATACCAGAAGAACTAAGCATCCGCACACAATTGAAAAGGCCTCCTTCAATGACAGGAAACTGAGTTAGCAAGCGTGGACACTTCTGCTTTCTCGCGTACCGATTGCGGCGGTTGTCATCTTGAAGTACGTCCCCTTGTAGTGCTTTGCGATGGCATGCTTCCCGTTCTATTCGGCGAAATTTACAACAGTGAGCTTCAATTTCTATGTATGTGTAATTACTGTGGTTTATCACAAACAAATGGTCAAACCCCGTTGGCCAGATGGCGAAACTTAAACTTCAGAAATTGACCTAGCATGCGTTGCAGCGCGGACGCAGAGAGTAAGGGGAACAGTTGGCACAACCGACCATCGCACGCCTTCGATGCACAAAGTCGTCCGTGCCGTGACACGAGCGTGCATTCTCGCCATTATCGCGGTGGTAGAGATTAGGAGATAGGGTGAGGCAAACGTTCGAGCAGTTTCGGCGACCTGGTTTGTGTTCGGGAGTGGTATTCTGGGGACCCTAGTTGGGGGAAGTCTTTAAAAGAAGGGACTTTGCACTTTCAGCCTGTTTGACTGCGCTCCTCGTCTGCTCGGTGAGGGGCGCACCTGGTCGAAGTATCGAAAGGTTCAAAGGTGCGCGTGCCAGGGAGCTGGCTCAGGCAGGTCGGGGAGCGCGAAACATGTGAGTAAATATATTTTTTGAAAAGCTTGCGAAATATCAGGGGTGCGCAAACTATGCACGTAAATATGGTAACACCTATTTTATAGATAGGCTTCTTTCTGCAACAATTGACTGCTGCATCCTAACAGCAAAGATTTGGTGCAAGTTTTAGTCAGATACAGTGTGGAATGGAGTTTTTTCAACCAACACAAATAGTGCTAGCATTTTAGTGGAGTACAAAATACTAAAGCTAGCTTATTTGTCAAACAAGGTACATGAAATTCACATGGCAAAATGTTGTTCTGAAATGAAATGAGCTTGCTTGCGGGTGAGCGTGCATTGTGCCTCACTTGTGAAAGCGCATTAGACTATTCATAAGGATACCTTGACCTGATCAAGCTTTGCACACGCGAACCTCATTATAACAAAGCTGCATCCTACACAAAAATAAGTTTGTTATATTTGAAAATTTCTAATAAGGGTATATTCCTAGCACCATATCTATTGTAAGAGTATTCTTCAATTACTTTATTACCAATGTTCCGTTATATCCAGCTGTGTTATATCGAGGTTTGAGTGTACTTGTTTATGTATTATGCAGCTTTGTTCCCCTCCTTTTTTTATCGATGCAGATTTATGCCGGGTGCGGAAGGTTGGTCGACAGGGAATGCTGGGACTCCCTGATGAGATCGTCGAGTGATTCAACGTTTTGTCGCTCGGCATGCTCCATTTATTGGACAACAGAGCAGATGAAAAGCCGGACCGTGACGGGAGCGCTGTCCAACAGAAGCAAGTCACTTGGAGTGAAAAAGCCGAGATGTGCCATGACCCCAGAGAAGCTAAACTGCCTGAAAGGTATGTCCTTAGCCTTTATCAGCCAATAGTGATTTCGTTTATGCCATCATTACTCATGTTCCTCCAGCTAATACAATCATACCTGGCAGATTTTTTGCCACTGCTATTATCTGGTATTTGCTTGCTGCATTGTGATAACCCTCCATAATCCCTCAATAATTATTACTGGTCGCGAAAGTTTCGGCCAAGTTCTGTATAGGAACAAAACCTCCCACCAAGGGCACCACTGCGGACAATGGGGCTCTCATCACAGCCGCTTAACACTTCCGTGATCGCACCTATCTGCATAGATATGTTTTCGATCTTTACAACTTCAATATTTGCCCCATCCGAGCGCTTTTGAATATCTTGCACTATATAATGTGTGAAAAGAAAAAGCATTTCATCAGTTTTGCTTTTGTGTTTCTCTTTTTCATCGAGCGCAGATTTTGAAGCTCCTTTCAATGCGCATGGGTGAGCGGGCGTAGTTTCAATCACGGCGTCGACATCGCGTGTGACTGCTTCACGAAAACGGCAAATTTCGAAGGATTCTCGTGCGTCTGGGCTGGAATCTTCAAATGTGATGACGCCAGCGCAGGCTTGGAAAACGACATCAACACCTAGGATTTCAGCGCGGACGACGAGAGTTCGTCAAACCGCACAACACTAGCGGTCTTCCACCAGTGAGATTAGCTTTGTGCTAGAGCCGTGCTAGAGCCGTGTTATTGCCGGCACGCGTCGGTGTAAGTTGATCTGATGTGTTGTGAAGGTTAGGGCTCTTATCTGCAGAGTGTCCACTCCCTTCGGGCCGGACCACTTGCCAGTGGCAGCGCAGAGAGTGCAGTTTCGTGCTCGGAGGCACCCTGGAGTGAGCCTTGGAACCGCATTTCGTAGTGCCTAGTAGTGCATTGCGTGTGCTGCTGACTTTTTGTGTTTTAGTGCTCAAGTTATTGGAGAGCTATGCACTAACAGATGCGAGCAGCAGCTGGGCAGATGCTGCTGTCGTCCGCGATCGAGTGCAAGTCAGTCTAGGGCAATCAAATTTTCGCAACATGATTGATATTTGTTGTCTTATGCCTGCGTCGAGATACGAAAGCAGATATGAAGGGCGAAGATCAAAGCAATGTAAGCCGGTTGGGCAAGATAGCCTGCGGTGCCGCATGTTTACCTTCGAAATGCTCAAGCATCGTGATTCCCAATGTCGGTCGTAGCTTGTAAACTGACACTGTTTTGAATAAGTGACGCACTGTAGCACCAGTTTATTGGATTGGGAATTAGTCTGCATGATGAAACTATTGTAGCCCATCTTTTTAACGCCAGAGATAGCGCTGGCATAGAATTGGTAAATGCCTCATCATCCTTGGTCAAAATGATTGGAGTGTTAAAGAAACGGCCGGTAGCATAAGCAGCTCTACATCACCTGTATCCCGTGCTGTCTACTGTTCAGAAGCGGGGGAGAGTTTGGCAAACCGGAGGGCCAGGCGCAACTTGATATTTCAACTCGGAGTTCACAGAGGAGGAAGCAGAGAATTCAGAAGCAGGGTGCGACTTGACACTGCAGGCGATGGTTGCACCATCTCTAGATCCTTCTTGTAACATCCTTCCTTTTTTGGAGTGGATTCTTCACACTATGATGAAATCTTCCAACCTTTTGGGAAGCTGTATGGTTCTAGTTCCTCTATACGTCTCAATATGCTTTGGTTGGTATGCCACTGTAGTGGGGTGATTTACTTAAGTGTGTTGTTCCGGGTAAGGGCTTGCCCTGATAAATACTCGGTTCTTTCTCAGCACGCTGTCCTTCATCTGAACTTCATGTGACCTGTCGTCAATTTTTTTACTTAACATTAGCAGCTGCTCTTGACTGGCTCTCAGTTCTCGCAGTGGCATATTTCTGTAATCAAAAAATACCATTGGTGGGTCTGAGGGGTCTTCATCTGCTTTTTCCAGGAGCATTTTGGCATCTTGATGGCTGACTCAGCCATTCCATTGAAATGCTTGTAACCAGAACTTCACATTTGTGTTCGCAATTGCAGCTCTTTTTCAACTTTTCGAATTCTTTGCTGGGGAATTGATGACCATTGGATTATGGAGGGTTCTCAATTTCCCATACCTTGCAAAGTGACTCATCAGTTTCAGTATTACTTGGCTTCATGCGATCAATTTGAGCTGGTCCACTTCCCAAAAGTTGCTGTAATAATCGACTGTAACCAGAAAATTATTTCTTTTGAATTCAAAGATGTCGCATTCGACTCGTTTCCATGGATTGCTTGATTCTGGATGAAGTGGTAGAGCTTCTTTTTGCTGAGTGTGTGCGTGCTTTTGGCATATTTCACACCTCACGATGAAGTCTTTTCAATTCTGCATTCATCACTGGCCAGAAAACACATTCCCAAGTGTGTCTTAGAGAGCTAATAAAATTCCAAGATGTGATCAGTGGAGTTTCTCTTTGATTTCACATCGCAATGATATGGGACGATAAGACGTAATCCCTAGAAAATTAGGTCATCCTGAACAGTGAGCTCATCTCTGTACGTGAAGTATACGTGCATATCTTTGGACAGTTCACTTTTGTCTTATGGCCAGCCTGACAAGATGATTGACATTAACCTTTGCAGTGCGTCATCTCTCTCAGTCGTGGCTCTAATTTTTTCCAAGGTTTCCTTTCTGACGGGGAGGGAGTGTATAACATTGATGCTTTTAAGTTCATGTTCATTACCTTTGTTGCACGAGATATCATTTCAACCAAGACTAGGTCTTTGCCTGCTCTGTGTTCGACTGTGATGTTGTACCTGTGTCTGAAGGATTATGCATTGCAGTCGTCTTGGAACTTGATCTAGTCATTTCTACAAGATCGCTTGCAGTGGCTTATGATCGCTAAATATCTTCATTCTTCTTCTGAAGTTGTACTGATGAAATTCGTTTAAAGCAAAAAGGATCGCCAGTATTTCCTTTTCTATTTCTGCAAGACAAACTTCCGTGGGTGTCAGTGCTGGGATGACGAAGGAAACTGGCTGTTCCTCTTGAAAAAGAGCTGCTCCTCATCCAAGATCGCTCGCATCACACTGTATTTCTAGCTGTTTTGGTGGATCGAAGTAGGCTAAAACTGGAGCTCTTGTTATGGACTCTTTTGCCTTTTGAAACGCTTCTTCTTGCGACTTCCACCAGTGCCATGGTGCATGCATTATTACATGCAATTTCGCATGTATTAGAACCATTGAGTTTCCTCAATGGTTCTAATACATGCGAAATTTCGGGCAGGAATCGGGAGAGGTTGTTCATCATACCACAGAAGTGCTGCACTCCTTGGACACCTGTTGGCTTTGGCATCTGCTGAATTGCCTTGACCTTACTTGGACCAACTTTGAGTCCTTCATTAGTGAGTACGTGACCTAAGAAGACGACTGATGTGGTTCAAAGTTGTTTTATCTTTGTTGAGACGGATTCCAATTTGTCAGCATCTCTGAAGTAGGTTTTCTAACTTCTCGTTGTGGTCCGCTTGAGCATCTCTTTCATTCTCGCCCACTCCAAAGACAATAATGTCGTCTGTGATGCACAGAACACTCGACAATCCTTCAAGTGCCACTTGAAGCCTCTTTTGGAATATTTCGCTGCTTACCGCAAGTCCAAATAGTAGTTGGAGCCATTGATAACAGCCTTTCGGGGTTTGTAAAGCAGTCGGGAAGCTTGATTTGTCATTGAGAAAGCATTGCCAGTGCCCCTCTTGCAAGTCCAGATTTGAGAAAATTTTGGCTTTTGCGAGATCGGGTAGTACATCATCAAGAATGAACGTGTGACGTTCTCGCTCGAGAGCCTCATTTAGCCCTTGGGGGTCAATGCATATTCACATTAATCCCCTCACCCCTTCCCCCAGTGTAGGGTAGCAAACTGGACGTGCGTCTGGTTGACCTCCCTGCCTTTCATTTCTTCCCTTCCTCCTCCCCCCCCCTCCTCCTCCTCCTCCTCCTCCACATTTGTCTTGTTTTTCTTGGTTGCAACAACCGTTAGACTGACTCATTGCATTGGCTCTGCTACGCTTTTGATGACTCCTTTTTTCTCCAGGCTTTTCAACGTTTCTTCGACTTGCGGTTTAATGCTGACAGGCATTCTGCAACTTGTTATTGCTTTCAGAACCATATCTGGCTTAGTAACCAATTGAACTGTTCCCGGGAGCGTTCCTAAAGTATCTTCAAAGACATCATGGTATTTTTCTACTATCTGACTTGTGAACTGCTCTTCAGGAATT
Organism: Rhipicephalus microplus; assembly: GCF_043290135.1. Taxonomy (NCBI): domain Eukaryota; kingdom Metazoa; phylum Arthropoda; class Arachnida; order Ixodida; family Ixodidae; genus Rhipicephalus; species Rhipicephalus microplus. The sequence goes on along the minus strand of NC_134705.1, from coordinate 58,732,577 downwards.
TCGTCAATTCCAGCCACGAAGTTATAATCTACAGTTATCAGACTCACTTTTTTGGCTGTTTTTCTTCCAATGAGAAGAGTTAGGTCTTCTTTGATTACTATAAACTTTACAGAATGCCGCTGCTTGTTTGCTGTGATGACTTTTTGTTGAGTTTTGCCTCAGCAGCACACTTTGCTTTCGTTACATGTTCTAAGTGTTGTTATGCATGGTTTCAGGAGTTGTGTGTTGACGTGTCTTTCTAGAATAATGCCCACTACAGCCCTGCTGTCCACTTGAAATTTTACTAACTTTCCATTCACTGTAAGGAACGTATGGATGGAGATTTTTCGGCTGCTTTCAATTGCCAAGGTGGTTTCGTCCTCGCTAGCTACTACCAGGCTCCACTGCAGGCGATGGTTGCACGATCTCTGGATGCTTGTTATAGCATTTATCAATGTGGATATACGGCCGTGCGATCGTTTTACCGAGCGGATGACAAAAATCTGCCGAGTTTGACGCACGCAGCATGCCCGACCCGCCAACACAGTATAATGGAACGTCACCAAACCGACTGCTGCACCAGCGCGTCAGACTTGGAATTTGGTGCACGATCACATTGTATGTCCCACACTTTATGCTCTCAAACATGAGCTGCTTCCTTCATGAGAATTTCACTGTAGCGGAAAATTATTCTAGCCGTTAGCGGCTTCAACCATACAGTGACAACACTTGCGACAAAGGCTCTGTGCATGCAGATAATCGACGCAATGACAGCCATTTTGGTTTTCTTATGGCTCCCCCTACAGTCACTCAAAGTTGCGAAACAACACAACTACGGCAAATTATTGTGCTAAAACTGAGTAAATGCAAAGTTCATATGTTATATTTAACAAAAAAGATTCCATGAGTTACTTACTGAAAGCAAGTAACATTTTTTGGCATTGTTCAATGTTTCGAGAAACTTAGAAAATGACATGGTGTTTAAAAGAAGAAAGTTAATCATAATTTCTGTCATTCACTAACGCACAACGCTTTCCCCTTTTAAAGCTGTAAAGTTTCAATTAAATGCGTAATTTGTATACTGAAAATATACTTTGTCGTTATTGTTCAGTAATTGGTAAATGTTTACATTTTCCTCTTTTTTTACTTCACTCGATGGTCACTTATGAGCGAAGCAAAATACAGGTAGTTTCATTTTGTGTGCGATGGGAGCCAAGCCACAGTCAGCGTAACCAAGGCAGGTTGAGAACACAAAATGTGTACGGAACTACTATTTTTTACGGATGTCCGGGCAGAATATCTTAAGAATATCCCTTTTGGCACATGTTTAACCCAAATCGCAAAGGATGTCTATTTGCTATCTCTCACAGGTCCAATGATGTCCACGGATGTTCGCAGTTGTTTCGGATGTATGACGGATTTTGTGTTTTCATTGGGACGCGGACGTGGTGTTCTAACCGCTCTGGCATTTTCATTTTCAGTTTGCTTCTCAAATGGGAGTGCTCCAGGTCAGACTTTATTGGTGTCGACTTTACGATGGGCTTTTCCGGTTGCTTTGATTGCAAAGCGATCAAATTTCTGGTGAGTTTTGCCACTTAGGCTCCCATTGAGGCCAACTGTAAGCGTGCCTTAAGGGCCTGCAGCAAGAGTGAGGAAACTGCGGTAAGGTTTCATTCCTTTCAGACGTCTTTCTTAAAAGACAGCAAAGGCAGAAAAGTTCGGAAGAACATCACCCACTTTTTCAGCTAGTAGTGATCTCAATAAAGTTCTTGTTCGTTTTCATGATCACTTTTAACTTGTTTTGGTTCATAAGAACTCGAGATGAGACGAACATTTGGATGCTTCCTTTGAGTTTGTATCATCGAGATTCTACTGCATTAAAATATATAGGCTCAAGTTGCAACGCAGATGAATAATTGTAGGAGTTGATCACCTGACGCTCTACGTCGAGACTGCGGTGTATCCAGCTGCTGCTGCTTGCGAAGCCGCATTATTTTTGTGGAACTTCGTCTTTCAACGTGGATCGCCATGTGAACTGCTCAGTGACAGCAAGGGCGTGTTCCTTTCTGAAGCAATGCGAGCCCTTCCCGCTGCACGCAACATCATCCACTGCAAGTCTACATCCTACAACGAACGGCTTAAGGTAGAGGTTCAACCTACTCTCGGTGACATGTTGAATATGCACGTCACGTCGGATTACGGCAACTAGGACATTGTTTCGTGATCCGTAATGTATGCCTAAAAAAGTGCCACACAAGCTGTCACTGGCTCTTCACTGTTATTTCTACTATATGTACTAGAGCCCTCTTACGCCATGAACACATTGCTTCCGTACTCAACCGACACTTCCGCATGCACGACGGTGTCTGAAGTGGTCAAATACGCAGAGGATTGTAGGCAGCTTGCACATACATTTTTGACTGCCGCTCAAGGTCGGGGAAAGCTGCGGCATAACAATGAAGTGTCTACACAACATAATGCAACTGTTTCACTCGTTTAGTTGTCGGTGCCTCCACACAGCCTTGAACTGTCAACTAATTTTTTTGCCCGTTACAGCCGCCCATATCGTATAACTGACCACACATCCTCCGTCAACTGCGTTGTTGAACCCATTATTTACACCCCACGACCTCAGACATTGTGGTCTTGACCCAGTGCATGTCAGCCGATATGAGCCGCCCACAGGTTGATTGAATCCTGGCTGTGGCGGCCGCATTTTCAGTGGAGGCGAAAATGCTTGAAGCCCGTGTGCTTAGATTTTGGTGCACGTTAAAAAAACCCTGGTGGTCAAAATTTGCGGAGCCCTCCACTTTGGTGTTTCTCATTATCACATGGTGATTTTGGGATGCTAAACTCCCACAATTGTTATTATTACATAAGCCTTATTATGAGCCTGTATACTACCTGCGCCTTCATAGCGAGGAAGAGGAAGAAAAGTTCCTGCATCTGTTGCTGTGCGATATCTGCTTTAGTGTTCCGCAAGCGCTGCTTTGACTGTTTAAGATGTTGCTTCCTCATTAAAAATGGTCATACGGCAACTTATAATGAAGCAGTGACATTTCGTATGACATTGCATTATTTTTCATGCATGCTGCTGTTTAAATCAGTACTTATTAAGCAACTGCGTACCATTTTTTTACATAGTTTCCTGGGCAGGAAATGTAGTTACATAGTAGGTGCATGCGAAAAAATATCACTTGGCTGCGGCAGCTGCATTTTAGATGGAGGCAAAAATACTTTAGCCCATGTGCTCAAATTAGGGTGCACGTTTAAGAACCTCAGGTGGTCAAAATTCCTAGAGCCCTCGACTCATATGGCGGTTTTGGGACGTTACACCCCACACATCAATCGAAGAAATATTACTTGAAAATGTAAGTGCAGTATCTTGAAGGAGCGTTTGGAGACTGATGTGGAAAGTGCTGCATGTGTTGCACATATATAATAGGCAAGTACCAAAATTTCAGTCAGACATGTCTGAGTTATGTCCAGTGCTTTTAAAAAGTTTGTCTATATTCCATTTCACAAGCAGTTGGCAGTACTGTGGAAGGTACGGGCGCCTTCCGCCAATTATGACAGAGTGCACTACATAATTGTATTCCAAGTGAGTGTCGCTTCTGTCAATCTAACAAGTGGCCGCACCCGGCGTGGGGTGTCTGGTGTCGAGACATCGCAGTGCACACGTGCCCTGTGATACGTCGATGGCGCGACTTCGCGTCGGATGGCGCAGCGGTGCAGATTTATCTGACTGTGATCGCTGCACGGCTAGTTTTGCTGACCAGTGTACAACACGGCAGTGGCGCTGAGCAGCGTTTATGTATTGTCTTAGTAGTATTTGCTGTTGAGTTGGTTTGTTCATACCTGTATTGATCAAAACAAAATATGGCCACTTGACGCAAAATGATGGAATAGGAGAAGGGAAGAAGAGCGGGGGCGTGCGAAATTTCAAGTGATTTATTGCAACCATGTTTGCAGGCTGTAAAATGACCACATTCTGGCACAAAGTGCCAAACAGCACACTTTGAGTGTTATTCATGCGCTTTATCTTATCTGCAGATAAACATCGTCACCGCTCTGGCTTGGCATGTGGGGATGACACTTAGTGAATAAAAGGAGTGTATTGTAACCCAAGCTTACGAGTTTAAATTTATAATCTGTAATGACTAATCAATTAAGTTTGAACTCTTTCTCTCAGTAAGGAAATCAAATTACTGAGCAAGACCCCATCCGATCATGGCCTATTCCCCTGTGTGGGTTGTGCCAAGAGGTTCAGGAAGCAACCGACCAACCAGCATCGCAATACCTTCACTCATCAGATCATGTGCTGTCTTGTGGAGCAATACGTTGGTTCAAGTTATCTAGACTTCTTCTGCATGCCATAAACCAATACGTGCTATAAAATTAAATATCTGGAAACTAATTGTCTTGCCAGGTGCAAGCAAACCTCAGCTATTTCTCGATAAGCCCGTTTCAGTCACGTTCAACCACGAATAACTTTTTAAAATCATGGTTGCATTTTTTAAATTCTCATGCTTGTGTGTAGTATCTGTGTGTCACACGCCATACTGTTTTTTTTTTGCAGCTCTGTTCCACATTTACATGGGGGACGAAACACCGGCAGACATCGCTGACAAGGGAATGAAAGGTGTGCGCATCCACTTGGCCCAGAAGCTTAGTGATCTTCGGCGAGCATAAGAAGCTACTTCAAGGGGATTGTGCAACAAGTGGCTAAAATCACGTAGAATGTGTGGTTATCTTCAGAGAGCTTTTAAATTAATCATAAATAAATGAATAAATAAACTACAAGAATAAATGCATCACAACTTTATTTACGTTATGCTGCTCTGTATAAATGTCTTTGCAGAGTCTGAGCTTCCCGTCACTTTATTACGTTAAAGACTCTTGGTCTATTACATGTGATATGGGAATAGATTACTACATAATTTACTTAATACATAACTCAAAGCAAAACAAAAATCAACATGATAATAATGCATGCACTAAAACATCATCTGCATAATACATAGCTGAACATGAAAAAAATTCACCATGAACTTTGGATAAATTGCTATGTACGTTAGCTCAAATACGTATGTACCTAAATAACAAAGTAGAATTGCACTTTATTGTGAAAAGTGTGCAGTGACACTATTCATAAATGTACACAGACAAGTGATGGCAGCGATTTTGTGGGGCAGGTTGTTTCAATCTGTAGGGACATAACAAAACAATGATGTGGGAAAGGTGTACACACAAGGGTGGCCCACTTGAAAAGTGTGTCATGTATGATGAGATGTTCGGGTTCCTGGGAGGATGCAGGGTGCTTGACGAGGGAGGTGTGACAAAATTCAGGAAAAGCTAAAAGGTTGCAGTGCGCCGGTGCGTACAGAGGGGAAGCAAATTCAATTATTTAAGTAAGATATGGTCACGCCGGATGAAAATTAGAATGAATAAACCTTGCAGCACTGTTTCGAACGGCTTTGAGTCCATCGCATGCATATTTGAGTTTTGATTAGATTATTTCCTCGTAGGCTAGTTGTTTAATCGATTTGGAGGCACGTTTGAGATGATGCTTGAGGAAATCAAGTGATTTGTTAGCAGATGAAATGATATTAGTGGCGTGTGTGAGCAAGGAATAAGTCGTTCGATATAGTAACACCTAGGTACTTGTAACACTGTATAGCACACACGGGAATGTGCTTGTTTAAAATGATAAAGAAATAGATCACGCTCATGAGAAAGCACCATCAGTTTGCATTTCTTAGGATTAAGTAGCTAACGGTCGCACCATTGCTGTAAAAATTTAATGTCCTCCTGAAGTAAATCTCAATTCAATGGATTACGAATCGTTTTGTAAATGACGCTGTCTGTAAACAAATGAACGTTGCAAGGCATGTGCAGAAATCGGTTATTATATGTTAAGAAGAGTAGAAGTCCAAGGACAGATCTTCGGGTTTACGCTAGATGTCAATAGCAGGGGGGTTAGATTTGCGGTTGTTTACTATAATAAACTGAGATTGGTCTGCAGGAATGCTTCAACTCATTGCAAAATGTTGAGATGAATATTTGCTAGAAATACTTTAAGTAAGAAGACATTGGTTTGGAAACTTGCCAAATGCCTATGGAAAATCAATGGGAATATCGCGTCTGTTTGTAGGTTACAATCTGAGTTCACGGGAATGTAATCAAAAAGAGAAAATTTATTTATTTATTTATTTTACCCTCAAGGCCAAGGGCATTACAGAGTGAAGTGGGGGTTCATGTAGGGGGAGCAATACTACAAAGAAATAAAGTACAGCAGCAACAACAACTAAACATATACACTTAACATATGTTACATTGTTAATAATGCAGTGCGGAAGCATTCATTATCTTGAATGCCAGAAATTGGTCCGGGAAGGTGGTTCCATTGGTTCGATGTATGATGAATGAATGACTGAAAACAAGTATTAGTCAGGCATGTCATAATTCCTACTTTGTGAGGGTGGTCAGTGCGGTACGAAACATACGAAGGTGGGGAAATGAGAGCTGTGCGTAGAATAGAGTTGTGGTAATAAATTTTATGGAACGAAGAAAGCCTACTGTGTTTGCGAGGGGTAGCCAGATGAGGTGATTGCGGGAATTTTTCTGGGATGTACCACTATCTGTTCTGCTGTAATTGTGAAGAATGAAACGAGCGGCATTGTTCTGGACTAGTTCTAATAATTTAATGAGAGTTTCAGAGTTGGGGTCCCAAATTGAAGCTGCATATTTCAGTTTTGACCTAACTAATGTTTTGCATAACAGTGTTTTCAATGAGACCGGTGCGGCACGAAAGTTGCGGCTTAAGTAGCCTAACATGCGATTAGCGCTGTTAATTTATTTCTCAACATGCAAAGACCAGGTTAAATTTTCACAAATATTGACACCTAAGTACCGATATGATGTAACGTTTTTCGAGCGGCGTGTTATTTAGATAGTAAGCAGGGGAACAATGTTTGGACCACAAAACATGCAATACCTTGCCTTTAGAAGTGTTAAGTTCCATTTGCCACTTCAAGCACCAATTGGATATGGCAGCGATATCATTTTGCAATATGTTAGTATCATTAACATCCTCCATTTTGCGAAAAATAACGCAGTCATCAGCAAATAGGTGGACGTCAGAGGAAACACAATCTGGCAAGTCTATAATATAAATAAGAAAAAGAAGAGGACCAAGAACGGAACCTTGGCGCGCACCAGATAAAACAGGACTCAGTGAAGATTCATGGTCATAGCACGTTAAAAACTGTGAACGGTTAAGAAGAAAGTGCTCTAACCAGGCGAAAAGATTGGGATCAAGGTTTAGTTTGCTAAGCTTGAAAAGTAGTAGTTTATGGCTTACCTTATCGAAAGCTTTAGAGAAGTCTATCAGCACGTGAACGACGATCTAAAATGACATGAAGTTGATGGGTAAAGGTTAGCAACTGTGTCTCACATGAAAATGTTTTGCGAAAACTATGTTGTGCACACGAAAAAAATTAGTTAGAATCAAGAAACCTTGCAAGATGAGAAAACAATACATGTTCTAGAATTTTACACGGGACACTTGTCAACGAGATGGGGCATTAATTATAAAGAGACTCTTCGCTTGCAGATTTGTGCAGAGCGACCACCTTTCCGACCTTCCAGTCGGGCGGTAATTCACGAGTATCTAGTGACTGTTGATAAAGTTAAGACAATATATTGATGAGTAAATAAGAGTGCTTTTCAAAAACTTTGTAGTGATTAGATCGCATCCAGGTCTACAAGAAGGTTTTAAAGATTCAATTATTTTAGCAATGCCGGCGGGATCAATCATAATGAGATCCATTGGTAAATAGTTATAAGAGGCTTCGCTGGGCAATGAAAAATCAAAAGGCGCGACAATGTTCCGGTTGAAAACGTCATTTAACACATGAGGACACTCAGCATCAGGGACAACACAACCATTACAATCAACTAGGCCAATAGAGTTATCTTTGGTAGGTCTGACAACACGCCAAAATTTCTTTGGGTCAGTGATAAGCATGGAAGGTAAAGTGTGGTGAAGAAAATTAAATTTAGCGCTTTATAGTACGCTTACGCAATGGGAGTCAGCAACTTTATATGAAGTAATATGATTTTCGGAGGAAAACCGCTTCATTGCCCGGTAAAGCCATTTTTTGTGATTGAACAGTCTGTTAAGGTTACTGCTAAAGCACAGCGCGTTAAGATTTGAAGATAGCTTGCGTAAAGGGATGTATTTGTTTATCAGTTCAAGAATTCTTGATATGAACAAATTCCAATTTACATCGACCGTGCGGTTATCGAATTTGTTCAAGAAAAGGCTAAGAAATCTGGACAGTTCGTTGTTAATGGCGTCGAAGTTAGCTTTATTGTAATCATGAATCAGCTTAGTGGTACTAGCAGATTTTGATACTGTAATGTTAATATCGTCACTTATGCCAGGTGTCACTTATGCAAGAAACCTTTGACACAAGAGTAGTTGTAAAAAGATCAAGAGTATTAGCACTATCATTAGTAATTCTTGTTGACTGAGTTACCATCTGCGACAAGGAAAAAATTGAACAAAGATCAAGGAATTCCTTGCCCACGGAAGAATAAGCGAGAGATAAAGGAGGGTCATGAGACCAGCATATACTCGGGAAATTGAAATCACCTGAGAGCAAAATAGGTGCGGATGGGTGTCGCGTAGAGACATGGTGAAGTGCATCATGTAGCTCGGATACAAAGCTAGACGGATAGGAGGGCAGGCGGTAACACACACCAAATACAAATTGGTGGTGGCCAATCTCTACGCATGACCATACGGCTTCTAGTTCACTTTGAAAATGAATAGCAGTGGATGGTATGGACTTCTTAATTGCAAGCTAGACACCACCCCCTTTGCGTTGGGTACGATCACACCGGTAAATTTTGAAGCAAGAAAAGTTATCGAATATTTTGCTGTTATGAATGTTAGAATGTAACCAGGCTTCGGTGGGGGCAACTACATCAGGACAACAGGCATCGATAAAAGAATTGAGTAGTTCACGTTAGTTAATAACACTTCTTGTGTTGGCTAGTATAAAAGATACACTTGACGTTGATAGGAAAGGTTGCGCCAAAGAAGATACACCACTTCCCCTCGCTGATTCTTATGAGGTCTCGATTTAATGCGACGCCAGGGCGAGAGGCGCTGAAGCCGTGCGCCTTATTTCATTGATTGATCTTATCGTTCACAGCGTCATACATGTAACACGTGCTATTAATATCTAGTTTATTGTGTTTCATTTGATAGTGAGGGGGCTGTGGCCGGCTTTTTGCAAATTCTAACAGCTTTTTTCCTGCAAGTCTTGTTGCATGCGAAAAATCTTCAGACACAGAGACGTCAGTTACCTTTAGTTTAGACCACAGTGAAAGTGTCTCGCGCGTGAGCCTTTGTGGAACGCATGCTGCGATTAATGAAAATGCATTTGTGTAAGTAAAGAAACCATGATTTTTGTGTATGTGACGGGCTTTATGAGCTTACAATGCACACTTTATAATGAAATGGGGCTGTAATTAAGCAGGCAATTTCTGTGACCTGCCTTGTGGGAGGCAATGAACGTCCGCACTTCTCGGTATGGAATTTCACCAGTTGAAAGCGACTGCGAGAACAGCAAACACAGAAAAACTGTGGTGACATGTTTAGTGTTCCTTAAAGTATGAGGCAAAGTGGAAAAAGTAAATTTTTGTCTAAAAATTTTATTTTTGGTTTTTGGTTACGTTATATGCACTATTTTGTGCCCATAATTTTGCTGTATAAACCTTCCATCTACGCTATTCCTTTTAAAAGATACAAGCAAAAATGTTAGACCACTTAGCCACTATGAAACCGAAACTAAAAGTGCCAGTTTTGTGGGCAGCATTAAAAACCTTGATATGTAGTAGTTTTTTAGTTGATTAGCAATCATATGAAGTGAAAACATGTGATAATGCTCCAAAATTTTTGTCAACACATCATTTTTAATCAAGGAAGTCGTGAACTTCTCACTTGCTGAATGCGCAAAGTGGTACATTTGTTGTTCATTCTCAAGGACATGTATGTGAGCCTGTAAACCATCAAATTTACTGTTTTTCAAGATGATTGTTATCTGATCACAAAATGGTTTCATGCTGCCTGCCTGTACAATGCCCCGCTCGCATGCGAGGGCCGGTTAAGTCTGTCCCGGCGTTTCACAAAGCCGATGACGCTGCAGTTATGACGTATTTACAGCATGAATTGGACGACTTTCTCTATATATGTGCTGATGAGTCCTTGGTTATTGACGTAATTTGGGCTAAATTTAAAGCTATTATTACTCATTGTATGACCAAGTTTGTTCCGCAGGTTGCAAAAGTCACAAAAAAAAAAAACACAACCCTTGGATCACACGTGACATCATTCATACTAAGCGTAAAATAAAAAGACTAAGAAAGTCTAACAAATCAAGCCCAGTCTACGGGTTCCAAGAAAAAATAGCTTGCTTATCTTGGTCATTGAGGGTAAAAATCCGTTGTGCCAAAGAGAACTTCTGCAGCACAACACTAAGTAAGTTTATAAGAGAGTCGCCCCAGAAGTTCTGGCAATATCTTGGTTCAAAAACAACCTCCCTACTGTCGTTTCAGCAGAGCAGTAATTAATAAAAGCTAACTCATTTAACACTTACTTCCAGTCTGTCTTCACAGCTGACAATGGTAAACATACGCGGCTTCTGTTTCGGGGTAAAAACATAAGTGCTTTAAGCTTGCCTCAATTGTCTGAGCTGGGTTTGCTATCACCTTTATTGAACATTGATGGGAAAAAAGGTCGTGGACCCAACGGGATTCCCAATGCGTTTTTAAAGCGTTACGCTGAATCTGTGTGTACATACCTTTTTCTTATATTTTCTAAATCGCTTAAGGATTGCCAGGTTCCATCGGAATGAAAAATTGCGAAAAATCTTCCCATTCACAAAGGTGGTGAGTCGTCTTGTCCATCTAATTACAGACCAATTTCTATTACGTGTACTTCCTGAAAAATGCTTATATTATTCTAAAGTCACTCACCGAATACGTGGAAGAAAATGCTATTCTCTATTCCAATTAACACGGTTTTCGTCGTGGAATATCTACTGTCGCACAGCTGATTGAGACCTTGCATGATCTTGCCAATGGCATTAACGATCAATCGCAGATTGACATAGTCTTTTTAGACTTGTCAAAAGCTTTTGACCGCGTTTCCCATCCCAAACTGATCCAAAAGCTAGCCAATATACCGGGAAACAGACCTATGACCAAGTGGATCGAAAACTATCTTGACCGACCGCTACCAATTTGTTCAATATGGTGCACATGTGTCTGACACGGTTCCAGTATTATCGGGAGTGCCCCAGGGTTCTGTTTTAGGCCCCATGTTGTTTCTTCTTTTTATTAATGACGTTGATGACGTAGCCGATGTAAAAATCAGATTGTTCGCAGATGATTGCATCCTGTACCAGCGAATAGACAGCTACCAGGATCATTTAAAACTAGATGATTTGCTAAAAAAAGTAGAAATCTGGTGTCGAGAGTAGTAAATGGAAATAAATACTGAGAAAACTGTCGCCATGTCAATTACAAAGAAAAAAACGACGGCAAATTTTTCGTATTCGCTGGGAAATATCCAACTTCGCAACGTCGCTGCCTGCAAATATCTAGGCATCTTGATATCGTCCGACTTGAATTGGACTGGGCATGTCGAACATATTACAAAGAAGTCCCTCGGCAGGTTATTTTTTTTAAGCGAACCCTTTGTCATTCGACACCCCAAACAAAACGTTTAGCATATACCATGCTTATCCGCCTAATCCTCGTATATGCGAGTGTGGCCTGGTTCCCCTTCACAAACAAACATGTAGCCGCGCTTGAAAGAATGCAACGTAAAACAGTCTGTTTTATCTATAACCGTTATAGGTGTACTGACTCACCTCCTGCTCTTTTGATAAGAGCGGATCTGCCCACCCTGGCGAGCCGCGCCAGGCTTCATAGTCTGAGATTTTTGTATCTGGTGCTACACAACTCTTTGAAAATAAATCCGGCTAATTATGTTGAGGTTAACAGTAAGCCCCAAACACGGAATAAGCATTGTCACACACTTGATGAGTATCCCTTCAAGAACAATGTTTTTGGCCACTCTTTTGTTCCGCGAGCCATACGCGCTTGAAATGCCCTGCACCCCACCGTGTTGACACAGCCAAAAGGTGATAAATTTGTTAATCGAGCGAGTGAATGTGTGCTGACTTTTATTTAGCCATGATTTCCTGAATCGATGATGCCGCAAGTTTTAACTCTGTCTGTACAATTACGTTTTGTATTTGTTTTTTGCTTGCCCCAGCAATTCATCTGTTGTTTATATTCACGAAGACTCTTTGCCTATCACTACAGCGAATTTTGCACTATGTTTGCGATATTTGCTTGAAATTTCAAGTGCTTGCAACATGTATTTTCAGTCTGTGTATTGCTTGTTTTTACAATGTACAATGTGACACCACACCTGTAATAATCCCATCACGGGATTGACAGTATTCTGAATAAATTTCAATATTAAAAACAGAAGCACTTTTGATACGTTTAAGCAAATTAAGATCGAGCCTAGGCCCTACAATGGAAAAACGTACCTCACAATTCACAATTTGCAGAAACTTGCAAAGCAGCTTTCCTACAAAGTTGGTTTCTAACTAAAAATGAAAAAAAAAACCTATCGTGCCCAGACTGCTTTTCTTCCTCATTGTGCTTTTACCCCTCCTATTCCAGTGAAGGCATGCGAGCGCGACAACAGACTTTTGCCCCTAACAATTATTGTGTGGTGATCCCACCTGGAACGAACCCCCAGATCACATTGTGGGCGATACGTTCTAAAAAGGGAGTGGGGGAAGCCAAAAACACAATGAGTGGGAAAAGCAGTCCGAGAACGAGACCTTTTGGTTGCAAAACAACAAAAAGCGAACCAACAGGTAGCCGTCCCGGCAACCTCGACATCGGCACAGTCGAAGCCTGCACGCTCCAAGCGAAAACCCCTGCCTCAGCAGAACGGCAGCATGCGGCCACCAGCTCCCAGGCTCCGGGCGGAGGGACCGCGACAGCCGGTTCTTCCTCCTCCCCTGCCACGGCCATGGCTTCCTGCGAGGGACAAACTTCTCACAGCAACACAAAGACGGAAATGTCATCCACTTCCAGTTCCTCATGGGAACACTGCACACCAGGCTCGTCAATGTCCAGCACCTTAAATACGACGTGGGAAGAAGTGTGATGCCCTAGCTTCCGCTTCCACGCCTTCACCCCAGCGGTGCCCGTGTGGCATCGGAGGCTAACATCATCATCACCAGCAAGAAGCGCGGTACGCCGTCCTTCGTGACGCTCGCGTGAGGTTCGCTGGAGCTCTGGCTGACCGGGAATGAAGGACGTGCCACCTATGTTCTGTTGAGTCAGTGTCGTGCGTTGTAACAGTGGCGACAACGACAATGAGGACCTCAACCAGTCCTGAACCCACAGAGCCATGAGCGTGGGATGGCCACCATTGTTTGAGGGAACGTGGTCAACGTTCCGAGTTGCCTACTTCGAAGGGCAAGACATCATGAACACGACGATGCGACGAGTAGTGTTTGGTGGCCTCGCTACATGACAGCGCGATTCAAATGGTTCAGGGACGTTGCCATCCGAGGCAAATCATTGCACTTACCTACGATGACGCCGTCAATTACCTAGAAGAGTATTATGCCCCTGAAGCCAACGAAATAGCGGCAAGTTATGTTTTTTTTACTTGATCACAACTAAAAAGAGAGAGGGTACAAGAATTTATTGCTGAAATAAGGCGACTGGCAGAAAAATGCAATTTCGGATCGTCGCTCGAAGGCATGCTACGAGACCGAATCGTGTGTGGAGCCTTAGATGAAGATATGTTGGACGACATTTGCTGACTCTCAGGAATCTGACGCTAACGGAAGCAGAGGATTTCGTTATTGCAGCTCAGAACGCGACCGCGAATGCTAGAAGCATCCAATCTACCGATCAGAGTAGCATCCAATTCATGCGTCAGAATAGGCCACGAAAAGGGCAATGGAAGGCTGGAGGCATGACACCTTGCCATAGGTGTGACAGGAAAGTTCACTCGAACAAGCAGTGCTATCATGTTTGTACTGTTTGCCGCCGATGCGGTAAACTAGGACACGTCGCTCGAATGTGCCGAGAACAAACCCAGCGGAAGCCCCGTGGCGCTTACGTCCTGTCGGCAGCAGCTGACGATAGCTGGAAAGATGAGAAGCTCTATATTATAGTGGCTCATAAAACAAGTACTGGCCGCATGGTTAAGCCAATTTTCAAGGATACTTGGGATAGTGCGCTGCTTACCATGTTGATCGATACAAGGTCACCTGTTAGCGTTATTTCAATGAGCCTATTCAAGCAGAATCACAGCAGATGGCCACCTCCAAGCAGCAACACTCTCATATTGTCATGTTTTTTTGAAAAACTTCCAGTGGTTGAAGAAGTGCACATGAAAGCGACCTGTGAGGGGCACGACGTACTGGGCACCCTGGTTATCGTCAATACACCTGGACCAGCATTAGGCGGGATACCATCAAGGCGTTTAACAATTGTGTAGGGGCCATGTTGAGGCCAAATGTCGTCGCAAACCTCAACACGAGTAAGGAAGACCATATGAACCAGGAACTTGACACTTGGCTCAACGAGTGCAAATATGTGTTTGCGCCAGGTTTAGGGCTATAGAAAGGTCCACCGGTGAAGCTTATCCTGAAGGAAAATGCCATGCCACGCTTTTGGAAAACACATACGGTGCCATACGCTTTTACAACCAAGGTGTCTGATGCTTTGGACCAATTGGTTGCCGACGGTGTGATATCACCAGTAATGGTTGCTGAATGGGCAACACCACTGGTTCCAGTTGTTAACACTGATGGGTTCATTCGACTGTGTGGAGATTTTCGCTTGACAGCGAACACGGCCACAGTGACTGAACAGTACCCACTACCCCATATAGATGACATCTTCGCGTGACTGAATGGCGGTGAGGTATTTAGTACACTATATTTGACTCAAGCATACAACCAGCTGACCCTGAACGACGAGGCCAAGAAGCTGACAGTCATAAGCACTCACAAGGACCTATTCTGCTTCAATAGGCTTCCTTTTGGGATTAGCTCAGCTCCGGTCATCTTCCAGAGGCATATGGATTCCTTATTCAAGAATCTCCCGAGTGTACAAGCCTATATGGATGACATCATAGTGGCTGAGAAGCGCAATGACACTTCATTGTTAAAGGAAGTCTTGCTGCGCTTACGGGACTATGGTCTCAGGCTAAACATAAAGAAATGCAAATTCAGACAAAGAGAAGTCGCCTTCCTCAGACATCGAGTTGATGCTAATGGTCTCAAACCGAAGGACGACAACATTAAAGCAGTTCTTCAAGCACCAGTCTCCAAGTCAGTGAGCGAACTGAAATCCGCCTTGAGCTTAATCAACTATTATGCCAAATTTTTACCGAACCTTTCCACAGTCCTAGCGCCATTATACAATCTGCTAACTAAAGGAGCTACGTGGAAATAGCAGCAAGTACACGAGGAAGCAGTTCGAAAGGTTAAGGAGGCTATACAAAGGTTAAAGTTTCTGACAAACTTTCACCCTGACAAACCTTCGAAGTTGGATGTGACGCTTCATCTGTAGGAGGGGGGGGCAGTACTTTCTTATCGCATCAATGGCACAGACTATCCGATTGGGTTTCACTCCAGAACTTTGTCCAAAGTGGAACGAAACTACTCTTAGCTCGAAAAGAAAACATTGGCCCTTGTATTCGGCGTGACGCGATTTAAGGACTACTTATATGGCAATCACTTTTTTTGGTGACCGACCATAAACCACTGAAAGGTTTGTTTAACCCAGGAAAAGCCATTCCTCCCATGGCGGCGGAAAGGATTCAGAGGTGGGCTCTTCTGTTGGACCATTATGATTACCCATTGCAGTATCGCAGGAGAACTGGAAACTCAAATGCTGATGCTTCAAGTCGCCTGCCATTACCGAACACACTACACGATACCAGCACAGAAAATCCGCCAGAGTACGTCCTGTACTCGGAATGCTTGGAAAAAGAAGCGATTAGTGTCACCGATGTGGCGCATTTTACAGAAAAAGATTCTCTGCTGCATCAAGTTAAATTCTGTGTTAAAAAATGCTGGCCAAAATGTTCGTCTGAAGAGCAGAGCCGCTTCCCCCCGTACTTCAGCAAGAAGGCTGAACTCACTTACTACCAAGACTTGGTCTACTGGGGACTCCGCATCGTGCTTCCCGTGGCTCTAAATCGACGCATCTTGGACTTGCTTCATAAAACACACCCAGGCAGGGCGACCATGAAGAACATTGTGAGATGCCTGCTTTGGTTTCCGGGTGTAGACAGTGAGGTCGAGTGATTGGTGTGTGGATGTCCTGCTTGTATACAGGCTGCGGCGATGCCTCCAGCGCAAACACCTGTACCATGGCCTACGATGGGAAAGAAATGGAGCCGGTTGCATGCCGGCTATGGAGGTCCCATTGAAGGACACATGGTATTGGTAGTTGTAGATGTCAAAACGAAGTGGACGGAGGCAGTTCTAACGAAATCTGCAACATCAGAAGTGAAAGTGGAGACCCTTAGGGCAGTGTTTGCGAGGTTTGGTCTTCCACGTACTTTTGTGACGGATAATGAACCTCAGTTCACGGGTTTCCAATTCTGCAGATTTCGAAGAACCAAGTAAAACACTTGACGACAGTGCCTTATCATCCCTAATCAAATGATTTAGTGAAACGAGCCGTAAGAACCTTGAAGGAAGGCTTGAAGAAAAACAAAGAAATTTCACTACAAACTCGAGTTTCAAGATTTCTGTTCTGTTATCGCCGCACGCCAGTGAAAGAGGGCAAGTCTCCAGCGGAGCTTTTGCTAAGGTATCAAATACGAACGAAACTCGACTGCATTATGCCGACCACAGATGCTGTTAGAGGAAAGCCCTGCAAGGAACGAGAACAGCGATGGCCGGTAGGACAGCGTGTTTGGACACGAGCGTTCTGGCCACGGAAAAGGTGGATACCACGTATTGTGCGGGACCATCAGGGCTAGCACATGATCGCAGTGGACATGACTGAGGGAACGGAACGGCGGCATTTTGACCAAGTTCGACGGCGGGACGTTTCGGTTGACGGATCGTGTGACACGGACACGCTATCGGCCCGTCAAGAACTTTCGCGTGAAAGCGCGAAAGATTAACCAATTCCGGCGACTCAACCTTTGTGGAGCTCAACACGAAAGCACCGCGCTCCTGATCGTTTGAGCTTTTAAGAAGGGGAGAAGCTGTGGCATCAGAGGCTAACATCATCATCACCAGCAAGAAGTGCGGATCGCCATTCTTCGTGACGCTCGCGCTGCACGGGAGCTCGGTTTCGCCGAAGCTCTGGCTAACCGGGAATAAACGACGTGCCACCTATGTTCTGTTGAGTCAGTGTCGTGTGTTGTAATAGCCCGTACCACAGCCCGCGTCCCTTCTGCAGCAGTGAAGAGAGCGGCGGCACCACGCCACTTCCGGATGGTAACACGCCAGCGGTGTCCGTGCCACAGCCCGCGTCCCCTCCTACAGCAGTAGGAGAGCGCAGCGGCACTATCCTTTTTCGTTTAAGTAGGCTAACTTCCTCGCTACAACTCTCGAAGCCATCGGGGCCTCTCCGGCTTTTCGGCCACTCGGCGCGCCAACTTTCGACGCAATGTGGTCGCAGTGGACGTCCACCTTCTCGCGGATCCTCCACCTCTTCTCTACGTCTGTCGGCTCTGTGGGTTTCACGTCAGGGGGAAATGCCTTGTGGATAGCAGCTGCGTGGGCACCGTCTACGGCGTCCTCGACACGGATGACATCGCGAACAACCTTGTTTCCGCCGTCCCTGTCGCATCCTGCGTCCGATGAGGCAAGTGCTTGACACTCATCTTTTAGGGCACCACGGTCCCAACGTAGGTGTTCCTGTTCGAATCACTAGAGGCCGTTCCGCCCTTATGAGCCGTGGTCCCTTCAGCGCGCTCGCTTCAGCCATAGCACGGCGACCTGCTCGCGAGACGGGCGCTGCCTCCATTGCGGTGGCAGGCGCCTCAAGGGATCGCGCTCCACGCCGTCTCCACGCTGCGACTGATCCGCGCTGCCCCTCCTGGCAGCTCCAGTTCAAATCCGCAGTCAGCCTTGCCTTGCCAGACGGCCCTGTGACTCGCCACCAAGCGCTGGAGGGGCAGCCGTCGTCAAGGGACTCTCCTTCCGCGACGATCTCGCCGGTGGCGGCCCTAACCACTTCGAAGACCACCCCTCAACCTTCCACGAGTGCACCGAGCTGCTGCCTTGTCAAGTTCAAGGGCCTCACTCTCTGCTTCTACTTCGCCAGCTTCGTCTGCTGACCACGGTGGCAGACGAAGCTTCCACTTATTGCAGAATCGTACACAACTGCAACGCCACATCTACATTTCAGACTCTTGGTGGTTTTAAGGGCGCTTGAAGTTGTTAACGAAACGCTACTCGACTTGCCACCACCTTCAAAGCAGCACAAACGAGTTTCAAACGGGTTGCATTGAAGTCAGTCAAGAAGCGTTTCTGAATACGGGGGTAAATTTGACGTTCATGAACACAGGTAAATATGGCGCAAAAAAAATCTGACAAGAATTTACACAGGACCAGCGCTGACAGGCAAACACTGGGTTTATTTGCAAGCGACGTACATAAAGACGGGAGCGGTAAACGTGAGGTAGAGGATTCGCGTTTTCAAAAGAAAAGACACGGGTGCACGTACAGGCACGTACAAAGAACAGTCTGCACGTGTAATTTATGAGGCTTTCGCGATGAAATGTAAAGATGAAATGTGTTAGCGCGCCTTCTATAAATCTGACAAGTTCTGTTGCCATCTCCAAAAACAGTTTGTTACAAAGCTTTGCGTTTGCGTTGCGCATGTGTCGTATACGCTCACCTCTTGCAGGCTCCCGTAGTGTGACACACTCCAACGCTATACTCA
Source organism: Rhipicephalus microplus (assembly GCF_043290135.1). NCBI lineage: Eukaryota > Metazoa > Arthropoda > Arachnida > Ixodida > Ixodidae > Rhipicephalus > Rhipicephalus microplus. The sequence continues at coordinate 58,713,557 of NC_134705.1, read as the reverse complement.
TTATGATCAACGTTATATACGCCAGCAGGCTTTGCGTACGCGATTCTAAAACTCGCTAACGTGCCTTAGACGCAAGCGCTACCAAAAGACTTGACATGATTAACTTCCCCAAGTTTCCCTTTTTAATGCATATGTATGCCTTTTGCAATAAACGCAGCAGTTGTCAGTCAGTGCTAGCCCTTTGGGAATTCTTTTCCGTGTTTATTTCGCGCTGTTTTTAACTATAGATACGCACGGAGCCTGAATGCACGTTATATTTCTAAACGTTTTATACTAGCAAGAAGAAGGTGAACGAGCTTCTCAACTGCAAGAAAGGCCACTCATTCGAAATCTCAGCAGACAAAATGGCCGGTGGAAGCACACGCTTGGGGGGGGGGGACTTGCAGCACAGCAATAGCTCAGCCACAGAGCCCCGTGGAATTTGTACTCCTTATGTGTTTCTCTCGGAATTCAGCTGCGTTACACATCCTTCAGCTCTGTCGTTCTCACGGGCAGGTGACCTTTGCCCTAACTATTCTAGCCACCCTACCCTCACTACACGTACATATCGCCCGCCACTTTAACGCGATCTTCTCTAAGATCATTATTACTAACTAAAATTGCTCCGATGGCATTGCTAATACATTCGTAAAAAATGATAAGACACTGCACAATCTCGTTTCTGCTGCCAAGGTGTTTATTAATGTTAGTGATGGCCGCCGACGGAATGATTCTTGCCTATGGCGTGGCAGCTGTGTCCAATTTCTCCTCGACTTTCTCGCGGAGATCTTGCAGCCGTTCGAGAAGTGCGCCGTGCTGGGTGGTGATGTAGATACTACTGACGGCAACCCTGATCCTCTTCCTAGTCTCTGGAAACAGTGGCTTCACTGCTTCTTCGTACGTGGAGTACGAATCTAAGAACGACTCCATAATCACCTTTCAGAATTGCCGTGGGCAGCTATCCTCTCTTCAAACCGCATCAACCTGCAGGGTCGCACACAGCGACGCGGGCCGTTTCATGACGGAGGAAACTGTTGTACCGCTCGCAATCCCCGTCAGAATTAAGTTTCCTGCCGGTATGCGTCGAAGTATATTGTTGATTTTGACAGGACTGAAGTGACACAAGCACCGAGGTTATTGACAGATCAGAGCTCCATTCTGCTAGTCTTATACCGGCAGCATTGAGTGTGTTGATGCACACCTTGCCGTTGGTTTTCAGGTGGTAGTGAAACCGAACCCGACCGCTGTCTGTCGACAGGAAGAGAAGTCTTGGTGGGGTCATTGAGTAGTCCGGTGGTAACTTAAGCATAAACTTGAAGAATCCTCCATTTGGCACCAATCATTAACACCTGCACTTGCGTGATATCGCGCTCCTGCGGAGCGATGAAGATTATCGGTGGTGGATCACAGTTGAACTCCGCGGTATCTTTTTCAATCCTTATCAAGGACTGAGGTCATGGCTCGAGGCTTGGCACATTTCTCTGGTCTAAGGTAGTATCTATGACCTCAGATGTTTGGCATGATCAAGGTTGAGAGCAGTAGGTGACTTGGTTTGAGCCAACAACATTGACTTGCTATCAGCCGAAGAGCGCCGGTTCCAAAACGCGCAAGCAGGTCTCCTCGTGCTAAGGCTGCGCACCAAACGCGTGGCACGCGTTTTGGATCATCCCACTTCGGCGGAAAGAGTTTAAGTTGGGCGGGAACGCTCTTACACTCCGCAGAACTAATCTAAAACCTTACCAGGTGATAACGAGAAAGAAAATCACTCCATATCCACGGAATGAATGATGATAAGTGGGCGAAGCAAGAGGGAGGAAGATCATCGGTAAACCGTAACTCTCCCATGGAAGGTTAGCACATAACATCATTACTAAGACGTAAGACTGTGCCTATATTGTACAAATGAACTTTTAGTTCGTTCTTGTTCGTTTGTTGTTTCTGTGGTGTCATGGTTTCAGTTCCGGTTTCGGATTCAGTTGGCTGGCACCTACAGGGTGTTGTACATATGTATATATATAAGTGAAGCAATCAATGGAGGAAACACACGGAAGAAAAAACAGAGGGCAAAAGTCGAAAACAATAGGGTAAAGAAGGTGGCCGACCCCATACAAACACCCAGAAAGCAGGCCGACAGGAGAGTAAAGATGTTGTACCAGACTCTCTATCTGGGGTGCTCATCGTCGGTGATGGTAATGCACCACAAATCACCAGAGCGCTCCGTCGAATATGGGACAATACTGTGCAGGTGGAACATAGGTTTGAGCATATGGCGACTGCCGACAAACTGCATGATCTGCTACGACATCATAGTGAAGGAGGAAGCCACAGGGCAGGGTTGGTGGTACTGCACGCTGGGATACAGGATGTGCTGAATGAATCACACCCAGGCGATATTGCCCAGGCTATACGGGAGAATGTGGCCCACTTGCACGGAGACTGGTGATATGCTCTGCCCTGAAGTGGCCACCAAAGGCAAATCAATACGGGCAAAAACAACGCTCCTCAACACCGAACTTAGGAAGCTATGTGGAGCACTAACGGTGACATTTGTCCACACATTCGATACACTGGCACGTGAAAAGCAATTAGCCCAGGGTCGTATCCACTACCTGTCGGATACCTCACGCCATATTGCAACCGTACTAGCTCGAGCGCTACGCGCTTTTTTAGTATTACAGGCGCCTCGGAAAAACAGAGGCAAGCCCAACCACACACCTCGGCAAAAGTGGAATCCAGGTGTCGCCTCGCATACCCTGAAGATGCCAGACACACCTCCATCACCTCATGGGATGAAAACCGCGCCTAACAACACACCGCACAGGAGGACCAGCAGCAACTTCCAGGACCTTTCCCAGCCGAGGTACTTGATGGACACTGTGCATCCACCGCCCCAAGAACAGAGCTGTGTCAACCGTGGTCGAGCCTAGCTTTGCAGGTGTGGACATCCAACGATAGCACCACCCATCCTGCAATGGCCCCATGGCGACTAGGCAATTCTGGTGCGCTCCCCGACCTCTTCCGAATGGTGGGAAACGTGATCCGCCAACAAGTAGCTCTACAATGGCCGCAGCTGGTTCAACAACATGCCAGGCTCCCCAACTTAGCACAATGAGGAGATGTCACCGCTGACGCCTCAAAAAAGAGGCCGGTACGAATGTTGGTTTCCTCAATATGCATGGAGGGCTTAAACACAGCAAATAGGAAGAACTGTACCAAATGCTCGATTCCGAGAATATTTCACTATACGCAGTTGCGGAGACTCACCTCCTCGTTCTAGAAGAGCCACCGGTACACCCGATTCGGCAATGGGCGCGATGTAACACGGAGCCTGGCTCTCGCAAAGGAGTGGGAATAGGTGTCTTTTGGCGGATTGACATTGACAGCAACTGGAAGAAACAGGAAGGTTCCTGTAAAGAACACATGTGGATGACAGGGGCTGTCCTGGGCATACCAGTGCTTTTTACAGTTATTTACTTCAGTGCTGATTCAGGACAAAATGCTGAGAACAGAGGCATCACCCAATGTATTGCAGAAGACATTCAGGGCTGGGGTTCCAACAGAGAGATATTAACCATAAGAAACTTCAGCGGACGTGTACCAAAGCATCGATGGCTTCCAAGACCACTACAGTGGACTTATGCTGCAGCTAGCAGAAACATCCCCCCTTGAAGTAGCCAACCTCCGCCTCGACTGCGTAGGTGAGACTACATGAGGCGCCAGAAATAGTCTTGTATAGACTATATCCTCACATCGCCTAATCTAGCGGCACACCTGACAAGAAAACATGTGAACGAGAGTGGGCGATACAGTTTGCATAGCGACAACAATCTCATCACCCTGATTTTCTCTAATTCCAACCACTGGGCTCGTCGAACAGAATGCCGCCAGTCAGCTCGGCGCTACTTATCGACAAAATCCTTTGAGCAAGTGGCGGAGGATTTTGAAGAAAATGACATTCATGCGCTGCAAACCACATATGAGGAGTTCGTGGAAAAGCTTCGACGCACTATGTGTCACTATGAAAAGCGAGTCCGATCCCGAGGTGGCACCATACATAAGGCCTGGTGGGACTAGCAAGTGAAGAAGGCACTTGACGCGCGTCACAAGGCTAACCGAGCTCACCGATACGCAGTAAAGCACTTCTCGGCTGAAGATTTGCAACAGGCGTGGCAGGAATTCCTGCGGTGCAAGAGAGTGATGCATCAAATGGTCCAGAAGAAAATTGCCGAAAGGAACCAAAAACAACTGCATGCAATCACAAAGACGGCAACAATGGACCACGCCACTTCTGGATGTAAACCTACTCTCTCAATCGCGACGCCTTCCTTCCTATTCTCCGAGACTCAACAGGTACAGCTGTCGCAGATCTAGAAGAACACCTGGTGACCTAGTTGCAGCGAATGTATGGGAATCTGCTGCCAGAACAACAAGGAGCGTCATTACAACCTGATGAAAAAGACTGTGAGATGAACGACAACATCACTGCGGAGCGCGAGTGGAAGGCGTCTCGTGTGGAAATCGACAGAGCCATGTCCAGCATTCGAGCATATCTGTTTGATTGTTTTATTGGCTCTTTCGCACAAGCCGTTTGCTGCGGGGTGATATGCGGTAGTGGCAGCAAATCTGATGGCCGATATTTAAAGTAGGCTTCAGTAGAACGCGCCATCATTTCAGTACCGTGGTCTGTTATAATTGTGGCTGGGCATCCATGCTTTAATGTGATCAGTTGTTCGACAAACTTCTGGACGGTTGCGGCCTCTATGTTCCAGAGTGGTTTTGCCTCCACGAACTTTGTGAGGTAATCAATGGCTACAATGATGTACTTGTAACCTCCTGAAGTTTTGAATGGCACTATTATGTCTATCCCAACTGTGTGAAATGGTCTGTGGACTTCTATTGGCTGTAATAGACCGTAAGGCACCGATGTCGACATCTTCATCCTCTGACTAAGGTCACAGTGGCGCACGTACGTACCGTCTGACATCTGCATAGAGCTTCGGCCAGTAATACTTAGACCTAAGGGCGCCGAATGTTCGCCTGATGCCCATGTGACCACCGTATTGTCCTTCATGGATTTCACGGATTGCCTCAGCTTGTCGTTGTGCAGGAAGGCCGAGGAGAAATCGACTGCTGACTGGACCTTGGTCTCTTTTGAGCAACGTCGCTATGCGTGATAAACTTTTTTTCACGCGTTTTTATTGCTTTTTCGTGCCCGGCGCACCCCTAAGCATATCCAGCACTTTAGCGCAAAATGCATCCTGACGCTGCTCCCCACCCATGTTGTCACAGAATCGCAGTGATGGATATGATACTGCAAGAATATATTCAGCATCATTAACAATAGAGGGATTCATGAAAAGACAATCTGGAGCGCTGTGCAGAATTCCTGATTCATAGATGACATCAAAGTCAAATTCCTGCAGAATCAGTTACCAACCAAGAAGGCGTTGGTTTCCTTCCTTGTAGCGCAAGACCCAGCACAGTGCATGGTGGTCACTGACAACTTGAAATTTTCGGCCAATCAGGTATGGTCGTAGCTCTTCTAATGCCGATTTTACTGCAAGAGCTTCCAGTTCTGTCGAAGAATAATTAAACTCTGCGCCTTTGAGAGATCGACTGAAGTACATCACTGGACAATATCGTCGCTCTTCATCCTACTGCAGCAATAGACCTCCCATGCCGAGCCGTGATGCATCGGTGTGTACTTGGACACAAAATTATGTTTTTTTAGAATAGCTAGCTTAAAGACAGGCGGCTGGTACAACGCGTGCTTTAATGTCTCAAATGACACTTGTTGATCTTCTTCCAAAGAAAAAGTAGCGTTTTTCTTTAGGAGTGATTGAAGAGGTGCTGCGATGACGCTGTAATTTGGGATAACCTTCATGAAGTACTATGTGAGCCCGATGAATGATTGTAGTTCCTGTACATTTCGAGTAGGCTGGAAAGCCTGAACCGCTGCCAGTGTCGATGGGTCAGGAGATACACAGTATTTTGTGACAACGTGCTCAAGGTAATTGATGTCAGTACAAAAAAAGAAACACGTATGTGGCTTGAACTTCGAGGTTGCTATTTCGAACCTTGTAAATATGTTCCGAAGGAGCGAAACGTGTTCTTCAAATGTCCGGCTGAAGACTACGCAGTCATCCATATACACAAGGGGATCGTCGTATTTAATAGTCTCAATCATCGTATCCACGGTTCGCTGACATGTGAATGGGGCATTTTTAAGGCCAAATGGCATCCGGAGGAATTCGTAAAGACACCACGGCGTGACGAAGGCAGTCTTCTGTACGTCATCTAGATGCATGGGGATCTCATAAAATCCAGACACCAAGTCCATAACAGAAAAGTACTTGCTTCCGGTGAGTGCCTGCAGAGCATCTTTAATTCTTGGGAAAGGGTACACAATGCCCTCAGTGACGGCGTTGAGACGTCTATAATCAACGCAAATGCGCGTCGTCCCGCCTTTCTTTGCTACAAGAACAAGGGGCCACGCCCATTGACTCCGAGAAAGTCGCACTATATTGGCATTAATGAGGTCCTCGAGCATACTTTTGACCAGATCACGCTGTGCTGGTGACAATCTTTGAGGACGTTGTGATATTCGCTTTGCGTTTCCAGTTGGAATGCAATGTCGCTCAACTGTGCAGGAGCCTAAATCTGTACTTGACAGTGCAAAGCAAAGCAAATGTTGCACCAACAAATCCTTCATGACCTGCAGCTCATTGGAAGATAACGCTGTTCCAATGTTAAAGCTGAGGTCTTCTATTGCGATAAAACGGTGCTGCGGATCGACGACCGTATGAGCTTGTGGCGCATCAAGGTACACAGGAGAAGGAAGGTATTGCCGCGTCCATAGCTGCATTTAGCGGCGAGACACCGACGACAACGAAGAACGCGGATTTGCTCGAGAGGCGCAGCGCAGGCGAGTGAAGAAGACAAAAATCTTAGCGGCCTTCTCTGAGAGCGTCTCTACAAGTTCCACTGTCCGTGTTTTTAAATAAACCCCCTGTAATTTATAACCCGCGACATTGGTGGAGGTGCTGGGTACTACCACCTCATGATCAGCACCCCTGTGAGAAGCCAGGAGTCCAGCCCTACGAGACAGCCACGCGTGGAGACGCCTGTGCACCGCTCAAGCCGTCGCCTTCAAGGTATTGAACCAGAATTTGGCCTTTTAGAGGAAGCAACACGTCCGGCAGCCACCCCTACTCAAGAAATGGCAAGGAGTCCTGCAGAGGTGACGGTCCAGAATATGCGCATTCCTGAACCATTTCATGGCCGGCCGAACGAAGATGCGCAAGACTGGCTTGAGCAGTTTGAACGGGTAGCTAAATCGAATCTACTGGAGTCTCGACGGAAAGCTCTTCCACGTACACTTCGCCCTTGAAGACGGCGCGAAGACGTGGTTTATAAACCGGGAGGCAACATTGACGACATGGGAGCAGTTTCGTCGTCGGTTTCTTGACACCTTCGGTAACGCGGACCGACGCGAAAACGCACAACGCCTTCTTGAAGGACGCACCCAACAGCTGCATGAAAGCGTCGCCATGTTTGCTGAGAATATGGCGCGTCTGTGCCACCGCGCGGACCCCAACATGCCCGAGGCTCGATAGCTAAGCCATCTCATGAGGGGCGTCAAAGAGCAACTATTTGTTGGTCTTGTGCGCAATCCGCCAACAACAGTGGACGAGTTCACCAGGGAGGCCACCGCAATAGAGCGTGCGCTACAGCAACGGTACCGACAGTCTGATCGCCCGGCCACCGGCGCAGCTGCAGGCGCCGCCGCACTTACCGCAAGCGACAAGCTTTCTCTACGCCACCTTATTAGACAGATCGTGCGGGAGGAGATCTCAAAGAAGAACGCAAAATACACATTGCAGTCACAGGCACCTCCGCAGCAGGAGTCCACGGTAGCCTCCGTCGCTGAAGTCGTTCGCCATGAACTTCGACAAGCGTTTGCCTCTCCTCAGCAATATTCCGCTCCACCGCACCGTCCAAACTCGTGTACCTACGCAGACGCTGTGCGTCGTCCATTGGCTCCAGAAGTATCCTACCAGCCGAACGGATACAACTATGCAGACGCTGTTCGTCAACCCACGCCCATGCCAGCGCTGCAGTACCTCGAACCGTATCCTGTGGCAGCCTGGACTCAGCAGGATTCTGTAAGCGACCCTATATGCGGAAGACTGACCCTATGGCGCACTGCGGATCACCGACCACTCTGCTACAACTGTGGAGAGCCAGGGCAAATTTACCGTTTTTGTCCACATCGCCGAGCTGAATACCGCGGTAGTGCACCTACAGCTACGCGCCGACAGTTCGACGAAAGCCGTGCCCCCATCGACGACGACCAGGCTGGCAGGCGAGAAGGCTCTTCTACCTTCCGGACGCGCTCACCATCCCCGGCTCGTTTTGGTTCACCAAGCCGCCCTAGTTTTGCTGACGCCGTCAGAGATCAGTCTCCCAGCCCACGGCGGGGAAACTGAAAGCAGCGACCTCTGGAGGGAGGTTGCAAGCCGTTTAATAGCCGAAAATCCCCCACTGCTGCCAAAACACGTGAAAGACGACGATGAAGACTCCGCCGAGAAAACTGCGACTGCCGACCTCAATGTGACAATTGACGGCGTTGAAGTGACGGCCTTAGTCGATAAGGGTGCAGACTTCTCCATAATGAGTGAACGATTGGCAGACAAACTCAAGAAAGTCAGGATGGAATGGACGGGCCCTTATATCCGAAATGCTGGAGGCCAGATAATGACTCCCACTGGAAAATGTACAGCAAGACTCACGATTGAGAATGTGGCTTTAGTAGCCACATTTCTGATCCTACCGGAGTGCTGCAAACCTGTGATACTGGGAATGGACGTCTTAAGAGAGTACGGTGTTGTGGTCAACATACGCGATGGTGTGATCACATTCGCCGCTGACAAGTCTGTGACCCATGATCCAGACGAAGAACCCAGGGTGTTACGCGTGGTCGACGACGACGTCTGCGTGCCACCACTGTCATGTAGTCTTGTTTCCGTGTGTTGCGGCGTGCACTGTAATGAAGATGCCATAACCGAATGCATAACTGCCCTTCTTTTTCGCCAAGGCATCGCCATCGCTCGCGGCATCGTCAGCTTAGTGGATGGGCGCGCAGAGGTGCTTCTGACCAACTTCACGAATGAGCGCCAGCACATCGGTAAAGGCACAGCTGTGGCGCACCTCGAAGGGCTCGACTACTCTCACGACTGTCTTCTAATGCAAGGGAAACCACAGCTCAATCACCTCCACATACACCACCAGTCGATATTGGTCTGAGTCTAACACCGACTGAAAGATGCCGTCTTATGGAGCTGCTCGACCAGTTCAAGGACTGCTTCTCATCGACATCACGAGTGGGTCGAATGCCTCTGACTAAGAATCGCATCATTACGGAAGACACAGCAACACCGATCCGTCAGAACCCATATCGCGTCGCTCAGAAAGAACGTGAGGTATCCAGCAGCAAGTCAAGAAGGTGCTAGAGGATGATGTAATCCAACCATCAAAGAGTCCTTGGGCATCGCCAGTGGTACTCGTGAAAAAGAAAGATGGCAGCTTGCGTTTCTGTATCGATTATCGAAAGCTGAACCATGTTACAAAAAAGACGTTTATCCATTACCACGGATCGATGACTCTTTGGACAGGCTACGGCATGCGCGCTACTTCTCGTATATGGACCTTAAAAGTGGATACTGGCAAATAGAAGTAGATGAGCGCGACCGAGAAAAGACCGCCTTCGTCATGCCAGACGGGCTTTATGAATTCAAAATCCTCTCTTTCGGTCTATGCTCAGCCCCAGCCACGTTTCAGAGACTAATGAATACCATTCTGTCCAGCCTGAAGTGGAAAACTTGACTTGTGTACATCGACGACGTGATTCCTTTTTGGCCACGTTTGAATAACATGTAAAGCCGTTACTATCAGTCCTTCAAGCCATACGATCCACTGGACTCGCACTCAAACCAGAAAAATGCCGCTTCGGCTTCAAAGAACTCCAGTTTCTGGGACACGTGATCAGTCGTGAAGGTGTGAAGCCTGACCCAGATAAAACGGCAGCCGTCGCAAAGTTCGCAAGGCCTGTTTATAAGAAGGCGGTCAGGCGTTTTCTGGGTCTCTGCGCCTACTACCGGCAATTTATAGCAGGCTTTGCACACATCCCCTCTCCACTCACCCGCCTTACAAGGGAAGACGTTGCATTTGTATGGAGTGAAGAGCAAGAAGCTTTGTTCAACGAGCTGCGACAGCGTCTACAAACTCCACCTGTCCTCACTCACTTCGACGAGAATGCACCAACAGCCATCCATACAGACGCCAGCAATGTGGGCCTAGGTGCTGTTCTTGTCCAATGCCAAGATGGTATAGAGAGAGTGGTTGCCTACGCTAGCAGAACGTTGACACGTGCTGAGTCCAACTACTCAACAACGGGGAAGGAGTGTCTGGCTGTCATTTGGGCAGTTGCGAAGTTATGCCCGTACATATATGGCCGCGCTTTCCAAGTCGTAAGCGACCACCACTCTCTTTGTTGGTTGATCAACATGAAAGACCCATCCAGACGTTTAGCACGATGGAGCTTACGACTCCAAGAGTACGACATGGCTGTAGTTTACAAGTCCGGAAGGCAACACTTAGACGCCGACTGTTTGTCAAGGTCACCGATTGAATCACCGGCTACAGAGGATGATGAATTCACAGGTTTTTCAGGAGTTGTTGATGCAGCTATTGTTTCTCGGCAACAACAAGATGATCGGGAGCTCAACTCGCCTATAGAATTCTTGAACGGACGAGCCGCCAATGCACCAAGAGTGTTTTCGAAGAACTTATCATCATTCTGTTTACGGGACGAAATTCTGTACAAAAAGAATTTTTCATCAACAAGTAGAAGCTATCTGCTGGTAGTTCCTGGAGCTCTCCGCAGCGAAACTTTACAAGCTTGCCATCACCAAGCCACTGCGGGCCACCTAGGTTTCACACGAACACTGACACGCATCAAAGAAAAATATTACTGGCCAAGAGTCGCAGCAGAGGTGAAACATTACGTCTGAACATGCATTGACTGTCAGTGGCGCAAGGTACCACCTGTCAAACCCGCTGGGCTATTACATCCTGTGCCCGTGCCAGAAACCCCGTTTTCTCAAATCGGAATCGATCTGCTGGGCCCATTCCCAACATCGGACAGCGGCAACAAATGGGTTATAGTGGTGACAGACTACCTCACCCGATACGCGGAGACCAAGGCAATCGCGAGTGGCACTGCAGCTGAAGCGGCCCAGTTCTTCATTGAGAACATTGTTCTGAGACATGGTGCTCCAGCTGTCGTCATAACAGACAAAGGTACCGCGTTTACAGCCGAGCTTTTGCGCACTGTGCTTACGCTCAGTAGCACAGCGCATAGAAAAACGACAGCTTACCACCCACAAACGAATGGGCTTACAGAACGACTTAACAAAACAATCGCTGACATCCTTTGCCTGTACGTCGACGTGGAACACAAGAATTGGGACCGAATATTGCCGTACATCACATTCGCGTATAATACGGCGCGCCAGGAAACAAGAAAAATGACGCCGTTCGCACTAATTCATGGCAGAGAAGTTACTACGATGCTGGACGCCATGCTGCCTTACGATTGCAATGATTCAGAGACAGACGCCGCAGACTTCACTGAGCGCGCCGAGGAAGCAAGGCAGCTTGCCCGCGTCAGAATAATGAACCAGAAGCAAGTTGACGCCCAACGGTACAACCTCCGCCATCGATTCGTCATTTATCAACCAGGATATAGAGTCTGGGTTTGGTTTCCTGTACGACGACGAGGCCTCTCAGAGAAACTCCTACGCCGATACTTCGGACCCTACAAGGTTTTACGCCGTCTTAGCGACGTGACGTACGAAGTCGTGCCCGACGCCTTCTCCTGTTCGAAACGTCGCCAGCATCTGCCTGAGACGGTGCACGTGGTTAGCATGAAACTTTACCACTCAGTGATATTAACACCAGCTGGCCGCATCTCTACCTGTTGAGCATCGGGACGACGCTCACTCTGGCGGGAGGGTAATGCCGCGTGCATAGCTGCATTTAGCGGCGAGATAGCGACGACAACAAAGAACGCGGATTTGCTCGAGAGGCGCAGTGCAGGCGAGTGAATAAGACGACAATCTTAGCGGCCTTCTCTGAGAGTGTCTCTACAAGTTCCACTGTGCGTGTTTTAAAATAAACCCCCTGTAATTTATAACGCGCGACAGTATGAAATTTGAAGGATCTGTTGGCAGTCCTCTTCAGAAAGTTCAATAACCTCAATTCTGCTTGCTTCTTTAATGAGGCCAATTGTCATCTGATAAGGAAGCAAGACACCTTGAGAAGAGCAGTTCGTGATCAAAACCTTGGTTGTATTTTCCCATGCGGCTGTTACCACGGCTTCCACTATGACTGAATAGCGGTCGTACAAGAGCTTTGTCCCGGTAATGACCATTAAATGATTTTCATCTTCCGACGCGCGATGCCAGGCCACAGGAACTAACTTCCGCGATAAAGCTGGCAGTGGTTTCTCCCTAACTATGTAGACCTTGCGTAGCCTTTGGTGGACCGATACCGCGAAGCTCTCCGAGCCCCAGTCCATGACGGCTATTGAAACCCGCAAGAAGTCATCGCCTAGCAGTATTCCTTCGTGAGGTAACTGGGGAACAACAACGTCATGTTGCAGTGTTTTGGTCGTCCACTGTCACCACAGCACTGACTTGACCTAATTTTTGTAGCTGATGACCGCTTGCTCCTACCAAACGTAGGGACGAAGGCCTTATGCTTAATTCGAGTTTGCCAACTATTGGAGCCGTAATCAAGCTTTTGACAGCTCCAGAATCCAAGATGTCTCTAACCATTTGTCCGTTGATGGCGACAGGAACATAAAAAGTACCCGCTTCAGAGACACGTGACACCTGCTCAATTACTGGTGACTGCTCGCGGGCATCGGCGTCACCAGCTGTTCGTTTCCCGGCTGTTGTGAGCTGGAAAATTCGAAATCTTCCTGCCACTTAAAAAATTCAGCAGTTAGCGGTTTATGACACTGCGTGACAAAATGGCCACTTCTGGAGCAGTTCAAGCACAGTTTACGAAGTCTCAAGGCATTTCCTTGCGACCTTTAAAAAACACGCGTTGCGGAATAAGTCGATTGCCGCGACGGTGATGGCTTCGCTTTCGTATCCCCTTTCACCTCTCTCAGCTACTTCATCATCTGAGGAACCGCTAGACTCTATGCTGTCCGCGCGTTGACGATGGCACATAGGCTTTCGACACGAACGCTTCGCCATAACTGGGAATTCAGCGGATGGCGTTGTGGATGGCGTTCCGCTTTCTTCCGCAGTCAAAATTTGAATGCTTTCCTCCGAATCCCTGATCTGGTCAAAGCGCAGAAAAGAGCTTATCATATAGTCTAGCTGCTTAAATGTTTTATAAAAAAAATTGACGGCAGATCCACGAGGCAAATGATGATGAGGCTGGGCGACGCTCCAGGAAGTAATGCCTTGAAATTTTCTTCCGTTAATTCGCCGGGTGATATGCGTGCTTCTTCGCCGCTTCCCATTGTCGAACGTTTTCAAGATCTGCTTCGCGACGTTTACGTGCTGCCTCGGCCTCTTGTTCCCGTACGGAAGGATCTTGCCGACGCTGCAGCGTGCCGCTGCAGCTTCTTGTTACGTGCGGCGGGATCTTGCCGACGCTGCCTTGTTGATGTGGCTTCTTGTTCCCGTACAGCAGGATCTTGCCGACGCTGCCTTGCTGATGTGGTCTCTCGTTCCCGTACGGAAGGATCTTGCCGATGCTGACGTGCCGCTGCAGCTTCTTGTTCACGTACGGCGGGATCTCGCCGACGCTGCCTTGTTGATGTGGCTTCTTTTTCCCGTACAGCAGGATCTTGCCGACGCTGACGTACCTCTGCAGCTTCTTGTTCATGTGCGGCGGGACCTTGCTGACGCTGCCTTGCTGATGTGGCTTCTTGTTCCCGTACAGCAGGATCTTGCCGACGCTACCTTGCTGATGTGGTCTCTCGTTCCCGTACGGAAGGATCTTGCCGACGCTGACGTGCCGCTGCAGCTTCTTGTTCACGTACGGCGGGATCTCGCCGACGCTGCCTTGTTGATGTGGCTTCTTTTTCCCGTACAGCAGGATCTTGCCGGCGCTGACGTACCGCTGCAGCTTCTTGTTCATGTGCGGCGGGACCTTGCTGACGCTGCCTTGCTGATGTGGCTTCTTGTTCCCGTACAGCAGGATCTTGCCGACGCTACCTTGCTGATGTGGTCTCTCGTTCCCGTACGGAAGGATCTTGCCGACGCTGACGTGCCGCTGCAGCTTCTTGTTCACGTATGGCAGGATCTTGCTGACGTTGCCTTGCTGATGTGGCTTCTTGTTCCCGTACACCATGATCTTGGCGGCGACGTCGCGCAGCTTCCCGGCGCGCATCAGCCTCACGTGCTCTCACTTCAGGGTCCGGTCTGCGAGCGCGCGCCGCCGCTGCCCTGCGCGCCTACCTTTCGGCATCCTTATCCATATGAGCACACACCGACGGCAACGAGCATCGGCAACTACAAACTTGTATCAATATGGTTTTAATTGTAAAACCATTGCTTTAGAAAACCCCTGGCGTATTTCGTTAATTAGCAGCTGGCGTCTTCTTTTCGTTTTGCTTTAGGAACACCTGGCGTCTTTTGGTTTTGCTTTTAAAAAACATCTCGCGTCTTTCGTTCGTTTGTTTTATCAATCAACGGCGTTTTGAACAAAAATTTTGTATTGTTTATTCACGCACAGAAGAAATCTCACCAGGCAGTATACCTTGGCGGTCTTCTGCTATCGCTCGTCACAATAAGTTACATCAATCGTAATCGTCACTGAAGCGACGCCGCTGAAACTATTCTCGAGCAAAAAAAAAAAAGTGAAACATTTTGTTTTTTCTAAACATTGTATCATCTTTAACGATATCATATAATGAAGTCTGACGTTTTGTATATTGTTTTTCATTTTGCCTGCATTGCGTGCAGGTATTACGCATAGAGATAACTTGTTTGTATCAAACTAGAGTCCCACGAAAGGAAAGACGGATGCGCCCCGCCGCGGTGGTCTAGTGGCTAAGGTACTCGGCTGCTGACCCGCAGGGCGCGGGTTTAAATCCCGGCTGCGGCGGCTGCATTTCCGATGGAGGCGGAAATGTTGTAGGCCCGTGTGCTCAGATTTGGGGGCACGTTAAAGAACCCCAGGTGGTCAAAATTTCCGGAGCCCTCCACTACGGCGTCTCTCATAATCATATCGTGGTTTTGGGACGTTAAACCCCACAAATCAATCAATCAATCAAGGGCTGACGTGGTGATGGCAACACCATGGAGTGCAAGTTGTCCAAGAAAGAAAAATTCGGCAAATCCCACGCACCTGGGAATCGACCTTATGTGAAGCATGTGGTGGGAAGGTGACCGTGTTGCATTTTTTAAATAAGCGACACGTCACGAAACAGCAAGTACAGACATATGTTGAAGAGTTGCATTTGTTTATATAACGAGCTGTTTGCACTTGAGCAATGACGCCAACTTGAACATGCGTATTAGCAACACCAGAAGCTAATATGAAGCGCTGATGCTAGCGAGGATGCTGCCCCTGGACTCTGCTACATAAATTAACTTCGGCGCATGACAACTAACCATAATTGACGTTAACCCGACGTTACGACTGTATCTAAGGAGTACATATGTAATTTTTATAAAATTGGGTAAGCAGCACTGCAACCACTATTGACGTTTCACGAAGATTAGCGTCTATTTGAAAAGTAGTTCCGAGACCTGGCGTAGCTCTGTGGTCGAATGCTTGACTGCCACGCAGAATGCTCGGATTTGATTACAGCTGGGACCCTGTCATTTTATTCTTCTGATTCGCTGGGTCGATGTTACCGATGTCGGGTATTTCTTAATGCTTTGCGCATCAAAATTGCCCATACGTGTTCTAATCGTTCCTGGGTAGATACTAAGTCTTAATCACCTGTAGCACATACCTGCATACCAGCGGCACATACGCGCCCATAGGTATGTGCCACTGTCTGGCGGGAAGTGTTTGACGACATACGCTACGGGATTGTGACAGTATTTATGTCTTGACTAGCGCCTCATATTTCTCAAACCACCTTACCCTCCCATGCTAATTTTGATTCACGTCAAGTTAAGGGGGTGCCCACGAGAGCACCTAAACGTAAGCGGTTAGATAGATATACGCTCGAAGTTGCCGAAGCTCGCTGAGAAATTAAAAAAAAAACTTCGCTTACAGCTTTTAGTCACCGCCACTTTAGCCACGTACATCGCTTGAGCCATTAACTCAAAGATACCCACTGTTAAGCACAATGTCTGCTACGCGCTTTTATTTCGATGAAACAAGACATCGAATGAAACATTGGCGTTTACCTCAAACACACGACAAGCACGGTGAAGCGAAACGCACATTTGTATTGAAGGCAGCACAAGAATCAAAATTCGCGAAGTTAATCACAGATCGCTTCTCCATTCTTCGCTTTGAGTCATATGTCCATTGCTACAGAAGACAGCGAAGAAACCTGGCAGCGAAAGCTTCGTAAAAGACATATTTTTACAACATAATAAAATGTGATTATTGACCCTGTTTCTTTTTATGAAACCACAAAAGAACAATTTCTTAGTTTTAAACATTACATCAAATGTGGCATTGTTTGTTTAGTGCAACCTAAGGTATCGCGCAGAAACATCGCCTTCGAGAGATGTGCATTGCTTCTTCGTGAACTCCGAGATGAGCGCAGGGGGGGGGGGTGCGATCTCAACAACAGATATATTGCTAAGCTGACGCGGAAGTTCGCGCCTTCTCACCTTTAATTATCGAGCATCGGATTCGGTATTTCAACACTAATTAAGTATTGTAAGGTAATGGCCGCATGCGGGAAAGTAATGGCCATTAATTGGGAGCTACTTCCTTTGCAGCGTGGATGCATGGAAAATAAGGACAATGGGGCCACGTGGGTGGAGCCTATCTTTCGTCTTAGGTTGTCACTGACTATAGGCAGTCACCAAGGATATGCCGGATGGTTTATTTGTTGCCACAGGGGTCACAGGCTGCGGTGGTGGTCATAGCATTGCGGAAACCATAGGCGTTGGTAAAGGCAGCGCCCAACCACAGCCTACATAAAGGGGTCTCGTCAGCTCGGCGAAGCTTAAGCGGGGCTTCAAGGCTTAACGTAGGGTCAAACGAGTACAGGCGGCATGCCTGAAGTGCGGCTGATTCCATTGCGACGTGGTTTGTTGGCGAGCAAGCCAGCGGAGCTTTCGTGCAGCATGTGTCCTAGAAATTGGTAGTAGCAGTTCACGGTTTCCTGCGTGGGCTGAGTGGGCAGCTTGATCGGCCCGTTCATTGCCGATAATTCCGCAGTGAATAGGTAACCACTGAAATGTAACTTGGTGCCCTTTTTCAGGTGGTGTATAACCTGTGCTTTCTTTAGCCCCACATGCTCGTGTGGTCCACGGCATTTGGTTGATAGTAGAGATCGCAGTGCCGCCTTAGAGTCACCGAAAATAGCCTTATTGCGTGTAGGTTGATCAATGACAAACTGTAACGTGGCACAAAAGGCTGCCAATTCTGCTGCCGTTGATGTTGTTGCGTGGGATGTCTTGAATTTAATTTTCGAGACCAACCTTGGCATCACAACAGCTCCGGTTGAGCTGTTCGGCTGAACTGATCCGTCATTGTATATATGTATGGAATCTTGGTATTTTTCATACAGGAAAAGTAGTGTGAGCTGCTGAAGAGCCGGTGATGACAAATCAATTTTTTTCTGTACGCCAGGTGTGGTAATATTATTAATTGGTTGAGCGATCGAGGCATCATAGAGAAGTCACAGGTATAGCGGCAGGGGAGAACGAAGTTGGGATTGACTCACCATGTGCGTTCACTGTTTTGCAGTAAGGTGTGCGTGGTCGGTCTGCTGGTGGAGAGTCTAAGTGATGGCGAGGAGTTCGAGCAAGGTGTCGTATGTGTGTCCTCAGCACTTCAACACGAATGTGGGTCTTGATGAGCTGGTCCCTTGCGATGGCCATAGTTGCCACTGTTGATGCACTTTGAGGCAAACCAAGACAAATCTGGAGTGCTTGTGTTTCGACACTTTGAAGCATTTGTATACTTGTTTCACTTGCATTGGTTAACACAGGCAGACTTTACCGAATGAATCCAAAAAAAAAGAACCCTGTATAGTCGCAACATAGCGGCCGTGGACATTCCCCAAATCTTTCCAGTGAAGAAATTGAACAAATGGCAGATGTTTGTCATCCGCCTTTTCATGCATAATACAAGTGGGCTCCATGATAGGTCCCTGTCAGTTATAACACCTAGGAACTTGTACTATCGGAGGTAAAGTATCCTTTCGCCGTCTATCCAAAAGCTGTAGTTTTCCATCGGTTCGTTCGTAAATGCCACAAGCGCACATATTTTTGAGGACATTTCCAGGCCTCGTTTACGGAGCTAAATAGCAGCTTGAGTGGCAGCTCTCTGAATGCGCGCTCGCAGCTGTAGACGTGCTACTGCAGACGTCCAAATGCAGATGTCATCCGCGTACATTGACAATCTGACAGTACTTGGCAGATGCTCATTGAGAGAGATTAGTGTTGGGTTGAATAGTAGAGGGCTAAGTACGCCACCCTGGGGGCACCACGGTGGCCGTAATGTAGCGAAGTGTCACCATCCTCGGTTTTCACGAAAAAAAAAAAGATCGCTCAGAGGGACAGCTGCGTAGCCACTGAAACATCCGACCACCCACTCCTACCTCTTTAAGAGCGGTGAGGATAGCTTCATGAGTGCCGTTATCATACGCCCCTTTAACATCAAGAAATAAAGAAGCGCAGAGACGCTTACTGCCTTTTTCGTGTTGCACGTAACTGACCAGGTCTATGACGCTATCAATTGATGATCGGTCACGGCGAAAACCCTTTATAGAGTCTGGGTAAATGTTGTGATTCTCCAGGTACCAGTCTAGCCATCCTAGTACCATCCCCTTCATGACTTTGCCCAAGCAACTAGTGCAATCGGGGGGTACGATGTGAGCACCAATGGTGGATTTTCAGACTTCAGTGATGGAACCAAACGGCTGGTGTTCCAGTTAACTGGGAGGGTGCCCTCTCACCACGAATCATTGTATACCTCGCGGGGACCACTTCTCACACACTCACCAAGGTGACACAGTGCTTTGTAGGATATTGCATCAGGCCCGGGTGCTGATGTCCGTCTACACAAAGCCAGTGCTGTTTTAAGCTCATGAATAAAAAAGGTTTGTCCATGTGGTCATCGCGTGATGCCATGCCACCACCTGAGTGCGTAAAGATGTTGGGATCTGTGAGCTGAACAGATAATTTGACACATAACCCTTCTGCCACGTTGACTTCCGATCTCTATTGAGAAGGGGCTAGAGCTTTGAACGGTGACGGCTGAATGGGAACTGTCCGGAGCCCTCTCACTGTTCTCCACAAGTGTGATAAAGGCTTGCTGTGATCAAACGACTCGCAAAAGGCAGCACAACGTTGCGACTCTAGGTTGTCTACGTGGCGTTGCATTTTCTTCTGAAGACGTCTATAGGTCCGTAAGTCGTCGATTGCTTTTTTGCCCGAGGTAGTTCTAATTTTACATCAAATTCCATTACTCTCGAAGAGCATGCGAGGGTGCACACCGTGCTCTGCACTGTGCGCTTGATCACCTTTTCCAAGTTAAGTGAGGTGTTCTCTTGACAGCGTTCTTTCATGAGAGATTCGAACTTGGTTCACTACACTCTTTGGGTAGTGTCGCATACCTTGCAAGGTACACGACACTATTCTGATATTGACATATGATATTCTGATACCCTGACTTATGATATTCTTATATTGACATATGTATTCTGATATTGACATATGTGGGAATGTGGTCGCCCTTATGTACGTGTTTCTATGTCCGCAAATAATCCGGCACATCTGACAAGACTTCTAGAGATAAAAGCCGAATCAAGGCAGCTGCTGTATCCATGGCCACGTAAAACTGTGGTGCCATTTAACAAGCACAGCTCGTTGTCTGATGCAAATGTTATCAGACTTCTGCCCTTTGCGTGGATTTTCGGGCTCCTCCATAGCGTATAGTGGGCGTTAAAGTCCCCGATGATGATCCATGGGCCAACAGTGAATAATAGGATGCATTCTAGTCTTTTGTGATTTTGTGGCCGGAGGTTTTGTGGCCGTAGGTAAATTTTCTTGTTTGATGAGGTGGCTTAGGCTCTCGCAGAATTAAAAGATTGTTCTTTTTGACGAAAGTAACATATCGAGATGAGTAATGCAGAATCGATCACCATTCACACTTTTCAAAATTTTGAAGCTTTTCCAGGAAACCAAAAACTGTCCGGATATTTTCTTAAAGTTTTTCTTGTGATACTTCAACGCTGAAATTTCAGTCTGTCTGGGTGTTTGTCTGTTTATCAAGCAAAACAATTCAGTTACCAGGATAAAGTTCAACCGCTTCTACAAGGCCCACCCATGTTGATTTGGTGCCTGCGTTCGTACTTGTGCGCGCTGCCAATTCAAAGCAAATACTACTACGATCTGAGGCGCAATATCAAGGCGTCAATATTTAGTGGTGCGCTCCTTCTTACCAAAAAAAATACATAGATACGTAATTCTAAAGATTGTAGTGTTTATGACGCTGCTCTGATAATGCGACGTTACACAAGAAAAGGCCAGTGTTTCTTACACTCTTCTAAGACGATACACTGCTACTACTTACCTATTGCTCGGCGTTCTACAGATCATAGCCTCCGAGATGGCGGGAGCGTGGCGTGTTTCTCTCTGGCCGTCCCAATCGCACTTAGAGAGTGTTTCCAGAAGTGGCCGTGCAACACCACGTAGAATAGCTCAAGGCCTCTAAATAAACATCATGACGTCACTGTACTTCCCGTACCGCTCGTTCTACGAATTTGCGTGCTCCCAATGGTTCATTCTCTTTAAAGTGTAAAAATGCTGCAGAGCAAAAATAATATAACGAAACCTAAAATTTCATGTACGCGCTTACTAAGACAGTAATTAAGTAGTTTTACAGCAGAAATCACAAAAGAAATTGGTCCAATTTGAAAGAAACGGAGTACTGTTTGGTCAAACTTGGATCGTATGATTGAAAATCGGAAGTTTCATACATCCAATCACATACACATTTTTATAAAATGTTTTTTAATGAAATAGAAATTAAACGAAGGAGTTTTTGTCACGGTTACTTGGCAACGACTACCCCTTTCCAATTAGTTGGTACAAATAAAAATATAAAAAACAATAGCATGCATACATATATACAGTCCTACATGGGTGAGAGAAAAAGTTCTCCTATATGGGCAGAACAAACACGTAGACGACACGCTCACTTTTAGCTTTTGTCTGCTCAGTTTTCGTCACAAATCTTCGTTCTTCGAATAACTGTTGCAGCACCTTCACTGCCTTGCCGTTTGTTTTGGATGGCCATGGACCTAGTATTTTATTCAACCCGAATGGTTGCTCAGGATCTAACCTATGCAATTCTTGTTCTAGTCGCCTTCGATGTGTGTCGTGTTTCGGACAGTCGAGCAAGAGGTGACAGATATCCTCGTCGTCGTGGCCGCATGAACATGCTGACGATGTTGCACGATGAATACGAAGTAGGAAATGCCTTGTGTAAGCAGTTCCGAGTCGTAGGCGATAAATGAGTGTGTCGATACGTCTTGGGAGGTCACGATCTAATTGGTATTCAAGATTAGGATCAACAGAATATAAAATCGATTCCTTTGTTTTGTCCGTGAACCAGGTAGACAGGCATAATTCACGTTTTGTTTTTCATAAAACTCTATTGACATCATATAGAGATACCGGAATGAGGCACGTTTGCATAGAATTATGAGCGGTTTTCGCCAACTCATCCGCCATTTCATTTCCCTTAATTCCGCAGTGACTGGGGAGCCACTGAAATTCCACTCGATGATTCGACTTCGTAGCTTCTGAGAGCTCTTTTAGTATAGCGTATACTATACGCACATCAATGTGTCTTGAAGTGGCACTTTCCACACATGCCAGTTCTGCCTCAGAGTCTGTAATTACCACTCATTTTCTTCGTGTCGTTGACAGTTTAATAAAGCTTATGGCTAGCAAAATCGCTACGAGCTCCGACGTTGTTGAAGAAGAGAGGTGGTCCAACCGACATGCATATTCTTCGTGCAATTCTGGAATTATGAATGCTGATGTCGCTGTCTCTTTGGTGACGGAGCCATCAGTGTACACGTGAGTGTATCCTTGGTAGCTGTCAAACAGATGATGTGATGCCAACTGCTGAGCGGCAACGGTTGGCACTTCATGTTTGCTGTGAAGCCCTTCTATTGACGTTTCAATAGTTGGTAGCTCAAGCAGCCATGAAGGGTAGTTTTGGTCCAGTGGCCAATGTGTCGACACAGGTAGCCGGGAAATGTACTGTTGGTACATATGGTGTATTTGCGCTCCAGCACGGTTCACGATGTTGGATATGAGCGAATGGGAAGGGTGTTGCGTGACTAGACGAAAAAGGTACCGACATGTCTCCACATTTCTAATTACTATAAAGTTGGCTTCTCTTGCCTCTGCCAGTGTCAAAGAACTTGATGTTGCCTGTGGAACCCCCAGACATATGCGTAAGCTTCGTGCTTGTAACAGCTGAAGTCGATGTAGCGACGTCTGACAGATGTTGTGGAGAACTTGTGCTGAGTAGGCAATTTTCTGTCGGATTAGTGCACAATGGACGTGGAAGAAAGACGCTGATGTACCGCCCCCATTTTGTTCCCGCGATGCGACGTATAACATTTATGGTGCTGTTCACTTGATTTTCTAGATCAGAAATATGCTGACTTCATCTGAGGTGGCTATCTAAGGTAACGCCAAGGAAGCGATGCTTTCGTGAGATTTCAATTTTCTGGCCATCCACAAAAAGCTTCAAGTTTTTCACTCTTTTTCTCGTGAATGGCAGAACTACAGATTTGGCGTGAGAAATCTGCATGCCTCGTCCTTTGAGGTAATCACTTATTGCGTCTAGTCCTTGTTGAAGCCGATGTTCGATCACTTTCAGCGATTTGTGAGACGTCCATATGCATATGTCGTCTGCATACATGGATATGTGCAAGGCTTCGGGCAGTACTTCTGGAAGACCTGCCCTTGCAGCATTGAAAAGAAGCGGACTTAGAACGCTTCCTTGCGGTACACCTCTGCTCATGTTGAAGCGATCGCTGTCTCCGTTATTGGTTCAAATATATATTTGTCTGTTACATAGGAAGTTGGCGATCCATTGAAGGATACGACCGTGAACCCCTAGTGAGGTAGCCCCATGCAGCACAGAAAGGTGCACCTCACAGAGTCGAACGCATTCTTAATATCTATGAACGCCGCAACAGCCATGTTTCCACAGCTCATCTCATGTTCTACAAACGTAAAGAGGTCGAAGGCGCAGTCCTTGGTGGATCGCCGTCGTCTGAAGCCAGCCATCTGTTCTGGAAGTGAGTTGTTAGCTTCAATCTACCACTGTAATCTTCTGTCAACCATTTTTCCATTACTTTAGATACACAGCTAGTGAGGCTGACTGGTCGGAATGAGTCAAGCGAAAGTGGTGATTTGCCGGGCTTCAGTAGTGGGACAATTCTCGCGACCTTCCAACACATTGGAACGTACGCCTTCGTCCACATGTCGTTATACATCCGTAGAAGAACTGGCATGCCGTTGGGTCCTAGATTTTTCAGAACACTGTATGATACGTTGTCGGGACTGGTTGCCGTTCTTACGCGGGTTAGTGATAGAGCAGTACGCAACTCTAGTAGAGAATACGTGTTATCCAGTTGATCATGTGATAAAGTTTATGCATATTGGATTTGCTGCTCTACAGAACTAGGCAGTGCAGTAGTGTTGTGAACCAATCGCTGAGTTCCAGCCAGCATTGTGCAAAACTTATTATAAACATCACGTTCGGATAATCCAAGAGATATGGCCAATGCTCTGAATGGGTTTCGCTGGGATACTGGATGACTTAGAGCGGTGATTGTTTGCCAGATTTTCGGAAGTGGAGTAAATGGGGTCAATGAATTCAGAAATCATGTCATTTTTCTGAACTAACTTTTGCATGTGTCAGTTAGATTGGATGTGTGTGGCCTGACTCTTCTTATAATCTTCAAGCCTCCCAGTGCTGCGATAGCGACGTTCTGCTCGCCTTCTAATAGCTCGTAGGCGTTCATAGTCTGCATCTACACTGGAGTGGCCTGCTGGGAGAGCTGTAAACCTTGTCGCACAGGAGTAACTGCTTTTAATGCAGGACATAAATGTATCCAATTCATTGACTCCCATCACAGCATGTCTGAAGTATCCCACCTTTCATTCCAAAGCCTCTTCAGTGCTGTAAATGCATGAAACTTGGACATGTGAGCAGCGTCTGCGAGAATTTGGTGGTATACCACCGCTGCGCCAAGCCCCATGAAGCGGATAAGTGCGTCGCAACTGTCAACAAATGCTCTAATTGCAATGGATCCCGTGAAGCCACGTCGAAGGACTGCCCGCGGATTCAGAAGGAAATTGCCATCTTGAAGGAGATGGTGCGCGATCACTCATCTCATCGAGAAGCCGCAGCATAAGTCAGAAGGCGTCGTTCACGTCAACGTCGGTCTTCAAGGACGCCCGCTACCACCTCGACACGTTTGCCAGATCCCTCATCAGTACCACCTCCTTTGCCTCCCAGACCGCATGCCGTGGGAAAGGCTGTAAAGGACAAAGCCAGTGAGCATACCCTAACTGCGACAGAGTGACCTGCACTTCAAAGGGAAGCAGCATCAAGCGAACCGAAGGAGTTTCATGATGGCCAGTCCGTGATCCCGGTTCGAGATCTTTCCAACCAAGACAGGCAAGTGACTGCAATCGTGCAATCATTAATTGCCACGATTCGCACGCTACTGAGCAGCATACAATCTCCGTCTGCTAAGAGTGCACTGCAAATACTGGATGCACTGAATCCAGTTCTTGCTAACGTCGTGTAAGTACAATGGCTCAACAAAATCTCATCTTCCGCACTGAAGTTAAAAGAGCGTCGATTTTTCAGTGGAATGCCAGAGGCATGAAGTCCCGTATCTCGGACTTTCGCCAATTTGTTCGGGCCAATCAATTCCCTATACTTGTCATATGTGAACCAAACGTATCAACGCCTTATAGATTGTCCGGTTATAAAGCTTTTTGTTCAGCCGCTTGCGAAGAACGAAGCAAAGTAATTGTTTACATTCACACAGACTTGACTTATCTTTCGCACCCAATAAGTTCAAATGACGACAATCAGCACGTGTGTCTTCGTGTAAAGAAGAATGCAGTTTTGTTCACGCTTATTGGTGGATATATATCTTCGTCATCGCGATTTCACTGCGACAGATTAAAAGACATCCTAATGAGGACCGATAGGCCTTGGATCATCACCAGTGACTTCAACGCCCATCACATGCTTTGGGGGAGCACTAGGATGAATGCCAGGGGCCGGAACATTGTTACATTTGCTTCCAATTACGATCTTTCCATCATGAACGATGGTACCCCCCCATATCTGCGGGGTCTCACGTATGGCAGTTGCCTTGACCTGACATTGGTGTCACGGTGCTTCTCTCACAAAGTTAAATGGTTTTGCAATATTGAGACTCATGGGAGTGATCACATACTCACCTACGTGACGATCGATGGTATCACAAAAAATTTCTCTTCCGGTGTTGTTATTGGCACTGACTGGTCGAAGTTTACGTCGCGTGTTGATGACGCTTGCCAAGAAGGCCTCGCCTGCAGCCTGGAAAATACCATAGCGGAAGCTATGCAAGCGTCCAAATGTAAATTACCATTTTAGTCTAAAATAACACAGTTTCACATCGAACTGTAACGATTACGAGCTATACGAAGGCGTGCTGAACGACGATACAGACGCACAAGATCAATTTACGATCTGAGGGAAGCAAGGCGGCTCCAGAAAAAGATTCAACGACGCATTTACAAGCTGGAGAGCGAATGCTGGAAAGCATTCTGCGAATCTCTAGACCCTCATAAACCGCTGTCATATATCTGGAGAACAGTTCGTGCTCTTCGCTCCTCTCCGCAACAACGGCACCCTTTTAAAGCTTTGGCACTCCATCATGGAAAAACAGAACTCGAGGTGGCTGAAGAATTTTGCACGAGAGTTGCCGGGAATATTATGAACGAGAGCATCGACGCCGTGATCGTTCCTGAGACGTGGTTACCAGAAATGGACATTCCATTCCCCATGGAAGAACTGGAAGGTGCGTTAGTCGCTTCTAAGCGCATGTCATCGCCAGGTCCTGATGGTATTACTTATAGTGCGTTGGGACACCTTGGACAAAAAGCCAGAAAAGAACATTTAACATGCTTCAACAACTCCTGGCTCAGCGGCAGTGTTCCCCGAGAATAAAAAATAAGTTGATTAATACCACTTTTGAAATCGGGAAAATCACCATTGGATTTGACAGCGTATCGCCCTATGGCTCTCGCAAGCTGCCTCGGAAAAGTGATGGAAAGAGTGGTTCTATTTCGTCTCGAGTGGTACTTGGAACGATACACCAAATACCCTTCTTGCGTGGCAAGCTTTCGTCGGGGCCGCTCCTTCATCGACTGTGTCCTTGACTTATCGACATTTGTGCAACAAGAAAAAAGTCGCAAGCGCATATCAGTGGCACTCTTTCTTGACGTGAAGGGTGCATATGATAATGTAGCTCACGATGCCATCCTCACTTTTCTCGCAGCAATGGGCATTGGTGGACGAACGTTTCAATGGATAAAAGATTATATAACTGGCAGGGGTTTCTTTGTGCAAACATATGAGGGTACAACTGTTCAACATTACACCTACTGCGGAGTACCTCAGGGAGGTGTTCTAAGCCCCACATTGTTCAATGTTGCCCTCATTGGTCTGGTGAAGGTTCTGCCAAAGACAGTGTGCCTATCCATATACGCCGATGATAGTTGCCTCTGGAGTGCTGAGGTTACTCGCCCTCAGGTGCGTGCACAAATTCAGCGGGCAGCAACCCTCACAACAGCCTACCTTCAGAAACAAGGCCTTACTATATCAACTGTGAAGTGCGCGTTGATGGCGTTTACACGCAAACCAATGACGCCATACCCTGTTTACATCGATGGGCAGAGTGTCAAAATGCACGAACGCATCGTTTCCTGGGCATAATAATCGACAGAAGTCTTTCGCGGAGCCCACATTGTGCGTACTTGAAGAAGAGACTGCTATCTATTATGCATATAATGAAATTCATGTGCGGGCAAGCACGGGGAACTTCTGTGGCCTCCATGCTACAGCTGTACAGGGCCCTATTTCTGGGTCTATTATTGCGCTACAGCTTGCCGGTACTGACTAACACTTGCAAATCCAATACTCATTCATTGGAGAGTTTGCAGGGTCAGGCACTGCGTATCTGCCTAGGACTACCCCGATGCGCTTCTACTTATGCCACAATCCTGCTTGTCAAAGACAATTCGGTCAGGACATATAGAGTTGTGGATTGCCTCAGAGCGCACATTCGACATGCTAGCTGTGTCCCGGACCACCACTTGGCCCTTCTACCCTCCGGAAGACCACGTGCTACGTTTTCAGACGTCATAGTCAAGCACCTAAACAGCATTCCATCAGGATATACGCCAGCTGCGAGAATGGCATGTCCTTTGTGGTGCCTCGACCAGCCGCAAGTACGTCTAGAAAATCCGGGAATCAAAAAGAAAAGCAATCACTCCAGAGTAGCATTGAAGCAAGCAACACTGCTATTATTACATGAGTTGTACTTAGACCGAACGCAGATATACACTGATGGGTCCGTCTCGTCCAGCAGCTCATCAGGTGCCGCTGTAATTCCGGCTGCAGCAATGACAATCAAGTTTAAGTTGTCGCATATGACTACATCTATGGCATCAGAGCTTGCTGCTATAAGGGCTGCTTTACAATATCTCGTTCAAGAGCGTCCAGGAAATTGGGTCCTATTCTGTGATTCGAAGGCAGCGCTTTAGAGTTTGCAGTCTGCCATGCGTAGGAGGAGTCATGACCAATTGGTACAAGAAATAAGACATTGCCATCATGAAGCTCTAGCACGAGGGCATGATATTATAAATCAATGGCTGCCTGGATATATCGGTATTACTGGAAATCAATTAGCCGATGATGCAGCCCGCTCAGCCCATGAAGGAACCCGTGTAGTCCCGATTCCTCTATCAAGGAATGATGCAGCAAGACAACTTTACCTGCTGGGTCGAGATCTCACACGCACGTTCTGGTCGTCTACCAGCTTCCAAAGGTGTCAATTTTATGAACTGGATCCTTCGCTCAAGCTAAGCCTACCATCACAACTTTCCCGCTCCGATGCAACACTGTTATGCCGCCTTTGGTTGGGTGTTGCATTTACAAAGGTGTACTCCTTTCGCATTGGTATGGCAGACACTCCTACATGCGACAACTGCGGAGCTGAAGAGACCATCGAACACGTCCTGTGCAGCTGCGCTTGCTACGACACACAGCGATTCCAGCTCCGGATGGTTTTGAATCAACTTGACCCCAGACCATTTTGTGGGCAGAAGATACTAGGACCTTGGGCATTTGCCTTAGTTGCGCAGAAAGCAACTAAAGCACTGCTACTTCACCTAAAGTCAACAAACCTGAGCGACCGCCTGTAGACTGTGTGTGCTCCCCGAGTGTGCTCGTGATTGTGTGTACCTTCTCATTATTCTGCAACCTCTTTTCTCCCCTTTATCCCTTCCCCAGTGCAGGGTAGCAAACCGAATGTGCGTCTGATTAACCTCCCTGCCTTTCCTTGCATCTTTATCTTTTTCTCTCTCTTTCTCTTGACATCAAGTCACGTCCAGTATGTTCACGAAATAGTTTCCAGTCAGTTAGCTTTGAAATAAATGTGGTCGTTTGCACGTGCATTCTTGGGTGATGCATAAGAACTGGGTAATGATCACTCCCTCGTGTTTCGAGGTCTGTACACCAGTTCATTTCTCGTGCAATGTCAGGAGAGGCTATAGCCAAATCTAGATAGCCTGCATAATTATTACGTCTTAAAAATGTTACTGATCTATCATTCAGTACAACAAGACCACATTGATTAATTGCTTTTTCGAGTGCTCTCCCACGTGAATCGGTATGAGTACCGCTCTACATGGTATTGTGCGCATTGAAATCTCCACAGATGAGGGTAGGTCCCTGGGCTTTACCCAATAAATGAACCAGAGATGATTCAGAGATGCGTGTCGATGGTTGCAAATAAACACAAAAAACGGTGATGGTAAGTTTCTGGAATTGAATTTTGAAGCCTACAAATTCTGGCAAGTCCGAGTCCGACGAGTATAAAACAAAAGAGGGTATGTCGCGCTGTACGCATAACAGTGCCCTACTTAAGCCTGGATTTCTTCTTGATGCATATGTGACATAGTTAGGAATCCTAAAGTCAGGGGCAACGTTGGTTTCATTTAGACACAGAACGGGGAAGCTATACTGAGCAACCAGCTTCCTAAAGTCTGCGCTTTTGGACCTAAGGCCATTGGCATTCCACTGAAACACAGCTGTGTTGTGGAAACAGTTGTTCATTTGTAGAGCCATTTTGCTATATAACAATCTTTTGTTGTACTGCTAGAGGCTCTAATGAAAGGACTGCGCTCACCTCTGGAAGGTCATTGGCCTGTGGAAATACAGGCAGGATTGCCTTCAAAGCAAGAAAGAGCATCGACATAACCATATCCACATCACTTGTTTTCAGTGCACGTTGCTGTTGTGCCTTTGGCTTTGGCGAGGTGAAAGGTGTAGACGCTTGGTTGTCCTGAGTTGCTGACGGTTTCGGTGTCCTGCTGTCGCTTGTCTGCCTTTGAATGCTTGGTGCTCGTCCTGTACGGTTCGTTTTGCCTGTACTTTTGTTTTTTGAGCTGAAGCATGCTTGGCTACCGCCACATACGATAGAGGTGATGTACTCTTTTGTGATTTTGAAGTAACAGGGAATGGATGCACAGTTTCAGGATTCGGACAAGGCGATCCCTTTTTTTGGAGCTCTTCCAAGCAAAATTTCTTGTCGCTTTAGTCGAGTAGCTGCCTGGTGTTTCGGACAACCAGCATATGACGCTACGTGGTCTCCATTGGAATTGGCACATTTGGGATGATTCATCGATGTACATTCTTTGTAATCATGTGCTCCTCCACATATTTTGCAGTGAAGTTGTCTATGGCACGATTTGGCAACATGTTCATATCGTTGACACTTCTAACATCGTGTAGTGGGCTGTAGGTACTCTTCCACCGGGTGACTTGTGAAGCCTAGGAGAATACAAGGCGGCTGTGGCTTGTCGGGGGAGAACTCAAGAATTACACTGCCGAGTAAATGTGGCTCTGCTGAACCATCTTCACGACGGAACCATTTAGTCTGTCTCCTGACTGAGATTACACCACTGTCTCTTAAATATTCAAGCAGTTGATCTTCACTGTATTGCACTGGTACTTGTCTAATCTTTCCTAGGTTCCTCACATACGACTGCGGTATATACGGTGCCACTTCAAGACCAGCAACATGTGTTAACTCAAGAAGTCTGGAGGATGCAGTAACTGTAGAGACACTTACGAAGAAGTTGCCATCTCTGTTGACACGGAACGACTCCACTTTCTCTTTAGCAGCACGTACTGGCCAGTTTGTTCGGATTGACTTTCCAGAACGAGGCGCTGGGGTCTGTCAGCTTGAAAACTACGGGTATCCCCGCTGGTCGGGCTTTTTTGTACGTGACTGTTGTGAAAGGCCTGTCTTCTGTTTCTACATCACAGTTCAATTCCGCGGAGTCGATGATTGTTGCATCGCTGTAATCCTCTTGATTATCAGTTCGCGCCTTCTTCGGAGTAGCACACTCGTCATCGGCGTTAGGTGTCGTCGAGGGGCTGTCACAGTCTTCCTCGGGCCCGCGAAACACGGGATTATCTTGCTGTTCAGACGCATTCATCAGTTCGTCTTCATATGATGGGCGCCGAGAAGAATGGCCACCACCAGTAGCCGAAGCTTTCGGACGTAGTGGCACCCTAACATAAGGCTTCGGCGCGTTGGAGACGTGGCACCTGGTGCACCGGGAAAGTGGTGGCCGAATATTGGCAGTAAGATGCAGAAGACGAGGAAGTAAACTTGCAATATTGGCGAAAAAACAGCAGCGCTAGGAAACTTTTTCTGTCGCCTTAACACAAAATAAAAGTGCATTAAACAGACTATTTTGTCCAATGTACTGCATAAAAATGAGGGCGGGACAGAAATACAAGCACGACACATCTCTTTCATAAAAGTGTCGCTACCTCATGCACACCTCACTTCTTTTAGGGGCGAAGCTCCTTAGGGCGTGGGCTGTGCGTCCCCTGTAGCCTGTATGTAGCCACCTCTAGTTTAGTTCTTGCAGTGTTCACTAGATGGCGGTACCGTCCCCTGTATGTAGCCACCTCTAGTTTAGTTCTTGCAGTGTTCACTAGATGGCGGTACCGTCTCCTGTATGTAGCCACCTCTCGTTTAGTTCTTGTAGTGTTTACTAGATGGTGGTACTTGTAGCTGATGATGAAAAGATGCAAGATGTTATAAACTAGAAAGCGGTACTTGTAGTTGATGAAAGACGCGAGATCTTATAAAATAGGAATGATGTCACATATGGCGCGTGTCGTTGCTTGAAGGCCATCGTTCGATTTAGTGCGGCGACGTACGCTAGGGGGAGCGATGTAATAAAATCGAGTGGGCAAAATGTACAGAGGATTCATGGTTTACCAGGTTTACCTCCGGAGCTTCGCCCACTCATCAGCATTCACTTCGTGGATATGGCGGAATTTTTTTTTAATATGTTTACCTTTCGCATGGCAGCTTTTTTTTCTCGAAGGGGAGGGGTGTTATATTGCACTGCATAAATTTTCAGTTTGTCAAAATGGTTCAACAGGCTGTTTGTCGCCACGTTCACTATTGAATACATCTCAGATTCTGGTTTGTGTTCCTTGGAGAAAGTCTGTATAGGACGGCTAGAATGGTTCCTGGAGCTTTACAACATCTAGGACGCTATGACGGGTTTTCGCCGTGGCCGGTCATCAATTGATAGCGTCATAGACCTGGTCAGTTACGTGCGACACGAAAAAGACCGTAAGCGTCTCTGCGCTTCTTTATTTCTTGATGTTAAAGGGGCGTATGATAACGGCACTCATGAAGCTATCCTCACCGCTCTTAAAGAGGTAGGAGTGGGTGGTCACATGTTTCAGTGGCTACGCAGCAGTCTCTCTGAGCGATCTTTTTTTTCCTGAGAACCGAGGATGGTGACACTTCGCTACATTACGGCCACCGTGGTGCCCCCAGGGTGGCGTACTTAGCCCTCTACTATTCAACCCAATGGTAATCTTTCTCAATAGGCATCTGCCAAGTACTGTCAGATTGCCAATGTACGCGGATGACATCTGCATTTGGACGTCTGCAGTACCACGGCTAGAGCTGCGAGCGCGAATTCAGAGAGCTGCCACTCAAGCTGCTATTTAGCTCCGTAAACGAGGCCTGGAAATTTCCTCAGAGATATGTGCGCTTGTGGCATTTACGCACGAACCGATAAAAAACTACAGCTTTCGGATAGACGGCGAAAGGATACTTTACCTCCGATAGTACAAGTTCCTAGGTGTTATAATTGACAGGGACCTCTCATGGAGCCTACATGTATTATGCATGAAAAGGCGGTTTGTTCTGCCATTTGTTCCATTTCTTCACTGCAAAGAACTGGGGAATGTCCACAGCCGCTATGTTGTGACTATACAAGGTTCTTTATTTTTGGATTCCTTCGGTACAGCCTACCTGCGTTAACTAACGCAATTAAACAAGCATACGAATGCTTCAAAGTGTCCAGGCTCAAGCACTCCAGATTTGTTTAGGCTTGCCCCAAAGTGCATCAATAGCGGCAACTATCGCAATCACAAGGGACCACCTCATGAAGACCCACATTAATGTTGAAGTGCTGAGGACACATACACGACACCTTGCTCGAACTCCTCGACATCACCTAGCCTCTCTATCAGAGGACCGACCATGCACATCTTATTGCAAAACAGTGACCGCACATGGGGAGTCGATCCCAACTTCGTTCTTTCCTGCTGCTAGACCTGTGACTCCGCCATGGTGCCTCGCTCAACTAATGATTAATATTAACATACCTGGCGTCCAGAAAAAAGCCAATTTGTCGTCACCGGCTCTTAAACAGCTCACACTACTTCTTTTCTATGAGAAATACCAAGACTCCACTCATATATACACTGACGGATTGGTTCAGCTGGACAGCTCTACAGGAGCAGTGGTGATACCAAGGTTGGCCACGACAATTAAATTCAAGACATCTCACACAACAATAACATCAATGGCAGCAGAATTGGCAGCACTTCGTGCCGCGTTGCAATTTGTAGTTGATCAACCTACACGCAAGTGGACTATTTTCTGCGACTCGAAGGCGGCACTGCAGTCTCTACTATCAGCCCTACGCCGTGGACCACACGAGCAGCTGGTACTAGAGATAGCAGAGGTTATACACTACCTAGCTGACTGAGAAAGGGCACCAAATTACATTTCAGTGGTTACCCAGTCACTGCGGAATCATCGGCAATGAACGGGCCGATCAAGCTGCCCGCTCAGCGCACACAGAAGATCATAAACTACGACTACCACTTTCTAGGACAGATGCTGCACGAAAGCTCCGCAGGCTTGCTCGCCATCAAACCACATCACAATGGAATCAGCCACACTTCAAGCATGCCCGACTGTACTCGCTTGACCCTACGCTAAGTCTTCAAGTCCCGTCGAGGCTTTGCCGAACAGACCGAACCCTGTTATGTAGGCTGTGGTTGGGCGTTGCGTTTACCAACGCCTACGCTCTCCGCATTGGGATGGCCGACACCGCAGCCTGTGGCCACTGTGGCAAAGGAGAAACGATCCAACATATTCTTTGTGACTGCCTAGAGTATAGTAAACAACGACTATGCCTTCGCAAGGAACTCGGCAAATTAGATAATAAACCTCTGTTGGAGCAAGGAATTCTACAATATCGACAAGATGCAACTTCACTAAAGAAGGCCCTGAAAGCGCTTCTACACTTTTGCGATTGACCGGCCTTACTGAACAGTTGTAGCTAGGACGCCCTTCCTGTGTGTGTTTTCGTTTTCACATGAGTGCACGTGCGTGTTTTTTTCTCTATCTAGCCCCTCTTTCTTACCCCTATTTCCCCGCCCCCAGCGCTGGGTAGCAAACCAGATGCCAATACCTGGTTAACCTCCCGGTTTTCCTTTCTGTCTCTCTCTGTACTTCTAAACAGTAATATAATAGACATTGTCATCAATCGAACGACAATACTGTGATCAGATGATGATGATGATGATGATGATGATGAGTGTTTTTTAATGGCGCAAGGGCCAATTGATGGCTAAAGAGCGCCATTTCAAAAGACTAGAGATGTGAACAATGATATGATGCGTGGCTGTAAAGGGGCCTTAAAAGTCCTCGCGCTAACGTGGGTAAAAACATGGATGTAATAAAATCATGACAGTGGCGTGAGATATGTGCAGTGAAAGTGGATGGCAAAATGTCATGATGATAAAACCATGATGGCGGTGTAGTCACCGCAGCCACGACCACGGTACAGAGGTCGCGCTACGGGCTCCAGTGATCAAAGTGATAATAGAACGTGAACAACGATAGTCATACCTTATCCACCGATTTAACACCCAAGATAGAGGAATAAATGAGAATCCTGGTACACTTGAAGCAATTGAAGCATTAGAAAACAATAACAGCAATAATAAAAATAGTAACTGAGTTCACGGCACTGCAGCTGCGAAGGGCACTGGACAACTCAAAACAATTCCAAGTGTAACTACTCTTCCTAAGTATAGCTGTCGCCTGTTTTCTGTTTTTACTTTAATACCCAATCAATTTTGCCGAGCATGGCATGCCCAACAGCAACCCTCTGCACAGTCGGGAGGCCCCTACTGCACGCGTAATCCAGAAGCGGGCAAGGAATTCGCATTGCGCCCGCTCACCAGCCTTTGTCGCAATACGCGGCACCCCTCTTTCTACGACGAAATGTTGACGGGGCGCTGTATAGTTAAAGGCTTAAACTTCTTAAAAAAGCTCTTTTTACCCCACACCGAACCGCCAGAACCAGGAGGCGCCGTCTGGTCGGGAAGAATGCGTTAGTGAAAGGAAGCATACACACCTCAGACATCAGAAAGGTTAAAAGGAGAAAAGGGAGAGAGATGGAGGAGGAAGTGGAAGAAAGAGTGGAAGAGGGGCACCCATGGGGAGTCCACCTTATATTCTTTTTCTCTTTTTTTCTTTCTTGTCTTCTATTTTTCCGTCTTTTTTCCCTCTTTCTCTCTGCCCCTCTGATTTGAAATTGTATAAAGCTGAGCATCAACAAACTGTACCTTCAATCCTGATGAAGGCCAGACTCCAGGCCGAAACGTCGAAATAAAACACGTTTTGACCGCTCACGGAGGATCTACTTGACTATATGCAATGCTACGGCCACTCAACCACCATGCCTATATATATATATATATATATATATATATATATATATATATATATATATATATATATATATATATATATATATATATATATATATATGTGTGTGTGTGTGTGTGTGTGTGTGTGTGTGTGTGTGTGTGTGTGTGTGTGCATGTGTGTGATGTGGTAAGATGACGTATATGTAAGAGGGCGATATATATATATATATTGTAAGATGTACAGATGAAAAGATGGAACGAGTAATAATGCTCACACTTATGTTTCCCGCGAACTTGAGCGGCCGGCCCGGCCGAGACTTAGGCGGGAAAGGTACGGCGAACAAATGGTTTAAAACGTGAAGCGTGGACTATCTCGGAGGCACGGTAACGACGGTCCGAGGAACTCTCGACGGGAGTGACAAGGTACTTGACAGGAGATGTTCGTTCACTAACAACGTAAGGTCCGAGAAAGCATGACTGAACCTTTTCACACAATTCGGGTGTACGAACAAGCATCCAAAGTAAGTATTTCATCTCTAGGGCGGAGGGTGACGTCTCGACGAAAGCTGTCATAGCGTTGCTTGCGGTCTAGTTGACTGGCCTCCGTGTTGAGTTGAGCATGTTGCCGTGTTTCAGTGAGCCTGGAGACAAAATTTTCTGGCGTAGTCGTGGACGTTTTTGTCGTTACATTGAAAAAAGAGGCGTGAATAGTGAATGTCGGCGCACGACCATAGACGAGGAAGAAAAGTGAATACCCGGTGGTTCGTTCAACAGCGGTGTTGTGTGCAAAGGTTACGAACGGCAAGACTTTGTCCCAGTTATCGTGGTTCGGTCCGATGTACATGGGTATCATTTCGATTAGAGTCTGGTGGAATCGCTCTGTCCGGCCATTTGTGCGCGGAAGGTAAGCGGATGTGGTCTTATGATCTGTGCCACAAGTTTTTAGAATTTTGTCAAGAATTGTCGACATGAAGGCCTTGCCCGGGTCACTCAACAACGTGCGAGGTGCACCATCACGCAACACAATGGCTTCTAAAAAGAAGGCGGCAACGTCTGAGGCGGAGCTATAGTGCGTAGAGGAGTGGTCTGCGCGTATCGTGTGAGGTGGTCGACGGCTGTGACGATCCAGCCGTGGCCCGCTGGAGTTACGGGAAGTGGTCCGACGAGGTCTATTCTGACAACGACAAAAGGTGTATCAGGACATAGAATGGGTTGTAATAATCCAGTAGGAGCAGAGGTTGGTCGTTTCCGGCGTTGACAAAGCGCCCAAGAAGCGACATAATTAGCCACTAAGGTAGAAAGACCAGGCCAGAAGAAACGGCTCCTAAAGCGGTCGTAGGTCTTCTGAAATCCTAAGTGTCCAGCTTATGGGTAGTCGTGCAGTGCTTCGAGAACTTGTTTTCGCAGTGAACGGGGAAGTACTGGCACCCACCGATGTCCGTCCACATTGTAAGTATAGCGCTGCAGGACATTGTTGTCTAGCTTGAACTTGCTGAATTAGATGGAGAAGGCGAGTCATTCAAGTACCCGATGATGCGGTTACAGTATGGGTCGTCACGTTGGCACGCGGCAAACTGAGCGCTGCTGTTTAAAGACAGTGACCCAGCAACTGCCAGGGGTGATAATGTGAGTGCCGAGGAAGCCGCTTGATCACCTGAGGGGCATCGAGGATGCGTGGTTGGAGATGAAAGTGGCAGAGGGCAGCGAGAGAGGGCGTCGGCATCCTGATGCTGTTTGCCAGACCTGTACACAACGTCAAAAGTGTACTCTTGCAAACGGAGTATCCAGCGATCGAGGCACCCAGACAAATTCTTCAGCGAGGGCAACCAGCATAGGGCATGGTGGTTGGTAATCACAGTGCATTGGCGTCCATACAG
Organism: Rhipicephalus microplus; assembly: GCF_043290135.1. NCBI lineage: Eukaryota > Metazoa > Arthropoda > Arachnida > Ixodida > Ixodidae > Rhipicephalus > Rhipicephalus microplus. Next base: position 58,676,094 of record NC_134705.1, on the reverse strand, counting down.
ATAAGGTCGAAATTTCTGGATGACCCAAACAACAGCAAGGCATTCCTGCTCTGTTATCGAGTAGCTTTACTCCGCAGGTGTTAGTTCGCGGCTGGCATACGCAAATACTCGCTCACGTGAAGTGTCGTCGCGCTGGAGGAGGACAGCACAAATTCCGTGACCGCTGGCATCTGTGTGCAGGAAAGTGGGTGCACTCTCATCGATGTGAAGGAGGACGGGGTCTGATGTCAAAGCACGTTTAATGGCTTGGAAAGCACACTTGCACTCGTCAGTCCAAGTGAAGGCCGTTCCTGATGTCAGAAGCTTGTGTAACGGCCCCGCAATGGAAGCAAAGTGACTGATAAAGCAGCGGAAGTAAGACGCCAGGCCCACGAAACTTCGCAATTGTTTTTGATTGCCCGGACATGGAAAAATAGTTACGGCAGCAACCTTGTCGGGGTTGGGTCGAACACCATCTTTGCTGACAAAGTCACCTAATGCTTTGATGCTCCTGCTGGCGAACTGGCACTTCTTTGTATTGAGCTGAAGCCCAGCAATCGCAATGCTTAAGGTGCTGAGAAAAAGTAGAAGAATAAATTACGATGTCGTCCAAATAACATAAGCAGGTTTTCCCCTTGAGACCACGTAAGACAGTATCTATCATGCCGCTCGAATGTTTCTGGAGCGTTGCCTAGGCCAAAAGGTATGACGTTAAACTCGTAAAGCCCGTCAGGCGTTGCAAACGCTGTTTTCTCCTTGTCTGCTTCGCGCATAGGTATTTGCCAATACCCGGATCGAAGGTCAAGGCTGGAGAAATATTCTGCGCCTTGTAAGGAGTCCAGGGCATCATCTATGCGTGGCAACGGATATACATCTTTTTTCGTTATCTTATTGAGTGCTCTGTTATCAACGCAAAAGCGGACAGAGCCATCCTTTTTCCGGACCAACACCACAGGAGACGACCAAAAGCGGGATGAAGGTCGAATAATATCCCGTTTGAGCATGTCGGCGACCTTTTCCTCAATGATTTGCCGTTCCGCCGAAGACAGACGGTATGGGCGGCGGCGCACAATGGAGCTGCCTTCGGTTTCGACGCTGTGCTCTGCAACAGAGGTGCGGCCCAAAACTTTAGAATTTACGTCAAACGAAAAGCTGTGCTTTTGGAGAAGGTCTAAGAGGTCTCTTTTTTGCTCAGCAGTGAGGTTATCTTATGGTAGCATTTAAAGCAACAGTGGTAGCCTTCATATCATCTGTAGCAGACAAAGGCGGCGATTCTGCGTGAAGAGGAACCAGCGAAAAAAGCTCGCTGTCAGCGAAGCAGCTCACAGCAGTGCCCTGTGACAGAATCACTGGCGAAGAAGTTGGGTTCAAGGCGGTGACCAATGCCTTACCGTCGTTCAACCGCACAAGGCCGGCTGCAATTGTAAGCCCCGCAGGTTTGGAGCAAACTGATGGAGCGATGAACACGTCACCGTTATTATAGGATACGAAGCGATCGTGAGAATTCGTTCATCTCCTGGTGAAATGAAACAATCTGCGGCAGCAATGAAACGGAAGCTGTATGGATCGACATCAGATGAACTCTCAGTAGCTGACATATGAATTACTCGCTGACGACACGATATGAAAGCTGATGCCGAAGAAAGGAAGTCCCATCCTAAAATGACTGTGTGAGTGCACAAAGGAAGTACAAGAAACTGAACGTGGGGAAGGATGCCATCTATGAAAACGCGGACTGTGCAAACATTTGAAGGCTGAATAGGGACTCCATCGCGCAACGAAGGGGAAGGCCATCGTATGGCGTCCTAACTTTTTCAAGCGGGCACAAAAGTCTGCACGAATTACGGAAAATGATGCGCCTTTGTCTACCAGTGCCTCTGCCTGTATACCTTCAACATACACCAATAAAAGATTTGATGGGCGGTCCGGTGGAGTTTGACGCAGTTCGAAAGATGCAGCTATCCCTCCCGAACTGCACTGTTTAGTTTTCCAGTTGGCGGTTGGGAATCAAAGTAGAAGGTCGAAGGGGAGAGGAGGAACGCCGCCTCGGTGAAGGTGAGCGACGACGGGAGAAACGGGAACTGCCAACTGAGGCTGAGTTCTGCGGAGACGGCGACCGGCGTGTGCTGTTCTGATACTGCCGGCGATAGGGTGGTCCAGTTGGGTAGAAGTCGTACCGTTCAAAGTCGTCGTAGCTTCGTCTTTTGTCTTGTTGACAGCGTCGGCAGAACCTTAAAATATGCCCACGGATGCCGCAATAGAAGCAAGTCGGTCGTGTAGTGCGCCAGGTGTTGTAAGGCTGGGAAGATGGTCGCGATGCGAGTGAGTTGAGCGAAACATGCACTTCGGGCGCTGGTAGCTGAATTGGGTTTTGCTGGGGTGCAGGTGTTCTAGCAGCACCCTGAGCATAAGTTGGCATGGCCACAGGATATGAACTCGGAACAGGTGCGACAGTCATCGAGGCCAGGCTTTCGTGGGGTGCAGGCGCCGTTGCAGCAACGTGAGCATAACTTGGAATGGGCACTGGATGTGAGCTCGGAACTGGTGTGCCTGTGATCAAGGCCAGTTCTTCCCTCACGACGTAGCAGGTGGCATCGTTCTACTAGTAGCAGGTGGCGTCGTTCGAATATCAAGGTGGCGAGGTGAAGCCTGTGCATGGAGTTCCTCGCGGATGATAGAGCGGATCAATGCACGCAGCTCTGTTGCATCATGGCTCCAGCTCAGATCAGGCATATCAGGTTCCACCCGAGTGGTTTGAAGCTCCTCAAGACGCTGACGGGTACCTTCAACATCGGCTACAGTCTGGGGATTGTGCACCACAAGCGCTATAAAAGCGACAGTCGCAATGCCTTTTAGCAGGTGGCACACACGGTCGTTTCCCGCCATATGGTTGTTGATGCGGCGGCAAAGGGTGAGAACATCTTCAATGTAAGAAGTGTAAGACTCACCGGTGCGTTGAATACGTGCACCAAGCCTCTTCTTGGCGATATCCGAGCGGGCTGACGGGTTGGCGAAAATCTGGCGGAGCTGGCGCGGAAAGGCGGGCTATGTCAAAAATCTGTAGTGTAGTTTAAAAACCACGTTTTTGCGACACCGCTCAAGTAGAACGCAACGTGGGTGAGTTTCGCAGGCTCATCCCAGTTGTTGACGGCACTCACGCGGTCATACTCCTCGAGCCAGTCTTCCACGTCCTCACCCGGAAGCCCTGCGAACAGCGGAGGATCCTTTTGAGGGATGTTGACCAGGTGAGAAGGGTTTCTAGGCGGTGGGAGCGGTGGCGCAGCTGGTGCGCTGGGCTGGTCGGCTTGCGACATTACCGAACCCAGGTCGTTTAAGCGGCGGCCTGAACGGAGCTCCAGAGATGTGACTAGAAGACGCTGGGGGTGTCCGAGAGCACGAAAGAACGCAGGAATTGGGCAGCACTCTCCACCACTTGTAAGATGGCATCCAGTACCCTCAAGACTCTCCTTTATTGTCTCGAGTATATGCTCCACAACCTAAACTGGATTGTTGATAATGAGTATGTACAGATGAAAAGATGAAAGGAGTAATAATGCTCACAAGATATATATATATATATATATATATATATATATATATATATATATATATATATATATATATATATATATATATATTCCAGTAGATCCTCCGTGAGCGGTCACAACGTGGTTCATTTCGACGCTTTGGCCTAGAGTCTGGCCTTCATCAGGATTAAAGGTACAGTTTGTTGGTGCTCAGCTTTATACAATCTCAGATCAGAGGGAAAGGAAAGAAGCAAAATACAGAAGAAAAAAAAAGAAAAAAAGAGAAAAAAAAAGAATATAAGGTGGACTCCCCTCGGGCGCCCCCCTTCCACTCTTCCTTCCACTTCCCCCTTCACCTCTCTCCCCTTTCTCCCCTTCACCTTTCTGATGTCAGTGGTCTGTGTATGCTTCCTTTCACTAACGCATTCTTCCAGACCAGACGGCGCCTCCTGGCACTGGCGGTTCGGTTTGGGGCAAAAAAGAGTTTTTTTTAGGAAGTTCAAAGCCTTTAACTACTCGGAGCCTCCCAACATTTCGTCGTAGAAAGAGGGGTACCGCGTATTGGGGCAGAGGCTAGTAAGCGGGCATTTTAGGAAGTTTTAAGCCTTTAACTACTCGGGGTCCTGTCAACATTTCGTCGTAGAAAGAGGGGTTCCGCGAATTGCGGCAGAGGCTGGTAAGCGGGCGCAATGCGAATTCCTTGCCCGCTTCTGGATTATGCGTGCAGTGGGGGCCTCCCGACTGTGCACAGGGTTGCTGTTGGGCATGTCATGCATAACACAATTGATTGGGCAGTAAAGTAAAACAGAAAACAGACGACAGCTGCACTTAGGAAGAGTAGTTACACTTGGAATTGTTTTGAGTTGTCCAGTGCCCTTCTCAGCTGCATTGCCGTGAACTCAGTTACTATTTTCATTATTGCCGTTATTGTTTTCTAATGCTTTAATTGCTGCTAGTGTTCCAGGATTCTCATTTATTCCTCTATCTTGGGTGTTAAATCGGTGGATAAAGTATGACTATCGTTGTTCACGTTCTATTATCACTTTGATCACTGGAGCCCGTAGCACGACCTCTGTACCGTGGTCGTGGCTGCGGTGACTACACCGCCATCATGGTTTTATCATCATGACATTTTGCCATCCACTTTCACTGCACATATCTCACGCCACTGTCATAATTTTATTACATCCATGTTTTTACCCACGTTAGCGCGAGGTCTTTTAAGGCCCCTTTACAGCCACGCATCATATCATTGTTCACATCTCTAGTCTTTTGAAATGGCGCTCTTTGGCCATCAATTGGCCCTTGCGCCATTAAAAAACACTCATCATCATCATCATCTGATCACAGTAGTGTCGTTCGATTGATGACAATGTCTATTATATTACTGTTTAGAAGTACAGAGAGAGACAGAAAGGAAAAGCCGGGAGGTCAACCAGGTATTGGCATCTGGCTTGCTATCCAGCGCTGGGGGCGGGGAAATAGGGGTAAGAAAGAGGGGCTAGATAGAGAAAAAAACACGCACGTGCACAGGGCTGCTGTTGGGCATGTCATGCATGGCACAATTGATTGGGTAGTAAAATAAAACAGAAAACAGACGACAGCTGCACTTAGGAAGAGTAGTTACACTTGGAATTGTTTTGAGTTGTCCAGTGCCCTTCGCAGCTGCATTGCCGTGAACTCAGTTACTATTTTCATTATTGCCGTTATTGTTTTCTAATGCTTTAATTGCTGCAAGTGTTCCAAGATTCTCATTTATTTCTCTATCGAGGGCGTTAAATCGGTGATTAAAGTATGACTCTCGTTGTTCACGTTCTTGATTTGATTTAAATCCCGTCTCTAAGAGCGTTACTGATAGTTTGTCGAATGCATGGTCGCGAAGATTGAGATGTTTTGATAGAGATAGACTTGGGGCTAATTTCGCATGGGCTCTGTGATTATTGAAGCGAATCCTAATTGGTGTTTCTGTTTGTCTGATGCACTGCATACCACACACGTTGCATTCGAGTAGGAATACCACATTAGAGGAATCGCATGTTAGGTTTCCTCGTATGTTAATCGAAAACTTGGATTTTGTGCTGGTTGCTTTGTGTGTTTCTCGCATCACCTTACATACAAGACATCGTGGCTTTAAACAAGGTCGGCATGAACTATTGGGGGTGATGTGTTAATTTGAGAGTGGACAAGTGTGTCTTTGAGGTTACGTGGTCGTCGGTAAACGACGCCTGGAGCGGATGGAAATGCGCATTTCAGACGTTCACTTTGTTCCAGAATGTTGTAATGTCGTTTAAGGATTTTGTTTACATTGGGGAAGCATGTGCTGTAAGTCAAGCAGAGGTTTGTTCGTTGTGGGTCTTCTAGCGGTGGTCGCTTCATAAGTAAGTCTTCACGCTTTAGTTTTCTCGCTTTTTGGACAGCGTCATTATTTACATGTGGGGGGTATTTTTGTTTCTCGAGCATAAGTTTTAGCCTCTGTGAGCTCGTGTCAAAGTCAGCGTCTCTAGAGCAGATTCGCTTAAACCGGTGAGCCTCGCTGTATGGAATACTGTTTTTACAGTGGCGTGGGTGATCGCTTTGGTAATGGAGGTATTGTTGTCGATCCGTTGGTTTGCGATATAGGGTTGTAGAGAGCTTCTCTTCTTCTATCGTTATGGAAACATCAAGAAAATTTAGTTACTTGCGAGTATGTGTTTGTGAAGTGTATGTTCGGGTGTACAGCATTGTAAGTGTCGATAAAGCTGAGAAGTTCGTCCTCGCTGTGGGTCCAAATAAGAAAGATGTAATCTATGTATCTTCTGTATAACATTGGTTTCAAGGAACTTTGTGCAAGAAATTCAGATTCTAGCTTTCCCATAAATATGTTGGCATAATTAGGTGCCATTTCGGTGCCCATAGCGGTCTCGCTTATTTGTCGAAGACACTCTTGGTTAAACTCGAATGAATTTAATTCGAGGACCATCCTCGTCAAAGTTGCGATATCAGAGAAATCTGGGGTGTTAGATTGTCTATGGTTTGTGTACATGTTTTGTAATGCAGCTATACCGTCGTCGTGAGGAATATTTGTATACAATGAAGAGACATCAAGAGTAACCTAATACGAGTTTTTCGGCACACACAGACCTGCAATGTCTCGAAGAAAATGTGTGGTGTCTTTTACGTACGACGCGAGGGTGCATGGAATGTGGCTTATTAGTTTGTCCACGTACCCTGATATGGGTTCAGTTATTTTACCGATGCCTGATATGATTGGTCGACTTGGGTTACCGGGTTCATGAATTTTTGGGAGGATGTAGAAGTGACCTGGACGAGGGTATGCTGCTCGCATCAGTTTGTGGTCAGTGTTGGTTATCTTTTTTGCGTCCAACAGTTTCTTTAGTTCTGTTGATACGATACGTTTGTATTCGTCTGTCGGATCACCTGGGAGGCGTTCGTAAAATCTTGAGTCGTCTAGTTGGCGGTATGCTTCTTGTAGGTAGTTGGTTGTATTAAGGACTACAATTGCTCCTCCTTTGTCAGTGGGTTTTATTGTTATGTCTGTCCTAGATGCCAAATTTTTCATACTTATTTTTTCAGATTTGGTCAAGTTTTCTCGGTTTCCTTTCTGTCTGTGGTATTCGTGTACTATATCTTTCTGTACTGCGGTGATATAAAGGTCCAAGCACTTGTCTCGATTACTGTTTGGAGTCCAATCATTTGTTTTACGACGGTGAATTGTTTCGTGGTTAGAAGGCCTGTCCAAGAAATATTCGCGCAACCTTAAGCTTCGAGCGAAGTTGTCGAGGTCTCGGAGCAAGTGGAATTCATCGAAAGATTTTGTGGTCGGGAAGAAGCTTAGTCCCTTAGATAGCAGTTTTTCTTTGTCAGATGACAAGCTCGTGTCCGATAAGTTTACAACCACAGTGTCACAGGGTGTGTTCCTAGATGGGTGCTCGTTTGTACCGTTAGTGGTTTCCTGGGTGGTGGTGTTGTAGTGATAAGGAACTATATCAGGGAACGTGGTATCGGGCACATGGTCTCTTTTGAGTTTTTGAATTCTTGTGGTCATGATGGCTTGGTATTTATTCTGTTCAAATTCTGTTAATCGGGTGATTTCTTTGTTCGATAAAGTGTTGTGGTGGAGAATGGTGTTGGTCATAGCGACCAGTTTCTTTACCTGCTTATCACTGTGAATAAAAGCAATTTCTGTTAATTTAAGAGATGCCTCAAGGAGGACATTTTTACATGTTATTTGGTCGTGTTCATCTAGATTTGTAGCGGCTGGTGTGAGGGAGAGTGTCATACCCTTGGGGGTTATTCTAGCACGAAGGTACACTTGCAATGTTGATTTGTGCATTTCCTGTCTAATTCGTTTGTCAGCAAGTTTTCGTACTTTAAGGAAAGTGGCACCCATATATATATATATATATATATATATATATATATATATATATATATATATATATATATATATATATATATATATATATATATATATATATATATATATATATATATATATATATATATAACTCGTTCTCGCTCTAGCCACTGAGCTATCACGGCGGTTATCCCTCCAGCCACTTTATTGGGTTAATATGTGAATCTAGACGCCCCACGTTTAAGTTCACATATTAGCCCAATCCCACGTTTAAATTCACATATTAACCCAAGCCCACGTTGAAATTCACATATTAACCCAATAAAGTGGCTGGGGGGATAGCCGCCGTGATATCTCAGTGGCTAGAGCATCGAACGCGTTATTTGAAGGTCTAAGGTTCGATTCCTGCTTACAGCAAATTATTTTTTCACCCACTTTTCTTTCTTCGTATTTAGACTACATTGGTTATATATATATATATATATATATATATATATATATATATATATATATATATATATATATATATATATATATATATATTGATACGGGACTTTCGTTGAAGTGGGGTAGAGAAAAAAGAAGTGAATGTGTGCTGTGCCAGGCCTGACTTTGCAACCATCTATCATCCCGCCTGTACAGTAAACATCTCTCACCCGTACCGTTCTAGGTAACGCCTTGGAGCACCGGACAAGTGCGGCGGAAGACAAACTCCTGGAGCTTCGCCGAATCCGCAGATTCGCAGGACTTCCGCCGCTACCAGTCATCATGAACCCTGACGACGAAATACAACCAGCTGCGCCTAACACCTATGGACACACAACAAGGAACTGTGCCCGTTCTCTGGAAACTTGGAGAGGAAGTCAATGAATGGCTCAAGCACTATCGGCGGGAGAGTCTGTATAACCACTGGGACACTACCGGCCAGCGCAACTACGTACCACTTTTTCTTGAGGGAACCGTGTTTATGTGCTACGATAATCATGAGGAGAATTTGACTACGTGGGTGAATTTCATGGACAAAATCAAGAAATGTTTTGGAGATCCGATCATGATAAAGAAGCGTGCTGAGCAGACCCTCAGCCAACGTGCTCAAGTCGCTGGGGAGACATGTACGATATATATTGAAGAAGTTATCAAGCTTTGCAAGAGTGTGGACCCGCTAATGACTGATGAGGATAAGGTCGGGCATCTCCTTAAGGGCATTGCGGACGATATCTATCACTATCTTACAGGAAAGGATGACTTGCAGTTGGCCAATGGCATCATCCGACATTGCCGAACGTTTGAGGCCCTTAAAGCTCGGCGCATTTCGACAAAGTTTGGTAGACTCCCCAACGTCACAATGGTCGCAAGCATCGGCGTAGTCCCTCCACCCAACAATCTGGCGTCAACAATAGGAGAAATAGTGCGCGAAGAACTTGACCGGTGGGACGCAGCTGCGCCGTCGATAGCACATGACCACGTTTCTTATACGCCATGCGGTCCCCCACCTGCGTCCGTCAACGCTGCGGGCTTCGTCGACTCAAGGACGCCGGTACAGTTGCGTCGTCATGCCTATATGTCTCATCCGCGAAACGACTCCGTGCAAAGGTCACCTCCGATAGGGCAGCGTGGCGAGATTATCCCGCTGACCATCTTCAGCAGCGATAGGGGCGTGAAGCACCTGTGTGCTTTTGCTGCGGCGTTCATGGACATATATAGCCCGCTTCTGCTCAAAGCGGCATCGGTCACCTCTGCCGCAGTATCAACGACCCTCGGCATCCTCACGGCGCGCAAGTACTCGGAGAGACTATCGCTGGCCACCCAACGGCTACTACAGAACCGACTTCCAACAGACCTTCCGCAGCGATTCGCCGGCTTCTGTGTGGAGTGTGACGCCATTAGCCTCCTTCCGCCAGCATCGGTCACCATCACTAGGTCGTCGGCGTCTCACTCTTCCTCCACCGGGAAAGTAGACGCCGTGGCCGATGGAGGTGAGGTCGCCGGACATTTTTCACTGCGTACAGATATGCCTCCGCCAGTTTCCATGCTACAAAATAGTATCAGTGTTCTTATAGATGGTGTCCCCACGTCCGCGTTAGTAGACACAGGGGCAACTGTTTCCGTCTTTAGCAGAAATTTTAAGTCTCGTCTTGGCAAGACAGTGATGTTCTTTTGGGGAAGCCAGACAACGTTTTGTGCAGTGAGTGGAAAACCGTTGGGCCCAGTGGCAGTTTGTACTGCAATTGTTAGTTTCGGTGCTATATTGCTTAAGGCAGATTTTGCTGTTCTTCTTAATTCTATTCATGAAGTTATCCTGAGGATAGACTTTCTGAAAGAATGTGGAGCACTGTGGATTGCGCAGCTGGCGAAGTTTTACTGTCTGGTTTTCGTGAAGAGCCCACGCGACGCCAACAGACTATCGCAGTCGTTGATGACATAGTTTTACCGGCTCAGTCAATAGTTCAAGTGCCTGTAGATGTTTGCGGTATTACAGCAGATAATGTTGACGCTATATTTCACCCAATCCAGCTGAGATGTGCGACGAAGGATGTGGTTGTGCCGCATTGCGTGATTTCTGCAAGTAGTAGCAAAGCCTTGGTATAAGTGGTCAACTCCTCTTTCGAGCCGATTGTACTGCCTGGAGGAATGAGGCTGGCTGTGTTTGAATTCGACGTCAGGAGCAACGTTAACATTGCTGTCATTAGCAACGACCGGAAAAAGGTAAATGCGTCGGATGTGGCTTGTCCTAGTAATGACATACTAATGGATATGGTGAATAAGTCGTTATCGCCAGAGAAGAGACTAGCGTTAGTTCGAATTCCTCCAACCATGAATCCGTTTTTGATTTCGCACTCAATAGCCGCAGAATTTCTGCACCACATTCGCGCACTCGTCATGCGATTGGTACTGATTCCGCCCATCCCATTCGTCAGAGACCATACATAGTATCTCCGTCGGAGCGTAAAGTTATTGCTGAGCAGGTGGAACAAATGCAGTCTAAGAAAGTTGTACAAGAGTCGTCTAGCTCCTGGGCAGCACTAGTTATACTTGCAAAAAAGAAGGATGGGTCTTGGAGATTCTGTGTAGATTACCGGCGGCTCAACTCAGTTACAAAAAAAGACGTATATCCGTTTACCCACATCGACGACATTATTGATTGTTTGCACTCTGCTTCGTACTTTTCTTCCGTAGACTTAAGATCAGCATGTAATACCCCGACTGGGGCCTTTGAGGTATACTAAATAAAGATATTGGCAAATTCCTATGCAATCTGCCGATAAAGAAAAAACGGCTCTTATAACTCCAGATAATTTATTTGAATTTAACGTCATGACATTTGGTCTATGTGACGCTCCAGCCACGTTTGAGCGCTTTCTGGACAGATTTCTCCGTGGCTTAAAATGGGAAGTATTTCTTTGCTATCTTGATGACATTGTAATCTTTCGCCGCAAGTTTGAAGAACACAATCTTCGACAAAAAGGGCCATTTTGGTGATCGTGAAACTCTAGTTCTTGGCCATCTCGTAGACAAAAACGGCGTTTGGACGGATCCCCACAAAATCACCGCGGTCACCACTTTTCTCAACCATTCTCGCTACGAGAACTCCGAAGCTTTCTGGGCCTGTGTTCGTATTTCCACCGCCAACTCGCCTAGCTTCATCTTCTCGTAGGTCACTGTCTCCACGACGTCGTTCCCCTTCCCCCATGCGGCCAAGTTCAGCTGCTCACGAGCGGGAAAACTAGTCGACGCAGTCCCCGAGGCAAGGGCTGCGACGCTATCGCATTCTGAAAGCCCTCAGAGCCGCCCATCTAATGCCATGAACATGCTTGTGGACGGTGTTCATGCATCTGCTTTTATTGACACTGGAGCTGCAGTATCTGTTATGGACGAAAACTTTTGCCGCTTGCTTCGAGAAGTGACGACGCCAATTTCTGGGTGGTCCCTTCGTACTTCCGGTTCGCATCATGTCCATCCCACAGCAGGGTGCACAGCTCGCGTTGTCGTTCAGGATGTTCTGTATGTCGGCCAATTCATCATCATTCCTGCATGCTCTCATGACGTCATCCTTGGGTGGGATTTTCTCTCCCGCAACGACGCCGTCATCCATTGTGCCACCGCCGATATTGAACTCTCACCCTTCTCGCATTTGACGCCGGAAGACAGTCCCTCGAAACTGAGCAAGATTCTCGTGAAATACGATGCCACAGTGCCTCCAAGCTCGACGATGGGTGTATCTGTCTACTGCGCTGGACTCTCCGACACAATTTCACTCGTTTCGCCATCCGACCGTGCTTGCCGACGGAAAGGGTTGCTAGTACCTTTCGCGACCGTGCAAGTTACCCAGGGCAACGCCGCTATTTTTGTGACCAACCCATTCCCGTACACTGTTACCTTGGTTCGAAGGGAATGTCTCGGCAGAGTGGAACCAGTGGATAACGCACAAGTCCTGGACGTACCTGATGACTCGCGTTGTCCCAATTCAGGTACCATCAGTGCTGTTTCTACTTCTGATCCATCATCTTCTGATGTATTTGGCCCCTACATTGATGGCAATCTTACGTCGGTAGAGCGTTTCCAGCTTCTACACCTGTTGCGAGAATATCGTTCTTCTTTCGATGTCGGGCGAAGTTCTCTTGGTCGCGCGTCCGCTGTTACGCATCGTATCGACACTGGTGCCCATCCACCATTACGACAACGTCCCTACCGCGTGTCGCCTGCTGAACGTCGGGAAATTAACTAGCAGGTTGATGATATTGTCCAACGCTCCAGGGGGTGTCGACAAGCTTTATTGACGTCTTAGCAACGGGGCTCTAACCAAGCGCGTCGATTGGGCTTGTTTTCCAAAGCAGGGGGGGGGGGGGGGGCCCACGCGCACTTCTTTCTTCTTTGAGGTGCGAGCCTTCAATTTGGCATACGACCCACTACTAGAAGTAGGTGGCAATATTCCTCCTCAACAAAAAAAGAAAGAGCATCGTCCCGATGCTGTAAAGTTATTGAAAAAAAAACAAAACAAAGTAGCCCAAACAATGAAAAAGGGCACCAATAATCAAATGTTAGACGCGATAACTTCACAAATGATGAGGCAATTGTCGGAGCACAAATAAAAAAACACAGGAAAAGTGGTCTTTTAGGAACGCGCAAAATAAGGCTTCATGCGCACCACGTGAACTATGTCAGAGGTCGGTTGTTTTCGTTGTACCCATCGTGACGACGTAGCGTCCGGAACCACTTCGTAGTTTACGTCGCTCACGCGGCGTATTACTTTATACAAACCGAAGTATCTGCTCAGCAACTTTTCGGAGAGGCCACGGCGTCGAACAGGGGTCCAAACCCAAACTTGGTCTCCCGGACTGTAAGATACGTCATTGTGACGCATATTGTAACGTTGTGCATCGACCTGTTGCTGCTGACCAATGTGTAGCCGGGCGAGCTGGCGAGTTTCCTCAGCACGCTCTGCAAATTCTTCTGCGTCAGTTGTTAATTGATCGGCGCCTTCACAAGGAAGCATCGCATCCAGCATCGTCTGAACTTCGCGGCCCTAGAGAAGGCGAAACGATGTAAATCGGGTTGTTTCTTGAACGGCGGCGTTATAAGCAAACGTCACATAAGGCAAAATGCGATCCCATGTTTTGTGTTGGACGTCGATGTACATGGAGATCATGTTTGTGACTGTCTTACTTAGTCGCTCGGTTAAGCCGTTGCTCTGCGGATGGTAAGCAGTCGTCGTTCGATGCCTAGTGTTACTCAGTCGAAAAACTTCATCAATAAGCTGCGCAGTGAACGCTGTTCCTCTGTCGGTTATCACTGTAGATGACGCACCGTGGCGCAGAACAATGTGGCACATGGAGAACTGTGCTACCTCAGAAGCCGTGGCTCGTGGTATCACCTGTGTTTCAGCATAGCGGGTCAAATAGTCAGTTGCAACAATGACCCATTTGTTGCCGTCGGACGATAAAGGAAATGGGCCTAGAATGTCCATGCCGACTTGGTCAAATGGCTTGCAGGGTGGATCAATTGGCTGAAGTAATCCAGCCGGCTTGCTTGGTGGGGACTTTCGACGCTGGCATTCACGACAGCTTTTGACGTACTGCTTCACGCTTGCCGAAAGTCCGGGCCAGTAGTACCCCTCACTTACTCTGGCGAGCGTTCGCGAGTAACCTAGATGACCAGATGTGGGCTCGTCATGACACGCGGAGAGGACTTCGTCCCGCATGTCCTTCGGAACGACGAGGAGATAAGCGCGGCTCGTAGAACGGGCGTTGTTTTGTACAGGACATTATCTCGGAGGCAAAAAGACGTCACGACGCGAGATAGATGGCGAGGTATAACGGCGCTATGACCCTCCAGATAGTCGATGAGTGGTCGAATCTCTTCATCTTCTCGCTGGCGTCTGCTCAAGTCAGATGAGCTAAGGGCGCCCAGGAAACCGTCATCGTCCGATTTGTCGTGAATGACTAAAGGTATGGGTGCACGCGATAGCGTATCAGCGTCTTCATGCTTCCGTCCAGACTTATATACAATGGTAACATCAAATTCCTGTAGACGCAAGCTCCATCGGGCCAGTCGTACAGAAGGATCATGAATGTTTACCAACCAGCAGAGGGCATGGTGGTCCGTCACCACTTTAAATGGACGACCATAGAGGTACGGGCGAAACTTGGTGATCGCCCACACTACTGCGAGACACTCTTTCTCTGTGGTCGTGTAATTCATCTCGGTACGGGACAGTGAGCGGCTGGCATAGGCTATGACTCGTTCTTTGCCGTGTTGATGCTGGACGAGCACTGCGCCGAGGCCGATGTTACTGGCGTCAATGTGCACCTCTGTGTCAGCATCATCGTCAAAATGCGCAAGAACAGGGGCTTACTGCATCCGCTGTCGTAGCTCGGCAAAAGCAGCCTGTTCTTCGGTAGCCCATACAAACGGTGTGTAGTCGCGTGTAAGGCGAGTCAAGGGTTCCACTATCTTCGAAAACCCTCTAATAAATCGTCGATAGTAGGCGCACAAGCCCAGAAAGCGCCGAACAGTCTTTTTGTCTGTAGGATGCGGAAACGCGGCTACAGCGGCAAGTTTATCGGGGTCGGGTCGGACTCCTTTCGCGTTGACTACATGGCCAAGAAATTTGAGCTCTTTATAACCAAAGTGACACTTCTGCGGTTTGAGTGTAAGATCTGCTGATTGAATAGCATGTAGCACACTCCTGAGGCGATGAAGATGTTGCTGAAAGGTTTCAGCAAAAACGACAACATCATCAAGGTATACGAGACAAGTTTGCCACTTCAGACCAGTAAGCACAGTGTCCATCATTAGCTGGAAGGTTGCGGGCGCTGAGCACTCGAACTTGCGTACGAATGGCTTCTCGTTCACACGGTAAGGCTGTTGGTGTACTGGGCGGGCGTCATCGTAAGTGACGATTCTGTGCCTCGTGATCGAAGTCTGGCGCACCTTAGAGGAAGCAGCGAAGCATGACTGGAATTCAAGCAAGAGTTTTCGCAGTGCTGTCTGGTTTTCTGGTGTGAGGTTAGAATGAATATCGATATTGTTTAGAGACCTATCATTGGCCTCCACTTCGTCCGACGAGAAGCAGATGGGAACGGTTACTAATTCATCTGCAAACGCTAACGAAGTGCCACGGAAAAGGTTTCGGTGTTCGTTGCTGAAATTTGTAACGAGCAGTTGAGATCGACCATCACGCAGCTGTATGATACTCCTAGCCACACAAACACCTCGAGTGAGCAGGTGTTCAAAATTACTTTCTGCAATCGCTTCACCATTTCTCAATTCACAGCATGTCACGTCGACAATAACACTGGCTCTTGGAGGAAGCGTTATACTTTCAGCAGAAACACGAAGAACGTCGGCACGTTGTTGGTCATCCTGCTTGTCGATTGCTCGGTCGGCTGAGAAGGTGATGCGATTCTCTTGAAGATCAATGACAGCTCCATACTCCTGCAGGAAGTCAACACCAAGAATAACGTCGCGTGAACATTCACGGAGCACAAGGAAACTTCCTATAAAAGTATAACCGCAGACCCGAACTCTACTCGTGCAGGTTCCAAGCGGAGAGACGGTGTGGCCACCAGCCGTTCGAATCACGGAGCCATGCCAGGGCGTGATTACCTTCTTTAGTAGTCTGGTCGTTTTCCCGCTTAGTATCGAATAGTCAGCCCCGGTATGAACTAAAGCACCTACTGCATAGCCGTCTATCAGCACCGGTATATCCAGAGAAAGCAGCACATATCGCTCAGTCAAATCTACACCCTTTACTGTTAGCGTCGGTCGGAGGTATTCAGCATGTCGACTTCCAGTGACCTCGCCTCCAAGGGTCGCTTGCGTTAGTTTTCCCGGCGGGGACTGGGGGACCGTGCGCCAGCATGGCGCTGTGGCGAAGATGAAAAGCGCCTCGGCGACGGTGAGCGCGGCTGCCGTCCAGAAGGCGGTGGCATGCGCTGTTGAGCCAGGTAGTCCTCAATGTCCCGGGGTCGCTGGCCATACCGAGGAGGCGCTGAATATACTGAAAAGCCGCGCAGCCCGAGGCGGTGGTATGGACAGTGGCGGTACAAATGGTCCGCTTCACCGCAGTGGAAGCACAAAGGTCGGGGATCAGGAGTGCGCCAAACATCAGATTTCCGAGGCGAAGCACGTCTGTCGTCAACGTAGTGGGCTGGTTGTTCCGCAAGATGCACAGGGCTGGCGTAAACGAGGGGTGGGGGCGTGCGTGTGTTCTCGTAGTACCGTAGAGGCTACGCCGACTGAAGTGAAACCGTAGGAGGTGCTTGAACAAACAGCGGGGAAGAGGAAGCTGGGCGCTTCAAGGCTTCCGCATAGGTCGCACGGTGGTTGTCAGCCGGGGCGGGTGTGGCGTTATCCAGACTCACAGGGTCACGAAGGGCATGATGCAGCTCGTCCTTGACGATGCTTGCAATGAAACTCCCCGTAGGTAGTGGTGGTGTGGTAGACTTTTGCAGCTCCTCGCGTACTATAGAGCGGATAAGGTCGCGCAGACACTCGGTGTTGCTCCCAAAAGTCGTGAGAGCTTGAGCAGTAGACGTGTTCACTTGCCGCTCATACAGGGTGGATCAATGCTGAAGCATCTTTTCCATTGTGACGGCTTCGGACAAAAACTCGGTGACCGTGTTCGGAGGGCTTCGTACAAGGCCAGCGAAAAGCTGCTCCTTAACTCCCCGCATCAAGTGACGCAACTTCTTTTCTTCTGTCATACTTGGATCAGCCCGTTGGAACAGGCGCGTCATATCTTCCACATAGGTCATGACAGTTTCATTGGGCATCTGGATGCGGGCCTGGATCGCTCGCTCCGCTCGTTCGTGGCGATCAGCACTTCTGTAAGTATCCAACAGCCGTCGGCGGAATTCGGGCCACGATGTCATCTGTTCCTCGTGATTCATGTACCAGGTACGTGCTCCATCCTCCAAATAGAAATACACACGCCGTAGTTTGGCCGCGTCGTTCCAGTCATTCAAAGCAGCCACGCGTTCGAAGTCGACCAACCAGTCCTCGACGTCTTGGAGCTCGGTGCCATGAAACGGTGTCGTAACCTGTGGACTTTCGAGGGTGTACCGAGTCACCGGGGGGTTTTCCGTACCTGTTAAAGTGGTTTGAACGGACGTGCTCATCATACTTGGGTGAACTGTAGGGTCAGTTTCAGGTGGCAATCCCCTGATCCTGCGGCTTGTCCGATGAACGGGAGTGTTGACTCGCACTGAGCTTGTGGTGCCGCTTCCAGGAGGGGTCTGAAACATCCGTGAGGGGCTACCCAGCACCTCCACCAATTGTCACGTCGCTCCAGGGGGTGTCGGCAAGGTTTACTGACGTCTGAGCAACAGGGCTCTAACCAAGCGCGTTGGTTGGGCTTGTTTTCCGAAGCAGGGGGGGCCCAAGCGCACTTCTTTCTTCTCTGAGGTGTGAGCCTTCACCTTGGCATACGACCCACTACTAGAAGTAGGTGGCAATATGCTCAGACGCGACGTTATTCGGCCCTCGGACAGTCCATGGGCGTCTCCTGTTGTTCTTGTTGCGAAGAAAGATGTCTCTGCGCGGTTCTGTGTGGACTACAGACGGCTCAATAAGATCACTCGCAAAGATTTCTACGCACTGCCGCGCATCGATGACGCAATCGACAGCCTTCGCGGAGCCGAATTTTTTTCTTCTCTCGATCTGCGCTCGGGGTATTGGCAAGTACCCATGGCTGATGACGCTCGACCGAAGATTGCATTCATCAGACCCGACGGCTTGTACGAATTCAACGTCATGCCGTTTGGTCTATGTAATGCGCCTGCGACCTTTAAGCGCATGATGGACACCGTTCTGCGCAACTTGAAATGGCACACGTGCTTGTGTTACCTTGATGACGTTGTTGTGTTCGCTCCAGACTTCTTCACGCATCTCCACCGTCTGAAAGAAGTTTTTGTGCGTGTAAGCAATGCCGGCTTGCAACTAAATCTGAAGAAGTGCCACTTTGCAGCATGGCAACTCACCATCCTAGGGTACGTCGTGTCCAAACATGGCATTCTTCCTTACCCAGCCAAGCTTCAGGCCGTGGCCGAATTTTCCTAACCTGCGTCCGTCAAAGAACTGCAAAGTTTCGTGGGCCTGTGCTCATACATCCGACGCTTCATACGAAACTTTGCCACGATCATATCACCGCTGACAAAGCTGCTTGGAAGTAACGGGCCCCTCGATTCGTGGTCGTCTGAGTGCGACGACGTGATCGCGAAGCCCCACCATTTGTTTACGTCTCCTCCCATTCTACGCCACTACGACCCTACGGCCCGATGGAGGTGCACACAGACGCCAGCGGTGTAGGCCTCGGCGCTGTCCTGGCACAGCGCAAACCCGGATTCCCTGAATATGTCGTAGCGTATGCTAGCCGTACGCTCACGAGTGACGAGACAAACTACACCGTCACGCAGAAAGAGTGCCTGGCGATCGTCTGGGCCCTTACAAAGTTTCGACCTTATTTGTATGGTTGCCCATTCGACGTCGTCACCAAGCATCATGCACTATGCTGGCTTTCATCGTTGAAGGATCCCTCAGGTCATCTCGCCCATTGGGCTCTTCGCTTACAAGACTACGACATCCGCGTGCTGTACCGCAACGGACGCCAGCATGCTGATGCCTACGCCCTCTCGCGTTCACCTCTGCCTGAAGGTGATGTGCTCTGCTCAGTATCCTCGGCTGCTGTTTCTGCCATGGATTTCGACATCATCGCTACCGAACCGCGAAAGGACAATTGGATCGGCCCGCTGATCGACTTGCTCTCTGATCCATCCGCAATGCCATCCACGCGTGTCTTGCGTCGTCGAGCTCACCATTTCGCCATCCGTGACGGCCTTCTACACCGACGCGATTACAACGACGATGGCCGGCAGTGGTTACTCGTGATACCCCGCAGTCTGTGGTCAGACATATGTGAATCTTTCCATTCTGATCTGCAATGCGCGCACTCTGGGGTATTCAAAACCTACCATCGCATTCGACAGCGCTACTTCTGGCGCGGGATGTACCGCTACGTGCAGCAGTTTGTTCACTCCTGCCTCGCTTGCCAATGCCGCAAACCGTCAGCACACATATCGCCAGCCAGTCTGCAACCGTTACCTTGCCCTCAGCGTCCGTTTGGGCGCATAGGTATCAATTTGTATGAACCGCTTCCTCTGACGTCGGCTGGTAACCGCTGAGCCATCGTCACCGTAGATCATTTAACGCGATACGCCGAAACCACCGCTATCCCTGCAGCTACTGCACGTGATGTTGCGTCCTTCCTACTGCATCGATTCATACTGCGCCATGGTCCACCTCAGGAGCTTCTCAGCGATCGAGGCCGTGTCTTCTTGTCAGAAGTCATCGAAGCCATTCTCACGGAGTGCCATTCTGTCCACCGCAAAACTACTGCTTACCACCCGCAGACGAATGTTCTCACCGAACGCTTTAACCGTACCCTCGGCGACATGCTTTCCATGTACGTCACCGCCAACCACACGAATTGGGATACTATACTGCCCTTCGTCACCTACGCCTACAACACCGCCCCTCAGAGCACAACCGGGTTTTCACCTTTCTTCTTGCTGTACGAAAGGCACCCGTCACACACTATCGGCACGATACTCCCGTACACGCCGGATCCATCTGAGTGTGCACCTATTTCTGAGACAGCCAGGCTTGGTGAAGAGTGTCGAGAGCTTTCCAAGACTTTTACGACGCATGAGCAAGAGCGGCAGAAGAGTATTCGTGATGGCTCCGCCACTTCTTAGCCCACGTTCTTTCCTGGTTCTCTTGTATGGCTCTCAATCCCAGCCTCTGTAGCTGGCCTTTCTTCCAAACTACTCCCGAAATACGAAGGCCCCTACCGTGTCATCGAGCGCACATCTCCAGTCAACTATCTGATCGAAACAATTGAACAAACTTCGGACACGCGCCGTCGCGGGCGCGACATAGTCAACGTGGAGCGCCTGAAGGCTTACTATGGCCCGCTCATAGTGACAAGCTGTTAGGTCGCCAGGCGGCTCCCTCCTCGACCCAGGGGTAATTGTAGAGAAGCTTCTGAACACTGAAATAGGTGCCTTCTAGCGGGTCTACTCAAAAAGGATGCCGCTCGCGCTGAGAGCCCGTGTTTGGCCGTTACTGTCGCCATTGTGCATGCTCGCTGGGTGCCGGCTAATAAACGCCTTAACAATATATATATATATATATATATATATATATATATATATATATATATATATATATATATATATATATATATATATATATATATATATATATATATATATATATACTTATATATATATATATACATATATATATATATATATATATATATATATATATATATATATATATATATATATATATATATATATATATATATTACCGCACAATCCAAATGTTGTATGAATAACTGTTTATTGGGGCTCACTTGTGCCCGAAAAAAGTAAAAGAAAATGTAGCGGCCTTTCTGACAGGCGATCAGCAAAAGGGATCAATCTCCGAGAAGTCCTCGAGTGGTGCACTACTTCTTTTTCATCAAAATCCCGTGCTGAGGAGGCGCGCGCCGTCACGGCCTTTTCTTGTTTCATCATCGGGCCGCTGGTCTCTTGGGGGGCGATCGTACTAGGGCGCGTAGTTTGAATACTGCGTTTGGCTTGCGTCAATAAGTAGGGAAAATGAGTATACGCCTCTAAAAAACTATTTATTGGTGACATTTCTATCGTAGACCAATCTTCATCAGACAAAATTTAGTAGGCTCCGACGTGCTTTTATGCCATCGTCTAGCCGAGAGAGAGAGAGGAAAAAAGAGGGAGAGAAAAAGAAAAAATATACATATACCAGTGGCCCAATTACCCATCATGCACTGATAAGCAGCCAAGCGGCCACGTGTGCGTACTACGCATAGCGCGTGCATTAAAAAAACGCACGTGCATTTTATAAAAAAAAAAACAAGTGGTCAAACGACATACAATCCGGCGTTTTTTGGTCCAGGTGGCTAAATTAAGCAAATTCCAGTGATAAAAAGTCTGACTCCTCAGATTCACCTCTCATCAGCTTTCCCTGTAGCTTGTAAAGAATACAAAAGTACATTCTTTGCGATCATTGTCGCTGTCGCATTCCACCTGTTCTCCCCCTCCATAGTTGCTTTTGAAGCCTGGTGAGGAGGGCTACGTCAGAACGATGTGATAAATTAAAAAAAGAAAAATAGAGAGAGAAGAACAACAAACAAGGGCTACGCGTGTCAAAGCTCCGCACGTGCAGGATAAGCACATGCCAGGCAGCTACGATCTCCAGTCTGTGGCTCAAGAATATTAAATATATATTGGAGGTTGTTTTTCAAATTCTTACCTCGGGGGTTGAATGTGTCATTTTACTTGGTTGTCTGGTGAGTGATTTCTCTGAGGGGGGGGGGGTTAAGGATTCTTTGACAGTGGTCCCCCTTTCTCGGAATACGCGTGCCCATGCCGCACGCCCGAACACGTGCTCAAGGCGAAGTCAGAAGAAAAGAAAAATATTAAAATCTATCTATCTATCTATCTATCTATCTATCTATCTATCTATCTATCTATCTATCTATCTATCTATCTATCTATCTATCTATCTATCTATCTATCTATCTAGTCGCCTACGACACATAGCTCTCCTGGCCGTTTCGATAATGGTATCGATACCAAACTTGGTGTGGTATAACATGACTGTATGAAGAACATATTTGACTAGTTATAACATAAAAATCATGACATGTCATCAATGTCATGATTTACATTTCATGGTCCTGCTGCTCTTGCGGTGGTTGCGTTACGTGGCATGTTGCAAAACTGGTATGGTATCACATGATTGCATGGCGAACACAAGCGACGGACCCAAACATGAAAATCATGACATGCATGTCATGTAACCACATGACTACATGTCATGCTAATGATGCCCTGGCGGCCGTTTCGCTAACTTCACTTATACCAAGTTTGATATTACTTAACGTGAATGGAGGATTAAGGTCTGATACTAGTGCAAACATGATAAACATGAAATGTGTGTCATGTTACAACATGACTACACGCTACGCTCATGATGCGCTCACGGCCGTTTCGTTCGCTTTACATGTACCAAACTCGTTATTACGCGACGCGAACGGACGACATAGGTAAATGACTCATACAAACATGATAATCACGACATGCGTGTCATGTAACATGACTACATGCCACACTCATGATGCGCTCGTGGCCGTTTCGCTAGCTTCATACATGACGAATTTGGTATTACGTGAGGTCAATGGATGACGAAGGTATGTGACTGGTGAAAACATGATAATCATAAGATGTGTGCCATGTCATGACTATATGCCATAGCCAAGGTGCCAATACATTTCGACGTGACGTGGTGCCGGTGTTGCGACGCCAGGCGCCAGCCCTTCCATAAACTCGCCGGCGCGAGCCGCGCTGCTTTGCTTTGACGCATGCTCATTTTAGCGTGTCTGGTGTCCCTCCGCCCCAAAAAGAGGGAGATGCAATGTTGCCTGGGTAACGCATCGGTGTGAAATGCAGCATGTCGCATTTCGCGCCAGGTGCCGTCGGGCCGCGCCGACGGACGCTGGTAGCACTGGTCGCGCCTGGCGTCCGACTATAGAGTGCTCACGCTTTGCTAACGTAGCATCGCTGCGCTCAGCGTTCGCGCGTGTCAACGCTACATTGGAGTATACTGGGCTCTTCATAATGATCTCGTGGCCGCTTTGCTAGCTCCCCATATACCAAACTTGGTGTCAAGTGGCGCCAATGAATGACGATAATATATGACTGGTGCAAACGTGATGGTCCTGATACGCGTGTCGTGTAAGAACATGGCAACATACCACGTTCATAGCGTGCTCACGGTGGTTTCGCTAGCTCCACATATACTAAATTTGGTATCGAGTGACGTGAATAGCTGACCAAGGTAAAGACACATTCAAACGTGATAATCATGGCATGGAAGTCATCTACGGCATTACTTACCTCAACCTCGTAACGTTGTGCTGATTTTAAAAGGACATATCAATCTTTCTCAATCCTGCTTCGCATATCATCGATTCTCACTGTACGTGGGATCTGCCAATTTTTTTTTCTTGCTCTGTCGCCAACACAGTCTCCAGCTCAGCGATTATGATCAGCAGTTCACTCTGGGCAACCATCAGTTTTCCCATTATTTCCTAGGCCCCACATTGCCTACACTTGGTGTGAGTTTCCTCTGCATTCGCGTCCACACTAGCCTCTATTTCGAAACCCATCCCGCATCCTGAAAATTTTGCCGTCTTTTTAACCGTGCCTTTTTGACACCAATTGTCCAGCTGAATTGTGTCAGTCAATAATTACAAAACGTAGTGTACGACGAACTCTGCCTTAAGCAAAAAAAGTCTAACCTCTATCACAAAAATTTACGTGTTTGGTGTACGTGCAACCCACCACAGTATGGCAGGAGAAAAAAACACACAAACAAGTAAATACCAGGTGACATACCCCCCTCCCCCAATACCGTACAATGTAGTAAGTTATTTAAAGGTTTACACTGCTGCCTTATTATTTATAAAACAAGCCTAAAGTATGCAAAACACTTATTGCACAACAGATCGGAAGCCCTCGCAAAACAAGTCCATCCACCATGCCAGTTCGAAGCTATGTCCACAATGAATGCGCCCTCTCGCGGTGGCCAGGTGCGTGAGGTGATGTTCATTCGTTTTGCTGGGGAGCGCGGTGATTGGGACGCCTAGAGAGAAACCCTAAAATTATCGTAAATGCTGCCTTTAGGTAGCATATAAAGCAACTAAGAAACCCAGCGCATGCACGCCTTCTCAAAAGCCATTCAGAGATGATTTCGTTTCGCAATATTACTGCTAGGTGGCGCTCTTGTCTCACGCAGCGCCTCTAGAATCCTATTTACCGATCTTCTCACACAGAAAATCAAATAAACGTTTTTTATTCTCTCTCGAGACAATATACTATCGCGATTCGACGACATTGGCAGTTAAACATGGAGATACGCCGCCATTTATAAAATGAACTCATAGGTCTTGATGTTTTCTGTTTTCTTCGGGGAACACTAACACTTTATCATGCCCCTACTAAGATGGTGGCCGCGATCATCTTTTTTTTCAGAAACATGGCCTCACTGTTGAGGCATCATTTTCACTTTCAATAGACTCAAAGTGGCCAACCCAAGCTAATTGAGTGGTATCCCGGTTTGCTTGCTTTGGGAAAGCACGAGATCATTTTTCTGCTGAGTTTTAACTTGATCCAGAAATGCTGTTGGAAATTCAGCAAGCTATCATGATCCATATCAGTGTCAGCTGTAAATCCGTTACTGAAATGCATCAAAATGAAAGCGAGTGAACAATCTCATGTTCAATTTCCTTTACTTCACAAAGAAGAAGGAACTTACAAAAACTCTTGGGAAGCTGGTGGCTCTTGAATTTGAAAAACCCCGAGTACATGCTGAATGGTGGAGCAATATCGAATATAAACTTGAGGTATATGACGAGGAATGTTATCACGGAGTGCTAGCGAGAGCTAAGCAAAACCAACGACTTTAGTTGAGCACCCAACAATACGGCCACTTGGACTCGAGGGAAACCATGTCCGGCAGAACCATGTTAATATCATTGAAGTCAAGGAAGTAGACTTTACCTACAATGACAGCATAGGACGGGCGCTGTGTAAACCCTACAAGGGGCTTTTCACTACCGTTGATGAAGACATATTTAAACAACGTTTCTTAGTAAAATGCCTTAGTGTTACCGGGTCCCCAAACGGGACTAGCCGAGTGGCATGGGGTCTCACCTGCCTCTTCTCTGGACTCAAGTAAAGTTTTAGTCAACCTCAATCTAAGCGTTTCACCTGGTTCCCACGTCTTCCGTAATCGGCCCATATGTGACCAGGCGACAATGCCAGAAGATGCCGTCATGTAACTGCAAGTTACATGGCGTCATAATGGCCTCATATCTGAAGTCACGATGACGTTATCGCCATGATCTCAAGATATGGCGCTATGGTCATGTATTGCACAACTGAGAAGACACGGTGCAAACAGCTTCTTATGATGGGCACATAATCGTACCGTAGCCCGCAGTTCCTTTCGATAAAACCGACACATGTGATCTGACGCGAGTACAGTCCTTACGTCGGATCATGCGATACATCTTGGGCGCGAACGCAGTTGACGTGTCCAATCAATTTACAATCAATACTCTAGCAGGAAATGTTGAAGTCGTCAGGGACGAGCGAGAAGGCAGGAGGCTGGATTACGTGGATACAGATTTATTGCAGAACCACGTTCTAGCCTAGGAGTCCAGCTACGCACCACGCGCACCTCGAGCACGCGCGGTCACCAGCTTCGCCTGGCTTGTCCTAAATGGCAGCATCTACATCATCTCCCAATGCAATCGAGCGACATTCGCTGCAGCAGGCGGCTTCATGCATCTGCCACTTTTGGTATGCCCGTGGAAAGTGTCCTGGCAACGCGAGCGAGTGTCTATAGCACAATCACTGGTACTGCCACTATCTGCGTTGTTGTCACTACGGGAATATGAGACTAGCTCCGTCCGGTTTCTAGGCACAGCACCAGTGTCGGTGTTGGCCCAATAAGATCGAGAGTCATCGGCTGGGGCTTGTACTGGCCCTTTGCTCTAGAGGTCTGTCAGCCACAAGGCATCTCCATAAAGAAGTTCCGGCAGGTCGCGGACTCCGTGAGGTCTGTCGAAGTCATCCTTTGACGTTGTCTGTATCTTTCCTCAACATTCTGAAGGCTGTCTTGATATGGCAATAAGAGTGTCAGCTTGGTGGAACACAGAGGAAGCCTGGATCTCAGCCGACGACCCATGAGCAGTTCGGCAAGGCTGTATCCATTCTTCAAAGCTGTCGACCTGTAAGCTAGAATCAATCAATCAATCAATCAATCAAAGTTTTTTTATTAGCGTAGAAATGTACATTGTGAGTAAGTATGCAGGATGAGGTACCGAGGTAGTAAACCGCAGGCGGGACCTTCTATGTTAATGCCAAGAAAAAGCTAAAATACGAATAACGAAAGAGCAAGTCACAAGAACTTTTCGAACTGTTTTTACAAACTAAGTAAGATATCGAAAATCAACAAAATGGAGCAGTAATACGTTTAATGGAGCCTTTTTCAATTTTGTCTTAAAACATGAATACGCATTAAGTCTCTCATATCATGTGATAAAGAATTCCATAATGAAACTGATGAAAAAACAATGCTCATTTTTCCATAATTAGTGCGAACTCAAGGTAATAACAGGTTATGGGCGACCGCGAATCTGGTTTTATTGGAATTATTCAACAAGGCAATAGGAAATATGTCAATATTGAGGGTGTGGTGGAAAATTTTGAAAAAAAACACACACATTATAAACGTACATTTGGAAGATGGGTAATACGTCAAGCTGGCCGAAAATCGCATGTGATGGCGTTTGACGTGAAGCGAAAGTTATTAGTCGCATTACTTGTTTTTGCCATACCTTTAACGGCCAAATGTGCACTGAATATGAATTACCCCATGATGTGAAGCAACAATTGAGATGACTGTGTATAAATGCATAATACAATGCCTTCACAGTTTCGATGCTAAAACACATTCGTGACTTGACCAATGCCCTGATGCCATACGAAATCTTTTTACAAACAGAATTGATATGTTGCTGAAATTTCAGAAGTGTGTCCATTATAACTCCTAAAAATGACGTATGATCCCTTAAAGGAATAACTACCGAGTTCACATAAAGATGAGGAATGAATTCTAGTTTTTTGCTTGGTGAATGAAGAAGCATAAAGCAGGTTTTGGAAGGAATAATCTATATTTCATTATAGTTGTACCAGTCAACAAGATAATTAAGGTCAGCTTGATGTCTTGACACGAAAGTCACGAAATCCAAGTGATGAGAAAAGAGAGTCGTGTCATCAGCGTAAAGTAAACACGAAGAATAATTAAGGCAATGTGGTAAATCAATTATGTATATTAAAAATAATAACGTACCCAAAATAACCTTGCGGAACACCTCTGGTAATGCGGTTGGGACTGGGTGGAAAATTTTCGATCGAGACCACCTGAAACCTATCAAGAAGAAAGCTCTGTATTAGCGTTAATGCGGGACCAGTTATTCCATAGTGCTCAAGTTTACGAAATAGGATGAGATTATCTGTACTATCAAGTGCTTTATAAAAGCCGACGAAGAGAGATCCTGCGATGTTACCATTATCAATGAATGATCTGATTTTGTCAGTGAAACAAGCAATTGCAGTATCAGTGGAAAGACCAGCCCTAAAACCAAACTGACAAGGAGAAAGTACTTTAAATTTGTTTAAATATTTAGACATTCTTATTTCAATTAGTTCTCCCAAAATTTAATCCAGAAAGGGAAGGACAGATATGGGCCTGTAATTGCACACCTTTTTTAAACACTGGCACTACCTTCGCAACTTTTAATTTATCCGGGAAAACACCGTTTTTCAAACAGTGGTTAAAAGTGTGGCTTAATATAGGCGCTACCAGAGATCTTACAAGTTTAATGTGCTTTGAGCGAATGTTGTCTAACCCAGCTCCGGTAGCTTTTAATCCTGAAATAATTGAGGAAATTTCGGAAGCACAAGAAGGAAAAAGAAACATCGACTGAGGACTGCGAGAAAACGGAGATACATAGTCTAAGGAGGAGGGGATGATGATGATGATGATATATGGTGTTTTTGGCGCAAGGGCCATTTGATGGCCAAAAAGCGCCAGTTCATGGGACAAAGAATGTGGACAATGATTGTGATTAGCGGCTGTATAAGGGCCATAAAATTCGTCGCAATAAGGCGGGTAAAAACATACAAGTAATAAAATCATGACCATGCCGTGAAAGGTGTGTGTGATGTGAATAGGTGACAAAAGTTAGTGATAATTAAAAACGATAGTGGACATGTATGGCATTAGCACAAGTACCTCACTCGTTCATACCCTTGCGTCCAAGGGCCGTGAGGCAAGTGCTTTCCTGTGTAGCCACCGCAGCAAAAACCTCTACAGAGAGGTCGTGCTACGGTATGCCCGGGTATATGATATGAAAATTATGAATTTCCTTTAAAAACGCTAATAATGATTTGTGACTAAAAAGCGGTTCCCTACCGACGAACATTGCAGGGCGTAAAGGTATATGTTGTCGGTAGGATAGTGGAAAGTGTTGTCTTCTTAGAGTGTCTAAATGTTTACATTGAATTAAAACGTGAAGAACTGTTAATGCCTCACCACATTTATCACACAACGGTGGATCACCACCGGACAAAAGATGTGTGTGTGTCGTGTATGTGTGTCCTATACTGAGTCTTGTTAGTGTTACCTCTGTTAGACGTGATTTTGATACTGGTGGCCAATGGCCAAGGTGTGGCTTGATAACGTGTAGTTTGTTTTGTGTGTGTGTATCTCACTTGCTCTGCCAGTAGTCCCAGAGGTTTCGTTTCAGAGACGGCTTAAGATCAAGGGCCGGGATTGATATGGATGTAATGGCGGGGCTCTCGTGGACGGATGCAGCGAGCTGATCCGCCCTCACGTTACCTTGGATGTCACGGTGCCCTGGCACCCAGCACACTACAACATGTTGTTTGAGTGTGTAGAGTGTGCACAAAATAGAGTAAAGTGAAACAAGGACCGGGTTTTTTTAAGACTGTGCAGAGCCGTTACCACACTGAGGAAGTCTGTATAAATTACTGCTTTTTGTATTTGTAATTGTTTGATGTGTTTAGCTGCCACAAGTATCGCGTAAGCTTCCGCTGTGAAGATACTTGTGCGTGGATGTAGAGGGCCAGCATCCGAAAAGGATGGGCCGACAGCAGCGTAGGACACAGAGGAGTCAGTCTTGGAGGCATCTGTGAAGAACTCAGGACGTGTGTATTTGTGTTGAAGTTCCAAAAAGTATGTTCGGATATGGGCAATAGGTGCATGTTTTGTAACTTCTAGGAAAGACACATCGCAGTCTATAGTCTGCCACTGCCACGGTGGTGGGTATGCTACAGGAGCCATTAAACTGTGTTCAAGTGACACTGCAGTTTCTTCAGCTAGACACTTCAGGCGAACTGAGAAGGGCTGCCTCATCGAAGGCCTGTTTTGAAACAGAGTTGAGCTCAACAAATCATTAATTGTAGAGTATGAGAGGTGCTTTTTGTCTGCTTTCACCTTAAGGAAATAAACAAAGGACATGTAAGTTCTCTGCAGATGAAGCGACCACTCATTTGACTCAACATAAAGGCTTTCTACGGGGCTGGTGCGAAAAGCACCCGTAGAAAGGCGGATGCCCAAATGGTGCACGGGGTCCAGCATCTTCAAGGCACTTTGAGTGGCAGACTGATAGACAGCGGCCCTATAATCTAAGCGGGTGCGAATGAGGCTTCTATAGAGGTTCATGAGGCATTGCCCATCACTACCCCACGAAGTACGTGACAACACTTTTATAACATTCATGGCTTTTAAACATTTTGTTTTTAAATACTTGATGTACGGTACGAAGGTCAACTTGTTGTCCAAGATCAAGCCTAAGAATTTATGCTCGCCTTTGACGGACAGACGTTGCCCGTTCAGTCGAATGTCAGGTTCCGAGTGCATGCCTCTCTTTCGAGAGAACAAGACACACGTGCTTTTTTGTGGGTTAAGTCGAAATCCGTTTTCATCTGCCCATTTGGAGACCTTATTTAAACCCAGCTGAACCTGCCGCTCACACATGGCCAAGTTGCATGACTTGAAGCCAAGCTGAACGTCGTCGACATATGTACAATAGAACATGTTGCGGGGAATGGACAAGTGCAAAGAATTCATTTTGATGAGAAAAACACCACCTTGTGGCACGCCTGTTTCCTGGACAAATGTTTGGGAAAGAACCGTGCCCACTCGGACACGGAATGTCCGGTTTGACAGGTAACTTTCGATTATGTGAAATATTCTTCCGCGCACACCAAGGTGGGACAGGTCTCTTAGAATTCCAAAACGCCATGTTGTATCATAAGCCTTTTCGATATCGAGGAACACAGAAAGAAAATATTGTTTATGGACGAAGGCGTCTCTGATCTGTGCCTCGATACGAACAAGGTGGTCTGTGGTGGATCTACTTTCTCGAAAACCGCACTGAAATGGGTCGAGCAAATTGTTTGTTTCAAGGATATGTACAAGTCGGCAGTTTATCATTTTTTCGAAGACTTTGCACAAGCAGCTTGTAAGTGCAATAGGCCTATAACTTGAAGCTAAAGAAGGGTCCTTGCCCTTTTTCAAAATGGGAATAATAATAGCCTCTTTCCAGGAGGTAGGGATAGTGCCAGAAAACCAGATAGCGTTGTACAAACAGAGTAAGGTTTTTCGTGTTTCTGCTGGTAGGTTTTTTAACATTTCATACACCACACGGTCAGAACCTGGGGCAGAAGTGCTGCAGGAGTTTAGAGATGTTCGGAGCTCAGCTAGACTGAAAGCTTGGTTATATGCTTCGTATATAGTGGATTTGTGTTCGAGTTTCTGCTTTTCTATTCTTGTTCTGTATTTTTGGAAAGTGTCAGTATAGTCAGATGAGCCGGATACCCGTTCAAAGTGTGCACCGAGGAAGTGTGCACCAAGAAGCAAATAAGGTTCTGGCAGTTCGTCTATTAAAGACTGAAATTCACGTCTTTCAAGACGTTGGTGGGGAGGTACATACAAAGAGCAGATGGTGACGAGTTTGTTTAAAAGTACCGCTCGAACAGCCACCGCCTCAAGAGATGTCTGGAGTGGCAAATGTGTGCACGCTACTCCTTGGTTAATAATAATGGCTACGCCACCGGATGACGCCACTGCATCATCTCGGTCCTTTCGGTATATGAAGTAGGCACGTAAAAAATTTGTATTGGAGGATTTTAGGTGTGTTTCTTGTACACACAGCACTTGAGGTGAGTATTTGTATAAAAGCTCTTGAACGTCGTCGAGGTTCTTAAGCAGTCCTCTGACGTTCCAATGTATAATTTGTGTGTCCATATTGGAAGTAAAGTAGTGCTGTGTGTACGTTAAGGGAGTGACTTGTTAAAGCTGAAAGGTCGAGCTCAAGTACCAGGGCCATTGTCAGGCCCTGTTATGAGCTTTTTAGTTTTCTTGGCGCGCTCCAGAGAGCCGCGCCGTTCTTTTGGCACTAGGGGTGCCGCCGTATCCATTGTCTTCTCGGATGCACTGGATGCCCACTCATGCGAGCTGGTTTTTCGAAGCTTGGGCCTCGCCTGGCGATGTGAGGCCTTGAGACCCGAAGACCCTAGAGTCTCTGGTCTCTGTTCAATAGTAGGCGGAGTAGACTCAACTACTGCCGCCTTGGGGGCAGGCGCCACAGCCAATGGCTCGCTCTGCGCAGGCCGAAGGAGTGGCGAGGGCTGGTGCGACACTGCCCCCTGGCGCGCCGCATCAGCATATGTGGGGCCATAAAATGGCGAGACTCTTTTTCTTGCTTCTTTAAATGTAATGTTTTCTTTTATCTTTAAAGTGATGATCTCTTTTTCTTTTTTTCAGAAAGAACATGAACGCGAGTACGCGGCATGATTTCCACCACAGTTCACACAGTGTGATGGTTCTTCGCAATTGTCAGAATTGTGGCCTGACACACCACATTGTGCACAAGTTTTGTGACCACGACAGCTTTGTGAGCCGTGGCCATACTTCTGGCATTTAAAACAACGACGCGGGTTAGGTATGTATGGTCTGATTGACGTCTTTGTGTACCCTGTTTGAATACTTTCTGGCAGATTACTGGAAGCGAACGTGAGTATCAGGTGTTTCGTTGGTGTTACCTTGTTGTCTCTTCTAATGGTGATCCTTTGTACATTGGTCACATTCTGACTCTTCCACCCCTCCAGAAGTTCCTCTTCAGTCAAGCCTAGCAAATCAGCATCAGATACTACTCCACGGGTTGTGTTCATCGATCTGTGTGGCGTTACAGTGATGGGAGTGTCACCAAAAGTTGATAGATTTTGTAGCTTTTCAAACTGTTCTTTTTCTCGAACTTCAAGGAGGAGGTCTCCGCTGGCCATTTTGGTAACTTTGTACCCGGCTCCAAGAGTTTCTGTGAGACATCTGGCTACTACAAAGGGGGATACAGTTCTGGCTTGCTTGCTGCTTATCTCACTATGTATAACATGAAAATGGGGGAAGTTTTCACTTGATCGGTTGAAAAAGCCTAAGTCTTCGGTGCGTACACGCATTAAGGCGGTACGATCACTTAATAAGGGAAATGCTCTATGCATGCCAGTTTAATTTTCTTCAGAAGCGTTGGCGGCCACCCACCACGGAGCCCAACGAGGGGACGCTACAAGTTTGTGGATGCTAAAACCTGCAGACGCCAGCCGTACAACGCAACTATAACCCAATGCGCTTAGACCAAGGTAGGCTATTTGCACAGGGTTAACCCTAGCCGCCAGGAAGTTTGGAAGTAAACGGAAGGGAGTAGAAGACAGGACAGATAAATAGTAAGAGATAAAGACGAAGATGTAGGGAGAGGGAGATAGGAAAAGGCGACTGCCGATTTCCCCTGGGTGGGTCAGCCCAGGGGTGCCGTCTACGTGAAGCCGGGGCCAAAGGGGTGTGTTGCCTCTGCTGGGGGGCCTTAAAGGTCCAATCACCCAGCGTCGGCTCAACCCCCAGGATCCCCTTTTCCCCGGACACGGCAAAGCCACGCACGGCTACGCGTGGGAGGGAGTCAAAACTCCCCCGTTAGCTCGGGTCCGTGGTGTCGCTACACACCAAACGCCTACTTGCGCAGGCGCCCCTGCGGGCTAAGGAGGAGGGGAGTGAGGGGCTAGTGGAAAAATGTAGAACAAAGGCGTAGGCCACGTCACTGGCCGCAGTGAGGGTGACGTTGTCGACACGGATAGAGGTCACTTTTCTGCGCGACTGAGTGGAATTTAAAAGTTCTTTTAAAAGCTACCAATTTTTCTTCTGAGTTATGTCCCCAGTTCTGTAGTTCCCGTTCACAATAACTTCGTTTCAACTTTCTTAATAGTGTAGACATTGTGGTGGCGTAAGGTTTCTAGCGTGATTTCAAGCGCGAATTAAAAGGCTGACGTTTCGTCTTTTTATATAAGCTCTCTTTCCTGCGAAGAGATCGTATCAGTGATTACGATAACCAAGGGCACCGTGGGGCAAAGTATCGTCTGTTAGATGATTGCAATGTAGTTGAACGCTCAACTGCTGAATAAACAGCGTCGTAGAACCTGGTCAAGGCCTCTTCAGGATCATTCGCGGCATATACACTGGACCAATCTTCATCGGCATTGAGCATGCAGTACTTGTCTGAATTGTGGGGAGCAGGTGCGCCCAGCCTCCCTTTCCCTTTTAGGGCAGCGCACGCGCCTGGTTGCGGGGACCCCTTCCCCCACGGCCGGCGCGTGCGATTCCCCCCCCTTTCCCGGCGCCAGGAACAGGTTCCCCTCTCCCTCAGCGAGGAAAGGTACCATTCTCGTCAGGGAAAGGGAAATCGGGTCGGGGAACAAAACGAGCGGGCAAACGGGCGCTCGCTCTCTGACACCAGCGACCATCCCAGGAGGACGAACCCGCAACCCCTCCTGCGAGCCGAGGACGTCCACGACCGAGGTGTAAGCGTCAACACCTTTGTTATCTGTAGTATCTCCCCGCGACAGTGACGCGCGATTGCTAACGCTTAGCAATAAAGTGTTTGTTGTTGATCTGGCCAGTTGCCTTATTCGCCCGAACCCGTAGTAGTAGCTGCAATGAGGCAAGCTACGGTTGGGGGACGTTAACCGTGCACGGAACGACTGTGTGCGGCTGAAACATTAGCTATAGGCTTCTGCGTCAGCCGTACATAGGACGGTCCCCCAACATCTGGCGCCCAACGTAACGAATTTGGCAACGCGGCTAGTTCTGTGGACGCGAGCAAGTGCCAGGGCGCTCTTCCACACGTAGGATAATAGGCATGTCGGAATTCCAAGATTTGTCAATGTTGTCGGATGTCGCGTCGCAGAGTGGCGATCCTTTGGCTAACGCGGGGGTACTGTTAGGACTTTCCGACAGCGTAGAGCTTGGTCGTTTCACGCGGGATGATCAGGAGGGTGCAGAGACCGCGTTAGCAGAGAGTAGGCCTACGACGGAGAGCGGCCCGCATGGCGCTCCGGCATCTCGCGACGCGAACAGAGAGGCGCCGCCACAAGTTACGACACGCGCCTCAACTATAGGCGAGTCTTCGGGCAACAGTTTGCCCTCGAGCGAGGTACTCTTACAGAATGCGCTGTCAGTTATGCAAAGCCTCGCGAGCGCCCTGCAGAACACAGCGCAGGCCCCCGTGCAAAATGTGCGACCACGTGTCAAGGTAGACATTCCGACCTACACGGGTTACCACGACTGCAAGAGCGCCAACGAGTATCTCGACCGGTTGCTCCATTATCAGCAGGCGACGGGTCTTTCTGATGCCGAACTTCTCGAGCGCGTGGTCCCGGTGTCGCTCACGGAGCAAGCGGCTCGGTGGTTCCGACTAACCGGACATCGCGCCCGTACGGTAGAAGAGTTCCGCGAAAGCTTTCGCGGCGAATTCCTACCGGCTAATTATGAGTGGCGTTTGCGGAGGGAGTTGGAGCTGCGCACCCAGCATCCGGACGAATCCTTGCTGGAATACGTACGGGCGATGGACGAATTGTATCGTCTCGCGAACCCTCACGCCACCAACGCGGAAAAGGTCGAGCGTGTTACCCGACAGGCGCACCCGACTTTCGCGGCGCACTTCAGGGGATGCAGGTTCGCAGACCTCGAAGAGCTCGCCACCGAGGCGAAGCGCATACAAGGGGACATCCTCGCAGCGCGTTCGTATCGCCCCCCTCCGCCCGCCGCGCAGTCAATCGAGCCTCGCTGTGCATGGAACGGCGGCGCAGTGACTTCAGAAGCGTTTAGGGGTAACGCATCAGCATCGTACGCTGATGAGCACGTGTCACGCGGTTGGGAGCTGTCAAACCGCGCTTTAGACCCCTACGCTTACGCGCTCCGTACGGCACACGCCGCCCCTGCGCGTGACATTCCAAGGCAGGAGCACGTGGTTGACGCGAGGCCTAACGAGCGGCGCAGTCCAGAGCGAGGACCACCTGATCGAGGCGAGTTACGAGCGAACCGGCGTGGTGTCCGCGGTCCTTGCTATCGGTGCGGCGCGCCAGGGCACATCGCTCGCGAATGCGACCGCACGCCGGGTCAGGAGCAAACGCGCGGTTCGGGAAACGGACGGCGCCGCCGGTGATTCACATGGGACCCCGCGCGGCGATTAGTAATCCTACCGATGCGTTCGGATCACTTGCACCGTCGGTCTGTCGCGCAGGTGATGCCGTAGACTCGCCCGCGCCGCTAATCGAGTTAACGATAGCTCGGAAAAAGTTCGTAGCACTTTTGGATACTGGGGCAAGCGCTTCTTTATTCGGTGACGATGTGTTGCACCATCTCCGCGAGAACAACATCCGCTTGAGGCAAAGCAACACCATCTTCCGTCTAGCTACGGGCACAGCACAATCGAGCGGCGCGGCTAGGCTAGTGATCCGCTGGGACAGACGCGTGAGGCGACAACGTTTCGTGCATCTTCCAGGGCTGTCAATGTCTCTAATCCTGGGTCGAGACTTCCTCGCTAAGTCGGGTATTGTCATTGACATTGCAAACGGTGGTTACCGAGAGCGCGACGGAGACGCGCTGAAGCTTTTCTCGAAGGCCTCCGCATTGACAAAAGCATGCCAATCGCAGGGAGAGGCGCGAGTACGCGAGGAGGAAAGCGCGCCGAGAAAGCGAGTAAACGCCCCGCCGGAGCAATGTGCTGCGCTGCAGGAAAGGGCAGTGCACCCGCTTTTGGTACAGGCACAGAGCCTACTAGAGGGGGAACGAGCGCAGCTGTCGTCGCTGTTGTACGAATATGACGCGATGTTTACTGACTGTCCCGGCCGCACTACGCTGGTTAAGCATAGAATTGACACGGGTGATGCACGCCCTTGGAAATGCAATCCCCGACCAATCAGCTTAGCTAAGCGGAAAGCACTAGACGCCGCCTTGGACGAACTCATCGAAACAGGCGTAGTTGAGAGGTCAAACAGCCCATGGGGTTTCCCGGTAGTTCTAGTTCCAAAGAAAGATGATACGTATCGCCTTTGTGTAGACTACCGCAGGCTGAATGAAATTACGAAGAAGGACGCGTATCCTCTTCCCTCCATTTCATCGTTAGTATCCAATCTAGGCGGGGCGAAGTACTTCACAACGCTCGATGCTAGCCGCGGATATTTTCAGGTTGAGATGGACGAGCGGGATAAAGAGAAGTCAGCTTTCACGTGCCACAGAGGACTTTTCCAATTCAGGAGAATGTCGTTTGGCTTGGTGGGCGCTCCCGCTACGTATCAGAGGCTAATGGACCGTGTTTTGGGAGATGCAAAGTGGCAGCACGCACTCGCATATCTAGACGACATAGTGGTTTACTCGAAAACGTTCGAAGAGCACGTGCGCCACTTGAGAGACGTTCTAGAACGGCTGAGGTCTGCGGGCATCACTTTGAACCCAAACAAAGCTCAGATAGCGGCGACCCGAATAACATTATTGGGATTTACGCTTGACGAGGGTCGCATTTTGCCGGATAAGGGTAAGCTTGAAGCGATAGTGAGCTATCCATCGCCGAACAATGTCGGTGAGCTGAGGCGCTTTTTGGGGATGGTGAATTTTTATCGCCAATTCATTCCAGATTGCGCGGCAGTGCAGGCGCCTTTAACGAAGCTCTTGAGGAATGGTGAGCGTTGGGCTTGGAGCCAAGAGCAAGAGGCCGCACTGCGTCGCCTCACGAAGTTGCTGGCCAACACGGCTCAGCTGCAGCTACCCGATTTGAACAGGGAGTTTGTTATTCACACCGATGCAAGCGACCTGGGCTTAGGAGCAATTTTGCTTCAGGAGCATGGAGGTTCCCTCCGACCGATTGCGTTCGCGAGCCGTACGTTGACACCGGCGGAGAGGAACTACTCAGTAACCGAGAAAGAGTGTCTGGCGATAGTTTTTGCTCTCCGTAAGTTTGACTTTTACATAGACGGAGTTGCGTTTGTGATTGAAACGGACCACATGGCGCTGACGTGGTTGAGGCGTTTGAACGAACCAAGTGGCCGATTGGCGCGTTGGGCATTGTTGCTGCAGCGTTATGACTTCACCGTCCGCTACCGCAAGGGTAAGAACAATGCCGCGGCCGACGCACTATCGCGTGCTCCAGTTCGACACGAGGCAAGTCACGCGACTAGTTCGGAACGAACTGAGAGCGAGACACTCGCGCTAACGCAAACAGCGGAGCAAACGTTAGTTCGAGCTAAGAGCGTGAACCACGTAGAGGCTGTCGTTAGCGCAGGGATTGTTTTCAGCAGAAGGGAGCTGTTAGAAGCTCAGCAGAAAGATCCATTTTGTCGAAAGGTGTTCGACGGGCTCCGGGAGCCGGGTGGTAGTGAGGCCACCGCGCACAAGGGGGCAGCTGGTATTGCTGTCGGTGCGGAGCGCTCGGCAACAGCTGGTAGTGCTGTGAGCGCGCTGGATTCATATCTGCTAGATTCTGACGGCGTCCTGCTGAGGTACATTCCATCCGACGATGACACAAGTGAGTCATTTAAAGTCGTGATACCGCGCGCGTTGAGAGGAGCGCTTCTTCGCTACTTTCATGACTCGTGCATTGGTGGGCATGCGAGCGGCCCTAAGACGTACGCTAAGTTGTGTCGCCTCGCTACCTGGCCAGGTATGAAGCGGGATGTGATTCGCTACGCCCGTTCATGTCGTGTGTGCCAAAGCGTCAAGCCGCGAGGAGGACGTCCGCCCGGCCTCATGCAACCGATTAACAGTCAGACTCCCTGGCAAATCGCAGCGTGTGACGTAATGGGCCCGTACCCCTCAACTCCTAGCAGAAATAAGTTCTTGCTGGTGATCACGGATCACTTCACTAAATGGGTAGAACTTTTTCCCCTTAGGAAGCTGACGGCTCGAGTGATTTTAGAGAAGTTGATGGAGGTTTTTACCAGGTTCGGGTTCCCCGAGCAGTTGATTACAGACAACGCGTCTTATTTCACTGCGAAGGTGTTTGTTGACACGTGCGCCGCGTTGGGCATTAAGCACAAGAAAACAACCACCTACCATGCTCAGTCGAACCCCACGGAGCGAGTCAATCGCAACATCAAGCACATGCTTGTCGCGTTCTCTGAAAGACATAAGGACTGGGATACCTATCTTCCAGAGATCGGTTTTGCATTACGATCGACCGTAAACCGATCGACTGGGTATGCGCCTTCTTCTCTGAACTTGGGGAGAGAACTGCCGAATCCGATGGAGACCGTACTCGCGGACCGCAGTGGAGTGCCAGTGGCGACATCAGCACGCGCTGAATACGCAACGCAGCTGCGCGAGAAGCTAGCGGAAGCTTTACATAAAGCTCGACATAATCTCCGCACTGCTAGGGCACAGCAGAAGGCGCAGTATGACCGCACGCGTAGGAACGTACACTACGAAGTGGGCGATCTGGTGATGCGGCGCCATCATGTTCTCAGTAATGCTAGCAAACAGTTTGCTGCCTCGCTGGCACCGAAATGGTCCGGGCCGTACCGAGTGCGAGAGAAAGTTTCTTCGCTCGTTTATCGACTCGCGAACATGAAAGGCAAACCGAGCGGCGGACCGGTGCATGTATGTGACTTGAAACGCTACATAGCACGGGAGGCGCATGAGGACTACGGTCAGTCCCCCTCCAAGCCGCGCGCGGCGGGTGAGATGGTTCGACACCGGGTCAGGAGCCCAGAACCGCGCTACTTCCTGCGTAACAGTCGGAGGCAACTATGCACGGTAGGCCGCGTTTGATATGTTCGACGCGGGGTGCAAGGGTTAGCGCGCAACACATGTGCGATTGTTAACCTGTCGTTCTTTATCTGTATCACTCTCACCGAACAGATGGAGCGCCATTGGGAACAGCACCGCCGGAACAGCAAGGAGAGGAGACCACCTCCTTACGGCCAGCCCCCACCCCCACCAACGTCCACATGGCAGCCCTACCCCACTGCGGCCCGGCCGCGAACGCCGAGGCAGAGCCACTTGAGCCGCCGCCACCGAGGGGGTCCGCGCGCGCTGCCGCCTGGTCACCAACTCTCGGCTTCGCCGTCACCATCACGACCCGCCGGTTCACAGGGAACGAGACCAGGGTCCCAACGCGGCGAGCCGACCGCATCGCCTCACGGCCGCAACCACCGAGACGTGGCAACCTGGACCAGCCAGGATGGAGGCGACCCTCCGGTGTCTTACGTCTCCTCGAGGCCCTGGCGCCGGCAGGAAAGGGCCCGAGTTGGGGTCGCCCCAGCGCACCTGTATCGCCCTTTTCAGGGGCGCACGGTAGAGGACGCGGACCGGAGGGCTAACGGGGCTTGCCTTCCAGTGCCCGCAGGGACGCGGTTCTGCGAGTGCGGCGCCGTGGTGATCCATAACTCCCACGAATTGGGGAAATTACACCGGCACCGCACCCAGGCTACCCAACCATCCAGCCGCGAATCATCCCAGGAGCGCTCCGGCGCCGCGGTTCGGGCCATGCTGGCGCGGGCGGCCCAGGAGGCGGACTTCGCGCAGTGGCTGCTGAGAGTTGCCTCAGGCCACGCGTCCAGCGAGAGTCCGCCTGCGCCGCTATCAATAACGGCTACCGTAGAGCGGGGGGCGGCGGGGCCGGGAGAGACATTGGTGGCGGCTGCATTGACACCGGAGGTGGCGTCAATGACCTTGGAGGCGGGTGAGAGAGCGGTGGGGGCTCCGGCGGTGCCCGCGGCAGACACCGAACGGTCCGAGGGCATGGACGTAGACCAGGCCCTTCTGGCCTATCTAGAGGACGAATAAAACGAATTATTCCCTCTTTGCAGTCTCTGTCGTTCGGGGGCCTTCTTAAGGGGGGAGGAGATGTGGGGAGCAGGTGCGCCCAGCCTCCCTTTCCCTTTTAGGGCAGCGCACGCGCCTGGTTGCGGGGACCCCTTCCCCCACGGCCGGCGCGTGCGATTCCCCCCCCTTTCCCGGCGCCAGGAACAGGTTCCCCTCTCCCTCAGCGAGGAAAGGTACCATTCTCGTCAGGGAAAGGGAAATCGGGTCGGGGAACAAAACGAGCGGGCAAACGGGCGCTCGCTCTCTGACACCAGCGACCATCCCAGGAGGACGAACCCGCAACCCCTCCTGCGAGCCGAGGACGTCCACGACCGAGGTGTAAGCGTCAACACCTTTGTTATCTGTAGTATCTCCCCGCGACAGTGACGCGCGATTGCTAACGCTTAGCAATAAAGTGTTTGTTGTTGATCTGGCCAGTTGCCTTATTCGCCCGAACCCGTAGTAGTAGCTGCAATGAGGCAAGCTACGGTTGGGGGACGTTAACCGTGCACGGAACGACTGTGTGCGGCTGAAACATTAGCTATAGGCTTCTGCGTCAGCCGTACATAGGACGGTCCCCCAACAGAATCAAAGCGACACTTTTGACGTATTACGTTGCTACGACTGGTGACCTGTTCAAAATATAGGAATGCAGGAAAATGATCTGTGATGTCACTCTCAATAACACCAGCATGACTGACGTCATAAATGTTTGTGAGGATGTGATCGATTGATGACTGTGAGCCGTTATCAGAACAGCGTGTTGGTACAGATATTAGCGATTTAAACCCAAAAGTATAAAAAAGTCGTATACTCGAGTGCAGAATGGTTAGAGGAATCTAGTAAATCAAAGTTCATATCGCCCATAATTATTATTTTCTTGCGCTCAGCAGTAAGTTTATCAAGCAAGTGATGAAGCGTATTGCAAAAACTAGATGGGTCACTGGAAGGGGATCGATAGACAGTAGCAAGAGTAGTTTTTCATTTATTCTGACAAATACCCGGCAGATCATTTTTCAGCCAAAGAGATTAACATTTCACCACATTTAAATTTAAATTATCGCACCTTTTATACAGAATGTTATTTGATATAAAAATGGTGGAGCCACCATGACGATCATCAGTTCGGTGAGAATATTTGCTTATATAACCGAGAAAGCCATACAAGTCACCGTGACCAGGTGATAGCCAAGTTTCGGAGCAACATATAGCCGAGAACTGATGATTAAGGAAAACTAGTAGAGTGGTAATACGGTCATGATTCTTAGGAAGGCTACGAGCATTGAAATGGATCGAAGAAAAACTCCAGTTCTGCGACGAAATGTTATTACAGTCACCCGGAAGAAAATAAGCCATTATGTTTTCTTTTTTCCAAGCTTAACGTTATTTCACGCCTATGCGTTGAACCCGTGCAGATCAACATCACTGAGAATTCTGTGCACCACACTATCAAGAGTTTGTTTTGCCTTGACACAATTGTCAGTCCACAGAAAAGCCCACTTCATTTGTTTCTTGGGAGCGAGTGCTTTAGAAAACAGCCGCTTATTATCGGACGCCAGATGCTCATTAACGTATGTTGGCTTTTCCTGCACTGCCCGAAAACCAAGCAAGTCTGTTTTTGGGCCCGATTTCCGAGCGTTCTTAAGAAACTCGGTGCGCTTGTCGCGGGAGCAGAAGCGCACAATTATGTTTTCGTTATTTGTGTCGCGCGTTGATACTCTGAGTACAGTATCGATGTCCTCCGGTTTAATATGGCACCTTTTCGTCGAGAAGCTCAACAATGTTTCTGCAGTTTTGCCTTGCGTTGTTGGAACACCTCTTATTTCCAAATTAATGAGGCGGGAGTAGTGTTCCAAATGTCTGTTCTTTTGCAGTAGCATCTGATTATTTTCTTTCAGGTGCTTGTTGTCAGATATAAGACCGCTGTTTTCCGACTTCGCAGCTTCAAACATACTGCTCATGAAATCCATGGCTTTCTTGATGTTGTAGTTTGTTCGCACTTTCAGGATGACACCCAGACACTCCAGATTTTACTGATTCTAACGTGTTTGAACAGTAGCTAATTTTCTTTCAATTGACACTTTAAAGTCTCCAAACTCTTTGGAAAGCGATGCAATGGTAGGAGCCATGTTGAAACGAGTAATCAGAGCACTGCAATCAGGGGAAAAACTTAACGTAAGAATGAAGCATTTGAATCACCTGTGTAGGAAAAGCCGACGGATTAGAATATCGAAATACAGCAGTCCGCAGGCTCTGATCTCTCGCTTAAATGATGCTGCTGGATGGCCACGTGGCAGCTTAAGTATCCCGAATACAGGCACAGCAGTGACACCAGTGGCAGAGACAGCAGATAGCAGTAGTTGATAGGATCCAGTTGCTTGCAAAGCACGTGTTGAAGTTTCCGAATTGCAGGTTCACCAGGAGGGCAAAATGCAACCGACCCGTAGATACAGCAGCGAGGCCTGTGTAGGAAAGGCAGATGAATTAGAAGATCGAAATGCAGCAGTCCGCAGGCTCTGATCGCTCGCTCAAATGAAGTGTCAGGTAAGAGTCCTTGGTATTCGTCATGGACGTCTCAATGATTTTCACTGCAGCCTATAGTCTTGGGCGATGAGTGAAAACTTAGTCGATGGGAACTGCGGGCCATTGTCGGAAACCACTTCCTAGGGAATTCCGTGGCGTCCAAAATGGACTTTAGGTGGTTGATTACGGATGCGGAAGTGAGCTTCTCAAGTCGAACTATTTCGGGGTATCTTGAATATAGTCGGTAGCTATCAACCACCACTGGTTCTTGAAGTGAAACAAATCCATCGCAATGCGTTGCCAAGGCCTCTCAGGAAATTCGGCGCTTATTAGTAACATTTTTCTGTTAACTCTTGTTTCGATGCATTGCTGACATGGCTTTACCAGGGACGATACGTCGGATCCTATGGTGGGCCTGCGGACACAGTCTCTGGCTCGAGCCAATGTCTTTGTTTTGCCAAAGTGTCCTTCAAGCAAGAGTCATAGAATTTCTTTTCGACATGAGTCGAGAATAGACAACTCGCGATGTGTAGATGAGCAAGCCATTCTCGACAGTGAGATAGTGTCGGTGGTCATAGAACTGTTTCAGGTCAAGTCCTAAGTCTCTCCTAGAGGGCCATTCTTTCTCGCACAGCAGACGAAGTTGTGTGCAAATAGGGTCTGCTTGTTGGGATACCTTCAACTATTGTAAACAATGTTGCTTTATCGGAATATAGGTTGTCATAGAGCACAGGAAAACTTCAACGCTTTCTTCGAGCTCGCTGTCTCCCTTATCTCGCAGAGGCGCTCTCGGAAGTGCATCTGTGGCTAGGCTAGAAGTTCCTTGCCTTGTACGTATGCAACCTCATATCGATATCGCATCATTCTCATCTTTAGCCACTGTAATGTTGGCGTCAAGGCGTGAAGACTTTTCCAAGCGAAGATTGGAACCAACGGCTTGTGATTCGCCTCTAGCTTGAACAGCTTGCCAACAAGGTAATTGCTGAATTTATTGCATACCCAGAGCCTCTTTTTCAATTTGAGCGTAGCGCTTCTCGGTTTCTGAGAGTAACCTCGAGGCGTAAGTGATGACAGAAAACTTTCCATTGGTTTGTTTCTGCCGCATTAATGTTCCCAGTCCGAATGATGATGTATCGGCGGTAACTACTGTTTTTTTTGATGAGTCGTAGACTCCAAGGACAGGACTAGGTGAGAGCGCCGACTACCACCTGTTGAATGCTGGCTCTTATGGAGAACCCAAAACAATTTCTTGCTTTTTTGACAACAGGTGTGTGAGTGGCTGCAGAATATCAGAGAAATTGGGAATGAATCTCACGTGGTATGTTGCCATTTCGAGAACTCTCTGCAGCTCGGTCCTGTTTTTGGGGCTCTCCATTTTCATTCCGACTTCAACCTTCATTTCATCGGGTCTTATTCCGTCTTCATCGAGTCAATGTTCCAGGAATGTAAGGAGCTAAATATTAAACACGCACTTGCTATCGGTCAATATCCCTCCAGCCTTTCAAGTGCCTGCAGCAGGTTTAGGAGTGTCTCAATGTGCTCTGGCTGTTGGAACCCCAGATGAGGATGTCGTCCATGTGACAGACAGCTCGACTGATGCCTTGTAATATGTAGGCCATCTGCTTCTGG
Source organism: Rhipicephalus microplus (assembly GCF_043290135.1). Lineage (NCBI taxonomy): Eukaryota > Metazoa > Arthropoda > Arachnida > Ixodida > Ixodidae > Rhipicephalus > Rhipicephalus microplus. The sequence continues at coordinate 58,631,712 of NC_134705.1, read as the reverse complement.
AAGTGTTCAGGAGCTGACGCAATGCCAAATTGTAGTCGGTTGAAGTAGAAGCACCCAAACGGCGAGTTGAAGGTGGTGAGTTTCCTTGATTCTTCACAAAGTGTAATTTGCCAAAATGCAGAGTTGGCATCAAGTTTGGAGAGTGCAGCTTAGCTCCATGAAGAAGTCCGCGAGTGTGCTGCACGGAAGGAATAGGATGCCATTCTCTGAGAACGTGATGCTTGAATTCTGTGAAGTCGACGCATATTCTCATATCTCCGTGGGGCTTTGGGACGACTACCATTGGTGCACACCACTCGGTCAGCTCATCAACAGGTCATATGATACGGAGTTTTGGCATAAATGAACGTAAAGATTCGACAGAAGTCTGTCTGAGTTTCGGCATCTTTTGAAGTTCCAACTTTAATTTTTCGTACAATGAAATTGGGATGCGCCTCGGGGAGCTGAGTTCGAAAGGTTTCGCTCCTGGTTGAAGATAAATCCTGTGTTCTTTGAGAAGCTTGCCGAGTCCTTGGAACACCGCTGGAAATTCTTCTTTCGGGTTCACTTTGTCGGCAACGGCGTTTACGACGAACAGCTTCTGTAGTTTTTTGATGGCTGGCTTGCCTAGCAACGGAGTGCAGATCTGATCTAGGACGTATATTTCCTGAATAGTCGCGTGGTTGCCGTAGATGAGCTGGAGATGAACCACTCGTGCTGCTGGAAGAAGCTTTCCACCTGGGCCATACAGCTGACGAGTAGGAGCTGATAGGAGCAGCCTTTCCTTGAGCGTCTAGAATACGTGCGTCGGGAGGACGGTTTCGTCGGCACCAGTGTCAGTATTGAAGTCTACTGGCTGGCCATGAACCAAGACTGTTGGTTCCCACTTTCCAGTATCCGTCCTCTTGACTGCTTTAATAAATCCTGCTTCTATAGTTCCGTGCTCAGTTTTGACACAATCGAGGCATCGTGACATTGTGATAAGTGAAGTGCGCGTTTCGTGAATTGCGCGAGTGGAACCAGTGTTCGGTTTAAAATGTGCGCGAGTGCACCGACATAGGAAAGAAGACGATGACGACCGAAGGTGTGTACGCGCGCTCTCGCGATGTATTCGGTGAGGAAGACGATGGGCAGACGAGGCACGTGAAGTTCGGACGAATGAGAGGCCCCCACGCTGGTTGGGAAGAAGCCCGAACGAAGAACGGGGCAGACGTGGCCGGGACGCGACGGAGGCAAGCAGGCTACCAGGGCGCGGGGGTGGCGGCCGAGTTCCTGAGGCAAGGCTGCTGCGGGCTCCCACCTGGTCGGGCACCTTAGCATCATCTATCGTCTGGCGTTGGCCTGGCCGCTCGTCGTCTGGCGTTGGCCAGGCCGCTCGTCGTCTGGCGTTGGCCAGGCTGCTCGTCGTTTGGCGTTGGCCAGGCTTCTCACCATCTGGCTTTGGCCAGGCTCGTCCCGTTTCCAGGGCTACGTCCCAGCGTCGGAGGACGAACGCTGAGAGGTTACTGACCTTGGTGCGCCCGGAGCTACCTTCAACCCGAGCAACGCTTGGACTGCTGATCTACCTTGTCTGCAACCCATCGCATCAACCCTCGCCGTCTACAAGAGTGCCGCGACCGAACGGTGACAGTCGCTTTTGCTATTGCGGAGCTTACGCATCCTTAGCATTTCGCGGTCACTAGGTTAATTTCTCCTCCAAATTGTGTGCTTTGTTTGTTTTTCCTCTTATTTTTTTCCCTTAATCTAGTTTATTGAAAATATATTTAGTTGTTTTTCTTGTGTGCATAAACGGTCTCGTGTTCTCTTTACCGATGTGGGTTTTCTCATCGGTTTGTATGCACAAGAACCTACACGAGAGCTTGTGGGTTGACTAGCCTCGTGACAATTGGCGTCCGCTACAGCAGGACAAGATTGTTTATGCAATTAAGGTTTTTACAGAAGGAGAGAAAATGAGTACGTCTGATTTAACGGCGTTAGCGATACGCATGGGGCTAGAGGGCTATGAGTTGAAGGCATGGCTTGATGAGCGTGAGGCACGAGCTCGAGAAGAAAGGGCAGCTGAGCGAGAGGCAAGAAAGGAGAGGATGGAACAGGCGGAGTTGGAACGAAAACTTGAGGCCGAATGCCAGAAGACGATTCAACTGCGTCTTCAACTTGCTCAGGTGGAAGGGGCCAGGGGATCCGCGGCGTCGGACCATGGTCAACAGGTGCGAGAACCGTGTAACGTTAACCCGCACAATTTCATACCCGGATTTAATGAAAACCGGGATGACCTTGATGCTTATCTCAAGAGATTTGAGAATGTGGCCACCGGTGAAAAATGGCCTAAGGATAAGTGGGCCACGGCACAGAGTCTGTGTCTGAGCGGAGAAGCTCTCAAAGTATTTGGTCGCTTGGCTCCAGAAGAGGCACTTGACTACGAGAAAGCCAAGTAAGCATTACTGCAGCGTTTTCGTTTCACGGCGGAGGGCTACCGGGAGAAGTTCCGGCATAGCAGACCTCAAGATGGAGAAACAGGCAAGCAGTATGCAACCAGGTTGGCAAGTTTTTTCGACAGATGGGTGGAGATGTCCAAGACAGCAAAAAAAATATTCGTCTGTTCGAGATCTCATAGTAGCTGAACAGTTTATTAATCAATGCCATAACCGCGTGGCGCTTTTCCTACGTGAGAATAAATGTCGTAAGCTAGATGAAATTGCCGAGGCTGCGGACAATTTTTTAGAGGCCCAACGACAGTCAAATTTGTTGGTTTTTCGCGACAAAACGGAGAATGGCGCCGCAGGAAAATGCGGAAGTACAGCGGGGAAGTCTCCCACTCGATGTTTTGTCTGTGATAAAACAGGTCACAGGGCAGCAGAATGTCGTGCTCGGACAAGACCATACTGTGACTACTGTCGCAAAACGGGGCATGATATTAATGTATGTACCAGAAAGCAGAACGTCACGAAGAGGACTTCTTGTATCTTGTCGCCAGAGAAAAAGGCAGAAGTAGTGAATGATATACCTGCGGACAAGCAGGAGGAGAATATGACCAGAGCGGTAAATACGCAGCCAAAGTCAGAAAAACATCCGATGCCAGTGCTGCAGGGCATTATATTCGGCCAAGCTACTTCTGTCCTACGGGATACAGGAAGCAACACAATGGTGGTTCGGCGTTCTTTGGTGCCAGATGAAGCACTGACAGGAACCACGACGGCCTTGTTCTTAGCAGACGGGAGCCGGATCACGGTACCAGAGGCGAAGGTGGAGATTTTTTCGCCATATTTTTCAGGCACGTGTATCGTGAAATGCATGTCCTCCCCGCTATATGACATCATCGTTGGCAATGTGCAGGATCTCGTGCTGCTGATGACCCTGACAAGAAATGGAAAGAAAAACTGGCTGAAGGGAACTTCACTCCAAACGGCGTAGCCGAGACCTTGTATAAGAAGAAAGAAGACCATCGTTTAAAGGCATCACTTGGTAGTATGAAGAGCACAAGCGTCCGGCCGGATTCAGCTGCAGTTAGCGTCAGAAGTTTGAAGATGAACAGGAGGGAGCTCGAGAGGGCCCAAGCAGAAGACAAGACCCTGGGAGCTTGCAGGGACAAAGTAGGGCAGGTTTTTTATGGCAGAGGATCGACCCAGTATTCCTTTGTCATGGAGAAGTCATTGTTGTATCGAAATTACCGACTATCCTCTGGCAAATTGATACAGCAAGTCATAGTTCCTCTCAAGCTGCGAAGTCAAGTGTTGAAGATGGCCCATGAGAGTTTGATGTCCAGGCATCAAGGAGTAACAAGAACGATTGATCGGGTGTTAGGTTCATTCTATTGGCCAGGGGTCCAGGAAGAGATTAAAAGATACGTGCGGTCCTGTGACACGTGCCAAAGAATGTATCCAAAGCACAAAGTAGGAAAGGCTCCTCTTGGGAAAATGCCCCTGATTGACACTCCTTTTGAGCGCGTGGCCGTGGACATTATTGGACCCTTAAAGCCGGTCTCAAATAGGGGCAACAGATACATACTGACCATGGTCGATTTCGCTACGCGCTATCCTGATGCCATTGCTTTGCCGGCGATTGACTCCGCGACTGTGACAGACGGGTTGGTCGAAATGTTTTCTCGCGTTGGATTTCCCCGCCAAATCCTGTGAGATCAGGCATCGTGCTTCACGTCGGACCTGATAAGAGAAGTAAACGATCTGTTGGCAATCAAACATCTGAGTTCGACGCCCTATCATCACATGTGCAATGGTTTGGTAGAGCGATTTAATGGGACTTTGAAACAAATGCTGCGCAAGCTATGCCAAGAGGATCCAAAATCATGGGATCGATTGCTTGCACCACTTCTATTTGCATATCGAGAAGTTCCTCAGGCCAGCATGGGGTTCTCTCCTTTCGAACTCATTTACGGGAGATACGTCCGAGGACCACTCAACTTGTTAAAGGAGCTGTGGACTGGAGAAAAGATCGAAGAGGAAGTGAAAACTACCTATGGATATATCCTCGATCTCCGGGATCGTCTGGAAAGAACGCTAAAATTAGCCCATGAGAACCTGATACGAGCGAAAACGACTAAAAAATATCACTATGATCGGAAGAGCAAGAGCCGTCAGCTGAAAGTTGGAGACCGAGCTCTTATTTTGCTTCCTACAACAGTGAATAAGTTGTTGATGGAATGGAAAGGGCCGTTTCCGGTCATTGGGAAAAAGGGCGACTACGACTATTGGCTGGACTTGGGGCATGACGCCAAACTTTTCCATATTAATATGTTAAAACAATATGAAGACCGGCAACCAGACACAATTCCACAAACAGCATCTTTTGTGGTTATGAAAGAGGAGGAGACAGATACCCCTCTACCAGCTTGCACAGTTAAGCCGACTGTGGGTGTAGAAGCGATTCCGATCGGCAGTAGCTTAGAAGAAGACAAACGTACAGAACTTCGGAAGATTCTAACCACCTACCAAGATGTATTCTCTGAGATACCGGGAAAGACAAATCTGTTGGAATGCCGACTTCAATGGACGACCTCTGAACCGATCAACACACCGCAGTATCCTTTGCCGTTGGCCATGAAGGAAGTAGTAGAACAAGAAGTTCAGGACATGTTAAGACTGGGTGTGATTGAGCGATCCCATTCGCCCTACAATTCGCCCTTGGTACTTATTAAGAAGCCGGATAACACCTATCGCACATGCGTCGACTTCCGTCGCATCAACGAGATACTGGTTTCCGACGCTGAACTCATACCTAGGACCGACCTAATGTTTACAGAGGTGGGCACAAAGAGATACTTCTCAAAGTTTGATCTCACAAAGGGGTATTGGCAAGTCCCACTTGACCGGACATCGAGGCCAGTAACGGCATTCCCAACGCAATCCGGTCATTTCCAATTTATATACATGCCGTTTGGCATAAAGACAGCTTCTGCGGTGTTTACGCGTCTAATGAGAACACTCCTACAGGGCCTTGAAAATGTAGTCCACTACATCGATGACGTTCTCATAGCCACGAACACCTGGGAAGAGCACATAGACACCTTGCAACGCTTGTTGCAGAAAGTACGGGAGTCTGGCTTAACCATCAAGCCTCAGAAGTGCGAAATTGCTGTGGAGTCGATAGTCTTCTTGGGACATCGTCTAGGAGGTGGGACTATTCAACCTGTAGAAACTACGGTTTTGAAGATAGCCAGTGCACCTCTACCTGACACCAAAAAGCAACTCCGATCTTTTCTGGGACTAGCTGGGTATTACTGAGATTTAATACCTCGCTATGCAGAGAAAGCACAGCCTTTAACTCAGCTAACCAGAAAGATGGAGAAAAACAAGATTTGTTGGACTCCTGAAACAGAAGGAGCACTTCAAACGCTGAAGCAAGCCCTTGCTTCTGGGGCGATCGTGAAGGCACTAGACCCAAAACGTGTGTTCATACTCCGTACAGACGCATCCGACACATGCATCGGTGCAGTCCTCATGCAAGAACACGAGGGGCTGTTGCACCCAGTCTCGTATGCCAGCCGCCAGCTGTTGCCTCGGGAGCAGAATTAGTCGACTATCGAACGAGAATGCTTAGCGCTGGTATGGGCGGTAGAAAAATTTCATATTTTTTTGTACGGAGTACAGTTTATCGTACAGACAGATCATCAACCGCTACAATACTTAGCGAAGGCAAAACACCTGAACAGTAGGTTGCTAAGGTGGAGTCTAGTACTACAAGAGTACACTTTTCATATTCAACATATCAAAGGTTCTGAAAACGCAGGTGCCGACTTCATGAGCAGGTTACGGCCATAGATACGAATTCAGGTGTTGCTAAAGATGGGAGGCAAAGCATTTCAACCAACCATCGGAATATTGTTTACCATATGTGGATTTTTTTTCCTGTAAGTGTGCTCCTTAAGACTTGTTGCAGTGATACCAGTGTGCATGTGTTCATGCAAACTCCAAGAACGTATCCTGTGTGGTGAAACACGCATCCGGCAGTTTTTTCCGTTGGGAAAAAAACTTTTCGAAAAAGGGGCATGTTGTGATAAGTGAAGTGCGCGTTTCGTGAAGTGCGCGAGGGCAACCAGTGTTCGGTTTAAAATGTGCGCGAGTGCACCGACATAGGAAAGAAGACGACGACGACCGATGGTGTGGACGCGCGCTCTCGCGATGTATTCGGTGAGGAAGACGATGGGCAGACGAGGCGCGTGAAGTTCGGACGAATGAGAGGCCCCCACGCTGGTTGGGAAGAAGCCCGAACGAAGAACGGGACAGACGTGGCCGGGACGCGACGGAGGCAAGCAGGCTACCAGGGCGCGGGGGTGGCGGCCGAGTTCCTGAGGCAAGGCTGCTGCGGGCTCCCACCTGGTCGGGCACCCCAGCATCATCTATCGTCTGGCGTTGGCCAGGCCGCTCGTCGTCTGGCGTTGGCCAGGCCACTCGTCGTCTGGCGTTGGCCAGGCTGCTCGTCGTTTGGCGTTGGCCAGGCTTCTCACCATCTTGCTTTGGCCAGGCTCGTCCCGTTTCCAGGGCTACGTCCCAGCGTCGGAGGACGAACGCTGAGAGGTTACTGACCTTGGTGCGCCCGGAGCTACCTTCAACCCGAGCAACGCTTGGACTGCTGTTCTACCTTGTCTGCACCCCATCGCATCAACCCTCGCCGTCTACAAGAGTGCCGCGACCGAACGGTGACAGTCGCTTTTGCTATTGCGGAGCTTACGCATCCTTAGCATTTCGCGGTCACTAGGTTAATTTCTCCTCGAAATTGTGTGCTTTGTTTGTTTTTCCTCTTATTTCTTTCCCTTTATCTAGTTTATTGAAAATATATTTAGTTATTTTTCTTGTGTGCATAAACGGTCTCGTGTTCTCTTTACCTATGTGGGTTTTCTCATCGGTTTGTATGCACAAGAACCTACACGAGAGCTTGTGGGTTGACTAGCCTCGTGACAGACATGCATACGAAGGCATAGTGACCTTTCTTCCGGCCATTCTTACAGACTTCCCAGCGTGCTGGGCAGAGAGCGCGTGAGTGACGCTCTTGACTACACCAACGGCACTGTGTCTGCTCCCTGTTTTTATCGGAGGGTGGAGATGGCTTGCTGGCCCCATGTAGATAATTGCCGCTTTTGTCTTGCAGTGAAGCACGTCGACTGGTCTGCGCACCGGATGCAACTTTGTTCAAAGATGGCACTTCATGGTAGAGTTGCGCTTGTTGCTCACGGACATTTTCGATCTGGCGAACAGAACATAGAGCCTTTTGTAGTGTGAGCTCTGCGTCGAGCTGTAACCTGGTGTATAGTTGCTTGTCTTTTATCCGAACGACGAGGCGGTTGCGCACGAACTCCTCTCAAATAGCACCGAACTCGAAACCTTTCGAAAGCGTGTGAAGCGCAGTGACGAAATCTTCGGCCGACTCACCATCTTGTTGCAGCCTGGTGTTGAATCTGGCTCGTTCGAAGATTACGTTGCGTCACGGAATGAAATACTTGTCGGACTGCTCCAAGACTGCGTCGAAGTTTTTGGAGTTCTCTTCGGATAAAGCGAAAGTGGCGGAGATTTCCTCAGCTTACTCACCAATGATGTAGAGTAGGGCATCTACTTTATGTTGCTCGGGTTTCAGGCACAGGCCTGAAGAGTTTCGGAAACGTTCAAAACGCTGTTTCCACTTCGGCCACTCATTCGGCGACGAAAAGTTGAAGGCGCGGAGGTTGAATAATGAATGACGTCATGCCTGGTGCTATTTTGCTTGCGGCATCCTTCGCTAGGATGATGACTAGAAGCCGATGTCCACTGGTAGCACCTGTTTTTCTGACACCATGTTGAAGTCGTCAGGGACGAGCGAGAAGGCCGTCGGCTGGGTTACGTGGACACAAGTTTATTCCAGAACCGTGTTCACGACGATGATGATGATGGCGAAGAAGAAAATGATTTTGATCGTAATGATGATGATGATGCTTGTTATTCTGGCGATCCTTGTTATTCTGGCGCACACCCACAAAGGGGGATTAGCCAAGAACCGGGTGGCAGGACCACGTTCTAGCCTAGGAGCTCAGCCATGTGCCACGCGCACCTCGAGCATGCGTGGTCACCAGTGTCGTCTGGCTTGTCCTAGATGACAGCATATACAACAGGAGGGGGGAGAGTAAGCTCTGGGAGCCGAATTCTCTATGCTGTTGTTTCTCCAAAGATATACTTTCTTTAAAACAGGTGCGTTCCTCAAATAGTCACGGCCTTCAGCAAGTGTCTCCGCACCCACCGCTGAAAAATTCCTCGCAACGGGGATGCCCGCGACACACCCGTAACTGCACGCAAGATGCACAAAAAAGTCGGTCCAACTCGCAACGCTTGATTCAATTCGATTAAAAAAATACGGTCGAGGTCATTACTCGTCTAACTGCTTCGCATCACGTCGACTACCAGATAGAGTGGGATCTGTAGAATGAAGAATGAGTAGCCGCAGTGCTTATGAAAGGTGTTGGTTGACTTGTTAGGTTTCAGAAATAAAAAAAAAATCCAGGACGTAAGTACAACTTCGTGTATTAGATTGAGTGTATTAATATTCACGTCCTCATTGATTACAGTCGGCTTGCTTCGGTATAATCGTAACTAATGATAATCTTAATGCGATAGCGTTAGAGAGCTCGTGTCGCAGAAATTTTGTCGTCGGCGTCAGCCCCTTTGGCTGTGAGCGAAAAATCGCCCCTGAACGAACACGTTGGACATGGAACGAAAAACTCATTAGAGAGATCACCGCAGGAGGCCACTACTTGTCCACGCGTGTGCACGTGATCACGTCTAAAAAGCCACACATTTGAAGAAAAAGAAGAAAAAAAAGGGCTCAAGGTCATGAGGCACGCGTGATGTAGTTTCTTTGCCCTTGTCACCCTTTTCTGCTCAGCTTCCAGCGCTTTCGTCGGGACGAAGAAAGAGAGAATTGCAGCATGCGACAAACCTTTGTAACTCCACTCGCACTGGACGGATTCTTAAAATTTTTGCGGCATTGAATTCATGAAGCAATAGGCTGTTCAAGTGAATTTATGCCATGGTTACTTGTAAAACTTTTTCAGGGCCCCTTTGACGCATTTTGTTCGACAGGTGTCACGACGAAAACACGTCCATTCGGCGATTTGTAGGCGCATTTGGGAGGCCTCAAACTACGTCGACAAAGGCCAGAATAGTGCAGCCATCACCGCTAAAAACACACAGGAACTTTGAAACAGCTCTAAAAATGAACGACTATGTCCATATAGCGGAAAACATATTGTGCCTTTCCAGAGGCGTTGATCAAGCAAACAGCAAACGCTAGATAATGTGCTGCCATCTGTGAAGCATTGTCAGACTCTTTATGACCTCTGAGATGGCAAGCGCGGCGTGTATCTTGGAGGCCATTTGACTCTTGCTCTAGATCAAACACCTGTATGTACTGTTCGCGTGCGCGCGCTGGTACAATATACTGTGTGTTTGTGTGTGTAACAAAACATATTAATAAGTATGCACTTAGCGGTTGAAGTGCGCACGAGGGACCTGGATTTCACTATCGCGTTCGACTCTTGAAGGCGAAGCTTAAGGGTGCCCAATTTTTTACTTCCACTTTATTAAAACAACCTCCAGGGCCGCGTTCGCAGGACAATAAACTACGCCCATAGTATATCTAGTTTATATTTCTGCAAAGAGCACTTGAACAGCGGCTGATGAAAGTGTAACCGAAGGCTTAAGTGGGAAAATGAAATTATAATTCTCGAAAAGAGAGACACCACTCCTTCAAGAAAGGGTCACTCGTGGCTTGGATATTAATGTGTAACCAGGCATATCCACGATTTCCTCGTTCAAAACCCCAGTTTCGTTGTAGCAATTAGGTCGCACAAAAACTTATGCATCCATAAAAATGAGGTAATCTGGTTCAAGTTTTGTTTAAGCTGCGTGTGTTTGCAATGAAAAAGAAATATTTTTCAAAGCAAGGTTGATCATAACCTTCGATGTGGGAAGCGATGTGTACGCTGATGACCCAAAAGTTATCCGTCTTCCGGGTAAGCACTTTGCCAACGGATACCTATGCGAATTTCAGTTTTGTTTTTTGGTTTATTAAGATTTTACCTCTATAAAACGGAGGTGAAACCTTCCAGGACCCCAATTAAGTTTTTCATCCATGCATTCATATTTCCATCCATCCATCCATCCATCCATTCATACATCCATCCATCCATCTATCTATTCATCCATCCATCCATCCATCCATCCATCCACCCATCCATCCATCCATCCATCCATCCATCCGTCCATCCATCCATCCATCCATCCATCCATCCATCCATCCATCCATCCATCCATCCATCCATCCATCCATTCATACATTTGGATGGCCTTGCCAAGTAAATACCTGTATTCAGGGCACAGATGTACATTCAGCTACAAAGATCACGCTTTTTCTCGGCTAACACTGCTGCTGTCAGTTATTTTGTTTTTGCGGCTGGCAGGACCAAATGGCGCTTTTGTCGTGGCCTGATCCTGCGATCTGCAGGATAAAGTGGGCGTCGGCGTCTCGCGGCCTACGGGTCGAGCGAAGCAAAAATAATCACGTGATGACGTCAGCAGGACGCCAGAGATAGCCCAATCTTTGATGTCATTATGACATCGCATTACGCCATGACGTCATCGCCAGGCAACATAGCTTGAACGGAGCCAGTCGGATCACGGAGGCGGTGCATACCCAACGGTACAAAGGTGCTCTGTGCAACGCTGGTTCGAGGTCGCTGGCCAACCTGGCCGACGTTGGGAATTGGTTGGCTGCCGAGATATGCCCACGTATGGGGATTGACATTGGCCTCACGCTGGCCGATGTTATGGCCACCTACATTGTAGGGCCTACCTTATTGGCTGACCTGGCCGAGTGCCAGCCTCCGCATGGCAACGTTCGGCCCGGTGAAAATTGCCACGTGGCCAGCTGGTGACCACTAGGGCGTAGCCTGGAAGGGGGTTTAACTTCCTTTTGATTTTTTTAAAATTTGCACATGTACTGTATTGTATACATCTGCATGTACAACAACAAAACCACGCACGAACGTAAACTATGATTGCACCCCACGCCCCCCCCCCCAAATAAAATTGCAGCTCACGCCAGTATCAGCCGCTGTTGTTCATAGGTACTATGGACTATGTTACAGTGAGAGACTATATTGTTACCCTTCAAGTGGACGAAAGAGTGCGAGTCATCGTTTTCTTAGCTGAAGCTTCTACTCACTTTTGGGCCTATTCTTCGTCCATTTCGACGTATCAGCCACAACTGAGGTGCACATTGACGCCAGTGAAATTAGCATCAGCGCAGTATTAGTTCAGCGTCATGGCACCGCCGAACATGTCATTGCCTACGTGAGCCGATATTTAAGTAAACCTGAGCGCAATTGCACTGTTACAGAGAAAGATTGTCTAGAATCTGTTTTCGCCGTGCACAAGTTTCGCCCGTACATCTATGGCCACCGATTCTCTACCGTCACAGACCACCACTCACATTGTTGGCTCACTGGTCTACGAGATACAACCAGTCGTCATGCACGATAGGCGCTCCGCTTGCAAGAATATGACTGATGTTTGCTTCAAGAGTGGCCACCGTCACGCGGAAACTGACCGCCTATCGTGATTTTCCCTTCCCACGACTGAATGCGACGCCAACAGTTTAGACGACTGCCTGGCTCCTCTTGACTCACGGTTTCCAGATTTGGAAACGTTCCGTACAGAACAACGTCAAGACCGTAGTCTGGCTCCATTTTTCTCATCTGCCGTCGATAAGCCACATCAGAGCCCATTCGTCATGCAGGACGGCATTCTTTACAAGCGAAATGTTGCTGCAAAAGGGGCCCGCCTTCTTTGGTTGTCCCCAAATCTCTGCGACCCAACGTGCTACAAGCTATGCACGACGATCCAACATCTGGGCATATGGGGTTTGCCGAGACCTATCACCGCACGCTGAAACGGTTCTAATGGCCCCGCATGCGTCAAGCTACAGCTAAATACGTGACCAGCTGTGAGCATTGTAAACGGTACAAGAGTTCGACAAGTGTGCCGCTAGGATTTCTCCATCCCATACCACCTGCATGTTTTAGCTTTGAGGTCTTGGGTATTGACTTGATGGGTCCTTTTCCAGAATATATCACTGGGAACCGCTGGAATATAGTCTGTGTAGACCACCTCATTCGGTATGCTGAAACCACAGCGATCTCTGCCGCAACAGCCGATCACGTTTGTGACTTTCTGCTTTGCTACATCATCCTCCGACATGGGCGCCCTCGTACTATTATCAGTGACCGTGGCCGGCAGTTTGTAGCCGATGTCGCGGAAGAGTTGATTCGCTGGTCTGATTTCCTGTTTAGTCCCTCCACTTCATACCATCCACAGACCAACGGTCTGACTGAGCGTGTCAACAGGACGCTAATTAACATGCTCGCTATGTACGTTGATTCCAGGCATAAAAACTGGGACGATGTTTTGTCACTTATGACCTTCGCCTACCGAGACCACCGGCTTTAGCCCGTTTTACCTTCTCTACATCCGTGAGCCGCGTACTACCCTCGACACGATTCTCCCGTTTTCAGAGCAAGAAAACTCATCCCTTGCAGAGACACTCTGTCACGCAGAGTAGGCACGGCGCATCGTGCGTCTTCGTACTTTCGCAGCCCAAGACCGTTCAAAGGCTCACTATTGCAAGCGACATCGATATGTGTCGTACAGCGAAGAAGATATGGTGTGTCTGTGGACTTCATACTACGAGCGTGGCTTTTACCAAATGTTTGTTTATCAAAAGTATCAAAAGGAAAACGTAAAAGAAACTTTTTACGTTTTTAAAACAGTATCGTAACATTATGACTTACGCTGAAAGGAGCCAAATTGGTCGGAAAGATGAGCTCTTTCTGTCAGTATGCTATACAAGTTATAAGCAACGGAACTCTCAATTCAGTAACACAGCACAACATTGTTTTCAGCCTAAAAATGATTGAAGCAGCTTTAGAGCTGCAAAAAGGCAAAGTGATCACTCATTCAAATGTAGTGTCCAAATTTATTTTTGCATGCAGAGGTACAAGTTTCGCTAACCATGGCATGCTATTGCTATAGCTCAAATAGTGTAGCGATGTACTCGGATACTGCGACACAAATACTGTGCTTTTTTAGAGCACCCCCACCACGAGGTTGGTGTCAGGGTGTCGGTAATCAAAGTGCAGTTCAATCAAAGGCAGTTCTGTATTCAGTTAGAGCGTTATACTGCCAAGCTTTCACATCTCATTAACAGCAAAAAGAACGAAAGCATGGCCAGAATATTGTATCCTTTCTTGTTAACTAAGATTTTGCTACATTCCATTCTTTAGGCCTTACACCTCTAAGCCTCGCACGATTGCTGCAGGGGCAGGTGGGAGAGCTTCTTAGGGGGTCACGGATGTGTAACAACGTTGAAAGGACACACCATTGCGCCTTCTCTGTCTTAATGTTCATATAATTACGAATAACCGGGGCACGTATACTCACCGAACTCTGCACCCCTCTGTTCGCACGTTGTCTTCTGTCAAATCAGCCGTCAGAGTGGTTGCAGCTGCCACTATTCCAAAGATGCGTATCTTCATCTATACCGTAGTAGCGTATAAAAATGCGTATAAAACTAAATTTATAGTTGTGAAACAATTATTTCACCTTTTCACTTTCTTGAAATGTAGGTGTAAGAAATAATTTTAAGCTATAATATTGCACCTAAGACCGCTTTCATATGTCACAGACACTGCTGTTATGCCGAAATGAAAGTAATTTCACAGTACATATTTCAAAATAAAATGAAAACGCAGAATAGACGCGTGTTTCTGCTTACACTACGGGCAAACTGACGAGCGTGATCGCCCGCGTTTGCATTTGTCACCGATCTAAAAAAAAAGAGGTCGGCCGAAAGTAAACCTGCGACGTCGGGCCAAGCACACTGACTGACCTACTGCAGACCTGGCCAAATGGCGTTGGCTGATGGTAAATCTACGATGTCGGGTAAAGCACGCTGGCAGACCTACTGCCGACCTAGTCAATGGCCACTCACGGGCCGACCACTTTTTTGGGTTGTCTCGCCGACTGAACTGGCCACCGACTGGTTGCCGGCCCTTAACCGACCATCGGCCACTGGCCATGTCCCCTTGGGTAACCACTTGAGGTGCCTCCCATCTTGGAGGCAGTACAACCCAACGTTAGGTGCAAATTGCGTTCGACGTGGTGGGATCACTACATATAATGAGAAGAAAAAGATGTGAGCTTTTGAAGGACGTTAGACGAGAATTGGTGATGGCTCTTCACACATTCACCGGACGGCAGCTTCGATAACTTTCGAAACACACGGATGATCACAAAATTTACTGCGCGAATCAGCATAACAAAAGAAGCAAGTGACCGAGAAGTAGACAACATTTATTTCAATTTCGGGACCTGTCAACTGTATACGTCATCGAGGAATGTCGATGTCCTTCCACAAGTCCATGACGTCACTTCCCGCCGTCTTGACTCTGATGCGTTCCAGCATCCTCTGCACCTGCACCGGAGAGAAGTGTCCCTTCCAGTCACCCACAGCGCCCTTGCGGACAAACTCGCCAGTCATGGGCCTTCGGACAAGTTCTTCCAAGCTCGCTGCGGCTTGCCGTTCTTGTTCTTTGATGCTTGCCGCTTTTTGCTGAAATGTATTTTTGAAAACAGTGAAACACGTTCACAGTTTCACATACCGAAACGTTGATTGATGATTGATTGATATGTGGGGTTGAATGTCCCAAAACCACCATGTGATTATGGAAGACGCCGTAGTGGAGGGCTCCGGAAATTTTGACCACTTGGGGCATACCGAAACATTTCTGCTATGAATTATTATTATAAAAACGTTACTTTTTACGTTACGTACCAAAGCCTGAATAATATTACGTGACACACCGTTGTGCAGGGCTTCGTACATTTTCAGCGTCTGTTATTTTTTTTAACGTGCCCCCAGGCCTACATCATTTCGCCTACACCAAACTTCGTACGCCGTGGAAGAGATCGAACCCACAACTTTGGGGTCCATTAGTCGAGCATCGATAATTTCATAACCACTGTGCCACTGAAAGCTGCAATTGGGATTTATTGATTCACTCACTTTGGCGCGTTAACTTACGACACTCTCACAATTGAAATAGCGATATATTGATTACTTACGGAAACTGCCAATAATTGAGCTAGCTGGCACTGAGTCATTGGTGAAGAGACGAGCGCGAAGACCCGAATGCAAGAAAACTAAATAGCCCAAAAGTCACCTTGGTTTCGTTTCTTATCTTTTGTTCATGCTTACATGCATCATTTTCTTTTACGGTGATCGCTGTTGAAATCAGCTAGGAATCGTTACAAATGACTCTTAGAAACCTTTTCGTAAATATGCTTCTCATCAATAGAAAAATATAATAAAGTATTTATTCTCAGTGACGCATATCACAAATAAGCAATATGTTATCACCTCTGGTATGATGTTGCCATGTCGAAATACAAGCTTATATGCTTGCTTGCACGTGCGAAAGCAGAATATGATTTTACGGCAGGACGAAGCGGTACACCCCGAATCAGCTCTAGCTATTTGTGGTTCTTCACTTAAAAGACACCTAAGTCTGCGTACACGGGTGTTTTTCCCCTCCTTCAACAGTAGTAGTCTCCTCAGCCGGGAGTCGATCCGGTGACGTCATTGTCAACCACACAGCAACATAGCCACTGTCAACCATGGTAGGCACTAGTATGCATTATTGCTAAACACTGACTTTTCCAACAGACTTCTCACTTTCAATTTATTTATGTGATAGTCTTCTGCGGCAGCTCTATTTACTTCTAAGTTCATAAAGGCTTAAGTTGTTCAGGGAGTTCAAGCACAGACAGAAACAATGTATGTACCAGTCTGTTGCGTTGTTGCAAGAATTAGAATTATTCGTCGGACAACACACTGCACAAATAGTACCTGTTCAACATCAAGGTATTACTCTTGCCTAATAGAAAACGGCATTATTGCTCGTCAGGTTCCATAATCATCGTCAAATTCTTTCCACCTAGTGCAAGCTGAAGCACCACCCCCATCCTCGCCCCTCCATGTGTGTTTTAATTTCAATGTATTTTGTGCGTGCTGATTTTGTTTCACTTTGCGAACCTTTTTTTATTTTCTTACTCCGTCTAACTGGTGGCCTTTCTTTAGTGCAATGATGAATAAACTTGTTGCCTTCTTCGACTGCATTTGTCATCACTTCGAACCATTCTGTTGCTCTAACCAGTCGTCTGTCCTACGTAAGCATGAGCTTGCCGGTCAATTCTTTGTCATGATCTTCGGATACTTACCCTTGTTCACCAAAACGAAGATGGTGTTGCCGGGAAAACTCTGCACAAGCGTACTCCCGTTCCCTGAACGCCGACGTGTCTATAGAAGCGTTACCCGCACATTTGACGAGCGACACACACACACACACACACACACACACACACACACACACACACACACACACACACACACACACACACACACACACACGCACACACACGCACGCACGCGCACGCGCACACACGCGCACGCACACACACGCACACGCACGCACGCACACACACGCACGCGCACGCACGCACACACACACACGCGCACACACACACGCACGCGCACGCACACGCACACGCGCACGCACACGCGCACGCGCACGCACACGCGCACGCACACGCACACGCACACGCACGCACACGCACACGCACACGCACACACACACACACACACTTTATACCTCTTCCCATTTCCTATATATTTATTTTCCTCTCTCCTCACTTGTATTTCTTGCCTTAGTTATGTCTAATTCTCTATCTCTTTCTTTCTATGCTTGCTTTGTTCTCGCTGCTCCTCATTGACCCCCTCCTTACCACCACATTTCTCTTAGTTACCCCCACCTACTTATCCTTGGTACACAATTGTCACGCAGCGGGAATGCTCTGGAGCGAGCTTAGTCCATTGGTGCACTCCATATCGCAACGCTATTCGATTCATTTCATAGTTACACTATATACTATACATTGTAAGGCTATGCTAAGCTCTGCTAGTGTGCCTGAATAACTTACTGGTAACAAAGCGCGCGTAAGAATCGCGCATACGCTGATTTGAATCCAGCCTCGGCAAGAAGCTGTTTTTGCCAACTTTTTTTATTTTTCTTTATTTTTCACCCTCTTTCTCGCTCTGCGCTTCGGTCATTCATCACCGTGTGCCTGCTCTTAATGAACACTCTGACAGAGCGAAAAACCAGTTCTGGCTAAGTCGTGCGGCAACGATTGATCTATAATATGTTGCCACGTAATCATGCTGTATCTGGAGATAGTTAAACTATTTCGCGTTCACACATTTGCATATGTTTGCTCAGGTAAACTGTTATGGAGACAGTACGTGCTAACCGTTCACACACCTCCTCTGTGACGGGGAAGTCGCACGAGTTGAAGACCTTCTTCATGTTGCCCAGCGCCGCGGCCTCCAAGATGCGGCCCACTAGCGCCGGTTCTCGGCACAGCCTCGAGGCGTACTCATTTCCGAGAAAGCCGGCGATCTTGACGACGGCGGCTGATGTGTCCTCCTTGATATCCTCGTACGTCAGGAATAGCACGTTGGGGTCCAACCGGTGCGCGTACCACGAGAGCAGGTGGTCGAAGTAGTCGCCGTACTCGAAGTCACCCGTGATGAACAGCTCGAAGAAGTCACCGAAGGTGCCCTGTCCGAAGCAGTAGCCCGGCAGGTGCTTGGTGTGGTAGTAGTAGGACACGCAGCAGTCGAACGGGTTGCGCGTGATGTACAGGTACCTGCGTCAAGTGACATGTGTCAATGGGTGTACAGACGGCGTCAAACGTTTGTGGTACATTTAAAGCAGGAAAACATTCAAAAAAAGTTTATCGTAGGGGGTTCCATCGCGAAAGACGTGGAGGGACAAGGTAAAATTTCCACCACATGCCACGATCATATCCTGGTTTGGGATGTTAAATCTCAGATGATAATATCTGGTTGCATCTAGTGCTACTTGTGGTTGTATGTGTGCCTTTTCGGCCTTTGTCTTTCACGCCGCTCCCCTACGATACGACAACTAGCAGACGACTTTACTGCAGCAAACTGAACTACTCAACCAATTGCCGACCCTTCTATAAAAGGTTATATTACTGTAGCACACTATAATCATATCCTGGTAGGGCATATGCCCGCGGATGCATCACCATTAAAGGGAAGCCAGAAAACTTTACTCAAGTGTGCCCGTCCTGCCCTCTTTGAAGTGCAGGGTTATGGACACGCAAGTATATAAAGGGGCCATCACGTGGTCACCCAGCACTTAGTGGCTTTCGGCGAAAAACGGAGGTAGATGGTCAAATATGCTTGTACACATGTGAGCACTGGGCTGTAAAAGATTATTTCAGTCCAAAATATGCCGTAGAAGTCGCCGGCTGTAAACTCTGCCCAACGGCGCGGCGACCGTCATTTCGCCATGACGTGAGTGACAAGCCGTAAGGAGCAGTGCCGTCGTCTGCTATCAAACAGAACCTTCCGCACGCAGTCACTGTGTGCGATGTGTTGCTAGTGTTGCTTGTTGCGTGGTCCGCCAGTGTCAGTGTGTTGCAAGTGTTGCGGCGTTTAGCATCGCCATGTCGTCGGGCCCATCATCACCTCGCTATTTGGGCAGTGGTATCGAACAGCAAAAGCGGTGAAGACGCCGTACACGCTTGACTTCAACCCCATCGCCACCTGATCAAGCGATGAAGAAAGCGTCGAAGATGGGGCGAACCCAAATGCCAACGACCTCGCTGTTGTGGCATACGTTGTAGACGGCCTTCCACAAGGATAAAGAGCTTTACTTTATGCGTGCCGGGTAGACAAGCGAACTTGGGATTCGGGGGTCTGTCGACATTGCATTCGCGAGCAAGTGTTACTTTGTGCAATGAAATTGGTAAAGCGTGCAGATTTTTGTTTGCTAGCACAGGTGCATGCACGGCCTTCGGCGCTGAGCCTAATAAATAGGTGGGCGTAACAACGCTGCGAGTTGGGACCATTGTTTTTCATCGATTGTTGCTTGCAGCATATGTAAACATTAGCCGAAGTGAACCACATGTCAGTGCGGTTCAATTGCGCTAGAATTACTCACGATATACACTTCCGCCGAACTTTTGCTTGAACTCCGTCGACTGCACAAGGTTCCGCTTAACTAGAGCACTACCTTTGTTGCAACGCCAGCGGTTGCCGAAGTGGACACAGAGCAGCACTTGCACGCGTCTTTTCTCTCTCTCTCTCTCTCTCTCTCTCTCTCTCTCTCTCTCTCTCTCTCTTTGTTCCCTCTCCACCCCATGTCCCCTCTCTCATGATACAAGTTTCAAGCGGTCAATAAATGCTGTCTTCTGCCTGGTGACAACGACTAGTTCATGTCTCCGGCGGCGTCTCCGCCGCCAACGTAACAGACTTCAAGTACTTCGATTTCGAAACTTCGAAAACAATTCACGCGAGTCTTTACTTCAACTGACCAATCCTCTTTGAGCGTGCAGTCACAAAATCTTGTTCATGGGCTACACTACGTATTCCTGAGCTTGTCAATAGCTCCTTGGCATTGCGAAATGGCGCCTTAGCACTGCGGTAATGTAGTTTTGGCCACGCAGTCCACATTTTAATTTTCCTGTGCTACGCTTCACCATTCTGTCGAAGTGGAGACCACCACCATAATCGATTGATATGTTGAGTTTACAGAACCTCCATATGAATATGAAAGACACCGTAGTGGAGGGCTCTGGAAGTTTTGACCACCTGGAGTTCTTTAACGTGCAGCTTGATCTGAGGACACGGGTCTCAAGCATTTCCGACTTTATCAAAAATGCGTCCGCCGTGGCTGGTATTCGATCGCGCAGCCTGCGGCTCAGAAGTCGAGTGCTTTAGCCACTACAGCGCCGTGGCGGGTGTCACTATCGGTCATAAGTGGCCCCGCATGCAGGACTATCAAACAACACAAGCATCTCGAGTTTTACCGAAAATTTATCTAAAACTTTTACCTGACGTTTTACCTAAAACTGCGAAAAACTTCCTGAAACGTTGGGATGAGGGCCGCGCCGCGAAGTAAACGGTCTCGGCAAGCACGCGATTACCAATGGAGTCACTGGGTTACCCGGGCAACGCACTCGTTCAGCTTTCCTAGCAGTAGAGCTGCATAGCAGGATTTAGTTCTACGCTACGACCAACACAAGCGCGACACTATAGTGCTGGTTTTTTTTTTTTGCGCGTGATTTAGACTTACAGCCTAGGAGGTTTAGAGAAAAAACATTTTAAATCTTCTTGCCCACACAATTACGTACATGAGAATTACATTAGCGCAAGGTTAAATACAGAGTTAGCGGTAGGATATAGTAGAAATAGCGCTAGAAATTGAACGATTATGAGAGCCGGGAATCTCCAACGTTGCACTTCAAAAATTTACTTCCACACCTTTGCCCTCGAAATGGACCGGCCGTTATCAGAAGTATGGCATAGCTTCAAGTTCATGTAACATGGCGAGTTGGACTTCTTGGCTCTTGTTCACTTTCAAGAAATACATCACACAATTCCCTTTTATTAAGATAGCAATTGCATGTACACTCTCGAGTGATTTTTGCCTCCGGCTTTGGCGTCGACGTTGGCATTTGTCACCGTCGTCATTCACCTTAATGTGTACGTATCTGTATATATTGTCACGCTCCTTGCTCAAGTATTGTTACCACTCCATTACACGTGTGGGTGTGTCTCCTTGAGCAACCACACCGATTGACTAAAGAACCGTCGAAATAATTGTATAACGTCCTGATGTAATTACGCACACAACCCGAACATTACAGATTGTTCTGTAACAAATGTGACCGCTAGCGATAACGCTGGAACATTCGACGACACATGTATAAATACCGACGTGCGTCGTCGTTTGCCTGTTGATCGACAGTCGACGCTCTGTTTGCCGCTATAAGTGCCAGTTTCTTGCTGTAATCTGACTCTCTTTTTACGTGCCTACAAGTTCGGCCTGAATATACAGTTCCATTGGCAACCTGCAGTCTACTCCCTTCGTTCATGTGACGACCTCGCCCCGCCGCGGTGGTCTAGTGGCTAAGGTACTCGACTGCTGACCCGCAGGTCGCGGGATCAAATCCCGGCTGCGGCGGCTGCATTTCCGGTGGAGGCGGAAATGTTGTAGGCCCGTGTGCTCAGATTTGGGCGCACGTTAAAGAACCCCAGGTGGTCGAAATTTCCGGAGCCCTCCACTACGGCGTCTCTCATAATCATATGGTGATTTGAGGACATTAAACCCCCCATATCAATCAATAAATAAATAAATCATGTGACGACCTTGTTACAATATGAAAATCAAGAAATAAAAAAGTATAGACCACCTTCCCCAAGCGAACCATAACGGGATGCGAAGCAGCAGTGGTGCGCACGGAGTTGACCCGCCTGAAACGGACGTCGACGTATATAGGGCTGGAAAAATGGTTTAAAACGAAACTCGGTGTAGCCTTTACTCGAGTTCACGTTTCTTTGAAGCGCAGACACGGGAGTGCGGTTGGGTTTTGTGTAAGTACATGGCCGATAAACGAGCCGAAAGAGTGTTGCCACTCGTTGTGCGCTCGAATGTTGCCAGCGGTAAAGAGGCTGGAGCGAGTAACATAACACGCAGCGAGCGGTGTTATGTTATAGGCTAGGGAGGCAGTGACGTTAACGCGCGCGCCCTGCGAGGGAAGGACTGACCTACTTGTCATCGCCCCAACACCTGCGGCCAGGAATACGCGGTACGGACGGAAAACAGCGTTACACAGGCTAGTCAAAAAGCTTCTTCGTATCTGAAAAAATCTAGAAGACCCCGTTGCGCGTAATCGAATGTCTGGTTTCGCGCTCCTGAGCGCGTGCCATTAGCTACTGAGCCACGAAAGAGCACCTCCCTAAATGCTCAAAGGGCAAGCAATCTATATATACCACGCATCACTGGTGATGCAAATCTCTTGTGAAATAGTGTTTTCAGCATTACCATCGAGATGGCGCAACGAGCGCGCTCGGCGCCCAGCTCGTCGCGAAGCGTAGTCGCCAGCTCATCCCCCACACGTACTTCACCCCTCAGAGGGAAGGAGGGGGGGGGGGGTGCGCGTGTGCTTATCTTTCGGCTTTCACCAGTACGATCGCGTTGCAGTTTGCCGGGCCCACAAAGATCATTTGCTCGCTGCACGGGCCCCATTTGCGCAAAAAGGCGCGGTTTTCACACACAGCAAAGTAACACTTGTGACACTTGTTGCACTCAGCTATAGTACCTAAGATTACGTTTCATGTGCCGTTTTTGTTCAACTGATTGATTTGTGGGTTTAACGTCCGAAAGCCACCATATAAATATGAGAGATGCCGTAATGGAGGGCTCCAGAAATTTCCACCACCTGGGGTTCTTGAACGTACCCCCAAATCTGAGCACACGGGCATACAACATTTCCGCTTCCATCGAAAATGCAGCCACCGCAGCCGGGATTCGATCCCGCGACCTGCGGGTCAGCAGCCGAGCATCTTAGCCACTTGACCACCATGGCAGGGCTGTCGTTTTTGTTTAAACAGTACGTTAAGTGTCGAGCTATGAACGTTATTTCGCTCTCATCTTGCGTGTACTGTTTTCGTGCGTCATTTGTGTATAAGCAGCGTGCTGCGCGTTTAGATCTGCTTGCCGTTGTCAGCGTGACATTCCCAGTTGTTGCTATCACATTCGTTGCTTCGCCCTTGCGGCGAAACTGTGACTTCTTTTTTTGTCTACATGTCAGGGCGCAGCTGTTAGGCACCCGATCTTGCGGTGAGCGACGTCAGCGGCATCGAAACAGGTACAATGAACTAGGGCGAAAGAGGGCGAATGCGGAGCGCAGTGAAGGAGCACGCTCGAGGAGGGAATGGCAGTGGCGAGAACCCAGGTTAGAAGCCAAGAGCCAGAAGTAGAACAAACACTCCATTTTTCTGCCTTGAATCTCAACTAGGTGTTCACCTTATAGATGTCGTCCACCACGTACGCGTATCTCACATCACCTACACGGTTTTATGCCATTAATCCCCCTGTATGTGCTGCCGACTGTTAAGGCGAACGTGGCTCAGCATGCCGGCGTGGCCGCGCATCGAAGCTTAGCGACGCATATGCACATGGCACACTGAAGATGCTGTTTCATCACTTAAGAGTGTCATTCCGTAGGATAAAATTAATATACTGACTAGAGAAAAAGCTGGGGCGCAGCAACTACAACCACCAAAGCGCTGATATCTTGGAGAGTTGTAATTGTTCCCATTGCAATACTCGAAAGAAGCGCAAAATATATAAATTCAATCAACTCAAATTTTCGAAGCATAATCATAAACAGATGTGCTCACGTATTAAAAGCAAGTACAAAATTGTGTGATGGTTATTCAACTACATTTGTGAAAGATACAATGGTCTTACTATATGTAATTTGCTTCACGGGGACAAAGTGTGCAGTCCTGCTCACTAGATGGCGCCACCATCCTTGTACTGTATAAACATTTCGGAGCGGAGCCGCGCGGCAGATTCCGCCGGCTTTCGTGCATGTCAGCGACCGTGTTTTTGTTGCGATAGTAATTATATGCACACTCTCAGCTGGATTTTGCCGCCGGCGTCGTCGTCGACGTTTGCGTCACCATCACTCACCTTATACATACGTATATATATATATATATATATATATATACATACGTATATATATATATATATATATACATACGTATATATATATATATATATATATATATATATATATATATATATATATATATATATATATATATTGTCACGTTTCTTAAGACAAACTTCGTTTATTGGGTTCGTTGAGTCGACTAGCCAAGCAGCAGCTCAGACAGATCGTCTTTTGTCTTCTTCCACTCCCGGATCTCACCCAAGCATATCAGGTGGCATTAGTCCCCCCTTTGAAAGCATCGACTCGATGCTCGTAACGAAAAAAAAAAATGAAGGCATATACACGCAGATACAGAGAACCAAAGGAGGGAGAGTGCCAGTACTCGCAGCGCAAATGAGGAAATCGCGCCAATGCTTGCGCCAAGCGCAAAAACAAAAGGCATAAAAACACAGGAGAACACCAACAGCAGCAGCACAATGTCACGGCTTGTCGCAACACGTGAACCACAAGGGCTACTGTGTGAAGTACGGCTTCAGCCTAACGACATGCACGGTTTCGGGCCGAAGCTGTCGACGAGAAGACGCTGCGCCGTCCGGAAATACCTCGTAGGTAAGATCGGTGACACATCTAAGAACCTTGTACGGTCCAAAATAACGGCTTAGGAGTTTTTCGGATAAGCCTGGTCGCCGGACAGGGGTCCATACCCACACTCGGTCCCCAGGGTGGTAGGTGACATTTCGATGGCGGAGGTTGTAACGTCGTGCGTCTTCATCTTGTTGGCGACTGGTGTTTATGCGAGCTAGCTGACGAGCTTCTTCGGCGTATTGAGTGTATTCCTCAGCGTCTGGAGCGATTTCATTGCTTTGGTCACATGGAAGCATAGCATCGAGCATGGTTCGCACGTTGCGTCCGTAAACGAGTCGGAAAGGCGGAAATCGCGTTGTTTCTTGCGTTGCCGTATTGTATGCAAACGTGATGTACGGAAGAATTTCGTCCCAGGTTTTGTGTTGTACGTCAACGTACATTGACAGCATGTCCGCTATGGTCTTGTTAAGCCTCTCTGTCAGTCCATTCGATTGCGGGTGATAAACCGTCGTTTTTCGATGAGTTGTGCAGCTCAATTTAAAAATGTCCTCCATCATTCGTGCTGTAAATGACGTCCCTCTGTCCGTAATCACGCATCACGGGGCACCATGCCGTAGGACGATTTGGTGCACGAAGAACTGCGCGACTTCAGAGGATGTGCCACGGGGTAACGCTTTTGTTTCAGCATACCGAGTGAGATAATCTGTCGCAACTATAATCCATTTGTTCCCAGAGGACGACAAAGGGAAGGGTCCAAGAAGGTCCATTCCCACGAGGTCAAACGGTGTCTGTGGAGGTGCGATCGGCTGGAGCAGGCCTGCGGGTCTCACAGGCGGAGTCTTGCGACGCTGGCACTCACGGCAGCCTTTCACGTATCGATGTACACTTGTTGATAGTCGCGGCCAGTAATACTGTTGGCGAACTCTGGCGAGAGTTCGCGAATAGCCCAAATGTCCTGACGTGGGCTCATCGGGGCCCGCAAGGAGGATCTCGTCCCGCATTTCGGTAGGAACAACGAGTAGGAAGGCTTTGTCGCTACCACGGGCGTTTTTCCTGTAAAGAATGCCTCTTCTTAGACAAAAAGAGGACAGTTCGCGAGCAATGTGTCGAGGGACCTGAGAGTTCCGGCCTTCCAGGGAATCAATAGCTGGGCGTAATTCGTCGTCTGCCCGCTGTTTTGACATAAATTTGGAATCGCTGACTGCTCCGAGAAAGGCATCTTCATCCTCGGAGCCCCTGACAGCGTGCCCCACAGGCGCTCGAGAAAGCGCGTCGGCATCTTCATGTTTGCGCCCTGACCTTGTGGGAATCGAGGCTGGCCCGCTGCCTTTGCGCGGGCTTTCCCGCCTTTTCTGCCATTCTCATGTCCCGACATGTCTGCCCTCCTTTGCCGTCAGCCGCGCTGGGAAGGGCGGAGTGACGTTTAACTCCCTCACCCGGTAGCGGATGTTGACTGTGGCGCCGCGCGCGGGGACCCCCGAGAGGTTTTCGCGCGCTGCGTCGGGAGCGGGGGTACAGTCCGGGACTTCAAACGGTGAGCCACGCATTCTTTTCCGTCCGTCGAGTCCCGTCGCTCGGGGCTCGTCGGACTTCGCTGACGGCGCCTCGCGCCCGATGCGAACGCTCACCTTTTGTTGCCCCGCTGCGTACTCACGGCCGAAGGGCAGTACGGTGTCCTAGTGCGTGGCCTAGCTACGCCGACCCGTCTCCCTTCGAAGCCAACGCGAGCGCCTTTGCCCTCGCTCGAGCAACCGGGCCCCTTTGTCCCGGTGTCTCCGTGGATCACCTTTACCGCGGAGACGTGCTCGTGGCACCCCTGTGTAGTACTTTGTGCCCGTGGCGTGGATAAGCCTACTTGCTTTCCCGCCGCGCCTTTTTGCAACGGGCTGTACTGCGTTTGGTGTTGCCACAATAAAGTGTTGCGACTTGAGCAGTATCGTGTTTCCCGCCACGGCGACGGTTAACGCGTGCCCTGCGGCTCGCTAAGACCGGACCCACGCTGGTGGCCGTACTCCTTCGGGATACGTGTACACCACACTGGCGCCCAACGCGGTATCAAAAGCTCTAGCTTTTGACTGCTCTTAGCGAGTCAGTTCGCCTGCGCGATTCGGGCTCGTCGCAACATGGCTGCCTCGCGGGACTTTTGTCCGCTGTCCCTTTTAGCGGATGCCGCGTTGCACACGGAGGCCATTGCCTCTATTGACGGGAACCCTTCTGCACCCGTCTGTGTCGGTACCCCCTATTGCGGTGACGACACGAGGCGCCTAGCCGCTCCCTTTGGAGATGGCGCGTCGCTTCGGAATGGGCCTCTTGCCCTACCCGAACGTTATGTCTGCTTCGTGGCATGCCGCGTTGCACCAAGAGGCCACCGCCTCTATCGACGGGCGCCCTTCGGCGCTCGCCTGTGTCGTCACCCCTTTTTGTGGTGAATACACTCCTACGTGGTAGCTGACGCGCTATCTCGTGCCCCTTGTTGTCTGCCGAGAACCTGGATTTCGGTGCGACGGCCGCTCGCGGTGCCTTAGCACATGCAAGCGTCGGGGGCGAAACAGCAGCTTCGCCGCCATTCGGCGAGAAGGGTGAGTCACCATGCGGACAAACCTTGGCTGCTAACCAGGTAAGCGGCGCACCGCGAAGCGGCCGAGCGGGGGAGCTTTCCGAAGGCCACGAGGCCGAGAGCGAACCCGTAACGCCGACTCACGCGGCGCGGTTGCTGCGGTCCTGAGTGGGCGCGATACCAGACTCCCTCATTTGGGAGAATGGGAATTGCTTTCGGCAGCGAAGAGCTACTGAAGGCTCAGCAGAGGGATCCGTTTCGAGTCTCGGAGGGACGGAGCGCCGTATACGCTGCTTGCTTTGCGGCGGGCGCCGTTAAACCGTCTTGACGAGGCGCGGAGCGCCGTTACGCTGCTTGTTCTGCGGCGGGCGCAATTAGGGGGCTGAAACAGCGTGTGTCGCTGAGTCCCCGGCGGATTCATTTTGCTGGACCATGACGGGCTCCTGCTGAACTATATAGCCACTGACGACGAGTCCAGCGACCCGTTTAAGGTGGTTATGCCCAAAAGTCTGAGAGCCGCACTGTTGCGATCCTCTCACGACGAATCCATGGCCGGTCACCTGAGTGGCTCGAAAGTTTTTGCAAACTGAGCAATGTTGTGACCTGGCCCGGCACGAAGCGTGGCTTTTATCGCTATTCCGTGCCTGCCACGTCTGACAAACGGTTGAGCCAAGGGTTGGAAAGCCGCCCGGTCTTATGAACCGATTGTCAGTGAGCGTCCGTGGCGCGTACTAGCTGAAAGATCCCCTTTGGGAAAACTCAGCCGTGCCCACATCGCAGACCTGAAGCCCTTTGTCACGGTCTGACGAGCTCGCGCCAGTGCCCTGCGGCACTTCGCGCAAGCAACGGGCACACCCGGAGCGACGGACCGCATTCGGACCCCGCGCCGGTATAATCTGAGGAAGCGGTCACCTTTGTGATTTCGCGCCGGACGGCGGACTTCTCCGCAACCGAAGGCCCTCAGTTTACTGTCTAGCCTCAGTATAGGTTGGCTTCTTTACGGCCTTTTCTCGTAAAGGAGTTGACCCCGCCCTGTCTGCTGCCAGTTTTTTTTTAAGTGTTCATGTGTATTTTATGTTTCTTTTGTCTAATATTAAGTGTTATTTGTGTTTTGTTTTTTTGCCAGATGTTTAGTGTCAGTATGCTCTGCGTTTACTTTCTTTTTTTTCCGTGTTCGTTTCGTCTACCGCGAAGGGAGCTGTGTGTGACCTTGAGTGTCGGTGCTCGCCGGGAGAGAGAGACGAAGGACGCTTTGCGCCTACGCTTGCGCAGCCGTCGGCGGTGTGTGTGCGTGCGTGTGTAAGTGCGTGACGCTTCAGTGCGAGCCCGCGAAGAGTGCGTCATGGCTGCCCTCCATCGACGCGGACACTGGAGGTGCTGGGGGGTCACTGACCCACTGACGTCAGACCATCTGGCTGTGCTCTGCTCTCGGCCGTCGTCGAAGAAGCCCCGCTGCCTTTACCACCATGGCTCCTGCGCGAGGCCGCTTGAAAGTAGCTATATGCTTGCCGGCCAACGCCAGGGCGCCTTGCAGCCAATTTTGGTTCGGCCTCCCTGACCACCGGAGAGGCCCGGCTTCCCGCAACGTCCAGCTCCGTCATCGAGCCAGAAATGCGGGGCCTCTGAACAACCGAAGCGGCTTTCGTCGGACTCGCGGCTTATCAAGAGCAGCAACAAGCCACCAGTGAGCCCCCTCCCGTATCTGTGACCTCGCACTCGGGCATCGCACCCAGCGGACACTGTCACGCCCTTTTCCGCCCCTCCGCGCAGTGGACGCTATTCCCCTTAAGCACCACGAACACCAGTGCCACGTTTCTGTCCTCCCTTCCGCAGTTATTTGTATAGTGTCATGTGTTTACTTTGTTATTTATGTTTTGTTTCTCATTTGTGATCTTTTTTAGCAGCAGTAACAGGGCTGGACTGAGGTTAGCTGTAGCTCATAGCAGTGTCATTTTAACTGCATGGGTGACGTCCGGCTGCCTTTTGCAGACCGGTAAAGGGCAAATTTAGGAGGGGGGGATGTGGGAATCGAGGCTGGCCCGCTGCCTTTGCGCGGGCTTTCCCGCCTTTTCTGCCATTCTCATGTCCCGACATGTCTGCCCTCCTTTGCCGTCAGCCGCGCTGGGAAGGGCGGAGTGACGTTTAACTCCCTCACCCGGTAGCGGATGTTGACTGTGGCGCCGCGCGCGGGGACCCCCGAGAGGTTTTCGCGCGCTGCGTCGGGAGCGGGGGTACAGTCCGGGACTTCAAACGGTGAGCCACGCATTCTTTTCCGTCCGTCGAGTCCCGTCGCTCGGGGCTCGTCGGACTTCGCTGACGGCGCCTCGCGCCCGATGCGAACGCTCACCTTTTGTTGCCCCGCTGCGTACTCACGGCCGAAGGGCAGTACGGTGTCCTAGTGCGTGGCCTAGCTACGCCGACCCGTCTCCCTTCGAAGCCAACGCGAGCGCCTTTGCCCTCGCTCGAGCAACCGGGCCCCTTTGTCCCGGTGTCTCCGTGGATTACCTTTACCGCGGAGACGTGCTCGTGGCACCCTGTGTAGTACTTTGTGCCCGTGGCGTGGATAAGCCTACTTGCTTTCCCGCCGCGCCTATTTGCAACGGGCTGTACTGCGTTTGGTGTTGCCACAATAAAGTGTTGCGACTTGAGCAGTATCGTGTTTCCCGCCACGGCGACGGTTAACGCGTGCCCTGCGGCTCGCTAAGACCGGACCCACGCTGGTGGCCGTACTCCTTCGGGATACGTGTACACCACAACCTGTACACAATCGTGATATCGAACTCCTGCAAACGCAAACTCCACCGAGCGAGACGGCCGGATGGATCTCTGAGATTTGCCAGCCAGCAGAGCGAGTGGTGGTCAGTCACCACTTTGAAGGGACGACCGTAGAGGTAAGGCCTAAACTTGGTCGTCGCCCACACGACTGCGAGGCATTCTTTTTCCGATGTAGAATAGTTGGTCTCGGCTCGAGAAAGAGTACGACTGGCGTAAGCTATTACATGTTCAACGCCACCGTGTCGTTGTACAAGGAAAGCGCCAAGTCTGACGTTGCTGGCATCTGTATGAATTTCTGTAGCAGCGTCCTCATCAAAGTGGGCAAGAACAGGGGCTGTTTGTATTCTCCGCCGTAGCTCTGTGAACGCTGCATCTTGTTCTGCGCTCCAAGTAAAAGGCACGTCATCCCGAGTGAGTCGCGTAAGAGGTTCAGCTATCTTCGAGAAGTTGGCGATAAATCGGCGATAATACGCGCACAAGCCGAGGAAACGGCGTACTGCTCTTTTATTTGATGGAACAGGGATGGCGGCGACAGCAGCAGTTTTTTTCTGGATCAGGTCGCACTCCATCTGCACTAATGACATGCCCCAGAAATTTCAGCTCTTCGTAGCCGAAATGGCATTTTTGGGGTTTCAGCGTGAGTTTAGCTGTGCGAATGGCGTCCAGAATCTTTCTCAGACGCTTCAGATGTTCTTCGAAGCTCTCGGAAAAGATGACCACATCATCGAGGTAGACAAGGCAGCTTTGCCACTTCAAGCCAGCGAGAACTGTGTCCATCATCCTCTTAAAAGTGGCTGGGGCAGAACAGAGGCCGAAGGGAAGAACACGGAATTCGTAAAGTCCGTCTGGAGTCACAAACCCAGTTTTTTCTCGGTCTCGTTCATCCACTTCAATTTGCCAAAAGCCACTCTTTAGATCGATGGACGAAAAATACTTCGCGTGTCGTAATCTGTCGAGAGAGTCGTCGACCCGTGGAAGCGGGTAAACGTCTTTTTTCGTGACGCTATTAAGCTTCCTGTAGTCAATACAAAATCGCAGCGTTCCGTCTTTTTTCTTCACTAGAACGACTGGCGAGGACCAAGGGCTGCTGGATGGTTGAATAATCCCGTCATCGAGCATATCTTTCACTTGTGTCTGAATAGCCGCACGTTCTTTGGAAGAAACGCGATAAGGCTGCTGCCGGATGGGGCGGACGTCATCGTCGGTAATAATTCGATGCTTGGCGAGGTGTGTTTGATGGACTTTGGAAGAAGAGGCGAAGCAAGATCGAAACTCCTTTAAAAGGTCATGAAGTGCAGCCTTTCTCTTGTCTGACAGCGTCGATTTAATGTAGATGTGGTCTCATGCGTTTCCTCGGACGCGAAGCACTCCGTGACGTCGGCAACAGGGTCTCCATAGGCTACGGTGGTTCCGCGGAAAAGATGCCGGTGCTCGTAGTTGAAGTTCGTAACTAGTATTTGTGACTGTCCGTTACGGACACGCACAACACTTCGGGCAGCACATACACCTTGGAGTAGCAGAAGTGATAGGTTGCTTTCAGCCACCACGTCACCGTCCCGGAGGTCTTCACAAATGACTTCGATGGGAACAGTCGCTCGGGGCGGCAGCGTCACACTGTCATCAGCAACACGCAGCGCAGGTCTACGGCAGTTATCAGCGTCTCGATCTGTTGCGCCTTGAGTCGAGAAGGTCACGATGCGTTCACGGAGATTTATGATGGCACCGTATTCCCGAAGGAAGTCCATGCCGATAATCAGCTGACGTGAACAGTCGCGCAGAACGAGGCAGCTACGATGCGTTCACGGAGATTTATGATGGCACCGTATTCCCGAAGGAAGTCCATGCCGATAATCAGCTGACGTGAACAGTCGCGCAGAACGAGGCAGCTGAGCACAAACGTTGACGCACGAATTTTAACTCTTGCCGTACAGCGACCCAGTGGTGTTACAACGTGTCCTCCAGCAGTTCGAATTCGCGTTTCATTCCACGGCGTAATCACTTTCCTGAGATCTTTTGCTAGCCTCCCGCTGATAATCGAATAGTCTGCACCAGTGTCTATCAATGCATTGACCTGAAAACCGTCAATCAGCACAGGTATGTCAAGTGACACGCGGTCACTGGGTTCAGATGTGGATTTCGGCGTTCCTTCGGTACTGCGATTATTCTCTGGTTGAATGTCTTCCGTGTTGCGTGCAAGCGTCGATGGGAGGTCTTCCGCACTTTGAGTCCCAGCGACCTTGCCCCCGAAGGCCGCTGCCTTCAGTTTTCCCGACGGGGGCTTGGAGAGCGTTCTCGTGCCGTCACATCGAAACGTGACCCAGTGGCTGCGGGTCTCCTCGGAGATGGTGACCGTGATTGACGTCGTGTAAAGGGTGCACGCTGTTGCGCGAGATATTCTTCGATGTCCCTCGGCCTTTGACCAATTTGGGGACGAGGTGAATTGACGGAAAATCCACGCAGGCCAAGTTGCCGGTATGGGCATTCGCGGTAAATGTGACCAGCCTCACCGCAATGATAGCAGAGGGGTCGTCTGTCCGGCGTACGCCAGATATCAGACTTGCGCGTCGGTGCACGGCGACCATCGATGTCCAAACCAGCGTGCGCCGACTGAATCGCGACTGACGGCATCATTGTCTGGATCGGGACGTAAGGAACTGTCTGAAGCGGAACGTGCGGCACTGTCTGGATCGGGACGTGCGGCACTGGCTGGGTCGGGACTCCTTGACCAGAACGAGGCGTGGCAGATCGCAAAACTTCCGCGTACGTACGACGGCGACTGTCAGTAGACACAGGAGCCGTTTCCGGATCAACCGACATCAGCGGAAAACGATGGGCGTGCAACACCTGTTGGACCTCGTCACGGATGACACTGGTGATAGAACCAACATCGATTGGTCTTGTCCCGTACATCTTTTCCATTTCTTCCCGGACGACAGATCAGATGATCTCGCGAATCCATTCGGGGCTCTTGCTCCCAGGGGTGGCGAAAATTTCGGGGTTGAGGCAGCATTCACTTGACGGTCAAACAGGGCAGACCGTTGGTGCAGTACTTGCTCCATTGTTGCCGCTTCAGTAAGGAACTCAGCAACACTCTTAGGGGGACTACGCACCAAACCAGCAAAAAGTTGTTCCTTCACACCACGCATGAGGTGGCGCAACTTTTTTTCCTCTGCCATAGCAGGATCCGCTCGCTTGAAAAGCCGTGTTATGTCCTCAACGTACATCGAGACGGTCTCGTTTGGCATCTGGATGCGTGATTGTAGTGCACGCTCCGCTCGTTCGCGGCGGTCGGGACTCCTGTAGGTCTCCAGAAGGCGACGCTGGAACTCGCGCCAAGATGTCAGAACATCATCCCTGTTCAAAAACCACGTCTTGGCACCGTCCTTCAGGCAAGTGTACACGTTCCGGAGCTTCGCGGCATCATCCCAGTAATTTATCGCTGCGACACGTTCGAACTCACTCAGCCAGTCGTCAACATCTTCATGCTGCTCTCCATGAAAAGGGCTAGGCATGAGCGGGTTCTGGACGGTGCAGTAGATCGGCGTGGAAGGTGTCGGAGCTTGCACGGGATCTTGTGTCGAAGTCATAGTCGCTGCGTCAGTGGTTGGTGTCTCAGGTGGTAGGCCTCGTTGGCGGCGGCTTACTCTGTGAACAGGAGTGTCCACGGGTGCAGGGCTTGTGTTCCGGCTGCTGGACGGGGTCTTGGGCATCGGGTGGATCGTGAGACGTTGTACCCAGCACCTCCACCAGTCTTGTCACGTTTCTTAAGACAAACTTCGTTTATTGGGTTCGTTGAGTCGACTAGCCAAGCAGCAGCTCAGACAAATCGTCTTTGTCTTCTTCCACTCCCGGATCTCACCCAAGCATATCAGGTGGCAAAATTATATATATATATATATATATATATATATATATATATATATATATATATATATATATATAAGGGAAACAAGAGTATACTTAAGGGCTCGTTTCGTGTTTTACATAATATTAATGGGATCTAACAGACAATAATGCCAAGGAAGGTATAGCAGAAGTTATTAGGGCAATTGTAATGTAAATGAGAAGAAACAAAAGTGGGTGAAAAGATAACTTGTTGGGTCGGATCCTGCACAGGGCAAGTTATCTTTTCACGCACTTTTCTTTCTTCTCATTTACATTACAATTGCCCTAATAACTTCTGCTATACCTTCCTTGGCATTATTGTCTGTTAGATCTCAATAATATTGCGTAAAACACGAAAAACGAGCCCTTAAGTATACTCTTGTTTCCCTTATTCATTAACGAGGGTCTCGTACTGGCAGACTTGGTGCCTCTCGGTTGTATTCGGGGGACTATTGGTCAGCTGCCAGTTAAGTAATAAGTTCACGTGCTACGTGACGCCAAACATGCTCATAAAGAGTGTACCACACTCGCCGCCATGGCTACTAGTGGCGCTGACTGACACTCCCACGTTTAAATTGACATAGATACTCAATAAAGTGGCTGGGGGGGATAGCTGTCGTGGTAGCTCAGCGGTAGAGCAATGAACGCGTTATTCGAAGGTCGCAGGTTCGGATCCTGCCCACGGCAAGTTATCTTTTCACCCACTTTTCTTTCTTTTCATTTACATTACAATTGGCCAAATAACTACCCCTATACTATAGCTTCCTTGACATTATTGTCTGTTAGATCTCATATATACATATATATATACATATATATATATACATATATATATATACATATGTATGTATGTATGTATGTATGTATGTGTGTGTATGTATGTATGTATGTGTGTGTGTATGAATGTATGTATGTGTATGTGTGTGTATGTGTGTGTGTGTGTATGAATGTATGCTCAGTAAAGTGAAAAGTTGGGCGAGTTGGTGCTGGTTCATGATGATACGGGGCGCGAAAAAACGACACACAACAGAGAAGAAGTACACAGACGACGCGTCGTCTGTGTACTTCTTCTCTGTTGTGTGTCGTTTTTTCGCGCCCCGTATCATTATGAATGTATGTATGTGTATGTGTATGTATGTATGTATGTATGTATGTATGTATGTATGTATGTATGTATGTATGTATGTATGTATGTATGTATGTATGTATGTATGTATGTATGTATGTATGTATGTATGTATGTATGTATGTATGTATGTATGTATGTATGTATGTGCGTGCGTGTGCGTGTGCGTGTGCGTGTGCGTGTGCGTGTGCG
This sequence comes from Rhipicephalus microplus, assembly GCF_043290135.1. Taxonomy (NCBI): domain Eukaryota; kingdom Metazoa; phylum Arthropoda; class Arachnida; order Ixodida; family Ixodidae; genus Rhipicephalus; species Rhipicephalus microplus. The sequence goes on along the minus strand of NC_134705.1, from coordinate 58,596,461 downwards.
TGCGTGCGTGCGCGTGTGTGTGTGTGTGTGTGTGTGTGTGTGTGTGAAAGTGCAAGATAGAAAAATAGTCGGATCAAAGACGCGCGGAATCAAAGTGCGAAGCGTCAACCACTGAGCCACGGAGGAGCACGTCCTTCAACGTTCAAACGGCAAGCTATTTATACCTCACACTTACCGCTGGTGATGGGCATCTCGTGGGGCGGGGAGGGGCTATCGTGTTTTCATCATTGCCAGTAAGATGGTGAAATGAGCGCGCGTTCACCCCATCGTCAAGACGCGGCGGCGCGCGCTCTTGTATCCCACGCGTACTTCGCACTGCGGAGAGAAGGAGGTGGTCTCATGCACCCTTATCTCGTGATGGGGAGAATTGTACGTCTTGGCTGGCCTTGGGCTTTCACCGAAACGATTCTGTTCTAGTCACCACGCACACAAAGTCACTGGAATTGTTGCACAGTCTTCAATTGTGAAAATAGCGTGCTTTTAAGACACAATGAAGTAAGAACGGAAGCGCTACTTCGCATTTATCTGCACCTGTCAGTACGTTTCATGCGTCATTTGTGTGTGAGAAACGCGGGGCACGTTTCCATCTGCTTGCCATTCAGCGCGTGGCTTTCCAATTTGTTGCTATTGCGTTCATTGCTTCGCCTTTGCGGCAAAGCTGTGACTTTTGTTTTGCTGATATGAGCCAACAACCCGATTTCATGTGACAGTCTCTTGCTGCGATGCAACAGAGACCCCCAAAATATTTTTTTTTAAATGTCAGTGATTATTGCAGCATGCAGTGGCGATTGCAAGCGTACATCACCCGATAGCTGAGTATTGTTACATCGTGGCGACACCCGAGTGGTTACAGGTTTTCACGCAAGGGCGGCTTTTCCTCTAGAGTCTTTATATTGACTCTTTGTTCCGTAGTAGCCCAGCGCCGGTTTTCCTTCTCTGTAGTACAGCAAGAGCGACGCGCTCGCGTGCACATACGCCGCTTCGATTCGATACGTGGCCGCGCCGGTTGCACTGGCGCTCTTCGAGCGCTGCCACGCTAAGCGGGTTTACCCTTGACGACATATTGAGCGCTAAGAGACAGGGACAGGAGAGAGTGGACACCACAATGCGCTAACTTCAACAATTTTTATTTTCAGGAAACGCGAACCTATAAATCCGTGTACAGTGGCGCCACCAGTCTAACCACTAGCCCAGCAGAAAAGCCCTTTCTCGATCTAACAAGTCAACTGACGGTGCACTTACACATGCGTCACCTTTGCGAAAGATAGCATGGGCTTCAATTATCTCTCGCACGTCTTTTTCTTTATGCTTCGCCAGAACACTGCAGGATGCGTACAAGGGTGTGCAACCACATTCCACGCAATGTACTGACAAATGGCCATAATTATTCTTGTTTTTAACATTGAGCTTATGTTCACGAAGACGGTCATTAGGGGTAGTTTATGGGCTTCCTCTGACTTGTGGTGGTATATGTATAGGTCAGACGGGTAGATGCCTTAATGACCGTCTTCGTGAACATAAGCTCAATGTTAAAAACAAGAATAATTATGGCCATTTGTCAGTACATTGCGTGGAATGTGGTTGCACACCCTTGTACGCATCCTGCAGTGTTCTGGCGAAGCATAAAGAAAAAGACGTGCGAGAGATAATTGAAGCCCATGCTATCTTTCGCAAAGGTGACGCATGTGTAAGTGCACCGTCAGTTGACTTGTTAGATCGAGAAAGGGCTTTTCTGCTGGGCTAGTGGTTAGACTGGTGGCGCCACTGTACACGGATTTATAGGTTCGCGTTTCCTGAAAATAAAAATTGTTGAAGTTAGCGCATTGTGGTGTCCACTCTCTCCTGTCCCTGTCTCTTAGCGCTCAATATGTCGTCAAGCTCCCTTTACCAACACGCCCAAAAAATGGCACTGCTAAGGGTTTACCCTATTAGTGGGCACAACTGTACACCACGATACTGCAGCATGATTTACCCGCTGCAGTTATGTAGGTCATTGAGAGTACAGCATACTTGGCCTGCGGCGAGTATGGCTGCCTGTCGAAAGGCAGGTGCGTCTTGATGGCACCGGGCTTGCTCCTGAGGATGGAGCGCTCGGCTCCTCGCATCTCCAGGAAGGGAGTGTTGTCCCAGAACTGCTCACGGTTCCGAGGAGGAACTCCACCACTGTGAAAAAAGAACGAGTTGATCCTGTCGTTATTCACGGCCGAAATAAGGGCAGACATGAGGCGTATAAAATAGGCAATATTATTTAAGTCAATGAAAAGATAAAACATCCAAACATCCACTATATATTCAGTTCATTCCACCCAACTGTACCAGTTATCCCGGTGACCACATCAAATGTCTATTTGCAAAAAAAAAGAAAAACATGCACGCTGATTAGAAAGCTGCTAGTGAATTCCGTGGAGCAAACATTTTTCGGCGACTTGGTAGCCTTACCATATTTTCGGAAAGTCTTCCTAGTCATGTTCATGGAAAAATTGATTCCGATAGTATACATTGTTTCTTCCCTGAAGGTGAAATGTCGTTTAAATGGTTCCTCACACTTAGCCTAACCGCAACTGCACAGCGACGAAGATAAAAAAAAAATGGCAGCATATCCACGGAGTGAATGATGGAGAGCGGGGCGAAGCATTCGTCCGTCTATGCGTCCGTCTGTGTGACCGTCCATGCGTCTGTTCGTGCGCCCGTCCCTGCGTCCGTTCATGCGTCCATCCATGCATCTGTCTGTGTGTCCGTTCGTCCATCTATTGAACACTCCAAGTCCCACCATCTCGCATCTTTTTATCATATATTCCCCATATAGAAGCACCGCCATTCAGTGGACATTCCAAGGACTAAACGAGAGGTGGCACACGCACACTTTCTTACGGCTTGCGCTTCGGGTCTACTTCCCACCTTCAACCACCTTGAGTTCATGGTATATACTAGTACACTGTATTCATGGCACTGCGGCCCAACGCTCGCTAAACCTTTCTAAAACCATGGAGGTTACGCCCAGCGAGTATAACGTAGCAACGTTTTCCTGTCAGATAGTGCTCAATGTACATGCCAGTGGCTGATAATGGGGATCGCAGCATGCGCGTTGACTAAAAGCCGAATGCTCCCATCTCTCATTCCCCATTAGCAGCCATTGGCATGTACATTGAGCACTATTTTTTATTGTTAAACAACGCACAGAAGAAATCTCTCACCGGCACCACCTTGGAGGTCAAATGTTATACCTATTTCGGGTATGTGCCACTGGTGGTTTCGTACTATGAGGGACGCACAAGCCACGCCTTAAGGAGCTTCGCCCCTAAAAGGCAGAGGCCGCGAAAGAGAGGGGGACAGAAAAGAAGAAAAAGCATGGCTACTGTGCAGCATCAATAAATTCTGAAAATATCCTTTTCCATGGGGCTTCTTCTCTAGGCCACAGCAACAGCAGCGTCTGCGTAGCAGTTTGCGAATTTCCCAGAGACACACGAAGATTTGCTTGTTCATTTTCCTTCTTTTTTAACTAATGAAATTCTAGTTCTTTGGAGTTACCACCTATTTATCTCCTTAAATTATTAGTTATTTACCTACTTTGTTCGTAAGTCACTTTATAATTATCCACTCTTATATTTTCTAAATGACTGAATGATTATTTTTTATTGAACAAAATTTAAAAACTCGTTTTTTTCATAACCGCTGGTTTAATGGCCAATCCCACACAGTGGGTACGAGCCAGATTTGTAGATACACGCTAAAAGTGGCAACCGGCTCGAACATGTACGGATGTAAAGCGAAGCCGGTCCGACTTTCATAGCTCGCCATTCTCGCAGCAAATGCTTCATTTCAACACAAACACGGCATTGACAGCCGGCGAGCGCAGTCGGCTGTCCTCACCTTCCTGACAGTGTCGTCATGGAGCTTCGACCAATTACAGCGGCGGCGAGACTAGCGATGGCGGCCGCGCAGCCTATTGCTTGTTGTCGGCAAAATAAAATTATTTTCGCTCATTTATGCAAATTTTCAACTTTATTTTAGAGTTCGCCGCACAAAATTGCGTATCAGGACACCATAATCTCGCTTAAAAAAAGCGTTTCAGTGTCCCTTTAATGAGCCTGGTGGAGAGGTCAGCCTCGAAAGTGGGTTTCTAGCCTGTTACTTCTCGGGGGGTAAGGGAAAACGTAAATAAAGAGATGCACGACGACAGGTGACTATGGTACGGCGCAATATCTCTGCACGCCCTGTCCCCTGCGGGACAACACATTGCGATAAGTAGCGAGTCACTGGGAGTGGCAAGGGAATACGTCTATTTACGACAGGTGGTGACCACGGAACCGAACTATGGTGAGATTCAAGTATGTGAAAAAAAATGTAGCGGTGAAGCACATTTGGCAGGCATTTTGATATCATGAATAGTTTAGTCTGCCACTATCACACAAGAGAAATAGTGTACGTAACAGCTGCATCTTACCGGTACTTACCGATGGAGAAGAAACGTGGATGCTTAGAAATAGATTTCAACTTAAATTGTGGATGACACAGCGAGCAGTGGGAACAAGAATGATAGAAGTAACTTGAAATGACAAGATGAGAACCAGAAGAAACGCGCATGCGCAGAGCACGTACGCGTAGGCAAGATAACTGCTGGCCTTTAAGAGCAACAGACTTGATTCCAAGAGAAGTAAACACGCGAGGGAGGGGCAGAAAGTTAGCTGGGTATAAGGGATGAAGAAGTTCACAGGTGGTCACAGCGATCGCATGGCTGGGTTGATGATGCTACCCAGTCACGCTGATGATGATACACAAAAGTTCTGTGTGTGCCAAATAAGAAATGGGCCGTCTATAAGCCCTGTTTTCTGACCAATGAAACAATGTCAGTAAGCCTATGCATATCAGTACAATGGAATAAAAAAATTGTTTTACGAAGAACATGAACGCACGATGTCTGCGTGTAGATAAGGCACACCGACACGAGGCATTGTAGTATTCAGTGATTTGCCTGTTTCTTCTATATATGTAGCCATTCGACATTCAGCATAGGGTGTGTGCAGATTCTCAAGTTATCATGCAATTCTCACGCCTCTCACTGTGGCCCTAGAGGCATTGAGAATCCTTCAATTAAGGGCACTGCTGGGCGCATAGACGTGTGATCACCATTTTCCGTCGACGAGCAACATGAACTTTTCTGTCATAAGAAATGTTTAGGGTAAGAAAGAAAAGGGTGAGCTAGTTGGTAGATATTCATGTTCAAAGACAGGGCTCGAAAACTCGAACACAAGATGAACGCCAAGACAAGCGCCAGCACACAGCAAGGACAACACACGGCATTCGCGCTGTCCTGCATGACTTCTCTCTCGTGTCCCTTTTAGGGGCGAAGCTCCTTAGAGCGTGGGCTGTGCGTCCCCTGTAGCCTGTATGTAGCCACCTCTAGTTTAGTTCTTGCAGTGTTCACTAGATGGCGGTACCGTCCCCTGTATGTAGCCACCTCTAGTTTAGTTCTTGCAGTGTTCACTAGATGGCGGTACCGTCTCCTGTATGTAGCCACCTCTCGTTTAGTTCTTGTAGTGTTTACTAGATGGTGGTACTTGTAGCTGATGATGAAAAGATGCAACATGTTATAAACTAGAAAGCGGTACTTGTAGTTGATGAAAGACGCGAGATCTTATAAAATAGGAATGATGTCACATATGGCGCGTGTCATTGGTTGAAGGCAATCGTTCGATTTAGTGCGGAGAATATGCAGCCATCAAACTCTTTGACTCTGGAATCGTCCTCATGACCATGTACCTCGCACCCAACCTGTCGACCGGGAACATCAAGACATTCATAGACACTGCGTTACGAAATTATGAGAACAAATACAAGAATGGACCATTTGTACTACTTGGAGACTTTAACGTGGCTATCATAGACAATAATTGGCTTATCCAACATATGGCTTCTAGATATGCACTCAGACGTATATCGTTTGACCATATGAAACCTATCACGATCCGAGGAACATGCATAGACCTAGTATTTGCAAATTGCCCACTGCAACCCATACAGGAACCGCTCTCCCTTCATTTCACAGACCATAAAGCCGTCATAATGAAGGGACATTGCAAGCCATCCATCGTCTAAGAAAAAATAAAAGTTGATTTGTGTATATACACACACAGCGTTTCTCACGTCTTTACATGATGATCGACTGGGCGAGGCGAATTACACGGAAGATTCACAGTTTACCGATGAATCCCTCCGGAGCTTCACCCATTCATCATCATTCACCCCGTGAATATGCCGTAATTTTTTTGCACGCCCCGTCACTTAGCATACTAATGTATCTGTCTATATTCTACACAGGTCGAACGAAGCGTCACCGCGCTAGTGGGATTAGTGAGTGTGTCTCATGTACCTGTATATGTTGTAGACGATGTACTGCAGCCAGGTGGTTCCACACTTGGGGTAGCTGACGACGAACACGTCACCTGGCAGCGGCTCGTAGGCGAGAGCCGATCGAACGCACTGCTCGGGAAAATAGTGGCTCCAGAGCATGCCCTCGATCACGCGAGTCAGTGGCCGCACCGACATCTACGCAGAAAAAGGGAGAAGTTGTAAGGCAAGAGCAGAAGAAGTCGCATTCTCGGTACATGTAAGACTAGTTGGGTGTATTACAGGAAAACCATCAGAATAACGTATGCTGACGGGCTGGTTGGTGCATAGCTGTAATGGAAATGGTAGGCACAGAACGAAGACGATCGTATACGATAAAGACGTACGAGCGCGCATTCGTTGCTTACTTTAATTCAAGCAAAACTGCGATTCGGCCTAGTTGGAACATATCCATCTTAAAATTTTTGCGCAAACACAGAGGGACACAGAAAGGAAGACAAACGGGCGCCTGTTTGTCTTCCTTTCTGTGTCCCTGTGTGCTTGCGCGAAAATTTCCAGATGCCTTTAATTCAACCAGTGTTCAGCTTCCGAAACTCCCACGCAATATACGCTCACAGGCTCTGCTGAAGAACTTCACAAATGTTTGAGCGTGCCACGCCAAGGTGAAATCTCTGGCCGTGTCGTGCAATTATCACGGGTTGAGTAAACTAGTGAAGTGCACTAGTGAGCGCAAATGAGAAATTGTCCGCGTTTTTAATGTTGAAACTTACAAAGCGCAGACGCCATTTGGGACCATCGTGATAATAAATAATGCAAGGAAGCCATTGGTTAGTCGATACCCAATGAAACAGTTTAACACTCTTGAGATGGATGACTACTTATTGCAAAGAATTCTGGTGACATAAGTTCGTTTCTTGATTACATCAACATTCATGACATCTTTCTGCATCGACGACGAAGTTTTTCAGTCTTTACCACACAGGGCGTTACTTATGAGAGTCCCGCCGTGCACAGAAAAGAATGGGTCTGTGTCCTTTATCAACAATGCTGGGGTTCCGGGGCATAGTTTTCTAGCTTTGCTGCAACTTTATCATGGGGCATTGGTAATTTCTTTTCAAGATGAGTTGTTTGTACAAAAGGAAGTTATTTGTATAGATTCGCGTGTGGCACCTGTGTTGTGCAATATCTTCTTAGCAGACAATGACCTAGAGCTGGAAACCGGCTTGCCTAAGGACAAGGGTTGTATACGCACAGTTAGATCTGTCGACTTTTTTTTGTTTAAAAACAAAAGCAAGATAAGGCCTATTCAGCACGTGTCACAATGTTTTTCAATGCTTTTCAAGTACTTGGACAAGGGCTCAAGTTTACCGACGAGCTTCTTGTTAATGACAAGCTGCAGTTTTTAGATAACTTTAGGCTCTAGGAAACCACGTGTGTTGGATGTACTATCGGTGTCAAATAACACCCGAACAGCGGCAAGCATTAGCGATGGTACAGTCCGTGCCATCCGGTCATCACCGTGGACATGTCAAATCGGAGGGCTGCTCAGCGGTCCGGGGTGATGGCACGCGGCAATATGCGATTCGCAAGGCTTACCGCTGTTCGGGTTTCATTTCACGCCGACGTACAGTCGCCCTCAACATGACATGAAACACGGGAGCGCATGCATGACCTCACCAGTTCAAAGGTTGCGCGTGACTTTCAAACGTGCTTTTATTAGGGGCGAAGTTCCTCTTGTTCTAACCTTGTACTGCGTCAGGCGTAACCGGCAGTATCAGACAAACAGTCAAACAGGTGGATGGACGTACGGACAGAAGGACGCACACATGAACGGAGGGGATGGATGGACAGACAAACAGACTGACAGACAGACGCTTCGACCCACTCAACATCATTCACCCCGTGGTTATGCTGTACTTTTTTTTTATTTCATCAGCTGAATAATATTTTATTTGGGATTATACCGAAATGAGAGCAACACATTTTGTTATGAAAATAAGGACTAGCGAAAACCATGCGCAATCTTTGAACTCAAAGTGGCCAAATATTGCAACATGGTGGCCAAACCCGCTCTGGTGAGGGAGTGCATAACCGGCTGTGGTCGCCAGTGAGGCTGCACCCTAAAGCTTTTTTCTTTCTTTTTATGCAAATTTCATCATGACACGTTTTTTTAATCCGCTAAGAAGTTATCCGACAGTGGGATCGGAACCACAGACCTTTTGCATGCGAGGCTCATGTTTTACCTCTAAGTAGGCATTGTGCCGTACTTTCTTACCACTCGTTCTACAATGACTACGGATCAGCTCTAAGCTTGACCTTCGTCATAGCTCGGGTGGCCTTCCTGTAACCCTATGAAACTCAATATTTCTCCTCGGAAGGAACAGTCGACTTCACTGCGCTGTTTGAGACGCTTAGACGTAACTTAGAAAGCAGTTTTCAGGTCTTCTCCTACGTTGACCCTACCTCCTATGGAATATTACCCTGGTTTTGAATTCAGGCGAAGGAAAAATCACCTTCACCTAACTGGGGGTGCTTGCCCGCAATACTTGAAGTGCTACCACGTTACTTACATCACGGGTATGTACTTCTGTGTGTCTCTACTCTGTGCGCGTTGGCGTGTTCAGGATCGATGCCTCAAGGGAGATTTCTTGGGTTGAACCACCCCTCATTGAACTGTGAATTTATGCATCATATGGACTTAAATATGCCAAAATTATGTTTTTTTCGAGGCACATGGTCTTTAAACATAGGTTTACAGCGTTAGTTTACTTTGATATACAGGTCAATTTCCAGCAGATTAAAGGCGGTGATAATGGTTAGTACCATTTTTTTCAGATGATTCTTCCTTTACCTTCAGGCATGAAGCACGCCTAATGCGTGAAATGAAGCTTGACGTAAAGGGCGTAAGAAGCCTGAAAGCTGTGAAGGCAGAACTGTGCATAGGCGAAAATCAGATGTTTGCATTGAGGGACAAGGAAGGCAAGGTGACAACCGATATGAATGGGATAGTTAAGGTTGCGGAGAAGTTTTATGGAGATATGTACAGCAGCCGAGACCACCAGTTTGATATCGTAATCAGTAATAGCCGAGAGGAATCTGGCATCCTTCCAGTAACGACAGGGGAAATAAAGAAGGCCCCAGAGGTCTTTCGAAGAGGCAAACCCGCTGGTGGGGATAATGTGATATCAGGCCTGTTGAAGAAGGTGGAGAGATTCTGTTAGAATATCTGGCCACCCTATATACGAGGTGTCTCTTGACGGGACGGTTACCACAATCTTGGAAGATAGCCAACATCATCATCCATAAGAAAGGGGATTGAGAGGACTTGAAAAATTGCAGTCAGATCAGCTTACTGTCCGTTGTCAGCAAGCTATTAACAAAAATATTAGCCAGTGCAATTAATACGTCATTTGAGTTCGATTAACAAAACAACCCAGCAGTATTTCGTTCAGGCTACTCAAGAATAGACCATATTCAGACTATTATTCAGGTGACGGGGAAATGCTCAGAATACACCCAACCACTATACATACATAGCCTTGATAGAATACAAGAAGGCATTTGATTCGGTGGAGACTTCAGTAGTCATGCATCATCGAAGCCTATGTAGTAATACTTGTAGTGAGAGGGAGACAGAAATTTGGGTGGGAAGATGAGATTAAGAAGTCTGCACGTATAAAGTGGCAGCACAGAACATGGGTCGGGTTTGATTGGGAAAACATGGGCGAGGCCTTTGCCCTGCAGTGGGTGTAGTCAAGCTGATGATGATAAAAATGAAGACATGTTATTGGAGCTGCAAGTTTATTCAGAAAAACGACTAATATTTATTTCAGATTTCGGTAGTGCTCGTAATCACCGCCTTCACGTCTGCTGGAGTGGTTCATAAAATTCTTTCACTGAAAAAAAATGTAAAAGCACTCAGTATGATGTGGTGTCTGAAAACATCACAATTCAGTTGAAATCGAAGCCGAAACTTTTGATTACTGTACAACGACTTCAGCTGTTATCCCTCTTCGTCTTGTTGAAGCCTCCATTAGTTTCTTTCGGCTCGATGACACATATGCTAAGATAGCGACTGTGTTCTGCAGCTGAGGATTGGTGGCTTGTGGGTTAGTTAGTATTGCATCATGAAAGGCTACAACGCACATATACAGGTATGAAGGACAAACACAAAACAGCGCATCGACACACACGTATTCAGGTATCAGTTGTAGTTCAGTATGTCCTGTGCAGTAGCGTAAATCCAGTAAAATTGAAATGTGAGGACTCAATGATGTCATAGCTACCGCATTTTTTTAAAATATGGGTTGTATTTTCACTTACGCGAGCATCAAATCCTGCTTTGAAATAAAACTGAAAAGCAGCCATAGGGTCTGTGCTCGAGTGATTACATTGTTCTATTTGTTTCTCTTAAGATTGGTCGAGTGGCTTTTGCGATTTCCATTGTCGCACGCAGCTGAGGGGCATTCAACACATTTAAAACACATGCTAAAACAACACGCGAACAAATATTCAGCCTTTCAGAAATCTTGAATGCGCTCTACTTGACTGTCAAGTAATTAAAATGTATGTTGTTCTAAAGCTGAACCTCAGGGGAGCGATGGACACTTGCGACGCAAAGCGCCACTGCTCTTCCTTTTTTCACTTCGCGCAGAATATTGCCGATAGTCTTGTTAACAAGACCGAATTTCTCCCCAGTGGGTGACCCCTCTTCCCAGCCTGAACGCAAGGGGGGGGGGGGCACGTACCCCCTCACTGCTCCGTGATTTACGCCTATGGTCTTGTGTGTCGTTTTTTCATCCAGGTTTATGTGCGCTGTAGCCTTTCGCGATACTTTGCTTAGACAAACTTTGTTCCCTGAAAAGTTCACTCAACCATGCCACCATTGATAACAAACTGCGCGACCCGCTTCCAGGGCCTTGGTTTTTATTGCTCAAACGGTCAATCTGCGCACTCCACATGCCTGTTGAGCTTATCTAGACGTGCAATCAACACTCAGGCCCTCGTGCGCTTTATGTGGACGACGCCACACGTTGGCTGACAGCGCCAAACTACGACGATGCGTTTCCGGAAATAAACACTTTCACTTTCCCGTGAATGCGTTAACAGCGGAGGGGAAACTTAGCAGAAGCAAGAAATTAATGTCGCCGTGAAATTCGCACCAATCACAGCCTGTTCAACCAATGTAAGGTCCAGCACTGCCCACTGATCATCGAAAGAGCACCTTCGGTTATAATAGTCAACGTTCAAAGGAAGAAACAGGAAGGAAAGGAAAGGCAGGGATGTTATCCAGTCTAGAGCGACCGGTATGCTGCCCTACACTGGGGATAGGGATGAGGGAGTTTCAAAGATGGAGAAAAAAATGAGAGAAAGGAGAGCTCACACACGCGTTGGGTTCACAAGTGCTGATGACTTGGAATATGTTGACGCACACTAACTGACGAAAGTCCGAAAAGACGCGGTTTTAGTCCTCTGGAGTTGCACTGAATGATGGATGCTTCCTTGACTTCTTAGAAATGATGGTGATCGTTAGCCATATTTCTACTCGAGCGATATAAGTACTGGGCTTAAGGCGTCCAGTACTTTCAGAGCGCTTCGAGCAGACGTTGTCTTCATGTCCAACAAGGTCTCCCGGATGGCATCCATGAGAGAACAAAGCATAGTTATGACTTTGCCATTTTTAATATGTGTGTCATCAGTGGTTGGTGAAGACCCTGAGAGGGCGTGGTCTGCTGACGTTCTATGGTTAGCGGATGATTTGGAAGAATAGGCCATTGCTCTGTAGAGATAGTCCTCTCCGAAGTCTTTGAATTTGTCGGTCCTGTTGTGGTTTGACTTAATGGTGCTTTAGTAGAGGTGGCTGTCGTTTCGAGCTTCCGCAGTCTTTGAGGTCAAACGAAGGCACCGACGCCGCTGCCGACGCCGGACTGTTTCGGCAACATCCCTGTGGGTCGAATTGTCTGTGACCATTTGCTTAAGCACCGTGCGTTACTTCTTAATTCGAGGGCAGCCTTTCGATGAGGCAGTGTGTGAGCCATTACAGTTACCGCATTTAAGAAATGCAGACTGACACGCATCTTCCGAATGGGGCTCTGCGCACCGGGGGCACCGTAGCGAGTTCGGGCATACGCCCTTGACGAGACATAGCTTAAAGCGCTGGTGGCATTAAAGTGGTCTTTGCACAAAAGGCTGAAAAGGATGTCAACAATGTCCCACTTTGACATGGGATGGTGTGCAATCGCCTTTGAAGACCAGTTTCACACATCGTGACTTCCCAAGGTGGTGTACCTGAGTGATGACAGTACCCTCATTCGCCGGTTTGATGAGAGTAAGCAAGTCAGCGTGGGGAATCGCGATGTCTACATCGTATATCACACCAGCTATAGGTGAGTTGTCAATCGGTGTAAAGGGCCGCACTTTGCTGCTATTGTCACAGGAAGACGCAATAACCAAGCAAGCTAAATATAACTTAACGTTGTATAGATATGACAGTACTTTTTTTTAGCTGCTTGAGGAGTGCACCTCCTCGTCACCAACCAAAAATATCATACAGAGATGACACCCACTTCTTTGTGTTGTGATAACAATTGTATGCAATTCTAATTTGCCCTTTTTTGACGTTGTCTTTCATCTTGACGCACGATTTTTTTTTCAACGAACAACGCTCCGGAATCTAAGTTTGCGTGGATACTGCGCAAAAGTATTACGTTGGCGGCGAGGGCGAGGGGTGTAAGGACAAGACAATAAGAATAAAAATATCTGTGGTTTCATGTTCCAAAACCGCGATATGATTGTGAGGGACGATGTTGTGGAACAATCCGCAAATTTCGACTATCCGGTCTTCTCTAACGTGCACTCACATCGCACAGAACACAGACCTCTACTATTTCACCGCTAGTAAAATGTGACCGCCACGGCCGTGATCGAACCAGCGACTGTTGGGTGCAATGACATGACTGTGGGTGCATTCACGCAAGGAGATTGATTTGTTGATTTGTGGTGTTTGACGTCCCAAAAACCACCATATGATTATGAGAGACGCCGTAGTGGAGGGCTCCGGAAATTTCGACCACCTAGGGTTCTTTAACGATTCACGCAAAGAGCATCAATATTGCTTCTTTTTTTTTAAATTACGGTGTTAGGCTTCGATATAGAATGAAGCTTAACTAATGAAACAGTCGATCCGGCCAGATCCAGCGCCTAGCACTTTCAGCCCTTGAGTGTATTACTTCAAAATTACGGGTTCCACGAGGACATTACTCATTGCGTCTCTGTGTCGCGTACGGGGACCCGCTTCCTGTACTAACAGAGAAACTGGTAGTGACCCAACCAGCACAGGTGATCACTCATATGCTCTGTGATTCTATTTTTATTGGCAATGTAACTATACTGCATCCTATATAAATCTTGGAAACGTCATTGTTTCCGTTTGGGCGTCCCGTTAACAAGCCATAGTAGGTAAGTAGCTCACTGCGCAGTTTTGCACAAAATTAACAAAAATACGTTAATTAACATGTCAGCTATTGCATTCAAATGACTAATACTTCACGTGGCCATTTAACAAGTAAACATTTAATAAGTAACCTCCTGTAATAACTCTGTCAATCAATATTCATTGTGCGCTATAGCTGATTGCAGTTCTAAATAATAGAGCATTGCTTTCCAGAGCATGCAAGATAACGACGCGACATGTCAAGGCTTTAAACTCCCGGAATCGCACCATGACACGAGAACTATCGTATGAGCTTCTCGATAAAGTGTACAAATCGAGTGCGTGTCGTCGACTAATAATCAGTAACAGTGTAACACAAGAAACAACAGACTTGTTTTCCTGTTGCTTTGTACCGTTTTCGTTCGACTCGTTTGACTGCGTCCTTTATTACGTAAATTCATTTGTTTACATTTTTGTTAAGTTCATGTGTGCAATAAAAAACGCGGCAAGGCACACCGAAGTTAGCAACCTTTCAATTCTATACAAGTCGCGTTTTTATTATAGTTCAATTTCTTGTGGTAGATATGAGGAAATCTTGTCTAATATTAACAGTATTTCGTATTAAGATAAACAAAAAAATCTTTCGACTTTTTATACAACGCCTACAGTTCTAACTACCGCCTTTTAACAATGGTTTGGCGCGCTGGGAATGTTTTCTTTGTTGTTTTTGCAAATATTTTTTTTAGTTTTCTGCAGTTTGACTACCCTTGAATTGCATACAAAACAACTCGAAAAAATTGGCAGATCCCGCGTACCGTGGGAATGGATGATAGCGAAGCACAAATGAAAAATATTGATATGTCACTTTAAAATAACCACAACCTTCTGAGGCGGATAAACGTAGTGCACACTAAACACAATTAGAAATGTTATGCGCCCTCACGTATTTGGATTAGATGCAAGTAAGTTGTTTATAGTCGCGTAAGGACGACACGACTAACGTTTGTAATACCAGCACCAGTAGAGGTCGGCATGTAAATTATGCCGTATACATGACTTCCATGCCGCGATTATCATGTCTGCACCTGACGTTTGTGTCAGACACCCCACCACGCAGAAATCCCAGCTGCGGCGGCTGCATTTACGATGGAGGCGAAAATGCTGTAGGCCCATGTGCTCAGATTTTGGTGCACGTTAGAGAGCCTCCAGGTAGCCGAAATTTCTGGAACCCTCCACTACAGCGTCTCTCATAATCATATGCTAGTTTTGGGACGTTAAACCTCACATATCATCACCTGACACTTGTGTTCCTCGTCCACTCATGTCAAGTAATACAAAACTTGGTATATGTGAAGCTAGTGAAACGGCTGCGAGTGCGCTATGAGCGTAGCACGGAGTCATGTTTTACATGACACGCATATCATGATCATAATGTTTGGACGTGTCATTTACCTTCATCATTCATATCACGTTATTTGGTATATGTGAATATAGCGAAACAGCTGCAAGCGCACCGCGAGCATGGCGTGTAGTCATGACTTACATGACATGCTCGTCATGATTTCCACGTTACGGCCTATCACTTATGTTTACCGTGCAGTCATGTCATACCACACCCATTTTGGGATATATCATGTGGACGAAACCACTGCAAGACTATATAAGGACCATGATGTGCAAATCATGGCATTCATTACAAACATATCATGTCACGACTTGTTATTTATGCTCGTCTACAATCCCGTTAAGCCATGGCAATTTTCGTATATATGCCATTGTCGAAATGACCTCTCAAATTGTGACGGAGAAAAACGATAAGCGATGATACCACGAGGGAGCAAGGCGAGTACGAAAACTGGTATTTTAGATTTGATTCGAAATTTTAAGTTTTTTGAACATATCGCTTAGTAGGCTAGAAATGAATTTTGTTTTTTTTTTCTTTATTAACTGCACTATTTGCGAGGAAAGAAATAGAGAACTTATTTCATTCGGAGGGACCGATATCACGCCCTGTCGTTTTTGAAAGTTCACGAAAATATGATTCCGCCGGTATTAGCCTTACAAAGGGGACGTTTCGAGCATAAAATGTGCTCAAAACGGTTAGTGAACTATAGAGCTGTTTGAAGCTTGTGGATAAAAGGAGGTGGTTTTCAAAAGATGTCTAAATATGAAACATCAATAAAATTGCTGTGTGAGAATTTTCGCCTCCTAAATTTATTCAGCTAGCGTTTCTAAACTTTGTGACCAATGGAATTATAACGTTTTTAATATATTATCCTAATATTCTTCCTTTGCCGTGAGTAACTATATTCGTAAATGACCATAAACTTACATTTCAGGCGACAGCTAACACTCTTGAGAAATGGTTGCTTAAAAAATTAGTCTTCAATTTTTTTCTTAAAAGCCCGCATACAGACCCTCGCAGACCATGCAAAAATAATATAAACAATCACATTGCATTATTTTGTTTGTTGCGAAAGTATTGTGGGTAGAAGGCAACTTTTTGAAGACGCAGTGTGGCATTAAAACTACGAGAAACCGGAATAAAATAAAGTGGGTATGGGCTGAAGAAGAAGAAGAAGCCGACCAGTGCGGGCGTTAGAACATCGGCTTCCGCTAGCTTCAATGATTGTGTGCGGTTTGCCGCCTACAATCACCGTGATTTGCGCACCAACGTACGCACCAAGTTACGAGAATTCCGTGGACACCGTATTTATTTCGGTGGGTGGACTCTTTCTCTACTTTTGGCCTTCTGAAGTGCTTACGCCGCCGCTGCCTCGCTACCCCTAGCGGGCTAAGCCTTGCTCCGGTGAGCCAAGGTGGGTAGGCTTGGGCCTATCCCGCAAGTTTACCCCGTTCATCATGGAAATCGTCGAGGGCGAAGCAATATCGCCTGAAGAAGCGAATGGCCCAGGCTGGATTACGGCGTACAACCGTAAGCCAAGCAAGAGCAAAGCTAACCAATCCCAAGACGCAAGACCAACAAGTACGCGAGGGAGACGTAGGGACGGCGGCCGCACCGCCGAACCGAGAAGCGCGTACCAACGCCTCGTCGCTACCTCAAGACTCCCTCAACTTCCGAGGGACACATTTCGCATAATCGTAAGGCCCCGAGATGGCCTCAACGTGGCTAAAATCACGCCGGTGCAGTTTGAGCAAGCCCTGGCGATGGCCGCCGCCCTGGCTCCTCAAGACCTCATGGAAGACTCTATATGCCCAAATGTCACCCAGAACATTTTTGTAGTGTGTACCCCAATCGAACGAAACGCACGAGCTTATACCACGGTACAGCAACTACGTCTGCGAGACACTCTGTACCGAGTTGCTGTATATCCGGCTCCACCCGATAACACGTGCAAAGGCGTCATCCGAGGCATTGACATTGACCTCACCGATACCCAGCTCCGAGAACTGATCGTCACAAAGCGCAACCCGAGTGCCCTGGAGGTGAAACGCATCAAGAACACCACAGCCGTCACCATCCTGTTCCAAGGAATGCAAGTTCCCAATTATGTATACTGCGGGGCGAGCATAGTTCGATGCACGCTTTTCCGCAGACACACGGAAGTTTGTTACAACTGCGGCAGCCTCGGCCATCGTGCAGACGTTTGCCCTAATCCTAACACAACGTGGTGCCGAAAGTGCGGACTCAAAACCCCACCCGAAAACCACCAATGTAAGCCCCACTGCACCCTCTGCGGTGGACCACACCCCACTGCCGATAAGGACTGCAAACGTAAATTTCAAGTTCCGTACATCGTACGCCAACGACGACGCCGACGCCGTCGACGCGGTCGTAGCCGCTCCCGAGGATCGAGTGGAGCCAGCTCCCGCGATTCCAGCGCCACCTCGAGCACCTATGCGACATCCAGGCGAAGCCGCTCCCTCACACCGACAGCGAGACGTCGCAGTGCCCAGCGCAGCCACTCCCGCTCCAGGAGACACTCCCCATCTCGCCAGGCTGAGCTGACATGGGCGGACCGAGTCCAAGGGAAGAAACCACCGCTACGGAGCACGCCGCCAGTCACAAAGGTAACGCGGCCCTCATTGCCAGAGCATGAAAGCGAGGTAGTTACAACTCTACGAGCAGAACTAGCAGGTCTTCGGGCAACCATACAACAGCTCACCACACAACTAAATGAGGCGAGGCACCAAATACAAACTCTCACAGCTCCTAAAGATCCCCCCTCATCCACTGTAGATGTTAGCAAACCTAAACGCAGAGCCCCACCACTCCGCGAAGCGGACACGAATGACAGCGACTCACCAGAAGACACTCTAAACGAAATCTTACGTCTCACGCGAGAAAACCACGATAACATCGACACGCTGTCACGCCGGGTGGAAGCACTAGAGCAAAAAGCCACCATAAAAGCTAAAACCAAAGCCAGAACAGTAGTTTCTGTGGATCCTACGGCAATTCTGCCTGGGCCACCAAATTCAATGTAATCATCATGGCTTCCACAACCCAAAACACGTTAGAAATTTGGCAGTGGAATTGCGCTAGCTTCGCGACCCGTAAAACCCCACTGCTGCAGTACATTAAAGCGCAACCCAAGAAGCCACACGTAATATTACTGCAGGAGACCCTTTGTGATACTCTCACATTATCGGGTTACCACCCCATCTCACAACGAGGGGATACCAAGAGAGGTATAGCCACGCTGATTAGCAAGAAATTTGCTCACATAGTACATGAGGTATTACCCACCCGCAGCCGCCTGGAAGCGATACTCGTCGAACTCGTACCAAACCGTTTTTTAAAACAAAGCGTTTTTATCCTTAACGTTTACAGCTCCCCGTCAGACTACAGACAGTCCTTCCATGCGCTCTTAACTAAAGCCACAACGCTCGCGCGAAACTCTCCGCTTGTTATAGCAGGCGACTTCAATGCCCCCCACCCGTCATGGGGTTACCCCCAGGCAACGGCTAAAGGCACTAACCTCACGCGAGCAATTGACGACTTGTCCCTCACACTCATCACAGATCACCGATTCCCTACGAGACTTGGAACATCGGTACAACGCGACACTACGCCGGACTTGGTATTTACCCGTAACGTAACAGGCCACACCTGGACCAATACGCAGGAAAACCTGGGCAGCGATCACTTCATCATACGAACCGAACTACCCAACGCATCAGCTCCACCCCGTACATTCACGCTAACGGACTGGGATGCCTTCCGCACCCTCCGCAAAAACAACACAAAGGAATACAACACATTCATCGAACTACTCACCTCACTTCAGGAAGACATAGCCAAAACAACGAAAACAATACAAACAGAACTCGAGGTCCCGAGAATGGACCCACATCTGGCACATTTGCTCGAGGCAAAAGCGTCAATACTCGCGCGCTGGAAAACACAACGACTAAACAGACGCTTACGAAAACGTCTATCAATACTGAACCAAGACATTGCCAAATATTGCACGGAGCTCACACGACTCCAATGGCATGAACTCTGCTCAGCGGTCGACGGCCGCATGCGAACTGGGGGTAAATGGAACCTCCTAAAATACATGCTGGACGACTGCGAAACAAAAAACAACCAGAGTCATGCAATAGACCGGCTCCTACACTCGCACAAAAAGATGGGAGGAACAAACTCATCCTTTCTTGAAGAAATCTCCAAACGTCACCTCCCCTTAAACACAGCACAACCCACCGACTACCCAGAAATAGAATGCGAAACGATACCCGAACTCGACGAACCCTTCACGGAGTCAGAAATTCGGGAGGCATTACACAACCTCAACAGCAGATCAGCCCCCGGTCCTGACAAGGTAACCAACCGCCTGTTGCGAAATTTAGACGACCAAGCCATCACACTACTCACAAAAGACATTAATTACATGTGGGAAACTGGCCAGGTACCTGAACAATGGCGCACGGCCACGGTAATCCTTCTCTCAAAGCCAGGTAAACCACTCAACTTCGACAATCTACGCCCGATTTCCCTAACCTCATGCATAGGAAAAGCAGCTGAACATGTCATCCTAAATCGTGTATCGCGCTACATAGAGGATCACGAACTCTTTCCGTTCAACATGGTCGGGTTCCGTCCGCACCTTTCAACACAAGACGTCATGCTATTACTAAAGAAACAGATCTTCGACTCAAAAACGAGAGATGTTCGTGGCAATCTCGCCCTAGACCTCACTAAAGCATTCGACAGCGTCTCACACCGCTTTATACTGGAATCCATTGCCAGCCTTGGTCTCGGTAAAAGATTCCAGGCGTACATTCGTTCTTTTCTGCAAAATCGAAAAGCTCAGCTGCATTTATCGCAACTTACATCCGACACTTACACATTAGGTTCCAACGGGACACCACAAGGGGCAGTCATTTCTCCACTCCTTTTTAACATAGTAATGAAGGGACTATCTGACAAACTCCGCGAGATCCCAAACATAAACCATGCTATATACGCAGATGACATCACCATCTGGTGCCCGGGAGGCTCATTGGCGGAGTTGGAGCAAGCCCTTCAAACTGCTCTCAATACCACAGAAGCCTACTTAAAAAACACTGGACTTCGTTTGTCGCCCACAAAATCAGAGTTGCTACTGTACCGGCAATCTCGCCAAGGCGTTCGTAACTTAACACCCTTAGGTGATCTACCCATAGCGCTACACGCCAAAGATGGGCAGCGAATACCCCGCGTGGACTCCATACGCATTCTCGGCCTCCTCGTCGAGGCCACTGGCTGTCATGCAAGAACAATTAAACATATCACAGCTAAAACCGAGAACATGCTCCGACTCATTCAGCGAGTCTCGGGTCGTAGACGAGGCCTTGGAGAGGCCAACCTTCTGCGCATATACCACGCGTTCCTAATGAGTCACATCAATTACGTCGCCTCTGCCCACAACTGGACGAAGGTAGAAAAGACGAAACTAAACACACTCATGCGCAAAAGCATTAAACAAGTCCTTGGTTTGCCTCAAAACACGAGCACTTCCCGTCTCGACCAACTAGGCATGCACAACGGCATCGATGAAGTGATCGAGGCCCAGACCACGGCCCAAGTGATCCGCCTCTCCTCCTCCAAGGCAGGCCGCCGACTTCTAAGCGAGGCCGGCATGTCCCCACACCCCTGCCTTGAACGCGCAGTAACCCTCCCCAGAGTTGTCCGAGCTACTTACATGGTAACCCCATTTCCGCGAAATGTCCACCCACAACACAACAAAGGCAGACGGCTGGCCCGCGCTCGCGCGATCCTAAACCGTACCGCCGCGAATCGCAACTCTACCGCATTCGTCGACGCAGCGCAATACGGTAACTCCTCCTCTTTCGCACTCGCGGTAGTAGATGGCGACGGAGCCCTACGCTCAGCCGCCTCGGTTAGGCTATCAACAAGCGCCATAGCCGAACAAGTTGCTATAGCTTTAGCGATGACCGACCCCTCACTCACTAATGTCTTCACAGACTCTCGCGCCGCCATTCGGGCTTACGAAACCGGCAACATCGCTCCAGAAGCAGCCCGCATTTTACAAACACGGAAATATACGGGCTCGCACTACCTCTCTTGGTTCCCTGCCCACATGGGCAAAGACGTTCACCCACAACAACCCAACCTCAACGAAATGGCTCATGATCGAGCACGAGAACTGACCCGCCGTGACGATCAATCAGCCACCGAAGAGCTGGGCCCAGACGTGCAGTTTAATGACCCACTACTCACCTTCCATGAAATTACCTCCCACTACCGACACAACAGAAGCCGATACCCTTTACCCCATTCAAAACTCGAACGCGCGCAAGAAGTAGCCTTTAGAATGTTACAAACGAGATCGTACCCATCACGGGGCCGACTCAGCCATTATAACTCAGACATAAATTCACAGTGCCCAGATTGCACAGAAGTGTACTGTTCACTCGCGCACATGCTCTGGCAATGTCCCGCGTTACCTCAGGGACCTCTCACCAGTGAGTCCGACTGGGAGGAGGCACTCAGGAGCCCCAATCTCCGAAACCAACTTAAGGCAGTCCAGAGGGCCCAAGAACTGGCGGAACGCCACCACGTTCCAGCCCCGACTCGGGCGTCGCCTACGGTAGCGGCTGCTAGGATGTCCCACGTGGGCACCCTGGTGGCTTAAACTCCTCAGGACCATATATTAAAGTTCTTGACTGACTGACTGACTGGGTATGGGCTTCTGACTCGTAATAACATAACCATATTTACAGAACAAAAGCCATTTCAATACCTTATGAAATAGTTATTTATAAAGGCATATCTATGATTGATTGATTGATATGTGGGGTTTAATGTCCCAAGGCATATTTATGAAGCTCATCATACGACTTTCATCGAGAAAGTCCAATACGCACTGACACTGTCGCATATTATCAGTACATATTTGCAGACAAAGTGGTGCATCAAAATGATCGAACATCAGAGTATATGGGCTCGGAGAGAGAGAGAGAGAGAGAGAGATAAAGATGCAAGGAAAGGCAGGAAAGTTAACCAGACGCACATCCGGTTTGCTACCCTGCACTGGGGAAAGGATGAAGGGGAGAAAAGAGGTTGCAGAGAAGATTCAACACAGATACTTAGAGTGCCTTATCCCTCCTCCCTCTTGAGCTAGGGAACGTGGAAAAAACAAGGATGTGATTAAACATCGCGCATCATTTCTACATGATTTATGACAGAGCTTGACCTTAACCGAATACGACCATGATCTGTATCGCCAGATGTGCCTATCTAAACGTGTCATGAATACATGTCAATGACTTTTACTGGTTTTTATCGTGTACACATCGTCTGAATACGTATGGTGCAGCTTGATGTTCTTCAACCTTAAGGCCATATTACGCACTGCCACTTCAGATGCTGACCCGACCACTGTAGAGCCTGCCACTATCAGGCTGCACTCGTGATTAGGCACTCTACTAAAGCATTTTTTGTTGAAGCGACAGACGTCTGAGCGTTTTCTACAGCCTAAACACGATGAAACTGCAACGCATGTTTCTTAGTTTTTGCTCTTGCTGAATTCGATTTACGCCCACAAAACTGTCAGCGACGGTCAGCGCAAGCCGCGACTGAAGGTTCAAGAAGCTTCACCATTGTAGTAGATCATTTTGTCAAGATTACGCAACCCAACGCGAACATCACAGAATTTTTTGGAATTTACGTGGTCGCTAGCGATAACGCTGGATTATTCTATGGCACGTGTATAAATACCGACGCGCATCACCGTTTTCCAGGTCAACGTCTCCTCTATTTCGTTCAATGCCAAACGCGCGCTCTTCGACGGGTGCCGTCGGTCCCCTTTTAGTTCAGAGAGTGGTCGGGATGCGACTCCACAGGAGGGCTGCTTGCATCACACTTGTTTCTTAGTGCTTTTTCACGAAAACGCGATAGATGTGTATCCCTCTCTAATATCATACGCATGTAAGATTTGTTCTTTCATGCTCCTTCTTGGTGGCTGGAAGCAATACCGCCGCCAGCTCACAGCGCTGGTTATGCAGTGGCGTCACCGTGACGCGTCCCCATTGGTTTGCGCGCATAGCGCCATGAACGGCGGCACTTTATCTCGCAACAGCGTATCTTTTACAGAACCAGTGCGACCACCTACACTGCGATTACGAGGAATGCAAGACGCCGCCCCACAGATCTGTGCACAACTGAACAAAAAATTATATCACTCCCGTCGTGAGGCACTGCTTCCCCATTACCGCAAAGCACAGGCGAAGGCTAGGCGATGGGCAAGGGCAGGAAAGTGCTAGAGGAGATGGTGGTGAACAGCTGATTCGGGTGCATCTGGCTGGCATCGATAAAATAGAGGAGGTGCTAGCTGGCCAGTTGATCGACGGCCGACGTTTTGTTCGCCGCTATCAGCGCCAGTGTACGTCTTGCCGTAATCTCACTTTCCGTTCCCCGGGCACAAGTTCGGTCAAATAAACAGTGTCACCTGATACATACTCTCTGCTCTCTCCGTCCACGTCACGTTCTCGCCACGTCTGGCGGAGGTGCTTCCCGGCCCATGTACTGAACGCTCCACCCCGCCCACTAGCCGTGACCGAAACCCACAGCGTGAAGGGGACTAGGACGTCAACCTCGATCAGTGAGCTAGCCGCAGGCAACGTCGTGAAACATTGCCTCTGAGATTGGGCGCCCAGCGATCTGTTGAACTGAGGACCGACAGCAGCATACGCCAGAGCGTGTTCTGTTTCAGACAGCAGCAGTAGCACCAATAATTTTCAATAATCGTCATAATTTGGTTGTTCCCTATAAAAAGTATCCCTTACCCCCCCCCCCCCCCCCCCGAGTATTCTGACCCAAACGTTAAAACAGATGGCTGTCACAGGAGCCTTAACCGAAGGCGTCAGTGAAGGAGGCGCCAATAAATCGGACGTCTCAAGACTCGACTTTAAACCCCGTGATTAGGCATTCCAGAAGGCCCCGCTTAAAACGGTCATTTTTATTTACTAAATCTGCTTTTGTTCTGTAAATGTGTTCACGTCTAAACGAGTCCAGAACTTGTGCCCACATTTTTATCTCGATTTCTCACGTTCTTACTGCCTCAGAGCATCCTCAAAAAGCTATAATTTGCACCAGACCAGTAGCCGGCCATTTTTCTCCGGTAAAAGTCTGGGAAGACGGGGGGGGGGGGGGCATTTGTCAAAGGCTTAGAAAAATACCTATATTTATAATTGTCCTCGGTGAAAGTCCCAAAACATACCAATTTCGGGAGGGGAGGGAACCCGGGCTTTTAAACACCCTCCCCCTGACTAGCTACGGGCCTGATTTGTAACCATAATATTGTCGCTGCAAGACAATGAAAAATTGCAACATTTTGGAAAACTTTCTCATTGCTTGCGACGGTCTATTTACGGGATTTTAAGTAAAAATTGAGCGTGGGATTACTATAAATATAGAATTTTCAAGAAAGCTGACTGTCACCAAAATTGTAAGCTTGAGGTAATTCATAAAAATAATTACTCGTTGTACAGCAGCAACATAAAATATATATTATAAACAGATTATAATATCAAAGGTCACCAAGTTTAGAAACGCTAGCTGCATTATGTTAGGAGGGGAAAGTTATCAAGTATACTACTGTTATAATTGTCGCACACTTAGATGTTTTTGAAAATGGTTTGCTTATGTCGACATGCATTAAGCAGTTATACTTCAGCCTTCAGTATTCACACATTCTATGCAGAAAACACCTTTTAGCATTATTACCTCTATATTTATATCGTAGTGAACCTTCGAAAACGACAGGGAATAAAATTGGTATCTCCATATGTTCGACGTCTTACTCTCTCCTAAACCATGCTGTTAAAAAAGAAACGTAGTTCACTATACAACTAATATCAGGGGCATCATACCACGCCTGTCTTTAAGGAACATAAAATACTTACGATAGCCAATGTCATGAAACAAAAATTGACAATGATTCTTTATAAACAAGTACGAGCTGATGGCTCAGGGTTTTATCAGAGGCACCGCTCGAGAGGTCACAGACAGAACCTATGGCATAGGGTGTATAAATATGAGAAACCACGGACGAATTACGGGACACAAAACTACTGTATGAAATTTTGCATTTACTGAACGAACAACCAATTGTAGCTACTATATTTAAAATTACAGCCTCATATGACATTGTTAAAAAGATGATATAGGAACACTTACTATCTACAGAAACAGAATCACATCCATCATATTTGTTTCACACTCCTTGGAGTATTTTCTTTGTGTGAATTACACCAACGTTTCCTTATGTTATAACTGTGTTTATTTATTGTCACAATAATCACTTATTGATGCTCTTGCGTTCTCGTTTTTGAAACCTTGTGTATTAAATTTTTAAGTTTCTTCAAGTATTCATACAGGGGATGAGTCTCATCCCCTGATGAAGGGAGGACCCCTCCCGAAACTGTTGGGAAATAAATATATTTATCCTTGTTGACAACGCTCCCGTTGTGCCATATCCCATACCTTCACAAAGACTAACTGGCCCATTGAATTATTACTCCCACTATATATATATATATATATATATATATATATACATGCTTTAACTATTTTATTGATGGGCAGATTTTCGCTCATACACATGCTTTATGTGTAGAAACTAATTTATGCTTACTTTTTATTACTTTTTATTTTACGCTGAGCACTGTGTCATTTTGGTGAGTTTTGGGTTGGCAGGGGGCAGGCACCTTGTCAGGCTTTTATGCCTTTTCGCCAGTCCGCTACGTAAATTGCACCCTTCTTTCTTGCTTTTTGCCTGAAATAAACTCCTACAAATCTTCTACTGTTTGTGGATACTGGATGGTGTGTGCACAAAATAATCAATAAAATTTGGAATATTCATTGTCAGACTCGTGTCGATTTCTTGTGTAATCACCCTGAAGCGATGACTTCAATTCTGTCTTACACTACTTAAGAATGAAGGTCCGGGCTTTGCACGTGACATAAATACGTTAAAGAAAGGGTATAGATGGCGGGGAGCAGTTTATTTGTGGGGCGTGTGTAGGCGATCGTAAATGTGCACGCTCACGTCATAGAGAGAGAGATTATAAATTGAGCGAAAGGCAAGGAGGTCAACCATAATCGTGTTTGCTACCCGTTACTAGGGGGGCGTGGAAGGGGAAGAAAGATGAGAAGGAAATCGAAGAGAAATGTAGACGTGC
The DNA here is from genome assembly GCF_043290135.1 of Rhipicephalus microplus. NCBI lineage: Eukaryota > Metazoa > Arthropoda > Arachnida > Ixodida > Ixodidae > Rhipicephalus > Rhipicephalus microplus. The sequence continues at coordinate 58,570,027 of NC_134705.1, read as the reverse complement.
AAAAAAAAAATATCAGGGGCGCTTAGCCTATTCAATATGCCACTACCACGCAAGAAGCCCCGCCGTGGTGGTCTAGTGGCTAACGTACTCCGCTGCTGACCCGCAGGTCGCGAGATCAAATCCCGGCTGTGTCGGCTGCATTTCCGATGGAGGCGGAAATGCTGTAGGCCCGTGTACTCAGATTTGGGTTCTCGTTAAAGAATCCCAGGTCGTCGAAATTTCCGGAGCCCTCCACTACGGCGTCTCACCTAATCATACGGTGGTTTTGGGACGTTAAGCCCCACATATCAATCAATTACCACGCAAGAAGTTCGATAAGGCATTGACTCATTTGTTGTGTGAAGACAGATTGTGTTGATTGTGAGATTGTGTTAAATCCGCGACCCGCGGGTCAGCAGCCGAGTACTTTAGCCACTAGACCACCGCGGCGGGGCAAGACAGATTGTGTCGGCATTCGAGCACTGACTGCGAAGATGGGCTAACGGAGCAGCTGTGGCAGCCTGTGCGCGCTTTAGCGAGGGTAGTGGAAAAACAGAGCGCGCACTAATCGTTTCATCGCGGTCGCAATGATCGCAAGCAGCACTGTCTTCCGTGCTGATTCAGAAACAAAAATGGCTTGGGGTCGCTCTGAGCGAGCTCTCATCAGCTGCTCAATTCACTGAGGACACCGAAAGATTGCGACATTTCACTGGCTTTAATTATTTGTTTTCAGCGCAACTAATCGTTCCGTATTTATATAGGTTTCGGTGAAAAGCTAGGCATTAATTAATTTGCGATACCACTAATGTGGCTTTCATCAATTCTTAATATGCGCATAAAGTGAAAACGGCTGCACCCTATAAAGGCAGCAAAAATAACAAGCGACCAAACAATCCCATGATACCCGAAAGTTAACATGATGCCCCTGTTTTCTTTCTCACCTTTACGTGCCAACTCAACTTTTAGGATGAACTGCGATTAATTGAATTATACCACTGCAATTCATTGACGAGGCTATAAGGCATGTTTGGGCAGTTGTTGATCGTTTTGACATACAGCCCATCAACTCACTTTCCTGAAAAAAATTAATAGATTGCACTACATATTTAAGCTTCACCATCTCCGTGATAACCCCATAGCTTGCAATGACTGTAGGCCGCAATTTCGGTTCCATTTTTCGACGTGCGCACTTAGAGCGCATCTGGGCCCATACCTATGGAGCGTTGTTACTTCTTCGTACGAAGCTCTGGATTTTTCTTTTTCCGTGGGTCACTTGGGATTTGTGTATCATGGGGCATGCAATTGCCTTGTTTTAACGAAAGCGTAGGGAAAGCCTTGCAAGCCACAAACCTATAACTCATTTCACCAAAGCAAAAAAGTTTTCTATAAAAGCGAGTGCGCCATAAAATAAATGTACTCACTACATCTAGGTGAAGTTAGGTAACTACAGGCTACGGAGGATACTGTCAACAGCCATAACGATCCCACATTGCCGGCGTGACATTAGTCTACACCAAACAGCCATTTAGTTTACCATAGATCAGAGATCAGGTTCAACGGCCCTCGATTCGATACGAGTCTTTGAGAACATCGGCTGAATTCAGGACGATCGACGTAGAAGCCATATGAGCCCTGTCGATATAAGCTATCTGCTAGATCGCTAGTCAACGTAATCTGCCATGCTATAGCTGTGCAGCTATGAAGATCCTTCGCGCATGCTACGCCAGAACACGTGCACAAACCCGAATCTTTAGCGTTGTCATCCATCAAATTTACCTTGCCGTCGTTACGACAAGCCAGCCTCGTGCACCTGACTTTTACCGTGGGAACACACCCGACTTGCTGGAACTCTCCTCAACTGTTCTGCTACAGAATACAGTTTAGCAAGAGGCGGTAGCAATGGAATTTTTTATGGTGGAAGGGGCAGCAGCACTGAATGAAGGTAGTGATTATTTTAGAAAAACACGTCTTTTTGTTATTTATTTCACTAAAACACATCCACCCCCCCCCCCCCGCCCACACATACCCACGTAAATCACAATTTCCACATGCTGGGAGAGGGGGGGGGGGGTCTTCCAGAGCATCTCTCTGGCTACTGGCATGGATGGAAACACTGACCAAAAGCGCGCGCCACTATATCACATATTCAAAATAATAAAAAAAGATTCAAGGAAGGATGTTTCACTTGATCGACATTGCAGAATTTGGGACAAGCGCACGCGACTTATCTTCTAAGCAGTGCGTAGACCTTTCGCATTAAGAAATGAAGAGGACTGCAATTAAGGTATCGTCAACAAAAGCACACGTAAGGAACGTACGCGCGGTGACATACTCTTTCGACTCGTACAGCAAGCGGACGACGCAGGGAGAAGAGCCCACTTACGTCGCTTGTCGCAGTCGGTGTCCGTGCGCCTTTATCCGAAGCCGTTCGATCGACGAGCGAGAAAATCGGGCCACCGAACTGCGTCCTTTCTTCGCGGGCTTAACAACACCGCGATGTAGTTCGGTGCGGTGAAACGAGTGCACGGAAACGACGACGTCGCCGCGGAACGAGCGGAGAAGGAAGGCGGTGTCAACAAGCCTCCGCCGCCGCGCCCCTTTCATGTGTGCTCTCGAAAAAGCGTGCGTACTTTCTCCTTTCCGTTATGCGATTACACACGTGACCGCGGGGAGAGGCAAGAAAAGGCGGCCGCGCACTCGAGAATACCGCCGGAGGCACGGAAGCCGCTTGGAACCGATCCAAATCGTGCCAGGCGAGACCGTGAATTCCGGGATCCCCAACGCCGACAAAGCCAATCTTTGAAGCCGCGATTCTGATCTGGGCGCACTGGAAGAAAGGCGCTGCGAACATCGACAGGCTAAAACCTGGCTATAGGGTGCGCGCGCATCGATGCACCTTGCATGAACGGCTTAAGCATGAAAAATTAATTCGAGGGGTGCTCAGTGAAATTCTCTCGGTTCAAAGTTTGAGCTTTGCTGTTCAACCATCTGTACGGAGTGCTTGGGCGGTGATGTTTTGTGAAGCGTGGTTGGAACTTGCGTTCCCATGATCCGAAGTTGGGCCTCGTGACCACTTGGCTGTCCAGGCACACCTGCGCAGCCTATAGCATGGTCTTGTACAGTGTGGTATAGCAGGGGAGTCGGAAAGGGAAAAGAGGAGGAGGCATGAGAGGAGGAAGTAAGTAGCAAGAATGAGAAACGAGAAATAGAAAGACAGAAAAAGAGAGAAAGAATCAAAGAAAGAGAAAGCAAGCCAGGGAGAGAAAGAAGAGGACGCAAGAAAATTAAGGGCATAGACAGACAGAAATAAACAAAGTGATAGAAATAAACAGACGAAACTCAGATAGTAAAACTGAGCAAAGAAAAAAAAAAGGAATGAGAGGAAAAAACTAAGCGGACCACCCCACATCGCACTTCGTTCAGACATTAGAGCACTAGTGCGAAGCTGCCTTAATTTTTTCATGAATTATTATTTAATTGTTGCGATTACACTTCGATTACTACGGTTCATTATGTTATTTTAGACCTCGTACGTGCACCTTATACCAGGCCGACTGGTCGGGCCCCAAATACTGTGTTCACGCAATGGACGAAATCGTGATTCGTAATCAGGAGTCGCGTACTACGTCACCACACGTCACCCGTCCCCGCGTCCCTACTTCGGTCCGAGCGAAGCCATTCGTGAAACGACGGAAGCCAAAATCACAGTTCAGACTCTCGCGGATCATTGCGGAAATCTTTGTTGGTAGCACTTCGCTGTCGGGTGAATGGTGACTGCGGAGGGATCAGAATCATGACACATGTCACGTGACTTATTTGCCCACCATCATGTTCGTTGTGTGTGTACAGTGAAAAGTACAGCGCAATTTAAACAGCGAGAGCTGTTCTTAATTTGGAATTTATAGACATGGGGCTGGAACCAACCCCACTACCAAAAATTATGTGCCCCAGCTATCCCAGTTTGGGATAGAGGCGTGCTACAGCAAACCGCAGTGCTATGGTCCGCCTCGGCACGGAGCCTCGGCCTTTATGATCACCGAACAGCTCGACAAGAGGTACATGTGCGGACTCATCAGTCGGCGAACAACAGCATTCGAAGAGCACCGGTATCTGGCACAAGTTTTAATTCAGTTTGGGGCGATTGCTATAGCGCCCATGAAATCTCACAATTTCTCTTACGGTATATTATTTAAAAACCTAATTAAGTCACGGGTCTATAAATTTAAACAATGGAATATTAGCATTGCAAGGAAGTTTCACAGAAGAATACGGAGGAAAAAAAGGCCGCCCACATCTTCCCACGGGGGGAACTTGAATGCGTCGCAGAGTGGTTGGGTATCTCGCGAATGTGACGTAATTGAGGATGGTTTGGCAATGATTTATTGTTATTAAATGCGAAGCATTTCTTGGCGAACTTCGGTGACTTTGGGCGTATCCATCTAGGCGCCTACGACTTTTAGGGGCGAAGCTCTTTGGAGCAGCGCCCATTTGTCCCCCGTAGCCGTTGTAGTAGTGTGTAACAACTATAACATTTTGACCTCCAAGGTGGTGCTGGTGAGAGTGTTCTTCTGTGCGTTGTTGAACAATAAAAGATAGTACTCAATGTACATGCCAATGGCTGCTAAGAGGGAATGAGAGACAGGAAAATTCGGCTTTTAGTTAACGCGCACGCTGCGAATTTTTTATTGTTCAACAACGCACAGAAGACAAGAAAGGGTTGCTCCGTTATATTCGTAGGGCGTAACCTCCTAGGCTTTAGAAAGGTTTAGCGAGCGTAGGGCCGCAGTGCCACGAATACAGTGAACTAGTATATACAATGAACTCGAGGTGGTTAAAGGTGGGAAGTAGACACGAAGCGCAAGCCGTATGAAAGTGTGCGTGTGCCTCCTCTCGTTCAGTCCTTGAAATGTCCGCTGGGTTGCGGTGCGAACGATGCGAGATGGTGGTACTTGGAGTGTTGAATAGGTGGACAAACGGACACACAGACAAGTGCATGGACGGACGCACCGATGGCTGCACGGACGGATGAACGCATGGAAGGACGCAGAGCGAATGCATGGACGAAAGCAGGGACGGATGCACAGATGAGCGTGTGGACACACGAACAGACGCATGCACGGACGGGCGGATGGACGCATGGGCGGCCACACAGACGCACGCATGGATGGACGGAAGCAAGAACGAATGGACGGACGGATGTTTCGCCCCACTATCCGTCATTCACTCCGTAGATATGCTGCCATTTTTTTAGCTCTCCTGGCCGTTTCAATAATGGCATCAATACCAAACTTGGTATGGCATAACATGGCTGTATGAAGAACATATTTGACTAGTCATAACATCAAAATCATGACAAGTATGTCATGAATGTCAAGATTTACATTTCATGGTCCTGCACTTCTTGCGGTGGTTTCGTTCACATGGCACGTTGCAAAACTGGTATGGTATGACATGATTGCATGCCGAACACAAGCGACTGACCCTAACATAAAAAATCATGACATTCGTGTCATGTGACAACATGACTACATGCCACACTCACGATGCACTCGCAGCCGTTTCGCTAGCGTCACATATATCAAATTTGGTATTAAAGTACGTGAATGGATTACGAAGGTATGTGACTGGTGCAAACTTGATAATCATGACATGCGTGTCATGTGAGAACATGACTACATACCACAGTCAAGGCGCCAATACATTTCGACGTGACGTGGTGCGCGTGCTCGTGGGCATTCATTTCGTCGCGTCACGTCGGCGTTGCCACGCCAGGCGTCGGTCTTGTCATATACTCGCAGGTGCGCGCCGCGCTGCGTTGCTTTGACGCAGGCGCATTTCAGCGCGTCCGGCATCCCTTCGTCACGTAAAGAGGGTAACGCATCAGCGCGAAATGCAGCATGTCGCATTTCGCGCCTGTTGCCGTCGGGCCGTGCTGACTGACGCTGGTCGCGCCAGTCGCGCCTGGCGTCAGACTATAAAGTGCTCGCGTTTTGCTAACGTATACTATAGCGTCGCTATGCCCAGCGTGCGCGCGCGTCAACGCTACATTGAAGTATATTGGGCCCTTCATGATGCGCTCGCGGCCGTTTTGCTAGCGTGACATATACCAAATTTGGTATTACAGTACGTTAATGGATGACGAAGGTACTGGTGCAAACATGATAATCATGAGATGCGTGTCATGTAACAACATGACTACAGGCCACGCTCACGATGCGCTGGCGGCCGTTTCGCTAGCTTCACTTCTACCAAATTTGGTATTATGGGAGGAGAATGGATGACGAAAGTATCATACTGGTGCAAACATGATAAACATGTGATGCGTGTCACGTAACAACACGTATACATTCTGCGCTCATGATGCGCTCGCGGCCGTTTCGCTAGCTGCTCATTTGCCAAACTCAGTATTACGCGACGCAAACGGATGACATAGGTAAATGACACATCCGAACATAATCACAACATGCGTGTCATGTAATAACATGACTACATGCCACACTGATAATGCGCTCGTGCCTATTTCGCTAGTTTCACATATGTGAAATTCCGTATTACGTGACGCCAATGGATGACGAAAGTACGTGACTAGGGCAAACATGATAAATACGAGATGCGTGTCACGTGAGAACATGACTAATGGTCACAGTCAAGGCGCCAATACATTGCGACGTGACGTGGTGCGCGTGCTCGCTGGCGATCATTTCGTCGTGTCACGCCGGCGTCGCCACGCCAGGCGCTGGTCCTGCCATATACTCGCAGCCGCGCGCCGGGCTGCGTTGCTTTTACGCATGCGCGTTTCAGCGCGTCCGGCGTTCCTCCGTCACGAAAAGAGGGAGACGCAGTGTTCTCTGGGTAACGCATCGGTGCGAAATGCAGCATGTCGTATTTCGCGCCGGTTGCCATCGGGCCGTGCCGACGAACGCTGGTCGCGGCTGGCGTCAGACTATAGAGCGCTCGCGTTTTGCAACGTTGCGTCGCTGTGCCCAGCGTGCACACGCGTCAACGCTACGTTAGACTATATTGGGCCCTTCATGATGCGCTCGCGGCCGTTTCGCTTGCTCCACATATATTAAATTTTGTTTTACGTGACGTCAATGGATGACGAAATATATGACTGATGCAAACACGATAATCCTGACACGCGTATTATGTAAGAACATGACAACATACCACGCTCATAGCGTGCTCGTGGCCATTTCGCTAGCTCCACAAATAATTTCGGTATCACGTGACCTGAATAGATGACGATGGTAAACGACACATCCAAACATGATAATCATAACACGGAAGTCATGTATGGCATCAATTACCTCCACCTCGTAATGTTTTCTAGTTTTAAAGTGACATATCAACATTTCTCATTCGTGCTTCGCATATCATCGATTCCCGTTGTACATGGGATCTGTCAATTTTTAGCTCTCCTGGCAGTTTCGATAAGGTTTTATGCAATACTAAACTTGGTATGGCATAATATGACTGTATTAAAAACATATCTGTCTAGTCATAACATGAAAATCATGACACGTATGTCAGGAATGTCAAGATTTACATTTTATGGTCCTGCACCACTTGTAGTGGTTTTGTTCACATGACATGTTGCAAAATTGGTATGGTATGGCATGATTGCATGACAAACACAAGCGACAGACACTAACATGAAATTATGACATGCGTGTCATGTAACAACATGACGACATGCCACGCTCATGATGCGCTCACGGCCGTTTCGCTAGCGTCACATATACCAAATTCGGTATTACAGTACGTTAATGAATGACGAAGGTACTGGTGCAAACATGATAATCATCAGATGCGTGTCATGAAACAACATAATTACAGGCCGAGCTGAGGAACGCCGCTTGCTAGACGCGAGCCGGACGCGCTCGCATCGGCTCCTGCTTTTTTAAATGTTTTTGACCGCAAATTTGCCGATCGACCTCGGTTTTTCGACTCATCTGATCCAGTTTCTTTCAAGGATCGAGTGGATACCCGACTTTTGCGGGTAGGTCAAGCTTTCGAACTTTTATTTGGGTGTTTCACCCTGTGCCACGTTGGCGCTCAGCTCGGCCTGCCGAGCGAGACGCTTCGAGGATGCCGCTCGAGGAGATGGTCTTCGGCGAAGAAATCTCCAGGCAGGAGGATGAAGCCTCCGGATGGATTGTTGCCCACTCTCGGAAGAAGCAGCGTCAGGATTTTACGCCCGGCGACAGCCCTGGCCCCAGTGCCGGTCATCGTGCCGCCCGTCCAGCGCACCCGAAGGGGCCGATAAACAAGCTCATCGCCGCGTCGCGCCTGCCGCGATTGCCTAAAGATCACTACCGGGTTGTCGTACGTCCCAAGGGAGGCATGGATGTGCGCAAGGTCAGTGGAATCAAGGTTACCCAAGCTTTGGTGATGGCTGCTTGTCTCGGCCCGCCGCAGGCTGAGGAAGATATTGTTTGTGCCAATGAAATGCAGAACATTTTTGTGATCAGCACGCCACACGCTAGGAACGCAGAAGCCTACGCTAAAGTGAAGCAAATTCGAGTGGGAGAAACGCTCCATGAAGTCTCTACTTACGTGACGCCACCCGGGGATACGTGCAGAGGAGTTGTTCGTGGTATCGACCCTGAGCTCTCTGATGACCGGCTTGGTGAGCTCTTCGTGCACGCAAGAAATCCGAAGGTTCTTGGAGTACGGCGCATCAAGAAAACGCCCACGGTGATCGTACTGTTTGACGGTATGAAAGTTCCAAACTACGTCATGTGTGGGACGAACCTGATCCGGTGCACGCTCTACCGACGACAAATCGACGCCTGTCGAACCTGCGGAAAGCTGGGACATCGCTCGGACGTTTGTCCCACTCCTACAGTCATCACCTGCCCGGACTGTGGGGTCTCATCGCCCCCTGAGAATCATACGTACCAGCCGAAGTGCTCCATCTGTGGAGGAGTGCATCCGACGGCGGATCGGGCCTGCCAAAGCAGGTACCAGGTTCCCTACATCGTTCGGCGTAGAAGGCGACGACGGAGAAAAGCAAACAAGCAGCGCGCGGAGTTCGTGCCACAGCAAGCTCCCGGGCTTGGGTTCAACCAGGGGGGTGGCCTTGATAACCCTGGGCGGGGTGCGGGTCACCGCTCTCGCTCGAGGGTTATTAGGCCTGCCTCCTGTGCCCGGATTCAGCAGGAACCTACCTGGGCTGAACGAGTGGGCCCAAAACGTGAGTCTCGCACTATCGTGCAGCGCCAGTTGCCAGAGCAAGCTACGGCTAGAATACAGCAGCTAGAGCGTGAGAATGCAACTCTGAGGAGTGAGCTTCAGGAGATTAAAGCATTAGTTGAGGAGCTTAGGCAGCGCGAACGCACGCCGGAAGGGGCGGTGAAAGTGCAGCAGGCCGAGGCACAACCTAGAGGTGGTAAGCGAAAAGCCGCTGACCCTCCGGTAGATATCGAGAAGGAGTTCAGTGACTTTAAACAGGAAATTATGGGGGTGGTCCATGAAATTCAGCTCTGTCATCCAGTCCCTTTCTGCAAGGGTGGTGGTGGTGGAGCAAAACCTAAGTAGCAATCATGGCGAAGCTAAATAAAACATTTGTCATTTGGCAATGGAATTGCGCGAGCTTCCACAGGAAGAAGGCAGTCTTGCAGCAGTTCGTCAGCTCACAGGAGAATAAGCCAGCCGTAATACTCCTCCAGGAGACCCTTAAAGGAGAGGTGGCCCTCCGGGGTTATCGCTCCGTGGCCTGCTGGGGGGAAGGAAAACGTGGGGTCGCCACCCTCATATCCAAAGAGTTCTCCTTTGAGGTTCGCGATGTACGTCCAGACCTAAAGGTGGAACACATACTCATTGAGTTAATCCCAAACTCTCGGCTTAAGGAGCACCTATTCATTCTCAACGTTTATAGCTCACCATCTGATACTCGGGAGATTTTTAATGCGCTTCTCTGCAAAGCCTCCAAAATCGCGGGCTCGGCTCTGTTGACAGTTGCTGGCGACTTCAATGCGCAACATCAGACATGGGGCTATATCAATAATACGGCTAAGGGGCGGGCGCTTCTGCAGCATACTACCAATCTTAATATGTTACTAGTTACTGATCACAACTTTCCCACACGTCTCGGCAATTCTGTAGCAAGGGACACTACGCCGGACCTGGCTTTTGTCAGGAACGTCGAGTGCCCTTTCTGGCAGAACTTGCATGAGAACTTGGGGAGCGACCATTTCATCGCGTCTATCTCCCTCGATGTTAAAGCACCGCCGCCGCGGGTTTTCAAAATTGTTGATTTGATTGGTATGTCTTTCGGGAACTCAGACAAAGCGATGAAAAAGAGTACGATGACCTTGGCCAGCTACTTGAGCGTCTTAAGGCAGATGTTAAAGATGCCACTAAGGTGGTGGAGACGGATCTTAAAACGGAACGCATGGACAGCCGCCTAGCGAGGCTCCTTGAAGCCAAAAACTCCTTACTTAACAGATGGCGTACGCAGCGACTCAACAGGCGGCTCAGAAAGAAAATTGCTCTGCTCAAATAGGAGATTGAATCGTACAGCCAAACCCTGGCCAGACAACAATGGGATGATGTCTGTAACGCTGTCGATGGGCAGATGCGGTCAGGGGCGAAATGGAACATTCTCAAGCACCTCCTGGGAGATAAGCAAACTAAAGCTAATCAGAAACACTGTTGATCGGCTCATTCACAAGGAGAGGTCTGCTGGGCTCTCCAATGATCAAATCTTACAACAGCTGGCGGATAGGTACCTCCCCCTGGGGGCTACCACGGATGCAGACTACCCGGATTTCTCTGGTCTGGAGTATGCGGAGCTGGACTCCCCCTTCAACACGGCAGAGATTAGGGCGGTCCTTTTTGATCTCAATGGAAAATCGGCTCCCGGGCCGGATGGTATCACTAACAGGCTACTTAAAAATCTGGACGATAGATCCATTGAGCTACTAACTGACGAGGTCAACCGGGTTTGGGAGTCGGGGCAGGTGCCGAAGGAGTGGCGAACGGCCTCTGTCGTCCTCATTCCCGAGCCTGGTAAGCCTCTCGGGCTCGGCACGCTCCGACCGATCTCGCTCACGTCTTGCGTGGGTAAGGTCGCGGAACATGCAATCCTTAACCGAATCTCCCATCACATTGAACAAAACGAGCTCTTCCCTTTCAATCTCATTGGCTTTCGTCCCGCGCTCTCTACGCAGGACGTTATGAAAATGATTAAACATCAAATTCTCGACATAGACACCAGAGATGTCCGAGGAATTCTTGCACTCGATCTGGAGAAAGCTTTCGATAATATCTCACATCCTCACATACTGGATTCGATCTCTGAGTTGGGATTGGGGGCCCGCTTTTACGGGTTCGTCCGCTCTTTTCTCAGGGATCGCGTTGCCACCATTCGGCTCGGGGACCTCTGCTCCAAGGAATTTCACCTTGGACCTAGGGGAACCCCTCAAGGATCGGTCATTTCGCCGCTAATTTTTAATATCGCGATGAGGAAACTCTCGCTCGAACTCTCTCGTATCGACCGCATCGGACATGCGCTGTATGCGGACGATATTACTATATGGTGCACTGGGGGTAGGGACGGAGACGTTGAGGAGTCCCTCCAGCAGGCCCTCAGGTGCACGGAGGAGTTTTTGGATAGCACGGGGCTGCACTTGTCGACCGCCAAGTCGGAGCTCCTCCTGTACACACAGCCGGAGAAACGCAAGTTCACCACTATTCCATTTCCGCCGGAAGAGATCAGGATCGAAATTCACACACGGTCAGGGCAGGCCATCCCCCGTGTCGATAAAATTCGGATATTAGGCATGTTCCTGGAGGAGCACGGAAGTAACTCTCATACTCTGACTCGTATTGCGGCAAAGGCGGAGAGCATGGTCAAGCTTATACTTCGGGTGTCTAACAGGCGTGGAGGGCTTTGTGAGGCCAACCTCATGAGGCTTTTCCATGCCTTTCTTATGAGTCACATTAATTACATTGCAGCAGCGCATAGGTGGGAAAGGAAAGAACAAGGAAAACTGGATGCGATTATTCGAAAGTGCATTAAGAGGGTCTTGGGCCTTCCAAACAACACAAATGAGGAAAAGCTCAAGGCTCTTGGTATGCATAATACATTTAGTGAGATTGCAGAAGCGCAACAAACAGCACAAGCTGCACGACTGTCCTCTTCCAAAGCTGGGAGACGCATCCTGGAGTTTCTGGGCTGCGAACCAACTATGGTAGCAGACAAAAAGATACAGCTTCCACCCAAATTGAGGGAGCAGATTACGGTCTCACAAATTCCTAGAAATGTTCACCCTCTCTACAATGTCGGCCGCCGGGCCGCTAGGGCTAGGTCGCTCCTCAGTTCCGCTGCTGCCACCCCTGAACTTGTGGCGTTCGTTGACGCAGCACAGTATCCCGGCACATCCAATTTCGTGGCTGTGGTCACTGACCTTCACGGTAAAATCCTCACAGCAGCATCTCTTCGAGATACCACGCCGGCTAGGGCAGAGCAGGCTGCTATAGCAATGGCCGTGGCGATTCCCATGCGCGCGCGCATTTTCACTGATTCTCGAGCTGCTGCACGAGCGTTCATGACCGGGTCAGTCTGTGAGCAGGCGGCCCATCTTCTTACCAAAAGACCACATTGCACGGAAATCGACGGCCACATCACCTGGTTTCCTGCCCACATGGGCAAGGATGTCCACCCTGTTATCCCCAATGCCAATGAGCTTGCCCATGCCCGAGCACGCGAACTGTCCCACCGTGACGGGCAATCGGCATCTAATTTTGGGGATGGCATCCGGCAGCTTGATTCGCTCCTCACCTTTAACGAAATTTGCAAAAATTATCAATTGGCCAGGCGTAGCTTTCCGCTCCCGCACCCGCAACTCTCTAGGGCCCAGTCAGTCACTTTAAGAATGCTGCAAACGGGTACTTACCCGTCGCCTTTAGTGTACAGCAAGTTTATCGACAGCATAAAGCCGCAATGCCCTCATTGCGAAGAGAGACGTTGCACGTTACCCCACATGCTCTGGCAATGCGCGGCGCTGCGCGATGGCGAGCCTCTCAGCACAGAAGCTGCCTGGAGGACGGCAATTACCAGCTCGGACCGAGAGGTCCAAATCCGGGCTGTCCAGAGGGCCCGCAATTTGGCGGAGGGGCTCGCTCTTCCTGTCCCCACGTGGGTGCGGCCCGCAGCCGACCCTCCCTCTTGAGGGGAATCGGCTCCTCAGGACAATTTGTAAATAAAGTTCATTGACTGACTGACTGACTGACAGGCCGAGCTCATGGTGTGCTGGCGTCCGTTTCGCTAGTTTCACTTATACCAAATTTGGTATTACGGGACGTGAACGGATGACGAAGGTATGAAACTGGTGCAAACATGATAAACATGAGTCTCTTTGCGGGGTATATATCTACCAAGTGGGTTTTTGCAAACCATCTTCGGAACCTTGAGCTGTTCTTGTGCCATGTGCATGCATTTGATCAGCGAATAGTTTGTAGGGCTTCATGAAGTCGAGACAACCACAGTGAGCACTTTCGGCTCCGACTTCGGTTCGTGGTGCGCTGTTCGGCAAGAACGATTAACGTGTGTTTGTTCGTCGTTTTAAAGCTCCCCGTGAACCACGAGTGTTACGCTCACCGAAATTCGCGGACGAGGCTGTGCTCGGCTGTCGAAACCTGCGTATGTTTCTCACACGTGCGTGTGCTGTGAGAAATTCGGCTGATTTGTAACGGGAGGTACACGCGTGTCATTGACAGCAGCCTATTCTCAGCTGTTTGAAGACAATGCGCTTTCACACGTAAACGTTGAATGGGTATTTTAGCATGCCTACTCTAACATTTGCATTTCGTACGCGCGAACTGCCGCGAGCTGCACGCTAGGGCAGCGGCACTTTTTAGCATTTGGACAATTACTTATTTCGGAAATGAGAATTTATGCGCATTATTTCGCTATATAGAGTGCTTTTTACTCACTTTCAGTCTTTAACTGATCTTATTTATGGGGAGTGGCTACTCTTACCTTTATTCAGCATCACATCGCTGTTCAAGTGAATGCCGAAACGCGCGCCAAGGTCAAGTATGACGTACACAAATTTGCGACGGACAGGTTGGTCTCCCTCCAAATAAATAATGCCTCTGCACATCTCTTTCGCGAACGTCGGCGTGCAGTTGAGGTCAAGAAATGGTACACAACGAACCTCAAAATATTTATTCTTACTGCTAGCAGTTCATCTTTAGAAAATGGGGATTTTTATAGCTGGTACATTATCTCCACAGTGGTACACTGGTTGTCTTGGTCGTGGTTCACTGTTAGAAACCCATGCTGGAATATGAGAACTGTACCTAATATTCAAAGGAGTGTGCAAATGTCGGTGACATACGCTCTCCGGCTGACTTCGATTAATTAATTGATATGTGGGGTTTAACGTCCAAAAACCACCATATAATTTTTAGAGACGCATTAGTGGAGGTCTCCGGAAATTTCGACCACCTGGGGTTCTTTAACGTGCACCCATATCTGAGCACACGGGCTTACAATATTTCCGCCTTCATCGGAAATGCAGCCGCCGCAGCCGGGATTTAAACCCGCGACCTGCGGGTCAGCAGCCGAATACCTTAGTCACTAGACCACCACTGCGGGGCTCTCCTGCTGACTTCTGCACCTGACTTCTGACTTCTGTACTTGATTTTCATCATCAAATTACGGAACCACTAATTAAAGGTCGACCAATATTTCAATTTTTATCTTTTTCTGTCTCGCCGCCTTCAGTTTGTTTCTTTTTTTGCCATGCTTTCCTAAAACCATCAGTTCAACTTGCTTCGTAGAACATGAGCATCAACATACATAGGCCAGTGTTTCAGTAAGCTGTCGTGCACGCGCTAGTACTCTTTTATTTAGTGCATGACACAGTATCTTACCTCGACAACTGAGGAACGGAAAGTTGTTCGTACTCTTTTATTGAAGTCAAAAGAGTAACAATGGGACTGTACATACCAGTGTATGCCCAAATGCAGAGAGATGTATGATATTTCGAATAAAGTGTGCCGTATAGTACTGGAAAATGTTCCCGTCTCAGACCACCTTGTAGAAAAACGACCGTCACAAGACAGCGGGACGAAACGGCGACGCACAAAGGCCACAGCATGCGGGAGACGGTGAACGTGACGCGGGCGCCGGACGCCCAGCTGGCGTGGCGACGGCAGGGGGGGGGGGGGGGGTCTTTTTCTTTCTTTTTGCGCTCACGCGGAGTGGCTATTAAAAAGAGAAAAGAAGAGAAAAGCGAGCCCCGTTATTGTCTGCTTCAATGAGCGACACCGCCACAGTAGCTCACGAGGGATGGGGTGAGGAGGGATAAAAAGGATAGGAGAAAAGATGTGGGAAAGCCGAAGAAGGAGAAGAGAAGAAGAGACGTGTGGTGGTAAGCCACAGCGAGCGAGGACAAACCGAGGGGATAGAAGAGATAGGAAAGATGGAGCACGGTCACTGGAGTCCGAGGACGGGGCGCACCTGCGAGAGCTCCTTTCGGCGTCGGTGGATGGCGTAGAACAAGTCCAGTAAGTCAGAGCTGCACAGTCGTCGGAGGTGGAAGGTCGTCGGCGGCAGGAGATGACGTAGGGCGAGCCCAGTCGGCCAGAGCCACGATGACGCGGGAGATCGCAAGCGCGCGGAGCGCGCGAGCGCACGACCGGTCGGCCCGAAATCCAGCAAGCGAGGTTTTTTTTTTGTTTTTTTTTTGCGCTCACACTTGGGGCCACGGTGTAGGAATGTTTAGGGGTTGACACTGCGCGCGGCGGCACGGACAGATCTTGTTCGGCAATCCATGCGCTTCGCTCGAACACCGGCAGACGGCGCCATGCCACGGGGGCCTTGAACAGGCACTTGAACCTTGAACCTTGAACAGGGGACCTGTAACAGACACAGGAGCCTTGAACAGGCACTACCAGCATTGATGTACGCAGATAATATAGTGCTAATGGCCGACAACAAGGAAGATTTGCAGAGATTGGTGAACATCTGCGGTAATGAGGGAGATGGGTTAGATTTCAGATTCAGTAAGGAAAAATCAGCAGTCATGATTTTTAATGACAATGAAGATAGCGAGCTTAGAATACAGTAGGTCACGCAAGAGATAACAGATAAATACAAATATCTGGGCGTATGAATAAGCAATGGGGCCGAGTACCTAAGGGAACACGAAATATACGTGACGACTAAAGGTAACAGGAATGCAGCGGTAATGAAAAACAGGGCACTGTGGAGTTACAATAGGTATGATGTTGTGAGAGGAATATGGAAAGGGGTCATGGTTCCTGGACTGACGTTCGGCAATGCGGTCTTGTGCATGAAATCAAAAGTTTAAGCAAGATTAGAAATTAAGCAACGTGGAATAGGTAGGCTTACCTTATGAGCTCACGGGAATTCACCAAATCAGGGAGTACAAAATGATATGGCTGAACGGTTCTGCGTAAGTTGATGCCGGCTCCTGGCGTCAGGCTGGCGCGACGGAGACGGCGGCTCTCCCACTTTTTCTTTTTTTTTCTTTTTGCGCCTGCTCTTACCAGCTGTATGCGTGACTTCCGTGCTGCGCGGATGTCACGGGTATTTTTTATTGCTGGGCTTCCTATAGGCAGTATTTCAGTCAGTACGCAGGAGCGCGCCGCCTATGTGCCGTTCGTTATCCGGCACCTGACTTAGAGTGTACGACTGGCGTAACCAGTGAATCGTCAATCAGTACGCAGGAGCGCGCCGCCTATGTGCCGTTCGTTATCCGGCACCTGACTTAAGAGTGTACGACTGGCGTAACCAGTGAATCGTCAAATACTCCCAACTCATCACAAAGGGCTAGCCATAACAGTTCATCGTTGTCATCCAGCGCATTGACGAAGTGCACATCATCATCATCATCATCATCATCATCATCATCATCAACCTGACTACACCCAATGCAGCGCAAGTGCCTCTCCCATGTTCCGCCAATTGACCTGGTCCTGTGTTTTCTGCTGCCACTAGGTTCTACAGCTATGCGGACGCTGCCTGCCATTAGGATGGCTTCCAGGCTACGTGCGCATAGTTGGTGCGAATGGCCAACGCGCATTTAATATAGAGAAGGTGCATGTCGTTCGCTTCGACGAGCTTCAAGAGCACCTGCATGCACGGGAGGACACGTGCGAGGTGATTTTCACTACACCTTCTGGAAGAGCCATGCAAAAATACGTGAGTTTGACGGTGACGGACACTACAAAGTAAATGTGCATGGATGCTCGTTTTAAAGGCGAAACATTTCTTAATGAACTTCGGCGAGTTTGAGCGTTTATCTATCTATCTATCTATCTATCTATCTATCTATCTATCTATCTATCTATCTATCTATCTATCTATCTATCTATCTATCTATCTATCTATCTATCTATCTATCTATCTATCTATCTATCTATCTATCTATCTATCTATCTATCTATCTATCTATCTATCTATCTATCTATCTATCTATCTATCTATCTATCTATCTATCTAACCGCTTACTTTTAGGTGCTCTCGTGGTCACCCCCATGACTTGGCATGAGCTAAAAATTAGCATGGGAGGATAAGATGATTTGACGATAATGACGCGCTCGTCAATACATCAAGAATGTCACAATCCCGTCGCGTACGTCGGGAACCACTTCCCGCCAGACAGTGGCACATACCCATGGGCGGCTATGTGCCACAGGTGATCTACCCAGGAACGACGAGAACACACATGGGCAATTTTAGCGCGCGAGTGGGAAGAAATGCCCGACGTCGGTAGCGTCGACCCGACAAGTTCCAGCTGGAATCAAACCCAAGCATTCTGGGGACCAATAAAGCATTTTACCACATAGCTACGCCAGGTCCCGGAACCACTTTTCAAATAGACGCTTCGTGAAACGTTAGTAGGGGTTGCAGCGCTGCCTACCCACTTTTTTAAACATTACATATGTAATATTTTGATACAGCCGTCTTGTCGGGTTAACGTCAGATGTGGTTAGTTGCTTTGCGCTGAAGTTCATTTATGTAGCAGTGTCCGGGGCCAGCATCTTCGCAAGCATCATCGCTTCACTGATATCAGCCTCTGGTGTTGCTAATGTGCATGTTCCAGTTGACATCGTCGTGTAAGTGCAAACAACTGGTTATATGAACATCTCTAACTCTTCAACATATGTCTGTGCGTGCAACATTTGTAAATATGTTTAGCGTCATTTCATGACGTGTCGCTCAATAAAAAAAATTGCAACATGGTCACGTTTCCTCCGAATGCTTCGCATCACGTGGATTCCCAGGTACGTGGGATCTGCCGAATTTTTTCAGGGGCAAAGCTCCTTATAGCGGCACCCGTTTGTCCCTCGTAGTAGTGCGTAACATGTCTTACGCTTTGACCTGCAAGGTGGTGCCGGTGGGAGATTTCTCCTGTGCGTTGAACAATAAAAATTTCTCAGCGTGCGCGTTAACTAAAAGCCGAATTATCCTGTCTCCTATTCCCCATTAGCAGCCATTGGCATGTAAATTGAGCACTATCTGACCAGAAAGGGTTGCTAGCTTATACTCGCTGGGCGTAACCTTCTTGGTTTCAGAAAGGTTTAGCGAGTGTTGGGCCGTAGTGCCATGAATACAGTGAACTAGTATATACCATGAACTCGAGGTGGTTAAAGGTGGGAAGTAGACACGACGCGCAAGCCGTAAGAAAGTGTGCGTGTGCCACCTCTCGTTTAGTCCTTAGAATGTCCGCTGGATGGCGGTGCTTCTATATGCGGAAATTTGATGAAAAGATGTGAGATGGTGGTATTTGGAGTGTTGACTAGATGGATGAACGGAGACACAGACAGATATGCATGGATGGACGCATGGATGGCTGCACGGACGGATGGATGCATGGACGGACGCAGGGGCGGATGCATGGACGAACGCAGGGATGGACGCACGGATGGACGTGTAAACGCACGAACAGACGCACGCACGGATGGGCGAATGGACGCATGGACGGTCACACAGATGGACGCATGGACAGACGGAAGCGAGAACGAATGGACGGACGGATGCTTTGGCCCACTCTCCATCATTCACCTCGTGGATATGCTGCCATTTTTTTTCCAATTTCGGATAAGGACGTGCATTTGCGGCGGCGTCGCTTTGGCATCTGTAGTGATATGGAATTTTTTATTGTGTGTTTTGAGATCAATATAATGGCGTCTAATACGGAAGTAAAGTGTAGGATTGGGCTAGTTGGTAATTCATCACGGCGCGGCTGCCGTATTTCAAGACGCGGTAGAGACGCTGACTCACCGGAAAAGGCACCGGCTCACGTCGTTTCACCGCTCCAGCACTGAATAACCTCCATCTTTCCTCTGAAAAAAAAAAGAAAACGAGAAAAAAAGCGGAGCACTAGAGAAAGGTACAGCCGCGATCCTTGCGGCGCATTCTGCCTCAGCCGCTGCGTTGCAAAGCTCCTCCGTTCGCACCACTAGGACCTTGGTTCTAGTTCACTATAGCCAGTCAACAGGCTCCGACTTTTTTTTTTTTTTTTTTTTGACACCCCCCCAAACCAGTTCTCGCACTTTTCCTACGCTTGACCAACCTCCTTCCACGCGCACTGATGGCGTCAACTTGGCCACGATGACTTATTTACTGTTTGTTGAGACCCGGCTTTGACCAAGGGACGAGCTGCGTGTTGCTTTACTTTGATTTGTGTTCAACAGAAGTTGTGCAATAAAATTTTTCATCCAACTTTCAAGTTTTCGTATATATATGTACACACACACACACCTTAATGTACACATGATTGTGCCTTCTAGGAAATGTGTTCAACATATGTCTAGGTAACATATTTTTCACTCATTTCTTCTCATTATGAACATCCACATAGTGTGTCGAATGTACAGCGTTAACGTATCTGCAACATTGTTTTTAGCGTAGACTCGCGGGTCGTTTGACAGAACAATCAACGTTGATTTCACATATTCAGGACCTAAGTGACACCTCTATGAGAGGTGTTAAATGTCTAAATGAAACGTACCATACACATCTATGCAATGTTCGGGGTTCACAGGGAATAAAATTGCACCTTGTACTCCCTGATTTTGTGTATTCCCGTGAGCTCCTAAAGCAAGCATACCTATGTCACGTTGCCTAATTTCTAATCTTGATTGAACCTTTGATCTCATGCACAAGCCCGCATTGCCGATTATAAGACCAGGAACCATGACCCCTTTCCAAATTCCTCTCACAACATCATAACTATCGTAATTCCATAGTGCCCTGTTTTTCATCACCGCGGCATTCCTGTTAATCCCCGCCGCGGTAGTCTAGTGGCTAAGGTACTCGGCTGCATTTTCGATGGAGGCAGAAATGTTGTAGGCCCGTGTGCTCAGATTCGGGTGCACGTAAAAGAACACCAGGTAGTCGAAATTTCTGGAGCCCTCCACTACGGCGTCTCTCATAATCATATGGTGATTTTGGGACGTTAAACCTCACATATCAATCAAATCAATCATTCCTGTTACCTTTAGTCGTTACGTATATTTCCTGTTCCCTTAGGTACTCCGTCCCGTTATTTATCCGTACACCCAGATATTTGTATTTATGCGTTATCTCTAGCGTGACCTCCTGCATCCTAAGCTCACTACCTTCATTATCATTAAAAATCATGACGGCTTATTCTTTCTTACTGAATCTCAAATCTAACCTATCTCCCGCATCACCCCAGATGTCTATCAATCTGTGCAAATCTTCCTTGTTGTCGGCTATTAGCACTATATCATCTGCGTAAATCAATGCTGGTAGTGCCTGTTCAATTAGTTTTCCTTGTTTGACGCAAGAGAGGCTAAAGCCAGCTCCACTCCCCTCTCATTTGGTCACTAATCCTTGTAGGTACATCATGAATAACAAGGGTGACAGAGGACACCCCTAAGCCCCCGTTTTATCTCTGTGGGCTCAGATACCCGTTTTTCCCATTTTATAACTACCTTGTCACTTTTATAGATATCGTTTAAAAGATTAGTGACGCCATCTTCCACACATAGTGTGTCCAGTATTCCCTACAAGTCCCCTTGAATGACGATATCGTAAGCTCCCTTGATATCTAGAAATGCCAGCCACAGGGGCCTGTGTTCTTTTTCTGCTATTTCAATACACTACATCAATGGTGACAGATTGTCCTCAAACGTCCTTAGTTTACGGAACCTATTTTGTAGTTCTCCCAGCACACCCCATTCTCCACCCATGTCTGTAGTCTTTCTTTTACTATCTGCATCGCCAGCCTGTAAACTACTGATGTTACTGTTATAGGACGGTAGTTGTTTAAATTGGCGTTGTCCCCCTTTCCTTTATAGATCGTGCTCATCATGCTTAGTTTCCCCCCATTGGGAGCTTCACCATCCATTATTGCTTTGCTCGCTGCGTCTCTTAATGTTTGTTTAGAGTTTGGTCCTAGTTTCTTTATTAGCATGATTGGGATGCCGTCAGGGCCTTTTGATGTGCTTTCTCCGCCCTTTCCCACTCTCGTTGTCTCAGAGGAGCCACTGAGCTAATTGGTCCATCCTCATCTGGTACGGTGCATGCATCGTTTTCTTGGTGTTTAAATTTTTCTGTCATTGTTTTTATACATTCCATTACCTCATCCCCTTCTTGTCTGACCCCTTGAACTGTAGTTATAAACCTCTCTTCTATACCTGTCTTATTACTCAGAGAATTTAGATGGTTCCAAAACTTTGCAGCTTCATTTCTATCCTTTTTGTTTACTTCCGCCATCCATTGGGCCCCATTTCTTTTAATCTTATCGCTGATAAGATCGGACGCTTCCCTTCTACAGTTGGAGAAGTTGTCCCATTTTCTTTTGACCATCTTCCAGTACACTCCTCTTTTTTGCATACCTGTGTTCCCTGGAGGCTTCCTGACGTCTTACTATGGCTGTCTTAACTTCCTCATCCCACCAGATTTCGGGTGTGTCTCCTTTTCCCGGCTGACTTGACTCGTACCTTAGCAAGTTCTAACTCAAACAATCGAGCTGGATTTGTGTACGTCTACTTTTGTTTTAGTGTCCTCGGTGCTTTTTTTATCAATCTCTTTTGTTGCTATTTCTACTTGCCTTTCTCAATAAATATTACCGTGTGGTTCCCCTAAATGCCTCTTTTCCATTTTCATTTTTCTTCCAAAACTCAGCTTGATACGTTTTTGATCACTGCCGAAGCTTCTGGACCCGTATTCATCTATGTTCATCACCCTTAGCCGATCATACGACGATAGACTACATCATTGCGTAGTCTATCGTCGGTTGTAGCCTTCCCACCTCCCACGTTATCTGCCCTTCGCAATTCTCGGTACTGTTGCAAATCATTAAATCATTCTTTTCACACATATACATTAGCATTCTGCCTGTTGAGTCAGTATATCTATCCATATCTTCTATGTGCACATTCATATCTCCTAATATAATTACCTCGCACTCTTCGTCAATGTCATTTTCTATGCACTGCACAATTTCTTGGTTTTCCTCTTTGGCCTTTGCCCCTGTCCTCAAGTATACAAAACCCAGAAATTATGCGCGTAATATGTTTTTGAACTTGCTAACACCCACTACGTAGTCTTAAAGGAATATGCACAGGAACATGTGTGTTTTCTGTAACGGTTTGCCAGCTTTAAACCATCAAGTCATTATGATAATTACATGTTCCGACACCCCATGGCAATGAATGCTTGTCTCACACAATATTATTGCGTGAAGCCTGCATATAGGACAGGTGTGTTTGTAAAACATCCAAGTCATTTTCCCTGCATTTCCAAGCAGAGGAAGTTCTTTTCTCTGTATATTCAAGGAGACGTGTGGCCAAGTGGTAGAAAACCTGCCTGCCGCACACCATCACCGACCATGACGATCGCCTCCGTGCAAGAATTTAACCCTTTCAGACTCTAGCTATATTAAGAAATGTCTGTAAATGTGTCAAATCACTATGTTACTTCAAAGTACTCAATATTCTATTGCAACAAAAATAACGAGATGATTGTTGTTGAATCTATTTTTGTCATAGTAGCTAGTAATAATTAAGTTGCAATTAAATATCTCTTTATCCTGAAGTCATTGATTCTTACTTTTGGCATAAATAGAATCTAGTCTCAGGGTAGAAATATAGTGTAAATTTATTTTTGGTTATGTCAATTTTGAGTAAGGAAAATTTCTCCTTTTCACATTGCTTGCAGGAAGCGGCACATCGCACAACTCGTCAAACGCGGTTAGTGCCTTCATAAAAGTGATCATATGTATCAGTACACTGCAAAATGAGGTTAAATGAAGACAAATTAATCATGCAGGTGGTTCAATTAATCTAATGTACAATATATCTTGCTCTTTCTTAGCCTCTATTTTATGCAAATAACGAAAACGAGTGGTGTGGACAAGTGTGTACATAGCGTCGGAACGGGTTAATGCAGAGATTCCTTCTCTCATTGCAGCTATACATTGCCAGTATTACGTCAGCTTGTTTAGCACTTTAGCGGTTATTTTGGGCTTTACAAGCAATGAAGTTTATGACTGGGTTAAATGGTACACGGATAACTTTTCCACACCTTATTCAAAGGCTTTACTCGGGTAAGGTACCCAAGCAAAGCCTTTGAATATCCATGTTTAGCAATGCTGAAATGCTTAGAAATAAAGGTTCCCTTTATATCAACAAATGATGGATTAAGTGTAGCACATTTTAATCACTAACTCCCTCCCCCACCATCCTGCTCCCACAGCTAAAGGATTGAGTCACCATACAAGCAGAAAGCTGTATGCACATATTCAGTGGTGGCACAACAGCTCAGTCACAGAGCATACTGTTTGCTCATTGCAGCACAGTTCACAGTAAATGCAGCAATGAGTGATCTTTCGAACGCATCTTTGGCTACTTTTATTATTGCTTTTCAACAAAAAAAAAAGGAAATCTGCAGGGAACGGGGAAATACGGGAGGCATTTTCGTCTAACATTCTTAATGCGCAAACAGCAGCAGCAAATAAAAGAAAAGGACACTCTCAAACACACAAATGCAGACAACCTACAATGTCAGATGAAGGTGGCGCTATAAAAATGAACGCTCATAAAAATTCGTAGTGAATAAAAGAGCTTGAGGTACTGTACAAGAAGTATATAACTGAAAAGATGTGGTTAAATGAGGATTTGAAGTAAAACAACAAAATGTTTACACTTGCAGAGGTGACGCTTCTGTCTTGAGGTCAAGAAAAAAAAAGGAATGGTTCAAACACACACGTTAGGCTGCTGCATCAAGCAAATGCACTACTCATATTGTCTTGCTAACAATGCAGCAATTGCACATGTCAAAAAAGACGGCTGCTTCACGAAAGCTTCACAACGTTGTGCGCAGCCAACATAAGAAACAACTGTCTCGGCACCGTGCACGGGAAGACACTGGCTGATACAGCGAGAGCACTGGGTGCGAGTTATCTGGAGTTGCGTGGCTACGAGTTGCACAGAGAGCTGCCATGTGACACTCGTGACATGCCTGCATCTCACACGAAAACATACAGGAGGGCAAAATATCAGGCTGAGCAAAAAGACTCTTTTGGAAAGCGGAATGACACTCTTTGACATCGTTAGAGGAGGTCAACAAGGCATGAAACACTTGTGTTCCAAACAAATGTGCAGCACTTCAGCAACATAGAACTTAGTTTCGATGAAACCCCAAGGAAACCTCACAGAGAGATGTCGCGCACCGAGTCCTGTCCAAATATGCCAGCTGCCCCATTACGCAGCACCACTGACCATCTTATGCGCCAGCAAGTAATTCGATTGAACACTCATTAAATAACTTAACAGTGGCCAACCAAGAAACTAGCAAGCCATACACACAACACCTATCAAGCATTCGTTAAACAGATTGTCATTTCTGACCAACCACTTCCATCCTGTAAAAAGTACTCGGCATCATTAGCTCGATTCGACAGGTGATGCTTAAATTAAAACCACACGGTTTTCATGATGTTACAGGATTCATAATGTTAATCCCTCTGTGAAACATAGATGCGTAAGAACACACCTATTTCCTGAATGAGCGGTGAATGAATCCGACAATTGCAGTGAAAACATCAGCAACAGACCTGCGATAGTCACACGGCCCATGTCCTCTGTTCAGAGTTAGAGTGAAAGATTCAAGGACAAGTCAATGCTGCCGAGATCAAAGAACAAGCAGGAGAAAACCTGAGTACATTGAGCACGACGTGCTGGCTTCATTTCTGTCCTGGTTGCAGGATCCACATTAAAGAGGACAGCAAAATGGCAGCATTGTTTTCGAGTCGCACAATGGCAAAAAAAATTCAGAACATAAATAGAAACATAAAAGAGGAGAGAGCACAGTTATGAATAACAGAAACAACGAAAACCTTGAGCACGTGATTCTCCTTGTGTCTTGAAGTGGTTAATGTGCATGACATCCAAGGTTTGAAGACACTTTTGATGAGCGTGTTCGCGTGAGGAAATGAACAATTCACATGAAAGTGACAGCAAACAACCCTGCGCATGCATGCAAAGTTATACCATTGCTGCAAACTACATACGGCTTGATAAACAAGCACGAGCGAACGGCCTTGTGGGGAGCTACCATGAGCACAAGAAGAAAAGAACGACTCTTCCGAGGGAACGACCACAATGCAAATATCCTTGGCACAAAAACGCGGACACACTATGCAGAGTGCTAGAACTGCGAAATTCATTAAAATGCACTTTCACAGGCTGGGTGACATTTTCAAAGTAGGAGAATCACAATGCCCCAAATGCCCTTCGACATTTTTGAGAAACTTACTGCGTTTTCACTCTGGGTAAAAGAAAGGAAAGGCTACAGTTCGTATAGATCACAGTTTTTTCATGAAATCACTCAGGGAAGAAGAATGCATCATCAGTGATACTGAAGGAAGAAGGTGCTCATTCGGTATCAGAACAAGAAGCACACCCTTTTTATAGATCGTAGGAATGAGTGACAAGGTTGAGAAGCATCATGCTAGGCCCCTAAATACTGACTTCTTGCTACAGCTTCATGCATGGGGAACTCTAAATAGTCAAAGTGAACTCCAAACAAAAGAACAAGTTAGCAAAGTTCAGTAGAGACAAACAATTACAACTGTACAACATCAAGAACATGCTTCGAGGTACTGTTAGCTAAGTGAAAATGGGGACCACGCCAAACTCTAAGCAGCAGGAGTGCTCACCATGCTTGCAGAGAAAAACACTAGAAGCAGAATTCAGGCATAAAAATCTCACGAGGGTAATTTCACCTATTAATACATCTGCACGAATATAACAATTATTTTTCATGTATGTCACAGCCAAAAAAATTAGGAAGCACACTGCATTGCATTCAATACAGCACTTTGACCCTACTGACAGATTCTCCTAATCTCCAACTCTTGTCCAAGTTTGCACATCAGACTGGGACAATCTCTTGCCCTGAAAGAGAGCTTTGCTGCCACCTTAAGTAACAGTGCAACGCCATTTAGCTGACCTTTACAAGCCAGATGTCATGCCTTGGTTTCTAAATGTTATAGCAAGTATACTTCATCACTGGCACATGCAATCAGAAAGCTGTGTTTCCAGTGTTTCATCATGCAAACGATAAAATATCATGTTTGGTTTAATTCTACTTCACTGATCGTCGCTGGAGCAGTTATTTTTATTGAAGAAAGACAAGCGACGGTTATCAGGAATGAAAATATCAACTAAGGGCAACAGATGACTGAGTTCAGTGGTGAATTTAATACCATGATACAGAGCAACAGCAGGGACAATGTGCAGAAGAATTGTTTAAAATAAGGTCTTCTGAGTTGTAAAAGCATCTCATTCAAGACAGTCATTAGACATACTAGCTAAAGTTGACACACGGTGAGCAAAGAGCAATGGTGAAGAGCATTATGGACAGTCTCAGTTGTTGAACATGCAAGGCTGCGGCACTTTCATTGGCACAGTTGATAATACAATGGAATGTTGATGGGGAAAAAAGACATTCTGAATAACATTTTAAGCTTGAAATTTCAGAGAGCCCTGGAGCTTAAACGAATAGATATACCAATCCAATAACTTGATATACCAATAACTTGATTCTACAAAATATACCAGATTGCACACTTCCGAAAAGCCAGCTAAACTACACTGAAACCTCAATATAAGGAACCCGGATATAATGAATTGTTGGTTATAACAAAGAACAAAAAAACGGTTTTGTCATACAATATTTAGAATACACATTTATAATGAGCTTTTGGATATAACAAAGGTACTTTTGTGGCATATTTGACTGTTATAATGAGCTTTGAGTGTACTCGTGCTTAATTTTGCCAAACACTTGCACACAATCTTCAGGAAGAAGAAATGTTGAAAATTTCCATCTGATTAGTCCTTTAAAGATCCATGCAAGACTTTTTTTGATTGGTTTTTCATTACCAGTGCCTAATAGTGTATATATAAAAAATATGGGACAGTTTTCATTACAACAGCAATAAAAACACGACTCTTATTTAATGCTCATTTTGCGTTATAACCAG
Source organism: Rhipicephalus microplus (assembly GCF_043290135.1). NCBI lineage: Eukaryota > Metazoa > Arthropoda > Arachnida > Ixodida > Ixodidae > Rhipicephalus > Rhipicephalus microplus. The sequence goes on along the minus strand of NC_134705.1, from coordinate 58,542,539 downwards.
CAATGCTTAACCGAATGGGACAAATGGTTTTAAATGACAATTCGGTTGCAAATGCTTGAACATCATCTGCTGTCATCAGCCTCGATCTTTGAATGCCATTCCAAGCAGTCCGAAATGTGGCTAAATGACAGGGTTTGGCTAATTTGAGAACGTAAGGCAATCGCACCCACTTCGAAAACTACATGACAAATTCCTTGACAAGTAACCAGCTTGCATAAACCTCAACACTACCTGCGGGTGCCAGACTTGTAGCGACACGGTGAAACAAACTACATTCAGCGTTTTTATGCAGGATGCGACATATGGTATACGTAGATGAAATAAAGATCGACACGTAACATTCCTCTCTTAAGAAATGCAGCATATTCGGCTGCAATTGATGGTGGGCTGAGTACGTACAACAACGGCTTACCCGGTTTCCTGTCAGCAGGCAAGATTTACAAGCTACACACATACACACACAGAACATCAACTATGAGAAAACGCGACAACAGTTACATTGCGAGTAGCAGTTTTGATGTATAAGGTACGGTTGAGTTTTGAGTCGATTCAGCACAGCTCTAGCCACTGGTCACGTGTTGGCAGCGAAAAAAACGCATTGGTAGGGCGCACCACTCGAGTTCCCTCGTTGAACTGCATTTTTCAATGTCACTCCAATCTTTTCAAAGTTCCTCCCCTTGCCAACACAAGAGTTAGAAGAAGATGTCGACTTCAGACGAAAAGACTGCGCTTCACTCATTGGGGTTGCAGATGCTTCCTTGAAGAGGCAAGCCTGCTGTGTACAAGCCAGCACTCGTTCGAGCCAGAAGCAGTGAAAAGCAATGATACAGATGGGCCTCAGAGTTACACAACCACGATGGTTCATTCATCCAACCTTTAGTATTTTCTAGTCAGATATTGGCAAAATAGTGCCATCCAATGCCCTATGCTTCAGATGTAGAAACACTGCAGCAAACATTTCCCTATGCTTTACTGTGCCAAAAGTCAAGCCCCACTTGTAGTAAGTTCTGGCCTGTCACCACGAAGGACGGTGAAGCAGACTTTGGATAGCCTTTTTTTTTGTGACACATATGCTGAGAACAGCGGCTTGAAAGAAGTCTTGAAGCTGCCCGGAAGTTGTTTGAGAAGGACACAACGCCTTGTGCGCTAGGGAAGCAGAGGAAATAGCGTATCACCCCAGCCTCACAGACAATTTTTCACAGATGAGTGATCACATATCAGGTGACGAGCTTTGTCACGAACTTGCATCTTGTCTTGGAGGAGCACAAGAATGAAGGAATGTGGCAGACAAAACAACTTGCTGAACCACTGACCCTTGCATTCGGGTTTCCAAATAACTCGAGTTTCGGTACCATGGGAAAACTGCTCCATGGTCGGCAGAGGTAATCCATCTCGGACAAAGAGCCAGAAACGAGACAGTTTCATGCGGGTGCCTGGCTACGTGTCGGAGGGTCCGAAAAACCAGTCTGCGAAACGGCGCAGTTGGGCGCTTGCAGTCTCGGACTGTTCGTGCAGACGGTGGTTCTCTTGCTGCAGCTGCCGGACTTGGTGCTCGAGGCTGGCCTTCCTGTGCTGCTCCTGCGGGCATGCACAAACAAAGAAGTCAGAGTTCTGAAACGGTGAACATGGTGATTATTTGCATGCCTGTTTCACAGTGAATTTCTTTGCCCCTTTTTTAATATTGTACCTGCGATATTCTAAACAGGAGTGCCAATATCACTATGTGGATAGGTTTCATGGCATTCGATTACTGAACAGACTGCAATATTCCACATACAGTGCAAGCCTGAAAGGAACAAACACAAGGTGCAACAGTGATACTGCAAAGGACAAAAACAGATATTTCATATGTGCAAGACATGACTCAGAATCAGGTCACTTTAGGCCATGTAAATGACACTTAAGCACATAAGCATCAAGAACACTTCAGTCTCTGGTACATTAATATTACTGCTAGAAGCAAGTGCCCAATGTGGAACTAAACAATCGCAGTTCTTTATCGTACTGGGCCTTAAATACAACATCACTGCAGTCACTTCTACAGGTAAACTGCCTTTATGTCACAGATCTGGTTAAATGAATAATGGTGCTAGAACCAAAGGTGCAAACAGCTTTGCCACCTCAGCATGCTGCTGCCCCTATCATGACATGCTAAAGACGAAATCAGTGCAAACTGTCTATGCACTATATCTACCATGATGAAAGTTAATTATGGCTTTTAAAAATAGCCAATAACAGAGCCTGAATGCTACCTCATGCAAGTTGGTAGCACTAGAGCAGGTGCCTTTCCAATTCCTAAAAAGTGTGATTGCAGAACACTTTTCAGTTCAGGCTTACGTTTCAGGTGTCAGTGGTCCACAACGTGAATGGGGGGCCAATAACACAAGTCTGCCACATTATAATGCACCATACATGTTCTCACTATTCCGCCTACCTCACTACTACCAGAGAGTGTTCATGACAGGCGTGCTAGTACCTGCCCCTTATACTTAGTTAAAGCAGAACTAGGGCCCGTTTAGAAGGTAAAAAAAATTGGCACAGCTACGCACTACAGGGATGTGAAGACCGTGAAAACCGTAAGGCTGGTGGCGTTTCCATCCTCTTCACCTTAACTTACCTCCCACCTTGCTGTACATAATTATGCTATGCTTTACTATCTTCAATCTTTCATACCCTCACTTCATTTCCCACCCCTTGCTATACTAAACAAGGCTATGATATTTAAAGTTTAACATTTTGATAGAGTTGCTTGTCTGGTTTGATAATTAGGACTTTTAAAAAGCTCCACCAAAAAATGGGTTTATTTCCCAACGTCCCTCTGCCCTTCTCTATTCGCTCCTTCCTCACCCCCACTTTCCATTCCCACCCCTTTCTATACTTACACTAAACAAGGCTATGCTATGCGGTACCCTCTGCCCTTCTTCATTCGCTCTTTCCTCACCTCTACTTTCCTTGACCACCCCTTGCTATACTACACTAAACAAGGCTATGCTATGCTGTACCCTCTCCTTTTTATTCTTTCTTCCCTTACCCACACTTCCCTCTCCCACTCTTGCTATACTGTACACTGCTATGCTATATTCTATGCTTCACTTTTCCCTCATCACCCTCACTTCCCTTCTTTAGCTCTGCTGTATTACACTATACAAGACTATGATATTTAAAGTTTAACATTTTGATAGAGTTGCTTGTTTGGTTCAGTAATTAAGACTTTCACAAAGCTCCAACGAAAATGGGTTTATTACCCAACGTTTTGAAACCAACTCGGTTCCATATTCAGGGGGAGTGACACGTAGGTGTTGAGGTGCAACTCCTAACTTCTTTGAGGGCCCCACTGGGGAGAAGTAGGCCCGTCTTTTTTTAAGGCGAGAATGTTGAGGAGGTCGTAGTTGCTGCGGTTGCGTGGGGTTGATGGGCTGGAGGCTGCCTGGGACTGTGGAGTTCTCAGTTCCGCTTGCCCTTCTTGCTGTTAGTCCGCGAACGTAAACAGATGTAAGTCTCCGTCCTTGGCCATCCCCCAGCCCGTCAACCCTATGCAACCACAGCAACTACAACCCCGTTAACGATATCCCCATCAAAAAAGACACTCATTCTTTACTTCTTCCCAGGTGAAGTTGAAAGGTACACCTCAACATCTTCGCTGTCACTCCCCCTGAATAAGGAACGAAGTTGGTTTTGAAAGCGGGGAAATAAACCCATTTATTGGTTGGAGCTTTCTGAAAGTCTTAAGGCCATGATATATATGCTTCACTTTCCCTTATTTTCCTTCTCATCAGTCTCATGGTCTTATCCAACCCCCTCGCTATACTATGCAAGGAAATGCTGCACGTTACTCTCTCCCCAACTCTTCTACATCCTTCTCAACAGTTTACCTTGTCCACTTCCTTGCTATGCTGTACTGCACAAGGCTACACTACCGTATTTACTTGATTCTACCGCGCCCTCGATTGTAACGCGCACCCGATTTCCACGACGAAAAAAAAAAAAGTAAGACATCAATTGCAATGCGCACCCATTTTTTTCACTGGCCCGCACGATCACACCACTCGAAAAAACAACTCCTTTCGGGAGCGTCTTCCATTTAAATATGAGGTACAGGGGAAGCTTGTGCCCATCTGATGTGTAACACAGCATTGCCGTCACAGTAGTTTTACCGTGGACCGATGTCAGCACGCGAACTTCCTTCGCCCCCTTCTTCTCGACGGGTGTGGTGCCAGGCATGTCGAAGTAAAGAAGCATCTGATCGGCATTCTTGATTTGCCCAAACAGGTAGCCGTTGTGCCGCAAGTTTAGGACGAATCTCTGAAAACTGTGAAGCTTTTCATCGTACTCCTCCGCAAAACTTTTCGCATATGCCCGTTCACCTTCGGAGGGAAAAGCCTTTCCTCTTCATAAAGTTAGTTAGCCAGCACCTGCTCGCTTTAAAGGGGGACGCGGGTCTTAGAATGGTGAAAAATGGCCAAAAAGTCAATTTTGAGAAAATGCGATATTTGAAATTTTTAGACCTATAAAACGTGTCCTAAAACTGTGAACGCTGAATTCGATCAGTAAATGGATTAAAATTGATTATGAAGTCACCACGGGAGCCGCAAAACAACCCATGGCAGGTCAAATTCGTTCAAACTTCCCGCGCGCGCCGCCGGCGAGGCAGTTGGCCAATCGCCGCCATCTTGGGCTTGTTTTGAAGCTGATTCCTTTGTGCGCATTTTGCCACCCTTCAAAATCGCGTCGCTTAAATAGAACTGCTGCCCTCGACCCTTTTCCAAAGCCCCCTTCCGGACCGCTGATTGGCCGGAGCGCGCGCGCACCAGGCGAGCCCCCTGTTCCTCGCTTCCCATTGGCTGATGTGGCCAAAGTTGCCCGCGCTTTTTTTTGTATATTGTTCGTCGGCTGCCGGTTCCCGTTCGCGCACATTGTTCGTCTGCTTCCCGCACGTGCCTACTTGTGCTACGCGACCGACGAACTGACTTTCCGTCTTTTGCCGGCATGATTGGAGACGCTCGTTTAAAGAAGAAGACGCGGCAAGCATACGGCAAGAAACGGAGGCGCCTGTGGAACGCCCGCCAGGAGAAAGCAGCCGACAACGTGCAGCCGATTTCGCCCGATGCCGCCGAAGCGGCGCATTCCGACGACGGCGCGCAGCTGCGGCTGCTTGTGTCTGAAGCGATGCACTCTCCTGTGCCTTGCAGCACCTCATCGGATTGTGTCGTCGTCGGATCGTCATATTGCACTTCCAGCAGCATCCTAGACTGCATTGGCACGGGGTTTTATTCGGCGGATGAGTTTGCTGAGTGCGCGAGAAATGCAGCGGGCACGAAGGCATCACTCGCATCGCAGTGCGCGACGGAACGTAAGTTCGAGTTACTAGATATTGATTTGGAGGATGGTGGCAAAGAAAACGGGACAAAATTTGTTATTGTTGATCTGACGGCGATACGCTCGTTATTTGGACTTGTCGCGTGCCTAGAATGCGGTGAAAGAAGCGTCACTATTTCAAAGGCCAAGAAAGAGTATGGGCTGTGTTCAAAGCTCATAGTCACGTGCGGCAGTTGTGACTTTCGCGAAGAGCGTTTTTCGTCCCCACGTATAGCCGACGAGACCGACGCCAAAATAAGGCCGTTTGATGTTAATATGCGTGCCATGAAGGCCATCAACAGTATCGGCAAGGGGGCAACGTCTCTGTCGGACTGCTTCACCGGGATGAATATTTCGCATCGAGGGCTTCACCACAAGAGTTACCAAAGCCACATCAATATAATGAAAGAAGCCTGCTGTGCGACTGCTGCCGAATGCGAAGCGGCGAGCGTTGCTCGGGTCAAGGAGCTCTATGCGGAGTTCGGCAACGCGCCCGGGAACGTTGACTTTATTTATGACGGCATCTGGCTTACGCGTAGACATAGCTCGCATATACATGTATTGGCTGCATTGTTGAGATGTATAGTGGCCTCGTGATAGACCATATCATGCTATCGAACTTTTGCCTGGCTGGCACCACAGGACCCAAGGAAGGAGAAGCAGGACATTCTGCCTGGCTCATTTAGCATGCCCCTCTGTGCCAGAAGAATGTTGATGGTAATGCGGCCAGATGGAAGTGGAGGCAGCACTTCGCTTCTTTGAGCATTCACTTGAAAAGCACAAGCTTCATTATACGACAATGCTGTCGGACGGTGACAGCAGGGCATTCCATGCACTCACAGAAAAAGAGGTGTACGGCTTCATAAAGGTGGCCAAAAAGGACTGCATAAATCATGTACACAAGCGTATGGGAGCTGCCTTACGTACCCTTGTAGAGAAAAAAAAAAAGCTTAAGGTGGCTCACTTGGTGGAAAGGGCGGACTTACGCAACAAAAGATAAAGAAGATCACTTCATACTATGGCTACGCCTTGAGAAGCCACAGGAACGATGTTCCAGATATGCAGAAGGCTGTTCTAGCAACTTTGAACCACATGTCTTCAACTGACGAAGCACCAAAGCATGACCTTTGCCCTGAAGGCCCTGAATCCTGGTGCAAATTTTAGAGAGCTCTTGCGAAAAATGAGAAGCCGCCACCACACAAGGACAGCCTGCCTGATTTCGTAACTGAGGCATTGGAGCCTGTGTTTAGGCGGCCAAGTGACAATGCCCTCTTGGAAAGGTGCAGCGATGGGATCACCCAGAACCCAAGTGAGAGCCTGCACGCTATGATCTGGCAGCAGGCCCCCAAAACTCAGCATGCATCTTTGCGGAGCATTGAAAGGGCAGTTGCCGAAGCCATCAGCCTCTTCAGCCAAGGCACAACTAAGAGCAACGTGGAAATTGCCGAGAAGCTGGGCTACAGTGCTGGCAATAACTTGGTGCGTCGCAGCCTTGAGAAGAACAAGGGCAGGCTGCAAAAATCACGAAGAGAGCATCTCGACAGCAGTTCAATAAAGGAAAGACTTTCAAAGCGCCACAAGCCAGCAGGGGACTCTGCTTACAGCCCTGGTCTCCTGTAAACAGTCATGATGGCAAATAGTGAGAATTTTTGCAAAAATAAATATTCTTGGTTTTAGACCTAAACATTGCGTAAATCTATTTTCTATCCAAGGACGACAATATTACATGATATTTTTGTGTTCCTTTCACTTGCAAGGCACTTAAACGACCACAAAGTAAAAAAATAATTCTCATGCTGAGTCAATGACTATTTTATAGTTCTAGAAAAGCTGTGAGCAGTATTCTAGGTGGGTACAGTGAAATTTAGCATGGCCATTTATCCTATAATATAGAGCTACAGAATGATGTCATTAATATCAATGTAGCTTCACTTTAGCAAAAGTTAAAGTTGCTAGAAACTTCAAACGCGTTTTTCTCAGTTCGATGTTTTTGAACATTGCACTCGGCCTTACGGGGGCTTTTCCTATGTTAAACTTGAGTGAATGCGACAAAGTTGGTATCATTTTATTTGCCTTGACATGATCTAGGGGGTGATGCTATTTCTATTTCTCTAGCATCACTTCAAAAATTACCACTGAAGATTCTAGTGAGAGAAATTATTGTATTAAAGTGACCATAAGTGTTCGTCCGTTTTCTTGCTTATAAAATGCCTTCAAATGGATAAAAATAGCATCACCTCTTACAGCAAGCCTCCAGCATTGGGATTATGCATTCACTTTTTGGATTTAGCAAGAATAAATTGCCAAGAAGTCCTGTAAGAAGTACGCAATTAATAAAGATTCAGACCTTCATAATTTTTAAACCACTTGAAATATTAAACAAATTAGAGATTTGAAATCAGCATGAAAAACTAGCTTAGGTAGTGAAGTTTGGTTAAGATTGAGCAAAAAATAAAAACAAAATTTTAGTACCCACGTCCCCCCTTAAACTGGCTCCGCGTTAGACCTTTTTCTAAGGCTAATTGCATAGCCCGCACTTAGAGCAGTTCTGTCGTCACGGGCCGCTGTGCCGCTCGCTGCTCAAGTACACACTCGCCGAGCAGTTCTTCAATTTGCGGAAACCGACCCTGCTGTGGTCCACTGAAGCCTTTGCGTGAAGCTTTGCTGTCGACAATCTTCTGCTTTTGTTTCCGCCAGTCCCGCACGCACGTTTTGGGAACTCCGAACGACCGCGATGCGGCCCGATTTCCGTCCGTTTTGGAAATTTTGGAAATGCCGATGGCAATAGAATGACCGTATTTTTTTTTCGTACTCGATTCTAACGCGCATGCCATTTATGAACTCGCTTAACCGGAAAAAAGGTGCACGTTAGATTCGAGTAATTACGGTATGCCCTGCCTAGAAAGCCGAGTGTATATGACGCTTGCCTTCAGATCGTGGGTATGCAGATTAGAACCCTGCCACACAAAAAAAAAACTTTTTTTTGTCCCTAATTTCTCTTCCTTTTCTCTCCCATCAGAAATATTGCATCTCACGCCGGACAAATCGGCACTTGTGTTCTGGGAGCGAAGCATATGATGAAGCAGACAAAGAGAATACACGCCAACTCATGATGATGATAATTTCTGTTGAAGACTAATGGGGATGTCCAAGCTTGAACAGCTGCACTTTTAATGGAGTCAATATTTCAATGTTGCCATAACACATCCCAAGAAATATTTTACCAAAGCGAATCTGAGCCCTCACAATCGCATGCTCTACTACGTTTTGTACAAACTTGGATAAAAATTTATTGAAGCATTTATAAAAATTTATAGAAGCATTTATTGCAAGCGAGAACGCTGCATACAGAAAATGGCTGTATGCGATGACCAGCCGAGACACTCGGAAGTTTCTTTACTTGACTTTTTAGACGACAGAATGGTACCTGGCGGATTGTGCGATCCTGCTAAAATATGGCTACATGACGCCACTTCCATGACATCTACTGAAGATAAACTTTCTTTGTGAGGCTTTATAAACATCACATAAAACAAAATTTAGCTGGTGCAGCTCGCCACTGTCACTGCAATAGTGCTCTCATGGGACACCAAGACACAGTCCACCCAATCAATATAGGAGTTGCACTTACAATTAAATCCATCCAAGATTCAACTTTGTGAGCAGTTGAAAAATAAAAAAGGGTTAACGGTTAGACATTTACATGGGGAAGCACTAGTTACCCTTCATTATGTACGTAAAAGAATTGTAGTTAACTGCATAATTAGCACGTTCACCTATTGAATGCGCTCAATAGCCCAACTGAAGCACCATAAGGCTTCGTGTGCAGCTTGGTACATCATTGCTCTGCTTACTGAGCCAGACTGATATGCAAAGGTCAACAAAAGTTTCACACGTCCGTGTCTTTTCTACTCTTTTGCATAACAATACACTGCAATCCACAAAATGAAATTCAAGCTCTGTCAATCTCAGATGAAAGATTCCCGCCAACAGCCCTTTCTTGTTGAAGCTGTAATGTGGCTCCATCGAATAAAGCAAGCAGAATGACTCTGAGCTCATGTTTAACTAAATTTCAAGTATTTAAATAAGCTAGAAATGCAACTTCCTTGAGCCAAGTTTACCTCTTCACAAGTTTCATTTTCAACATGACAAAATACAGCACTAGCTGTTCTCATTGTTTCAATATACATTTAATTAATTTCTATGAGCTTTCTTTTTTCAAAATCTTAGTGCAGTGTAGACTTCGTTGTTTGCAGGGATTAAAATTCGGCTGAGAATTTTATACCAAATAGTGCAATTAACATCACTAACTTTGCATAACTTTCACAGAAAAATGTTGTGTTCATTAAACAAACAAACACAAATTTGTACAATGAAGTACTCACACGAATCAACACAAGGTACTGTGAAATATTTCATCCAGCAGTAACATGAGATTGCCCTTATGTTAAAACCTGAATATGAAAAAGTTGAAGAAATTTACAACTTCTTGTAAGACAAAAATTTTGTGGTCAGTGAAATTTGACCTTTTATATAAGCAAAGTACAGCTGCCTATGAATTCTTCTACACAGAAGGTGCTAAAATAATGATACAGTAACAGAGCAGTTAACGAAAATCCAACTTAAATACAGTAGACTTGCAATAATTCAAACTCTGATAATTCATACTTTCGGTTAATTCAAACAAAAATTAAATTTTTCGGTTGGCTATCTATTATTTCAATGTATTCTATTCTTTTAACGCCTCTTAATTCAAATTTCATCACTCGATTAATTCATACCTTTTGAGGTTTCGCACCAGAAATTATCTGCTGCTTTCCCACTAATGTTTCAAAATATATGTACCTTCATAATCCTAATAGTCTAAAAATGAAAAATAAGTGTCTCAAGCCTTCAAGAAAAAAAGCTTTGCTAGTAAACAAATGTTTCAAACGAAGCACACACATAGTAAACCAAGATGCTTCACAACTGGTATACATGGGTTTGTACTGAAGGCACATATAGCAAAGAAGCAGTTGGCAATTCACAATTTCTCAGATGGCCAATAAACTTGTGGACCATACACCATTGCTTTTTGTTCATTGTGTGCAGTTAGGGTTTAAAAATGCTAAAAAAGTTTTAAACGTGATAAAATCAATGCCTAATCATAATGTGTGGTGTCACTTCAACCATCTGAGAACTTCTGATAATTCAAACAGAATTCAGAGATCCCTTTGAGTTTGAATTAACGAGAGTTGACTGTAGTCTGAAAAAAGTCATAGCTTTGCCGGAAAGGCAAAGCAATGAATGCGATAGCAATGAATTGAAGGCTCACACACAGAATTAAAAGCAAATCAAAACATGCCCTGCATTCCTCATGCACAAATGACGCACAAAACGTACACACAGGTATGGATGCACGCGAATAAGCATCTCATTTGTTACTTTGCTGTGTCTGAAAAGCGGGCGCTTTTCGCAAACGGAGACTGCATTGATTGGAGTGATTTTTGTGCACCCGGTAACTTCAACAGAATTGTTCCAGGTAAAGCCAGAGGCCAGCTAAAGCGTACGACCTTCCCCTCCTCCCTGCCGCGAGATCGCCTTTATCTCGCCCAACAAAATATGCGTAGATTAGAGCGGGCGCCGCCGCGCAATGTGGCGACGCGCGCTCTTTGCGCCATCTTGCTGGTAATGCTCAGAACACAAGCCCCCCCCCCCCCCCCCCCAAATACTCGTGAGCAGCGGTAAGTGGTAGGTTTAAGTAGCTTGCTGTTTGAGCGGTGAAGAATGTGCTCCGGTGTGGCTCAGTGGTTAACGCCTCGCTTTCATGACGCAGAGCTCCCACGTTCGATTCCGCGCGCCGGAATGTTTTCTTTCTGGATTTTTTTTTCTTCCGTTTTCTTATATATAAATATGTATACGGTGCATGACATTTACGCCGACGCCCACGCCAACGGTACAAAGCAGCGGAGAGTGTCCATATAAGTTCTATCGCAATAAAAATGCCCTCTTTCCTCTGGGCCTTTCTGTATCTGTGTATGCAGATCAAACCACAACTGCCACACCACAACTAAATTTTGGCCTGGGCGTTTTATATAGGTACTGAACAAAATTTCTGCCGCCATAATTTTCAGCCACACTGATAGACTGCGTGTTGAAATTGATAGAGACAACCTTCCTTTCAGGCAGAAACTAAAGGAATATCATGAATTTAATAATTTTTTAACAAAAGTCCGCTTCCAGCGGCCGCGCCGTGATCTAGAGAAGGTGATGTTACACTTGCCGAAAACGGACATGTCACTAATGGCAGCTGTCACCCAAGTCTCAACCCGCTCACCTCCCCACACGGTTTCGGAACTACTATGAACAGCCCCTACAGCGAACAATGCTCCTGGCAGGGATAAAGGATCAGCTCTTATGTGGAAGGGGGAGAGTGGAATGAAAGGAGGTGGAGAAAGGGAAGAGGAGCACGTGCTCCCTTGATTGGGAGAATCTGATGTCACGACTCGCACTCGCTAGCAGCTGCTGCGTGCTGACAATCCGCCCAATACACAGCCAACTGTACAAAAAATGTGAAACAAACTTTCTTTTTCAGAACACTGGCAACTTTGGAGCAGAATCTCGCAGTTTTTTTTGTTTTTTTTTGTATTTTTGTTCACTATACCTCTAAATAACGTAAAAAAAAGTCAGTTTTCTTACGTCTGAGACGTTGCAACTGTAACATGTTGCTGCACAAGCAAGTCTCTCATTACAATGGCTGTGTGTCACACATAAAGCTGAAAGAGATGCAGGGCCAATGTAATGTGCAAAAAAAGCTAGGATGACCTAAAAACGTTGTGACATTTGCTCCATCCCCACAGCTTCACATCAAAACCTTACACAACGTTGTCCAGAGTGGTGCGCCGCGAATTCTACGTTAATGGAACTGAACTTGCTTTCCACTCTATCCAGTGAACACGCAGTATCGGAAACTATGACACGTTGCCAAACAAAAGTGCTCGCCAATGAGACCAGCTTATCTTGACGTTGGCACTGTGGAGCTTTGCCACATCATGAAATAAGTGGTACAGTGCAAGCAGTGACTTTGTTTTCTCCCTAATTGAGATCCCTTGCAAGATTAATTTTGTAGCCTTCTTGATAACACACATTTCTTGAACATTCACATCCACTTTCAATGTGAGAGGTCATTGCAGCCATTCCTAACACCCCTACGGCCAGCCACGCTTGTCATTTGACTAACAGAGACAACGCAAAAAGCAAACTAGGTGCTGCCACGAGGCAGTGCGCAAAAAAAGAGCCGTATTTTTTTTTTTGCACAATCGGAATAACATTTTAGGAACACACAATCTACACAAGTGAACGTCGCTACTAATTTTAAGCCCACCCTGCCGTAACCCCCAAATGACTGTCCCAGGACCACTTGCCTGGGCTAGGGTTTCCTGGAGCTTCACCACTTTGTCCTCGAGGTCTTGCAGTCTCTGCTCTGGCTGCTTGAGGTTGCTGCTGCTTCCAGAGCTGGATGGAAAGCATGCAGGAAACAGAAAGAAAGTGGATTCAAAAAGCGGGAAACTGCTGGAAAGATTTGCGTTTATTTTTTATTCCCAGATGCTCCGTGAAAGCATGCATTTGCAGCCTTGCACATATACATCTTACTTCCAATGAGGCGAATGAATATTATGCTACTTGATACTCACTTCAGATCAATTATCTGAAGTTTCCAAACTATTCAAAAAAAAAAACAACACATTATTCTGCATGTTACCAAGGCAGTCTTAATTTTATTAAGTTACAACTTACAACCTATTGAACTCAGTGAATCAATTGTGAAAACATTCTGCTGCATAAATCAACACGGTCACATCTTCAACATCAGCTCTGTTTCCTTCCTCTGTGGCGGTGCAACAATTTGCTCTAGTCTGATTTGTGTGCAGCGTCAGCCATGATGCCAAGCCACAACGCTCAATTTCCACAAAAGTCACACACCAATTTTTCTGCTAGAAAACATTTTATGCGGATTATACAAATAAACTATGAAGACTTTATTACACCTGACTATAATAAGTACTTCCAAGTATAATGGAACACAATATCACCATAAAAAAAATGGTGCAAGTTAAACAGCCAAGATGAGTGCTGCAGTGGATGGCTGGCTATCACGCAGCCTTCATAATTGATCTAGAGACTGTACTCTTAGGGTAGACCGCAAAACAGAATGGGCTATGCATAATTGTGGCTAGGCAGAAAGACTGCAGCAATGCATAAAGTACTGTCGTGTCAGGGCAGGGGTATTGATTCACAAAAATGCCACTATACATTAACGAAACGCTCCTACAGCCTCGGTCACCAGAAAGTTCGATGCATTCGTGGCGACTGGGGTGTTGTGAATGCTAGTGAGTAGGACTCTGTAAACTAATTTACCTTTTTGCAAGACTTGCGTGACGTGCTAGACTTGCACTCTCAATAAACAATTGTAGCGGGCCAGTTGGTATGAATCCATCTTTGCAGGAAGCGCAGCAACAATTACACAGCGCTTGTGTTGTGTGTTCTGTATAATAGTCGCTGTGCTTCCTACGAAGATAAGGTGCACTCTTACATAAAATGCTTGGATAAGACAGGTTTGAACAATAATGTGACTTTACGGTGCATCTGTGTACCTGTGTTCCCTGTCGCCAAGAAAAGATTTTAACAATTTACTTTTGCTTACTTTACCTGCTGCTTTGCATGCTCTTTGTGTGTACACTATTGTGCCTTTCTTGAAAACTGTTATTTGGTTCACACCTAATGTAGCTTCTTAAAGATTATGGCATCTATAAATAAAATAATCAAACAACTAGACCCCAGCGTTTTTTGAATTAGTCAATATTTGGCATTCCTGTCAATGTTTTATAGAAATCTCGCGTGTATTTGAACTGTTTGCTTCTAAATTACTCTGCAATAATTAGCACAAGCCCCGTTCACTTTGCAACTGCTGCTTTTATATGAGCAACAAAAATCGCGATGTCACACCTAGCACTATCAGCCACATTGTTTGCACTTGCTTCCGATGCTCCGGCAGTTGGCGAGAGATCACAGCAGGCGATCACTTGTGCTGGCTGGGCAGTGGTGAGAATCACGTCTTCCGCAGCCGAGTGGCAACGCAGCGCCAGTCCCTGTCGTCTTCCAGCACGCTCCAGCGATGAGGACGGTGTCTCAGGGCCCGAGCGGGGACGCTCCGACGGCCCAAGCGGGCACCAAGTGGGTTCCTGGGTCGATCAATTCGTCACCCACACTCACTTCACTTTATGTTAAAAGCATCGTTATGTGCATATTACCATACTTTCTGGTGCATAGGCCATCCTTCTATAGGGTGCACCTAGTGCATTTTATGACTTTGCCAGAAAATATTGGCAGATCAAGCCGAAACTGTGTATAAGACGAACTCAACTTTGACTCAACCAGTGCAATAGCATAGTTGCTCACACTTGCGCAGCCATATAAAAATGTCGCGATCATGCATTTTCTAGAAACATATTTCTTGCGAGCTACAAAATTCAGCACTGTAAAACTTGGACACTCTCACAGGCTATGGACGCCTTGTGCGTGCTCACAAGTAGTATGGAAGCGTTCAATCAATAGAAACTAGCCCAGGCAAATGTATTAAAAAAATCTATGGTCCTTGCCTCCGAATCACTGTCGAGGTAGTCCGGTCCGATGAGTCTGAGCAGGTCTTCCTGGAAGGTGGAGCCTCCGCCCGCACTGCCCGCACTGCTGCCAGCACTGCTTCCACCCCCCTTGGCAGACGAGGGCGACCATGATGGACCAGTCGACGACAGCGGGTGAGTTGCGCTGGCCGACCGTGGCGTGCTGGGAACAGCGTGGCGGAGACTGGCCAGTGGACTGCGCATCACCTCCTCACCTGGGGTCGCAGTGCTGCCACTGCTCACAACACGACAACTGCGTACAACAAAGAAAGAGAACTGAAAAAAGTTGCACAGGCTCCCTAAGCATATTCGTACAATATGAAAGCATAAAAGCATTTTTTAGGCTCAGTTGTCATTACAGAGGGGTGCTGCAATGTCTGCTGCAGCAATGCCAGCTGTGTGTAAACTTTCTCCATTCTAATATGTGAACTCAAACAACATTTATGACGAGACACCAGAGTAGTAGCAGGACAAGACGAACACAGACAGAACGACTGTGTTCACTTTGTTTACTTAGACTGTGGTGTTTTGTCCCAAGCGCAGTTTTGGTTCACATAATGTTTTACTAACCAGCCTCCGACACAAGCTTTCCTACAAACTTGGCCAGGAAATGTAGCCCTGCCTACAAACCATTGCTGTGGCAGTTATTGATGCTGGCACTGGTTCAGGTAAGAGAGGTCACACGGTTCCCGAACACTGTTTTTGTGGACGTCAGCTGCTTGTGAACTTTCACCAGCCTAGTGAATAAACATTAGCACTTTAGAAGCCATTTCAGTCCCAGTCTACTTTGCTGCAATGGGGTAAACTTCTGAGCAAAATGATTTAGCACCATAGGTCAGCAAACTCACTTTCACTCTGACACACTCAGACTTGGACCG
Organism: Rhipicephalus microplus; assembly: GCF_043290135.1. Lineage (NCBI taxonomy): Eukaryota > Metazoa > Arthropoda > Arachnida > Ixodida > Ixodidae > Rhipicephalus > Rhipicephalus microplus. Next base: position 58,526,647 of record NC_134705.1, on the reverse strand, counting down.
AGCTGCGAGTCTGAGTGAGTAATGTTTTAGCGATTTTGAGCCCTAGTGAGTTCAACTAAGCCAAATATTGGCGAGCCTGAGTCTGAGTGAGCCATAAACGCAAAGTACATTTCTTGAGCAAGTCTGTGTGAGCTCCAACTTATATTGCCGACCTATCGTCCTACATGTTCATCTTCAGCATTAATATCAGCCTTATATCAGCTCACATTTCTTCCCAAATCTATTGACTCATATCTCCATGTACTAGTGTTCACGTACCACATCAATATTTATTACAGGCGTGAGATAGAGGGAGGGTGCCATGACCTCCCCTCGTAAACACTTTCACAGAAAATCATTAAAAAAAATGATGAATATCTTGTGCGAGTTCAGTATTCCATAAAAATGAATTGAAAACAAGTGTATGAAGGTACAAGATCAGAAGGCGTATTGTAGAGCACGGAATACGTCATATATTTGCGTTGTAGAGCATTTGGTATTTTTGCGACAACGGACTCGTGAGTCGTCTCACTCACACTCAGGCCAAGCTGCGAGTCTGAGCGAGTTTGGCTGAGTAATGTGCAGGTGAGTTTGAGTCCGTTCGAGCCAGATTGAGAAAAAGTTTAGTGAATCTGGGTCCAAGTGAGTCCGCATGAGTGAATTTTGCCGAGCCTGAGTGAAACCTCAGAGCAAAATATATTTCTTCAGCGAGGCCGAGAGAGCTTCATTTCTTTTTTTTTTTTTCAGCTGACCCACGTGTAGCCCTGTTGCCATCAAATTGTTCAGAGAACCAAGATACAGCTTTCATCGAGCAACATGTGCAACCTCACGTCCTTGTTTTTCAAACATAGGGAAGGCTTTGTGGCTAAATAATATGCAAATGCACTTCATTTACGTGGTCATGTTAACGATATCCAGGAATCAACAGTGTGCTAACACGCACCTTTAAACTACTTCAGCAACTTTGATTAACTTAATTTTACTGTGATAGCTGTGGGCCTTTTTCAAGAAGTCATGTGACCCCCTACTGACAACTAAAGAGCCTGGAAGAAATTGCACCCCCACCTTGGCTATCATCTGCTACCACACCAAGCACTATTTGAATGGCTGCAATGACAGATGCGGGCATCACGATGCGCTTTCTTGTTTTCTAGATTTCGGTTAGCAATTAGTTCGAAAGCTTCCTGCGTTTTACAATGAGTGAGAAAGTTTTTTAAAAAATGAAATAGGTTGACAAATGGCCCCTTTTTGCTTTAACAAGATTCTGTGCTTACTGCAGCTTCGTTCATAATCAAACATCATGCAAATGTCCCATTTTATAGTGCTAAGTTATAGCAATTCACCTGGCTTGTAAAAAAAAAAGCAAATCTGTTCTTGTTGGCACCTCACGAACCCCCCTAAGCAGACCCTGGAGTCCAATCTTGAAAGCAACACTTTATCTCAATGCAATGCAGAGACATGTGAGGAAAAATACATCTGAATTCTCGTCGAACTTTCATAATTTTATGGTTCTAATTTTTCATAGTAACACTCAATAATAACTAACGTTTCACATTGCAAAACAACAATAAAATCACAAGAAATGCTGTAGAAGAAAGCTCTTGAAATTTCAACCATTTGGTGTTTTTTAACGTGCACTGACGGGCCTCTGCCATTTTGGCTCCATGGAAATGCGACTAGGATCCAATCCACAACTTTCAGGTCAGCATGCACATTATAACACTCAATAAATCAAATCCACTTATAAGGATACCATTTTCAATTACATATCGGTTATAACAACGAGAAGGTGATGCTCCATCAAGTTTCGTATGTCTTTTATGGTGAATTAAACCACTTAAATCAATGCCTGCATGCTGCCTTATCGGTAATAATGAATTCTGGCTGTTGGGTGTCCGTGCCCAGAGGTAATAGAATGAGAAATTTTTAAAGAGAAAGAAGAAAATGAGAAATTCAAGCTGCTGAACCCTATCACACAACTCCAATGTCCCTCAAAGCCCCTTCAGAGTCCCAGTATGCTTTACTGCAGTGCGCTCTGGCAATGTGGCAAAGCCGACTTTTGCAAATACACTCCATGCATTTTGAGTAAAAATATACATGGCTGATCTCTTTGTCTAGGAGTTACTATAACATAAAAGTGAAACCTGACCTTACAGATGTAGTTGAGCGTTCATTGCGTCCTGTTTCCCCACAAGGGCGAAGAAATAAACACTACAGCAACACACTGCAATGTCATGTGAAGATTGGCTAGCCACTTAAAACTTGCAGCGGGCACATCAAGTAGAAAGCACCCATGAATGAGCATACACAGGACAAGCGTGAACGAACAGCTGTCACACCTCGGCACTTGAAGTGCGCTGACCAAACAGAAAGAAAGACACATGAAACAAACGCACAAGTATACACAGGCCAAGCACCAACAACTGTCACAATTCTTACTTCTTCATGTGTGAGCTCTATTTAAATGTATATAAATCTGCATGTAACTTCTGTAGAAGTGGCTGCACTGCAACAAAAGTGTGCTAGGCCGTGAAAACACCCTTTCAGGAGAAACCCACACTGTCACGAAGTCTTACTTAAAGGTCATTTTCATATTGATTCTCCATCTTTGACGTTTAAAAGCTTGTCAAACCACCTTATATGCTCCTAGTATATTAAATATTAACACATAACATATTTTTTACAGGTTATCACTTGCATTCTATCAAAAATCAAGTTCGTCCTACTTTTATTCAAAGTTGTTTCTACTTCCTACGAACAAAAAAAAAAAGGCATTTGCACAGGCCTTGTTTCAATATATGTTGTGCGGGTAATTAGGTCGTGACAAATATGCCCATTTTCCTTTAAAACATGTGATATATACTACTCAAATTCTATTTGAAATTATTCAACCAAATCACCAGTATTTGCTTTGGGTCTAAATTTCCCTACGTATTCACACTTGCCAAGTTTTTTTTTCTTTGCAAACTGTCAGTATATATTTACAATGTCATACTTGTGATGAAAATATATGCCATGATGAACCCCGCCATAAAACACTTCTGTGTTAAAAGTCGAAACTTTGAGAAGTTTCTGCAGCTGAAACTCCAGATGTTGCCATACGCTGGCTCTATGGGGTTTGTGGCAGCCCCATGAAAGCATCCGAATTTTCAAAAATGTCCTAAAGTCGACAGATTTGTCATCCTTATCACTGACGTCTGTTGGCATATTCCACCTGATAATAAGTAATCCCTCGTTGACTCAAACTCACATATCTAAAAAAATTGGCTATGCTGAAATTTTTCGTGGCACCAAACATTTTCCTATACGTCCCATGTATATTCTTGCCTTTATCTCGAAGTGTTTTTGGGTCGCATTGCGGATAACTGAAAATCTTGACAGAGTAGAACGAAAATACTGCTGCCGGACCATTTTGCAAGATTCGCACAATGATGCCACGCCTGAAGTCCACTGATTTTTTTTTCCTATTTATCTGCGCTTGCCACTACATCGATGCTTTCCACGAATGCAAAGGGTGCAAAGTCTCAGCCTATCCACACAACTTTGTCAAGCAACGTTGTGGCACGTCATGTGACACATGCGCTGAGCAGGGAGGTCCTCTGCACATGCTTAGCGTAGTTTGTCTCGTTCGCTTTGTGCATTGCATACGATTTTTCCTTATCTGTGATTTTCGTTCATCTGTGCAACCGAGCGGTATGAATTTTTTGCCGACTGCTAAAAGCAGCAACTTAGCGTGAGTGCGGCAAGCATGGCGCCAAAGCTGTACACGTCACTAACGCTAGAAAAGAAGGTTGCCCTAATTAAGAAATTTGAGAAAGAAGGCCGTATAAAATCGAGCATTGTGCAGAAATTCAGCATCTATGCTTTCGACGTGCTGAAAAACAGGTAGAAGGTGCTGAATGAATTTCAGCAGAGCTTCTTCAGCCAGCGAAAGCGGGTTCGAGGGTCGAAGTTCCCTGACGTTGAAGCAAAGCTGATGGCTTCGAAATAAGGTTGGGTGCAGCGGCGGGAAGATCAACTGATATGCGATGCATCAAGCAGCTGGAGGATGCCTTCCTAGGACTGAGTACGACCACAAAGCAAACAGGTATTAGGTAGCTTTTCTATGCTAAATAAATTATTTGGCTCTAACGATGAAATTTTTATGGCATGTGAGTATTGTTATAAGTGGGTTCAATTGTATACTTAGTTATTTCACTTGTAAAGGAAAAATGGCTAATTATATTACCGTATTTACTCGATTCTACCGCGCCCTCGATTGTAACGCGCACCCGATTTCCACCACGAAAAAAAAAAAACGTAAGACATCGATTGCAACGCGCGCCCATTTTTCTCGCTGGCCCGCACGATCACACCACTCGAAGAAACGACTCCTTTCGGGAGCGTCTTCCATTTAAATATGAGGTACGGGCGAAACTTGTGCCCATCTGACGTGTAACAGAGCATTGCCGTCACTGTAGTTTTACCGTGGACCAATGTCAGCACGCGAACTTGCTTCGCCACCTTCTTCTCGACGGTTGTGGTGCCAGGCATGTCGAAGTAAAGAGGCGTCTGATCGGCATTCCCGATTTGCCCAAGCAGGTAGCCGTTGTTGCGCCGCAAGTTTAGGACGAACCTCTGATAACTGTGAAGCTTTTCATCGTACTCCTCCACAAAACTTTTCGCATATGCATGTTCCCCTTCGGAGGGAAAAGCCTTTCCTCTTCATAAAGTTAGTTAGCCAGCACCTGCTCGCTTTAAACTGGCTCCACATTAGACCTTTTTCTAAGACTAATTGCATAGCCCGCACTTGGAGCAGTTCTGTCGTCACGGGCCGCTCTGCCGCTCAAGCACATACTCTCCGAGCAGCTCTTTAAATTGCGGAAACCGACCCTGCTGTGGTCCACTGAAGCCTTTGCGTGAAGCTTTGCTGTCGACAATCTTCTGCGTTTGTTTCCGCCGATCCCGCACGCACGTTTCGGGACCTCCGAACGACCGCGATGCGGCCCGATTTCCGTCCGTTTCCGCACACGCGATGGCTTTTCTTTTAAAAACGGCATCGTGGTGCACTAGTTTTTGGAGTCGGCCCTTCCACGCCATCGATGCTAATGCACTACTAGATGACGAACTCCTCAGCTCACGTACGAAGTGCCGCACATGGGAAACACATAGGCAGAAATGGCTGACGCGCCATGCCGACGCACGTAGGGGGCGGCCATTTCGGATTTGCCGATGGCAATAGATTGAACGTATTTTTTTTTTCGTACTCGATTCTAACGCGCATGCGATTTATGAACTCGCTTAACCGGAAAAAAGGTGCGCGTTAGATTCGAGTAATTACGGTAGTCTACAAACCTCATTCTGAGTCATCAACAAGAAATGAGGGTTATGCCTATTTTGGGCCCTTTCATGGCACTAAAGCATAGCATTTGAAAGGACAGCAAGTTTGCGAGGCATCTTATTTCTACTGCTGCCATAATCCTAGGACTGTAAAATCCTCACAGGATGGTTGCTAAAGGTTCAACAGCACATGCACAAGTGGGATACCAACCAATCAATGCAAAGGCTAGGCCCTGATTTCAGAAAAGAATAAGATTCTACACGCTGTTCTGACAGACATTTCTATGGATGAAAACTCTCCTACTGTGCACCCTCTTGCCAAACTCCACCACCAGCTCCATGTTTCTAAAGAAAGGTTCACTACGTCGTCGCTTACAGCGCATTTTCTCAATCGTACCGTTCTGTTGTCACAGCACTGGTAGCATGCGACATTTGCCCGCATGGTGGGTTAAAACTTGCAGGGTCCCTTATGCCTTCAGTGAAGACGACCCAAAGACGAAAGCGAACTCATTTTGTCCTCTCAGCCGATGTGTTGAGACTGCCCAGCCAACCTTTGAAAGATTTCTTCACCTAGCATGATTTGGCACTGACCCCAAGATTTAAGGTACAGCATCTGGTTTTGCATTCCCTTCACGATCGGAGCACCTTTGACCAATCTATGATGCGATGTGATGTAACGACGTCCCATAGGTAGACATTACGTGTTGTGGCGTCACTGTGACGTCATCATGACATCGTATAATGTGGTCATCTCGTGACAATTTTTTCGCATCACTTGTTCCCAACGCAGCCGGATGGAAGACAACCACCACTGCGAAACGCCAACCGTCTAATTCAATGTGCATTCATGAAAAAGCCTCACCCTAGTCGGATCTTGGGACTGTGGTTTGGGGCTCGCTCTTGAAGACCACGGCGAGGCAGTGGGCTTCCGAGATGACTGCTGCCGCACGTCGACAGCTCATCTATAGGAAAAGGACATTGGCACAAAACACAACTTGAAAACATTTAGGCAAAACGCTAAATCTGAGTGGACTCTGCAGAACTGCTGAAATCAGCTGTACATCTTACATTCATTTCAGTGACATTACTAGATGTCGATGGAGCGTGCCTGGCACTCCACTGCACAGAATTTGAGCCCCCAACGTGTTACATACCACTGCATACAAACTTCAAAAAGACGAAGCAGTTATAGAGTTAAAAGCAAACGTCACAAAAAATATAATTTGATGATGCTCTCAAAATACAGTAGTACCCCGCTGTTTCATTTCTCACAGCTGCGTTTCCCCGACTATTATGTCGCCTTCCCGATGGTCACAGCATAGCACCCATAGAGTCAATTTTATTGGCCATCCCGCTGTTACACTGTAACTACAGGATCATTCTAGTCGTAAAGTGCCCTCGAAGCCAGGTGAGCAACCAAGAAGAGCGGCCATGTTGACTTTTTATGCCTCGCTTTACTCCAAGATTAGCTGCGCGAGTGCTGCATTAGGCACACATGATGTGCTTTCAGTTGCCGCAAACAAAGGAACAGCCTTAACGATGCATACTGCAAAGATGATGGCATTAGTTTTATATGTTTGTTTTAGGTCTCGCAAAAGGAGCACCTTTGAGATCGGCATTTGTTTTTACCATCGCATCGGCGTGGACTTGAAAACAGCCATGTAGCTTTCGAATCAACCCATAGTCTAATCACAGAACGAACACAACAACACACCCTACATGAACTAGCACTGTCACACAGCAATGCGCACTTGCCACTCTGGCTTGGCTTAGATTGAATTGAGACTCTATGCGTATACGGTATGCGTGATGCTAAAAAGATGGCACTAGGCTGCCATGTGCTATCCTCATCAGTGGCTGGAAGAAGCAGACGACATTATTACGGCAATTTTCGGGGGTGCGATAATTACTCAAGCAAAAAAAAAAAATATATATTTTTTTTGTTGGGCAATGTTGGGGGTGAGAGAACTGTGTGAGTGTGAGGATTACGTGAGTAAATACGATGCATTGGTTAAATTTCTGCTCATGATACTGTTTTCAGCTCTGCAGCTGTATCTATTGTTTAGATAGCGGCTGAGTCAATGAATCAACCAGCAATGAACTTTACGAACTGGAGGAGCACGGGTCATTTTTTTCAACGATTGCTTTTGGGGGTACTTCAGCTTCGGATTGTCTGCAGAACAGAAGGAAGCCAGTGGCAAAAGCAGGTCAGTGAAATTGCCAATGGCGGCCCCCTTGTTTAGTAGTAAACAGCAGTGGTTTCTAGTGGTGCCAAAGCACGTTTTAGACTTTGTAGACATATTTTCGTGTACTGAAAAATACATCAAAATGTGCAACATTGTGTTTAAGGGGGGACGCGGCCTTTGAAAACCGAAAAATCGCGAAAAAGTCGATTTTTGGCAAACCACATATTCGGGCAGTATGTGTCATAAACTACCTTTTCTGTAAATATCAACGTCTAATTCATCGCGAAACCATTTGAAATAAAGTTTAGAACATGCCGTGGCGGCCCTCGAGCGGCGCGCGAGCGCTCAAAATACCCCAACTTGGCGTGATTGCAGTTTCTCGACCGCTCGACGGAGCGCCGCCATTTTGGTGTTGTTTTGTTTGTGAATTCTTGCTCTTTCTTTCCCCGCCACCTGCGTCGCCGGCGGCAGCGCAGGAGAGGAGCAAGCCGCTCATGATTAGAGGGCTCGCGAGAGCTTTCAAGTTTCCCGCGGCTGAGGCGCGCAGCTGGGATCGGGCGAAGCGCGCGCTCCCCAAGGACGCGGGGGAGCCCGCGACTGCCATTGGCTGCTGCGCGCGATGACGTAGCGCTCTTGCGCATAATGCGGCCGATGCGGCCGCTCGTCTGCTGCTCCTCCGTCCGGCGTCTTTGTGTTCCACTCGCTTCCATGTATCGTTGCAGCCGTTCGCATACTCTCCACGTTTCAACTGTCTTCGAAACGATTTTCAACCGTCTTTACGCGACGATTTTCAACCGTCTATACGAGACCGTTGTTGTGTTCGCTCACGATGCGCCCAACGAAAAAGAAGACGCTACAATCGTTCGGTGCAAGGAAGCGAGCTATGAAGCTTGTCCGCGCGGCGAGGCTCTCCGCTCACACGTGCGCCGACGGTGATCGCGCCGACGGTACCTGTGGGGCAGCTTCTGCTTCATCTACGCAAGAGAGTGGTCGCATCGACGCACCTAGCAACGGGACTCCTGCTCCGCCGGTGCAAGATTTTGTCGTTACAAGTGCGCCTGGTGTCTCGTGCTCAACGACAGTGGCTTCCGCATCTTCTCTTTCATCGGCCTCGAGTGCGATCGCGTCGTCAACTGTGCATTTGCGAACAAGTTTCCTGACGTGCGAGAAGAAAGAAGCGGCGGATCAACAACGCGCTGCTGTGCAAAGAGAACTTGGCGCTATGCCAGCGACGGAGCGGAAATTTCAGGCAATGGAGCGCGATCATGAAGCTGCCACCGCTACAAGTGAAGGCGAAAAATTTTTCCTTGTGCAAATGAATGCCCTAGACGACCTGCTATCTCGGACCCCGTGCCACCGGTGCACCGCGATTGGGATGAAGGTACGAGGAGGCACCCAACTTGGACTTGCTGCAAAGCTTGAGCTAGTATGCTTGCATTGTGGAGTAGTTTCAAGCTCATAGAGTTCATCTCGTCAGGATGACACAAAGGCCTTTGATGTGAATGTAAGAGCCATTATGGCAACAAAACAAATAGGCAAGGGACAAACAGCTCTCAACGACTTTTGGGCAGCGATGAACGTGTCCCATCGTGGCCTCCATCACAAGACATTTCAGAAGCACCTGAAGAAATTCAGGGAACCGCAGACACAATGCATAGAAAATTTCTATGCAGAATCTGCTTCTGCTGTAAAAGCCACTTACATAGAAATGGATCAATATTTCACCAGGGATATAACAGTTTGTTATGATGGAACATGGCACAAGCGTGGGCACACATCCCATATTGGAGTCGGGGCAATTATCGAATACCATACAGGCCTTATCTTGGACGCCGTTGTTCTGTCTAATCAGTGCCTTGGTTGCCAAGTAGGGCCAAAGCCTGGAGACGCAGACTATGGATGCTGGCTGGAGAATCATGTGTGCCAGAAAAACACCGACTCTAAATCAGGGAGAATGAAGGTTGAGGCAGCTATCATCCTCTTTTCACGCTCACTGTCGAAGCACAACCTCCATTACACAACGCTCGTGTCTGATGGAGATAGTGCCACCTTCTCTGCCCTTGTACAAGAAAATGTTTATGGACTGGTCCCCATTTCAAAAGAGGAATGCCTGAACCACGTTCAAAAGAGGATGGGGACTGCACTTCGCAACCTTGTGCAGAAAAGTGACAAGGCTTTGGGAGGGAAGGGCAGGCTGACAAAGGCCCTCATCGACAAGTTGACAGATTATTATGGCTGGGCCCTACGGAACAATTCCGATGATGTGGCTGCAATGCGGCGGGCAGTGATGGCATCGTACCACCATGTGACGTCGACGGATGAGGAGCCGCACCACGACTTGTGCCCAGAGGGTGCAGACTCCTGGTGTCGTCACAATGCCAGCAAGATTACCGGTGTTCCACCTCCGAAGCATTCGTACAAGCTGCCACGCTATGTTGCAGATGCACTTCTACCCATTTATGAGAGGCTCTCACAGGCTTCTCTTCTGCAACGCTGCCTGGAAGTAAAGACGCAGAATGCATCAGAGTCCTTTCACTCTGTGCTGTGGTCCCTCATGCCCAAAGAGCAGCATGCGTCACTGATTGCTGTGGAGACAGCACTGCATGATGCAGTGCTAAGATACAATGCTGGCTGCTACAGGGCCACCCAAGAGCTAGCTTCATCAGTGGGGCTAACACCTGGCCACCTGGCCATTCAACGGGCAGCCGAGAAAGATTCTCTGCGCTTGAAAAAGGCTAAGAAGCGATCCCTAGAGAAGATGGAAAGGCGGCAAAGAAAGAGAGTGCCAAAGGACACCTCCAGTTACGCTGCAGGTTCATTTTAGAACTGCCTATGTGCTCAAAACTTTCAAACGTCGTTTTCTCAAAATGACTTTTTTGGCTAGTGAGGCTGCTTATTCCAGCCATATCTCTGGAACCACTCATTGGATTTCCATAAGTCTTTTTTTATTATGTACATGAATAAATTTCTGAGGGGGTGACAAGCCCATTTTTTCAATATATTGTGTGTGTTATTTATTATATTTAATCAAAATTTGATTGATAATATCCTAATCACGAACACAAAGTTTGATGGTCTGCTAAAACTTTTCAGCAAGGAAATTCAAAAAAAGGGCTCTGTTACCCCCTGGAGTATCAATCTGGGAACCATCATAGTTAATTTCACAGTTCCAGCACCTTTTCAAAGTTCTCCAGGCCTGGAATAAGAGAACCATGTGCACTACCCTGATATTCTGCTGTAACTTGAAAACCAGTGAACATAACTTGATGAAATTTTGTAGTTCTTCTAATGCTTTTGCTATAAGTCTATCCTGAAAATTTCATTAAGATATGTCAATAAACAAAAAGTTGGTATCCGGTGGTAGCCTCCCCCCTTCATGTGCAGCATTAAGTATGTGAGCCTGTAATTGCATCATCAAATTTCCTCGAAAGAGAACAGCAGAAGAAGAAGTGTTTGTTCTGGTGAGAATATTTATGAATTTACTTCTATGAACTGCTGACAGAGAAACAAGAGTTTTTCGTTGTAGCGGAAAATTTCGCTGAAGCGGCGTTCACTGGTACGGGGTTCGACTGTAGCATTGAACTGATGCTCAGCAGCCCCAATAACACATCTCAAAATATTGAGATGTGTTATTGTCTAGTCTGACAAACTAACCTGCGCTGCTTCCAGCTCCCAGCTGCCACTCGCTGGAGCTGTCAGACTGGTAGTCCGAGCCCATGTGCTGTGCCACCGGCTGCACCGACGGCCCACACCGGTCAAGACCGCTGAACGTCGATGATCCTAGACTGCTGAGGTCACCCTGGCTCCTGTGGTGGTGCTGCAGAGGCGAAAAAGCAGAAAAACCCGGTGAAAACTTTTGCAAAAATTTAGCACGCTGCGATGGTGAAGAATGCAGCAACACCGAGCTTCAGTTCAAGAAGTAGTGACACAAAATTATCAGTTATTTATTGAACACTGAAGCTGTTTATCAAACCGTAAAAACAGTTGTCGTCCGGCAAAAAAAAAAAAAAAAAACCTTGCTGTGCCATTGCCATAGCAACCGGCACAGCTGCGCACTATCTGAATTCGCCCTGCCTTGCTACCATGACGTCACACCGGGCTGTACATGCACCAAATCTACACCCCTACCAAGCGGATAGAAGAGCTGCCGCTTGGTAGGGGTGTAGATTTGTCAGGCGCGGCAGCTCCTCCATGGGGTGGAGAGCTGAAGCCACGCATGCACCGCACAGCCATTGTGTGAAGGATGAGCCAAGTTTGAAAGTGCTGTCGCCTAACAACCATTTTTATAAACAGGTATTTGATGATTTAAATCATCAAATACCTGCCTATAGCGAATCTCCATACAATGAGTTTCTCGACATTTTAAAGTTTTTCTATTCCCTGTCGGTACTCTACGGATCTCGCCCTGAATGTGCCATTTCGGCACGAGCAAGAGCCACACACATCTTCTGTGGCTATGCAGCCAATTACAGACTACAGCGCGTAAAGCGGGGGCACCTGCAAAAGAAGCGAGAGCGCCTGTTTGTGCGTTCGAAAGTCAGGTGTGCTTGCACCTCATAAGCCGGCGTTTCTGCCACCGTGGATGCATGCGTGGGTGCGCGCTTTTTGTGACGGTCCCGCAAGAAGTGGTAGTTTACTGCATTTTCCTTTTTTTATGCAACTCGTTTATAACACTAATAAATTATTATGATGAAATCTTTATGGCACTTGAGTATTGTTATAAGCGGGTTCAAATGTATTATGTTGCCACAATGAAGAATGCGGCAATACAGTGTAAATTAAAATAATACAAACACAATAACTTTAAAGCTTTTTAATGTTAATAAAAAAGGTACGACTTCGAAAGCCTAGAAAGGCGCTTTTCCCGCACGTATCCCTGCTTAGTCATGGAGTATTTAGTTTTTTTATGTGCTGTTTAAGTGCGAACAATTTACTGTATGTGCACCATACACGTGAATATGCGGCATCTTTCCTTGTGAGATAAAAACTGGCATCCTAAGCTGGGATCTGCATAAAACTGCGACTCCAATTCTCACCTGGGTGTCCCTGCCAGCTGCCGAGGAAGGGTCGAGGGGGCTGTGTTGCCGTGACTGTCGCGAAGACGACGAAGCGAGGCCACCGCCTCCCGTTCCGCCGCCCACGCGCAGTTGACGCTGCTCGTGCGAGGACAGCTGGGCCAGGCTGAGTTCGCTCCGTGACACCACCAGGGGACCGGGGAGGGGCTCCAGCAGCATCAGGGATGCCAGAGACGGACTGCTGCCGCCACTCCCGCTGCGTGGTGTCACTGCAAGGTGGAGCATGCCAGCTCATTATGACTTAGTGCCATAAATAAAAAAAGAACGCATGCAGGCTTACCCAAGAAATACATTTTGCACTTTGGGCTCACTCAAGACTCACCAAAAGTTGCTTAATCGGACTCCCTCAGATTCAAAGTGACCAAAGTACAGTCATCTATCTCTCTATATACCAAACCTCAGATTAATGACTTTTTCAGATTAACAACTTTTTCGAAAATCTCCCTCCAAATGACTATTGGTTCAATGTAAAACTATTTCAGTACTATGAATTTCAGAATACTGATTGTTTCAGGACAACGTACCAAAATTCACCCACCTTATATCTCCTCAACACTTCAAAATACTAACGAATAGAGATTTTAAAAAGTTACTCTCGACTGTGAAAATAATGCCCAGCTCCGTACCTGCCACTGTCACCATCATCATCATCATCAGAACATCCGCATATTTCTCTATCTGCCCGCCCTATTCAAATGTGTGACAGCCCTATCACCATGATCATTGCCTAGCACTTGTTTTTCACGTCAGGCTTCGTCCTGCTGCTACCACTGCCTTTGTTTTCGTCGGGCAGCTTTACCTGCGCGCTTGTTATGCGGTTCTGTTCTAGCCTTTTGGTTGGTGCTTGAACGTTCAGGATGAGCTCCAGAAGCAGCGCGAAAGGAATACTACAAAGTGAAAAATGCAATGCGAGTGGCCTACAAGATGAAGTCACTAATGACTACCCGTGCTGATTCACTAACGCTCGAACACTATGCACAGTGCGATAACAAAGCGTGCACGTGATCTAAGCTGATGACTGGTAAGATCCATACCATTTGTCATGATAAGAAAACAGCGACGAGAGTGAAGACGATGTTGAAACAGCACTTGTAAACCAATGTGAAGAATCTGCATTTAACGCCGATGCTTTGCAGTGTGCAAGAAGCATGCACACGCTCAAGAGGTCATTCAGCAGTTGCGCTGCCCACATTAGGATAGATCCCGCTCTTCGTAAAATACACGTGCACCGGTTCAGTAATATTTCGTGTTTGTTTTTTCGCCCTTATTAGAGCATACTACGGTCGCGAATGTATGCACAGCACAGGTAGGCAACTTATGTGCTTGTTTATGATTTTTGCATATTTTTATTACTTTCACAACGACGTTTAAAAATAACGAATAATTTTTAGTGGTGCCCTGAAATTCGTTGTATTGAGATTTCACTGTATTACTCACCTAGATTCATTAAGACTCTCAGCTCGAGCTGAATCTCAGCGAGTCTCAGGGGCGAGTTTGCTTACCTCTGCTCAGCACGCACGAATCCAAGACACTAATCTTGCACTTGAGTCTCTTGCAATCTTTCACAGGCAGATGCATTCACCGTGCATGCAGTGTGAGATATCAGTTTGCCTCTTGCCTTTTTTTTCTTTAGCAAGTGCAACATTTACTCTTGGGAAACTACCACACACGAGAGAAATACATACAAGAATATGGCCGATTGATGGTAAGCAGGGACAGATAATGGAGGGTTCAAAGAGTTCAAATGAACCGGGCCCTGAGGTTTCGGGGCCCCCCCCAAGGACCAGAAAAAATGGCCGACTTTGTCGTTTTGTTCGAAAAAGTTTGACCCTCCAGCTGAATTCCTTAGACAGAAACAGATTATCTATTTCAATAATCAATATACATGCTAAGAGGTTCATTGTGTACCGTGCATAATATTGAAGTCAGCTCACAGTTCTGCAGTCTGTGGTAAAAACCTTTTACTCGCCCAAAACCATGCATCGTGTAGAGGGAAGAAATATTTTGTAAAAATATAAAGATATTCCGCAGTTTAACTGCAGGAAAGATGCAGGAAAGATGAGTGCAATGAACGTGTTTCATTTTTCTATAGCCCTATGAAAGTGGATGTTGCCTGCAAAAATGTAACTCTATAAAAAGTTTAAAAGCGAACGATTTCTGCATAAATAAAAATATCCATGGTCATTTTTAATTGTTAAAAATCTAAATGAATCTTATTTTTTATAGGTGCCACCTTTTCCAAAAATTTGACCCACCCTCTTCCTATATTGAAAATATTTTAGTTTTAGACCATCTGTACTACTTGTCCTGGTCAGTAGGCATATACAATAGACATAATAGCACTACAGTGGAGCCCACATATAACGGCTCCACTTAAAACGAACTTTCGCTTAAAACGAACAATATCCACGTGACCGTGAAAATATACATTAGTTCAATGGCACAAAATCGCACTTACACCGAACGTCTCCGAGCGCCGCTGATCGGTTACAGCGAACGGAGTCGGCGGTCTGCCGACTTCAATTTCGACCACCGATCAAGCATCGGTGAGGTGCCCATACATTCTTATTGTTAAACGCCGATTCTGCCTCCGCGCCCCTCTAGTTGCTGCTCTCCCCGACCGCTTTTTGTTACGCACCCCTCCGTCCTTTGTCCCCCCCGCTACTCTGAGCACCCCGCATTGCCAGACGAGGCCCGTGTTTTCACACTGCCACCGATCTTTCAAAGACCGGTTGGCCATCTACCCTGTTTTTGATCGCTGGTCCTGTCGTTGGCGACACCGGGCTGGAGTGACCAGACCATTTTCCAACATCATCGGTCACCGACTGTATCCGATAATCTGTGTCTAGTGCACGTGCGTACTGCACAACGCTATAAGTTAAGGCAAGTGGAAGAAACATGCATGGTGCTTGGACTGCACTTCTAAGTGTCGTATGTGTTACTTCTTTCCGTCTTAACTACTCCCACAGTTTGGTCTTCGTTCAGTATGATTCAATGAACCAGACAAATTTAAATGCTGTCCTTGTGTCTTAGACTCCCGACGTATTTATTTATTTATTACGATCTCTCCACATGCTCTGAAAGAAAGAAAACGTCCAGGTGACATCAAACACACCAGGGAGGTTTAGAATAAATATGAATTGTGTTCTTTGCAGCTAAATAAAAAAAAGTGCCTAGTTTCAAGCATGACCAGATGACAAAGTGGGAAGAAAAGGAGGCGGTGTGAAGGGGGAGGGGCCGCCCTTACTATATTTTTTTTTAACCAGGCTTTCCGTACTGTTAATCCAGTCCCGACTGTAAGGTTCTGTGAACTCTCAATCATTCAAAATATGTCATTTCAAATTGACAAAATTCAGGCTGTAGCAATGCTCCCAAACATTTTTGTATTTGAATGGCAAAAAACTCACATTCTCAACCTCTAAGAAGCACTGGAAAATAGTCTCAAATACCTGTTCTGCCTGTAGACATCTGCCTTTCGGAAAAATGCTGCATTGCATTGCCCCTTGCTTCAAAGTGCCGATCGATGAAAGAGAGACAATATGAGAGCTGAAAGACTGCCAGCCATACCGACTCGCCCAAATTGTGCATCGCTGTAGATGCCCGTTAAGATAAGTGCCTGCTGTTTACAGACCAAGACACTCTGACATGCCACTGTGTGTGGCTGGGCTACTCACTTCCCTTAATCTTGAATGATAGTTCAAACAGAAATGTCACGCGTTTATTGTTTCATTTTTGATGTATAGGGGTTTCACCAGCAAGACCTGTTAGCACCCCTCAACGCAGGCCCCAATGTTTAGGAAGCTTTGCTGTTGCTTGAGATTATTCTTTTAGTGATTACGTGCAGAATACGAAAGGTCAAATTGCTGCCAGAGCTCATGCAAGCCCTGTTATAAAGCTGGAAAGTTCAATGTGTGAAGTATAAAAGACGGTGTGTTTGAGCAATGATCAGATTATCAACAGGCAATGCTCTGTTCGCCACTATATTTGCCATTGCTGTAGTTTTACCTTTTGTTTTCTGGTCACAAGTACAGACAAATAAGAAGTTTTGTTTTGGACATGCTAACTGCTGCTTTTGTCAACGTTATGACCCTGTGAAAAATGTGCAGGCTCTCGTAACTAAACACCGAAGCACGTGAAAAGAAATCTCACATGCCATGCCACGTGTGGGGCAACAGGCTGAACTCACCTGATTGGCCCGAGGCTGCTGAGGAAAGTGGCGGTGCCACGACTAAGGGCGGCAGTGAGTTGCACGCTGCTCTTCGGGCCAGCCGCTCGTTTGGCGAGCTGCCGCCCCTTCCCGGTGGACTGCGCGCCATTCGTGCTGGAACTGGTGGGGGTACAGGGGATGGCCGATCCTGCGATCAAGTGTAATGGACGTGAAGTGATATAGTGTATTGTGCCTGTATGCGTGATGCAAATCTACATGCAGCTCTATAATGCAGCTCTATGTGGATTAAAGTGTATGTAGCTGTGCTCACATAATTAAGAAACACATGCCTGATAAAGAAAGGTAGCTGCACAAACACAAATACCGTATCTAATTGCATACTGAATGTGCTTTTTTTCCGAAGAAAAAAAATCGGAGCAATGTTGGGGGTGTGTTTATTATGCCATGCAAATTTTATGAAACTTTTCCGGGACGAGCAAAATATGCGGTAATGAAAAAAAAGGTTAGGTCGTTTAGCCTTTCGTGACTGACATATGCATACACTGTTTGGAAACAGATTCTTTGTTGCACTTCACTCATCTTCAGTGGTTAAAGGCGCTATCTTCTACAAGCTGTCCCTGGGCCACCCGCGCACTCCATCAAAGCGATTTGTGGCTCTCTTTTTTCGCAATCGTTTGACTGCAATAGTGGCATCTGCTGTGATCTCGAGGGGCGCCCATAAACATGCACTACGATGCACTTTGCCAACTTCATGGCAACCTTGCACGACGACTGCGATGACGCTGTTGACATTGTAGCAAGCTACCACCGAAGCATCAGAACAAACTGTCAAATAACAAGATTGCCTCGATGTCCACATAAGAAGTTACTGCAGAAAAGGTAGCCTATATGTTGTGTTCCTTGAAGTACGTACGGATAACAAGCTTGAAGAACAAATTGTAACGGAAACGAGAATTGCGAGTGCTAACATGTTGCGGAAAGGTAGCCTATATGTTGCGTTCTTTGAAGTACGTACGGATAACAAGCTTGAAGAACAAATTGTAACGGAAACGAGAATTGCGGGTGCTAACATGTTGCGGAAATCTTCACGCTCCTTACTGGGCAACAAGTGATTTTTTTTTTGT
Organism: Rhipicephalus microplus; assembly: GCF_043290135.1. NCBI lineage: Eukaryota > Metazoa > Arthropoda > Arachnida > Ixodida > Ixodidae > Rhipicephalus > Rhipicephalus microplus. The sequence goes on along the minus strand of NC_134705.1, from coordinate 58,508,796 downwards.
TTTTGTCACGATTTAATTAGGGAGCGCTAGCAAGAAACTTGATTGAGAGATGGGAGACGGGAGTGGCAAAACAAATGCAATTCATACAAAGGACGAACAGAACTAGTACACTGACTTCGCATTAAGCACTCAAAAATTAACTTAATAACACAACCTATACAGTCAACAGCTGATTTTTCGGACACTCGAATTTTCGGACATGCCCGATAATTCGGACATCTTCGCGGCACCGCCACGAGCCCCATAGAATCAATGTACAAGGAAGTCTGAAATTTCGGACGCTCGAACCCTTCGGAGTCCAATTTTCCGGTCTTTTCGACACAACGGAAGGTCGGAAACCACCACTGACCTCCAGTGGAAACAACCACAACTGCGTCACACGCAATTACGATCGCATAAATGAGCGCGCCGGTCTACTGTGGCGGCATCTGTTGCTTGGACTCATTGATCGTTAGTGGAGAAATACACACGGCCTCCGAGATTTCTAACACTGGCCGTGTTTATCGTGCAAAGGTGCTTTGCTGACAATTGAAACTATCCACCCGGAAATTTTTTGGTGCCAATAAAGCTCCTTTCGCTTCAGCGCTTGTGCTCGTGCGTGCCACTCTGGCTTCCCGCGCAGCGCTTTCGCGAAGCGTTTCACCACTTCGAACTAGAACTAACCATCACACACCGATTTGGTCTGGCCACGCTGGCTATCTTGAATGTTTACCAGCGCCACCTCCGAAGTACTTGAGGCACCGTCACCTGCCGTCGCGCCGTTTTTTTTTACGCAGCCCACATGGTGTTTGGCTAGCCTAGTGCGTGGTTGTGTGATCGTGTGAAGTGTGCTCTGCAACGCTAAGCCAACGGTAAGAGGCTTCGACGCTCGTCAGCAAACTCCTTTGTTCACATTGTGAGGATTTCGTCCTCGCCGATGGCATTGAAGCGCGGAAAACAGTACCGTCGGTTAGCGATGGAGAAGAAAGCTGCCATTATTAAGTTAGTGAAGAGTGGCCGATCGCAGGCTGACGTGAGCAAGGAGTTTGGAATTTCCAAGCAAACAGTTTCCGATTTCCTAAGGAACAAAGACAAGATCACGGAAGCGGCCGAAAAACCGTCTGGTGCCCAAAAGATGAATGCAAGCCAAGGTGTTCATCCAAAGCTTGAGGACGCTCTCGTCGTGTGGCTTAATTCAATGATTGCCAAGCGGCTGCCAGTCTCGGGCTGCATCTTGAAACAAAAAGTGGAAACTCTCGTGCTTTCAATGAACATCACGGATTTTAAGTTCAGTGATGGATGGCTGAGAAACTTTAAGCATCGGAATGACTTCGAGTTCAAGAAGATGTGTGGCGAAAGCGGCGCCATCGACTGTGCAGTTATTGCACAGTACCACAGTAGAAAACTCCAGTCTTTGTTGCAGCAGTTCTCTGTTGACAACATTTTCAACTGTGACGAAACAGGCTTGTTTTACAAGCTGCTGCCGGAAAAAACACTTGCTTTTGCTAGTGACGCATGCCATGGTGGCAAGCATAACAAAGAACGGCTGACCGTTCTTGTCGGCAGCAACTTGTCTGGCAGCGAAAAACTTCCTTTGTTAGTAATCGGGAAGTCCAAGAGCCCGAGGTGTTTTAAAGGGGCAACGCTGCCAGTGTTATATGAAGCCAACAAAAGGCATGAGTGACGCAGGAGTTGTTCGAGAGTTACGTCCGCAGGTTGGACAGGAAGTTTGAACAACAGAACAGACGTGTTCTGCTCTTCGTTGATAACTGCGCTGCTTATGATTACATCAATAACTTGAAGGCTATCCAGCTGGAATTCATGCCGCCCAACGTGACTGCGATCCTCCAACCGATGGACCAAGGCGTTATCCGTGATCTGAAACTTTTGTACCGTTCATGTATACTCAACCGCATGGTGCTGTGCTCGAAAAACGGGAAAGGCTACAGCGTTGTCTTTTGGTCTGCTGTCGGAATGCTTGCGAACGCATGGAAAGAAGTAGCGCAAGACACGCTTCGCAACTGCTTTCGCCACGCGGGCTTTGCCCTCTCATGGACGAGATTATCAACGACCTCCACTCTGCTGGTGCTTCCATGCCCACGGAAATAACTTTTGAGCGGCTCGTCGACGCCAAGAAATATCAATGAAATGATGCGTTTTTTGCTTGCATTGAGAAATATTAGCAAAATGGTGCGTTTTTTTTGCTTGCATTGAAAATTATCAGTAAAATAATGCGTTTTTTTTGCTTGCATTCATTTTTTCGGACTGCCCGAATTTTCGGACGGTTTTTTGCTCCCTAGAGGGTTCGAAAAATCGGCAGTTGACTGTATATACACCAGTCTGCTACAGATTGAAACCAAAGCTAACTAGAATATGCGTTAGCACCAACTCTAACCCTATCCAACAACTATCTGAAATGGCACCTCTGTAAGAACACGTTCTTACAGTTCGTCGTGTTGCCACATCGACTACGTGCCCATGCCGGGTTGATGGTTAATTGATTTTGTTGTCGACCTCTTCGCCAAGTTCCTACAGTCGCCGCGGTGAAAGAAACTGCGGTGAAAGGAACTACAGAACTGCGGTGAAAGGAACTGCGGTGAAAGGTTGCGGCAAGACCGGGCAGCCTCACTCAGGACCTTTGAGGTCGACGGCCACTTCCCGAGCCTCTCACACCGACATCCTCCAGAACAGGGCAGCTACTGCTTTCGTCGCTGAAGCGATGCTGACCTTGATGACCTTTGTAGTTCAAAACTCCACACCACAGTGACAGCTCATCCCTCAAGATTTTCCATTATGGCATAGGTTGCGTGCCCAGAGCCTTTTTGTCCAATCTTGTACGTGAACGTAGCGCTTAAGCGCGTCATCGGGGCTCTCGCGCACAGACGCCGCATTCCAGCGCCTGGCACCTGCCTCTTGCCCTCTTACTCATGGCAGTTGGCCGTATACCTGCGATGCGATGGTGACGAATGGTCATGGTAACAGCAAATCCTGTCGTTGCTAAAAAATCATGGGCATGTGGTTGGGTGTTAAATTTTCATATTTGCAGGAAGCGACCGTTGGGTGGTGCGGGCAATTTTGTGACCTTTGCTAGCTGTGTGCTTATCAACTGCGATGTCGCTACACTCGCGTCATTCATAAACCTTGCTGTAGCGTACAGATAATAAAAAAAGACTAGGGTCATGCTGTACGCATATAGAATGAACAATATGGTGCGCATCAGCGGGCGAATGGGGGGAGGGAGTGAGCTGAGGTGCCCTAGGGGGGTTGGCATAATAATAAAAAAACAAAAGAGATCCAATGCACAAGAATCCTTCAGGTGTGGGTTAGCGAGACAGCAGCGAACGAATTTAGGGAATGTGTTTATAACACAAGAGGAAAAATCGAGATTTTGATGACTGAAGTTGGGAATGCATTTATTATATGAGTGCGTTCATTACGTGAGTAAATACGGTATTAGAGAGAGATCAAAACAACACAAGTGCTAATATCTGAAAAGCCGTACAGAGATGGGATAGAAACTAGATGCGAAAACTCCTCTGCACAGGCTACGGTACGGACCTGTCAATCGAGCACCTGGGGCTACTGCGTGAGAAATGAACTAGTGAGGCATTTCAAGTTATTTACAGGCAAGTTAATGGACGGTTGGCTCATGCGTGTTAAGCCACAAGGAAAGGTCTTCACTGACAAGGCAAACCACGAGGAAAAGTCTTCACTGGCAAAAGGAACATTCGCCACTAAAAGATAAAAAACAATTAAGGTTAACCAGCTTGATGCAAAGTGAAGCTCATGACAGTTCATGATGCGACCATAGTCAAGCGGCTCGTGACAGCTCATAACAGAAGATAATGAGTACCATTGCCTTATGAATGTTTACGTTTTTCAAACATTTAGAAATTACTGCGCACATGAAATAGGGGGTATAGAAGAAGTTGACTGGTTTAAAGCAGAATGCTTTAGAGCTCAAACTAAACAACTTTTCCTTCCATAAAAATGCACATGTTCTTTCTCTTTTGTCAAGATTTCTGGCACATTTAATTATTATTGTTATTGTTGTTCAGGTTTAATGCCCAAAAACCATTTCAACACACTCAAAAAAAGTAAAAAGTTGGAGTGAGGTTGTACTACAGTCAACTGTGTTATATCTATTTCTAGGTCACAAATCAGATTGTTACGCATGATCAGCCTTATTTATAGTTTATTGGAAGTAACAAAAACACTTACATCAGCTGGCGGAGCCTCGCAGGGTCTCTGCGGTTGGCTGGTACACCTGAACTGCATATCACTCCTGAAAAGAGGCGGTACCCAACGACACTGTTAAGCAGAGCCACAGCAGACTGTGAAAGACCACACCATTTTCATCCTCAATGCCTTATGAAAACTAAGGGGCATGCACAGTATGAATTCAAATTTTGACATAGCAAACTATTAGCAAGAGAAAATTACTTCAGACAATCAATCAATCAATCGATAAGTTAGTGGCCTGGTTATATCAGATCATAAAGTAATAGAATGAAAGACAGTATTGACTACATATGCATTTTGATACTACAATCAATAAATTAACCAATGAATGAATCAATCTTCTAGCCACCTTGCTAGATCTGATGGTACAGTGACTGTGAAATACAGATACTATGTGAAAGAAAAGAGTAGGTATATATGCACTGTTTCACATCTTCACATAGTGGAGAATTAGCAAGAGATGTAAACCAGCTACAGTCAATCTATCAGCTACACTTCCGGTTAGCTCGTATGCTTCTGGATTATTCAATCCAAGACTAGGAAAATTACTTTGATCAACTCCAATACTACCTTCTACAGCAACCCATACAGTTTCTTCTGGAGTTCTGTTCTGCACTCGGATAAATTTTTTTTCTCTTCTAGCTTAAACCTGATTTCAGTGTGCTTTGTCCTTGCCATTCTTGATGTGCATGCTGTTGGAGGTTAAGGCAATTATAAAAGCCTCTTGATGAACCTTTCTGTGCTCAGTTTCATTACTAAATATTATAAAATGAAAACAGCAGATTTTCAGTTAAGCAAAATTAATAAGGTTACATAAATTACATATTGAAACTGGACTATTATTATGTTTGTGATATTCATATCTGCCAAAAGAGTGAAATATACAGCATAACAAAAAACAAGGACAGCGTGCACTAGTGGTGCAAGGCAAGACAAACAGTGGCACTTGTAACTGACCTAGATGATTAACAAGGTCTCAATTAAAAATCTTGATTGGTAATCTTAATTAGTACTCATATTATATATAGATCTTAATTATTGTGGTGTTAACAACATCCTATCTCTCTCTCTACCAGCTCCTGCGTTTGTCTATTTCTTTTTCCCTTCTTTGTCTTTTCTCCATCCGCTCTTTGCTTTTTAGTTTTATCCAGATGGCACATGTGTTGAAGACGCCTACATTGTACATCCGTCGCGCCAACTTCAATAGGTGGGCTAGCCACAGGCCTTATTATCTGCCACATTACCAGACAATAAAAAACAATCTTTCTCATTAATGCACCTACCGTTATGTTAATGATGACGATAAAGCTGACTGAACAAGCAAAGCTGTGTCCAATAGACAGTTTTAGCAAAAAGAAAATCGAATACAGCCTCTGAAACTGGAAGAGCATGTGGGCTTCCGATATTGAATGCAACACAACTAGCCATTGCAAGCCAAACGAAACCAAGTTGCTGAAAAATCCATCATGGCATCTTTCAAAATCGAGCAGAATGGCTCAAAACGAGTCATGTAATCTGGAAAATCGAACTTTCGGCCATATATTTGCCCGAAAGATTGGTTGCAGTAAGGAATTCGTGCTATGGGAATCATGACAGTGCATTTCCAACAAGTCCAAATTTTCGGAGCCTGAAAAATCTGTCTGCCTCTGTATAGGGTGTTTTTCACAAGCCTTTTCAACCAATACTGTATCTTTTTGGTTGAACACTTGACTGCCACAATGAATAACCGGGTTTGATTTTGACTGAAACGTCCAACTTCTATTTGCTACATCCACTGCAATTTTTTGTACATGGACAGTGCTACCGACACCGGAATTTCTGTGACACCAGCTCTTTAATGCTATGAATGCCGAGAGTGCTCAGTGTGATGACTTTCGTTGCTTTTTCAAGCATCCTCCATTTACTTACTTGCATGTTTCAGTTGGGCTGTGATTATCGGAGCCCGATAGCGCGTGGCCGTGCATAGCTTACCTTGCTCGAGCCTTGGCGTACGACGGCACCTGCTGGCCCACAGCCGGTGCGGGCCCTCCCCTTTGGAGCAAGCTACCAGTGCTGCCCCCAGGCGATCCTAGATCTGATCCCGCGCTGCTGTCGTAGTCGGGGCCAAAGTAGCTGCAGTTCTGCAGGGGGCAACCTCTGTGCAGCGATGAAAAAAAAAAGTACAGTAAACTCTTAGTAAATGGAAATCGGGCTAACATAATTGCTGCTTAAATGAAAGAATTGACTTCAGCACAACTGGTTTCATACATGGATTCTCCACTCTTGTTCATTTCTCAGTAAATGAACTCCTGTTAAATGAAACATATTTTCCTGGTCCCTTCAGGTTCTGACGAGAGCCTACTGTAGAGACAATTACAAGTTGAGGCCTTAAACTCAACAGAAGTCCCGAGAAAAAAGGTCCCAATTTCACGGCACTCAAGTTGACGTGATGGAAACATTTGTCTCATGGCTGCTACCGAGCACACATTCCATTCTCGCCTACCTCCGTGGGCTGCCGTCCTTGTGCGGAGGCACGACTGTGACGCTGACCATGACGGACGTCTTGAGCAGGTCCACCATCTGGTCATAGCTGAGGGTTGCCACAGCCACCTTGCAGATCTGCAGTAGGAGACACCAACCACTGTGTTTAGTTTACTAATTTGTCCACATTAAAAAAAAAAAAAAATTACTGCATATTTCACTTGATATGTTAGAAGAGCTGCAACACGATTGTACAGCACTGTGGAACACCATTATGCACTATTCCTACAGACATCGAAGCACAGTGGTGCTGAGGTCTTAATCTTGTCATCATAGTTTAATTCTCTAAGCATGCTGTCTCAATTCATAGAAGCAGCGTCAACTGATAGGCACAATGTTCAATCCATTCCTTCCAATGTTATGCTTTCCTTCCTTGTTCCGTGCTTTTACGTTCACGTTGTTCTTAACATGTAACAGCTGCAGTTTACTGGTATTCACTTACGAAGCACAAACCCGGAAGCTTACAAAGAGGGTTCAAATTAAATTGAGGACGCCGCAGCGAATGATGGAAAGGAAAATGATACGTGTAATTTTAAGAGATGGGAAGAGAGCAGAGTGGATCAGAAAACAAACTGGTGGTTAAGGATATAGTTGAAATCAAAAGAAATGGACATGGGCCGCACAAGCAGCGTGTAGGCAGATCAACTGCTAGTGATTTAAGGGTAACTGACTGAATTCCAAGAGAAGACAGACACGTCAGAGGGGACAAAAAATAAGATGGGCAGAGGAGATTAAAAGTTTGTGGGTATAACCTGGCAGCAGAAAGCACAGGACTGGGTTGATTAGCGGGACATGGCAGAGGTCTTTGCCCTGAAGCTGATTGAAATCTAATGTTGTCCTAAGTTTGTTAGCAATTACTTTCGTAAACAGCTGGTGTAGAATGCAGAGCTAGTTGATAGGCCTGTATTTCGTCAAGGCCTCGTCGTCCCCTTTCTTATGGATTAAAATGATGATAGTAGCATTCTTTGATAATTATGATACCCTTCCCTTCAGGAGAAATTCCGTAAACAGGGTGGCCAGCTTTTTTAACCCAATCTGTCCTCCGTCTTTCAGGAGATGTGATGTTACCTGATACTCGCCAGCAGCTTTGCCTCTTTGCATTCCCTCCAAGACTTTCCTGACTTCTGTCATTACTGGTGGGACGTCATCTGGGTTATTGCAAGTCCGTACATTATGATCGTGGTTGCCCTAGCTACTGTAAAGATCTCTATAAAACTCCTCTGCTACTTTTTAACTACCCTATCCATATTAGTAGGTACTTTGCCTTCCTTGTCCTTTAGGGCATACAGCTGGTTTCTGTCTTTGGCAAGTTTTCTCCTTACCGCTTTGATGCTTCCTTCGTTATTTAGAGCATCTTCAATTCTCTCCATGCTATATTTTCTTACATCGGATACTTTCTGCTTAATAACCAATTTTGAAAGCTCTGCCAGCTCTATTTTGTCTGTTGTGTTCCCAGCTTTCAGACTTTGACGTTTCTTAATGAGGTTCGTCTCCTAGGACAGCTTGCTAGTATCCTGTCTAACTACTGTACTTCCAACTTCCACTGCGTACTGCGTAATGATACTCATCAGATTATCGTTCATTGCATCAAAGTTAAGGCTGGTTTCCTCGATAAGAGCTGAGTGCCTGTTCTGAAGCAAGATTCTGAATTCCTGTACTTTCCCTCTCAAAGCTAGCTCATACAGTGGTTTCTTACATACCAGTTCATGTCGTTCCTTCTTTAAGCCTAGATAATTAAGGGGAGACACTGGTCTGAAAATTTTTTTTTAATTTTCAGTATGTCCAGCTGAAATTTTAATACAATATGTATTTTTCACAGCTGAAAACAAATATGCAATTAGTTTTTTGCTATCACTTTTAGATTTTTAAATATTGACTGTTACATAAACTTGCATTCTGCCCATCCTTTTGACATCTTCCTCATAAAATATTGCTACAAACTTGATATGACAGCATTCTATGAAGGCCAGGGAGTGCAACAAAACCATAATTTTATTTTTAGCTTTATTGGTACCAGAGTTATGGCCTTAACAAGTATACTCATTAGAAATCTGAAACTGTTGCTTAAGTTTGTTGCTAATTAAATCACTATTGTAAATAAAAATATTACATTTTTCTGGTTTTCTTGCACTAATGAATGTATAGGCTTTCAAATGCTACAAGAATTTTCAAAATCCGACTGCTACATCAAAAGATACTGTGGGCAATGGCTTAGGGTGTGATGAAAAATGTTGTTTTGATAAAACGAGAAAAAAAGAGGGCTTGCATCAGTAGATGCTACGTGATAAAGGTTGCCCAGACAGCATTATTCATGGCCTCAATGCTTCCTTGGTTGCTTTGTAAAGCCCATCCATAATATGACGTGAGCTTTGTGACCAGCTAGCCTGTCAGTTTGCCCTTGCCGCCAAGGCTTCGCTTTCCTTCGGCTCTTTGTTTTTGCAGGAGGTTTCGAAGTGCTGTGCCCATGCACTTATGCACATGGTTGACACAGTTCTCTTTTTCTATTGGCACGAAGCCATATACCTGTGCCTCCTGCAGACTGTTGAAGGTCGGGCTGTCTCCATCACACAACATGGTTGTGTAGCGGAGCCCATGTCTCTCCAATGAGCGGCCAAATAAAATTTGTGCTATTTCCACCACCATTTGTCCTGGCTTACTAGAGGTATTCTTTTGGCAAGTGTGACCAGCTAGCTACTTGGCATACCTCGGGTTGTCCTCCTTCGGCCCTAGCTGGCAGCCCAAACAAAAGTTCGATAGGACGACGAAGTTGAGCACATAACCCGTGAATAGTTCAATCACGGTCCCTACACAAATATGGGATTTGTGGCCCCTGGTCAGCCAAGTCCCATCAAAGGAAACGGCGATATTTCCAGGATTTCCATAGTTGAGTTCGGAATACACCGTTTTCACAGTGCTTGCGCAGTCGTCAATAACGCGCGCGGCAGCCTTATGCGTGGCAGGGTTCATTTTCAATTTCACATAATCCTGGTATGTCTTGGTGTGCAGGCCTCTCCGTGAAATATTTAGGGCTGAAAAAATATCGTTGAGCGCAGTTTGCCCGTTTCCTGTGCTCATTGCCGCGCGCACCACGAGCACGTTAATTTCAAAGGGGCCGTGCGCTGCGTCCCCCCCTGCTCTCGGCGAGCTCCATAAGGTCCTTAGTTTACTGCACTCATCACATGTCAGAACAAGTTTCGCGGCTGTGCCATATTCGCGGTCTTCCTTGGAGATTCTGCCAGGCCCACCACACACACCCCACTTCATACACTGAAGAAGTTCGTTGACCAACTCTAAGCTAACGACGGTGAACGGCGTACCAGGCGTTGCGGCTCCATCCGAGTCTCGAAAAAAAAAAAGACCGTTTGCATTTTGTGGCAGACTTCGATGAAAGATCTTGCAGAACATCGCTCGCACGACACTCGATGGCCACTTTCTCAGCGTCGGAAACCAGGGGAGTGTCGACGCGCACAGCTCTCGTGTGATTTTGGGACGCGGCTATCGCGTCCGCGATCGCGGGTGCCGCGGTGGTGATAGCGCTGGCACAGCCTGCTTTTTCCGAGTTCTCGGCGACAGAAGGTCTCGCTGGTGATAAGGTGCGGGCTCTCAGACGCCGTTTTCGCCTTTTTCCAAACGCATGAGCACTCCGGAACTTCCGATGACCGCCTGCCATTGCACCGAATGCACAGCCGTTGTTAGGCCTCTACGCAAAATGGCGGCTTGCACGCCGCTGTCTAGCAGACGAATCCCTTCACGTCCAATAGGAAACCGGGAACTGCCCCACGTGACAAAAACGCACCAATGATGAGCGAGTATTCAGTTTTTCTTTATGCGTAATAGCTGCGTTGTTGCTAGACGAAAAACGTTCTTCTGCTAGGAATAGATAATAGAAAAATGCGTCTTTAAAATGAGACCAGAATGGCCGCGCTACTTGGTGCGGTTCTCGCGCGCTGCGGCGTTGAATACGACCGTTTTTGAGGTGGTTTCGGAAGCGAAAATGGTCATCAAACTGACTTTGCGACCCAATAACTCGACAAATACGCATTACAGGGCTATAATATTTTAGGAACAGCTTCTTTAGACCTTTAATGATTATGAAAAAAAAATACTTCAAAAAATCGGTTTTTCGGAAAATTTTCAGCCTCCCATACCCGTGTCTCCCCTTAACATTATTTCTTGCCACGCTTTCTATTGAGTGACATTGTGAAAGGGACCATGCAATACATTTTTAAGTAACCTTCGTAGACCTCAATATCGGAGTTTATTGCATCCCAAATATCGGAGTTTATTGCATCCCGAATTGACTGCTGCAAAACATTTTTCCAAGTGTGTCAAGTATGAGCCGAATTACAGAAGTTTAATGTACAGCTTAAGGGCGGACGTGCCTTTCAAAACGAAATAGAAACTAAAAATGGCCTCACAGTGCTTCCATGAAAATTTCGAGGTGATCACACAAAAACTTAATGAGATACAAGTTATTTCTTCATTGAACTTCGTGGAGGGGCTGGTGGACTTATAAAATGGCAAAAATAGTAATTACTGAATGCCCAGCCACATGTATGCTGAAGGGGGCTGCACTTTCAAGATTGTTTTTTTTGCAACACTAAATTTTATAGCTAACATTTTCTCCAGCGACACTGCAATGAGCACACTTGCACTACAAAGAAGAAACCCTATGAAAAATTCTATAGGGAGTAAAGTGAAAAACTAGATCGCAGCCCCTTGAAGTGCAGTTCAAGGAGCGTTACAAAACAAACAGAACAAAAATCTGTGCAGAGGTTGTCGAGATATCTGTTCCATGAGCTGAGCATAATGCCCCCCCCCCCCCCCCCCCCAAAAAAAAAACTAGTATCGAGAAAACTGCGTTTCAAGTTTCACCTTCTCTTCACGTCTTCAAAAGACCTAGAAATTGTAATCTTAGGTATGTGTTGTGATATTTCCCTTCTCAGGCAACTGGCCTCTGCCCAGTGTGCCTTTGTTGTTGAGACGTTCCCCGCTACGCCACCGATCGCCAAAGAGAGGGAAGCCCCTCAACCCCTTTTTATCCGGTTCCCTCTTGGCTACGTGTCTCAATTGCTTTCCACATACAGGGATTCGTGCTGGGGCCGGGAAGTAAGAGACGTCACGATCTTTTCTTAATCATGGACGCATTTAATTGAATAACAAGTGCAAATGGCGTACACACATAGCGCCCGTGAATGACCTCTTTGTTACACAAAAGCACCTAGTTCACTTCAACAAATACTCGCGACACGCGAAACAAGATACATAAGCGAGTAGCGGTGGCAATACAACGGTGCCTCAATACACAGTAAACGTACAACGACACAAATGATAAAGTGATAAATTAATAAAACCGCGCAATGCCTCAATACACCGCATTCCTTCCCGCAAAACTCGTTCAAGTAAAGGAGGTGAAGTTCGTCTCACAGAATGTCCATGTAGTCGGAGTCTCGGAGTTGGCTGCTCGAGTCGGGGCCGAAGGTTGGTTCTTCACATCGCGGTCTGATCTGTCCCCTTCCGTCGCCGTCTACTTCTTTTTCTCCCCTGGGAGAGACCCTCCTCGCTTCTCCCCTTTCTTGACACGTGGCCGCTTTTCTCGGGTTCCCACTCTGCCCTACCGGGGCACCAAACCAATCGCCGCTATCCACGCAGCATATTTTCTTCTCTGTCCGGAGTGTATTATCTTCGGCGGCCGCCCCCGTGGCCTACACCAGTAGAAAACCCTCTCCCGAATAAAGCCGAGCAAGTAAAATGTATAAACTCAAGCTTCAAGAAGAGTGATGGGCGCGCCGTCCGAAGACACTTTAATTACGGGCGAAAAATGGTCTCGATGCTTCCGTTACTTGGTGAGCCGATGTCGAGACCAAGTCTCAACGTTTCTATGCAGCTCAGCGTCTCCCACGAAATTCTCCGTAGCCGCCGCTTCCTCGTCGTTCACCGTCGCGGGCGGCCATCCGCGCAGAACGCAGTAAGAGCCCTGGCGCCACGGAGACTGATAGAAAGGCATAATGGACCCGGCACAGGCGCCTGCCGCAAAGGTCGCTTTCCCCGAACCAACAAAAGGTGTTCTGCTGCTCCCCCATGCCACAGATCTGAAGGGTGCGCGCCGATTATTGTACTCTGTCACATCGTCTGTAGACGACAAGGCGCCGCCCGGTCCTCGTGTCTGCGCGGGGGAGTCCGTGAGGATAATGGAAACAATCCTTCTGGTACTTAACTCCGGAATGCCCTTTATGCGTGGGTTTGAGAAATGAGCGCACACATCTCGAAAGAAGCGGGGTTCAGTCCATGTTTGCGGGGACGTCACATGGTCTGTATTTCTTTAACCCCCTTTTTTTTTATCTACAAAGAACAAGTATAGATTTCAAAACAAGTTCTCTGTATAAAGGAGAAGTGTGATATTAGGCATGACAGAATAGATTGTAATTGAATAAGGCCATATACTGAAATTTATACATTTCTTTTTTGTTCAAGCTGTCATTGGCGTAATTGAGTACTTCTTGATTACAAATAATCACTGAACATTTTTTATAGAAAGAGGTTCATTGCACAAAAAAAATGGTTCACATCATGACAGCCTTTGCCTTCTTTCCAAATGAATAACAGTTATGGGCACAAAACCAATGGCACAGAAATTTTTTAGCAGTTGATTTAATGACACGAATCGGGCATATAAAAACTCGTGCCCCTGCTTCACGTATGTTCTTTTGCCACTCTAGCCGTGAAACGCATCATCATAGAGCCTGTCGCCGAAACTCTAATCTATGAGGCTTTCATTGTCTCAGAACATTCATAGACGCCCATGGAGATACAAAGCAAGGCTTCAAGCATGTCTAAATTGCATCACAAAAGCTTACTGACAGCCTTCCATATGACCGTGAAGTGCAAGGCCGCACCGACAGCGCAGCTGGCGCGTGACGCACTTGCCGGTGGTGTTCGGTGACAATGTGTGAAATGTGTACCTACAATGACAAAACCCTTGCGCGCACTGCGCTTGTTATCACATTTGCGAAACTGCTAGCCACGCTGTTCCGAGCAATCTTGGCAGTGAGGGGGGGGGGGTTGACGAGCTTGACAGTGGGGTCTGCTGCCGATGCGTAAAATGCCCGTCTGCGGTTCCGAGGAGCTAGCAAGAGATGTGCTTCGTTGCTTGCGAAGAGGCATGTTGCCACGAGTGCGTTAGCGAGTCGTTCTTGCCTGCAGTATTGCCGTCAGAGGAGTTAAAGCTAAAGACTACTCGATAACGCGCCGCGCTCATACACTGCGCGCCTGCTCGTAGTAATCTGATCGTGAATCCACTTACAGCTCCTAACTAAAGCGCAATTATATCCTAAGTGATCGTCGAGCCGTGAACCCGTCACGAGGTAGCGATTTTCGAGAGCCATGTCCTTGCATCGCACAAAGAGTAGACGATGATTTCCCGGAGCGAGCATCGGGCCAACGGCGAGGCGAGCTGAGGCGACATGGTGGTCACAGCCAATTAAAAGCCTCAAAACGACCTTCAAAAATTTGCTCTTTGTGCGCTTGTTTTCGAAGGGAGGAGCCTGCTCAGGCAGAAAATTTAAACACCGAGAAGTGTTCTTTCCGATGAGCTCAAGAAGCCGGCTCCAGCCATGCCATTGCGAAGCTATAATTTTTTGATAACCGCAGTTTTCTTACGATTTCAAGAAAAAGTTGCACTACCTAGGAAGGTGAAACCGATTTTCCAAAGCCCTTCTGCACAGTTTTCAGTGTAGATACTTGGGAATCAGATAAAAAAAGGGTTGCAGAAATCGAAAACTAGACTTTCAAAAAATCATTTTTTTAGCCATTTTTCGTGATCCCAAAGCTGTGTCTCCCCTTCAGTGCTTTCTCTCTTAGCCAAGCAATCATAGTGAAAGCTACACAGGAATGGGGGGGGGGGAGTGGCACGAAGGCATGAAGCTATGTCCGTTTGTCAGCACATGTTATGATGTTGAGCACGTTTTGTCAGAAAAGCGCAGCTCATTTTCAATGCGATCATGGGGTGGTATATTAATATAATGTAGCAATAATATGTTATAATAATATGGCTTCTATGTTCCGGAATCAAGATATGATTATGAAAGACACTGTAGTGGCGGGCTTTAGAAATTTCGACCTTCTAGTGTTCTTTGACGTGCGCTGACATCGCCCAGTACACGGGCATCTAGCATTTATCCCCTATCGAAATGCGGCCATTACGGCCGGAATCGAAAACGCGACCTTCGGGTCAGCAGCCAAGCACCCTAGCTGCTGTTCTGCCGAGGTGAACAATATAATAATGTAATTATAGCTTTGTAGACAGAGCGTAGCACGGGTTTGTCGTCACATGCCGTAGTGGCCAAGATGATTATGAAGCTCGCAATGCTCAAATCAGCCGATAGCCATTTCCATGGGCTTATTGGGATATGACGCAGTTGACCTTCGGTTGTATATGGCATCCCTAGTCAAGAGAAGCAAAAGTGATTTCTAGCTGACTTTGAAATTGCAAACTGCAAACTCTAAGCTGAATGCTATGCTGCATTGTGCACGTTGGCTCACATGTTCACAGGAGCCTTGACTACCGTTTGACAGCATTTTCTGACCATGTTAAAACTTGGAGGACACTTGAGCTACGCCTTCAAAAGTACTGTATTAACTCTGGATTTTCCGGATCTTTTCGCGGTATACGGACGAAATTTTGTAACCGCCCATACCACGACGAGACATTCCTTCTCAGTCGTGGAGTAACCTCAGCACGTGTTAACATTCTGCTTGCGTAAGCGATTACCCTTTCTGTGCCCTCTTGCTGCTGCACAAGCACAGCTACAAGATCAACATTGCTAGCATCGGTGTGAAGCATCGTAGGGGATCTCTCGTTGAAGTGGGCAAGGACTGAAGGTGTTTGTAGTCGCTGGTGAAGATGGTTAAAAGCAGCTTCCTCTTCGTTATTCCACTCAAAGGTGACGTCTTCTCTCGTGAGGCGAGTTAGCGATGATGCTATGCGTGCGAAGTCCGCGATAAATCGTCAATAATATGCACAGAGGTCAAGAAAGCGTCTAGCAGCCTTTTTATTGGTTGGGACAGGGAACTGTGCAACGGCTGCGATTTTCTCAAGATCAGGACGAAGATCTGTATGACTGACGACGTGACCACGAAATTGCAGCTCTTCGTAGCAAAAGTGGCACTTCTCAGGCTTCAACGTCAAGCCTGCGGACTGTATGGCTCGTAAGACCACTTCAAGCCTTTCAAGGTGCTCGTCAAACGTTGCGGAGAACACTATGACATCGTCGAGATATACTAAGCAGGTTTTCCACTTCAACCCGGAAAGCACGGTATACATGAGTCTTTGAAAGGTAACAAGCGCTGAACACAAACCGAATGGCAAGACCTTAAATTCATATAACCCATCTGGTGTTACAAAAGCGGTCTTCTCGCGGTCTCTCGGGTCCACCTTGATTTCCCAATATCCACTCCGCAAGTCCATTGAAGAGAAGTACCAAGCATTTCGAAGTCTGTCAAGAGAGTCGCGTATACGCGGTAGTGGATATATGTCTTTCCTGGTCACCTGATTTAGGTTCCGGTAATCCACACAGAAGCGCAGGCTGCCGTCCTGTTTCTTAACGAGGACTACAGGCGACGCCCAGGGGCTCTGTGAAGGCTGAATGACGTCATCTTCAAGCATTCTGTCTACCTTCTGTTGTATCGCTTCAGGTTCTTTTGAAGCCACGTGATAAGGGTTCTGGTGAATAGGTCTTGCTGTTTTCTCGGTAATTATTCAATGCCTGGTTAGAGGCGTGCAGCCAACTCTTGATGTTGTTGAAAAGCAGTCTTGAAATTTGGCCAGTAGCTCAAGGAGTCTGTGTCGGTCGTCTTTCGGCAAAGTAATGCTAACGTGCAGAACAGGCGCTGAATCAAGATTTAGCGACTTGTTGACTACCGCCAAGCCGCCTTCGGCATCTACGACATCGTCGAAGTAAGCAACAGCCGTGCCTCTTAGAAGGTGCCGGCGCTCAGCACCAAAATTGGTCAGCAGCAAGTCCGTGCGTCCAGCAGCAACTCTGACGATACCTTGTGCGACGGAAATACCATGGGTGAAGAGCAGCGAGCTTATTTGGTCGGCAACTCCTTCGGCGTAAAACTGAGCAGCGGTGGCCACAGAAACAAGCGTGCATGACCTAGGAGGCAGAACCACGTCGTCATCAGTAAGATGCAGTTGGTTTGGTCGCGCCTCTGGAGAATTGGGTAAGCCGGAACTGTTGCAAAACGTAATCAAGCTTTCTGGTATGTTGATGACGGCGCCATATTCCCGTAAAAAATCCATACCAAGAATTACATCTTTGCAGCATGCGGCGATAACGATGAACAAGGCAGTGAAAGGAGAACCTCTGATGTCAATTCTTGTGGTACATTTTCCAGAGGGCATCAATAACTGGCCCCCTGCCGTTCTTATATGAGGGCCCGTCCACGGCGTCTTCCCTTTTCTGAGGCTGTCAACGAGGTCCTGACTGATAATAGAGAAGTCGGCACCAGTGTCGACTGAAGCTGTCACTTTCTGGCCGTCAAGAAGAACACTAAGGTCGGCAGTCACAATTTCATCGTTTTCACTGCTTATCCGCTGTACCGACGTCATGAATTAAGGTCCGCGTAGGTGCGGCGATGCAACAAAGGTGAACGCGCGGGAGACGGAGAGCGGATTGACGTCTCAGACCAGAAGGGTGAGTAGGCATTGCCTTTTCTGCAGTGGTAGAGCCATCCTCAAAGTAAGAACGGGCTTCATAAAAAGAGGTGTCGTCAAGGCGTGGAGTGTATTCATCGTTGGCACATCGACCGTCAAACCAAGGTCGATGAGGATGGAATGAATCACCTCGATGCCAGCATTAACAGGCAATATGGCCTGCACCTCCGCAGTGAAAGCATAGCGGACGTCTGCCCATTGTGCGCCAAGCATCTGTTTTTCGAGTCAGTGGACGTCTGAGCATCTCCCCTGGCGTCGATGCCCATAGGGTGGCTGTGGACGGTTAGTTGTATGGCTGGAGCTTGGGTGGTTGATGCAGTGTCTGCTCTTGCAGCGGAGACCAGGGGGCCATCGGCACCTGGTGGTACAGCGTCGGCATAGCGGGTGGTGGACGTGGAAAGCAGCAGCGTAGCTCATAGGACGCTGCTGAGCATCAGGACCAGTCGTAGACAACGTTTGGTGGATTTTGTCGCGTACGACTTCAGCGACCGACATGATGGGATTTTCAGCAACCGAAATCCGTATCCTCTGCAGTTCTTTGCGAACTATCTCCCTAATCAAGTCTCTCAAGGAGCTCTGACTCTCAAAAGTCATGGCAATAGCATTGATTGGTACATTGCTGGATATGCGGTCATATTGCATGCAGCGTTGATGAAGGGCCCGCTCGATAACCGTAGCCTCTTTAATGAAGTCAACCACGGTACTTGGAGGGTTGCGCAGCAGCCAGGTGAAAAGCTGTTCCTCGAAACCGCGCATGAGGTAACTCAACTTTTTATCTTCCGTCATGTGCGGGTTAGCTCGATGAAAGAAACGAGTTATGTCCTCGCCAAACATTGCAACGGTTTTGTTGGGTTTCTGAGCCCGTAGCTCCTATAACTGCCGTGCACAGTCTCTTCGATCGACATTGGCGAAGGTATCGACGAACTTCTGTCGAAATTTGCACCAAGCTGACAGATTGCCTTCTCTATTCTCATACCAAGTACGAGCACCGTCATCAAGGTAGAAATAGACGCGAGAAAGCTTTTCCTGTTCCGACCAGTGATTGACCTTGGCAACACGCTTGCAGTGGTCAAGCCAGTCATCAACGTCTTCATGGGCACTGCCACTAAAGCGATCGGAACGAGGGGTTGAAACATGGTCACCTGAGATGGGTGCGTCGGAAAGCTGCCTTGGGGCACTTGTTGCGGGCTTGCGTTGGCCATTGGTTGAAGCGTGCGGCGCCTAAAAAGTTCCGGCGAGTGAGTGAGCTCTGGTGCGAGGCTTCGCAACCGTCGACTGGAGCGATGCACCGGAGTTTCTACAGGTGACAATATGTCTGGACTCGATGAACGGCCCCCAGCGGGCGTGTGGAGCATCAGACAGGGTTGCTACCCAGCACTTCCACTAGTGTCGCGGTACAACGCGAACTAAACACAGGTACACCTTGAGACAATGAAAGCAGCGTGTTCTCAACAGCTGAGCCACAAGATCGTCTTTTTCAGTCTAGAGTTCAGCTAGAGGCCCACTACCTCATGTCCACTAAATCCCCCATCATTGTTTTTGTCCACATGTAGACACGCGTCAATATTTATTACGAAAGAGTGTTAAAATTAAAAAAAACCAACAAAGAAATACAATCTTGTCATGTTCTTGGGCACATGACGTGGTGAGTGACTGCCAATGAAAGACTACAATTTATCAGGCAGAAACACAAGCACTTCCACATGACCAGCTTAAGGATACCTCGCCTAATGTTGCACTGTTTTTGGCAGTTGAAAACATGTACTCACTAGGTGCCTCAGTGGCAGAGATGGGACGGTATCACAAAGCAATTTTGGCGATACCTGGATAAAATGCAGCTCTTTGCTCTTTCTAGAACTTCAAAGGATCATCCTTTTTTTGGGGTCAGGAGCCACGCAAGTATTTTTGAACCACTTGACTCTAAGTTCGAGCTCAGTGCTGGTTATTTTTTTATGTTAGCAGTTTAACAACAGTCTCCTGGACTGTTTTCTGTCTTTTTCTGCTTGAGCCATGATGTGCGGCAATCTTATGTGCTCACTTCTGAGCCACTGCACTAGTGAAGTTTCAACAGAAAGCCTTCTGTAATGACGTTAAGAGTTAGTATTAGATACTGCATCCTAGCCAAGTTTCACCATTGGCCTTTGTCGTGCTTTAAATATTCGTGATTAAGTATTATTTAAAATAAATTTGAAATTCAATATTCTAGAATATTCCTTTACAGTCCATTTTTGATACATGTACACATAAAATAAATCCCCTACGTCTATTTTTTGCTGAACACTGCAATTGGGTGGGGTTATTATGTCATGGCCCCTTTAAAAAGTGTTGCAGGGCCCCCGTCAAAACTGACACGTTCCAAAGGAAGAAGGCACAGTTTGGGGAATGTGTTGCACTTGCCTCAAGTAGGCGGCATCCTCGTCGAAGCCCGGCTTCCCAGGCGAGGCCGTGCGGCTCGACCTCAGTGACCAGCCCCTCAGACTGGACGTGAAAGCCCAGCTGACCGACGGTGTTGCGGCACAACATCAGCTCCTGGGTCTGGACAGGACACAATTCGCATAAGAAAAACAGAGCTACTTTCTCGTATCTTAATGAGAACTGACACAAAATGATGTGAAGGAAAGTATGGGGGATGTTATTAGAGTAGAATCTCAATGATACGAATTCATAGGAAGCACAGAAAATGTTCGTATCATCTCAAATTAGCACGAACCAAAACAAGTTAAGTTGATCATGAGGATAACCAAGGACTTTATTGAGGTCAATCGCTCCTTGCTGAAAAGTTCATAATGAACTTTTGAACTTATATGCCTTCAATGTCTCTCAAGAAAGCTGCAGGAAAGGAATAAAGCCGTGCCGCAGTTTCCTCTCTCATGCTGCTCAAAGGGAGCGAAAGTGGCAAACCTTAGTGAAAATTCACTCGCTTCACCTCTTAAGTGGCTGGAAAACTGTGGTGCAAAGTTGACATGAAAAAAAAAAATTGGTCCATGAGCGCTCATTTGAGAAGCGAAGTGAAAATAAAAACGGCAGAGTGGCCAAGACACCACGTCCGCATGAAAAAAATTTAACATTTATTCTGCACCTTGTACATCCCACCACTGTCGCATTCGCCACTTTGAAAATTCATTCCATTTAGCCAGTTTCTTCAGCATTTAAATTTATATCGACATCTAGTTATGCACGCAAAGCACTGAAAAAAAAAAAAAACAGTTTGCACTTTTTCGAACGTTGTTTTGAGAAATATGCTAGCAGAAATGACACGAGCGGACGCATCAGCTGCAGCAGCCAGTTGTGAAAAAGCGAGACCAATGGGGGCATGCCGACTCGCTGCTGTTGCTGCACCTTTTATAGTAGCAGTGTTTTCAGCAATTGTAATCTAAACCAAGCTCTTGATGAAAGTGCTCCTGTCGAGCCTGTGAGCTTCGTTGTGCTGCGCAGATATAATCGGGGACAACTTTCTGTGGCAATGAAGGGAAAGCTATGGGGGCGGAGCTAACTGCTCGGTGTTACTGCGCCAGTGTAGTCCCCTGTAAACTTGTCTCGGATCCACTTTCGGCGTGACAGATGCATATTTTCTGCAGTCCATTTCTTTGCATGTGCTCCTTCGTAGGTTGCGTTCAACCACGATTACCGAGCGTGCAGGCATATTGGCGTTTCGTTCCCAACTCTTTCATTTGTCTGTCATTATGAGTCATCCAGAAATGACGTGAATACTTTCAACGCTGCAGTTTTTAGGGCATGCACTGAAATGTACTTATCTAGAGCTGAAAACTGATGTGTGTAGAGTGCTTACATAGCACAGGCACGGCGTTTCGAAGAGCAGCTTGCACATCCTTACAGTAGACTTAGCGCAAATACCAAGACGAGAGGCGCTAAATTTACCATAAGAATGAACCAACTCAGCCAACAAGTCACTCTACTGTATTGTAAATCCTGTGGCGCGAGGTGAAATTCAGTTTGGATCGCGTTGAGTTAGGCTGCCACCAAAAGGCATCAGTGGCCCACTCCTCACAAGCTTTTGCGGCTCAGGAACTGTATAGCAACGACCTCGCCCCACTGCCGAACTCACGAATCCTGTGCTCAATCTCAACTGCTGCCCATTTTCGTCTCCGTCATGAAAATTGTAGGGGCATGCGGTCGTCACTTACGATACTGCATGGTGCCAGTTATGCACACCTCAGTATAGCAATCTTATGTTGCATTCGTTAGAATACTTACTTAGAACAGGAAGGCATGTGAACCCCGGCACTGAGAAAACAATTTGAACAGCAACCAAAGTAAGGTACGTGAAAATACGCAAGAACCTGACGTTTTGAAACCAACTCGGTTCCTACCTCAGAGGGCAACTGTGGCGATGTCGCAGCGGCATCTTGAAGGCCCTCGCGGGGCGGTTAGTGATCCCCCATTTTGTCAAGAAGCATAGTCCATGTGGATACACAGGGAGAAGGGTTTGGAGGGCACAGTTGATGTTTTGGGCCGTTCACTGTATATGCCATGACTTGAGTAGTAGCCTTCTCTTCCAGTTAGTCTCGACCAGGATGGTCGTTTCGTTGAAATTTATCTGTTGGCCAACCGCCTCACGTATCTTAATTTGGTTGGAGTTAAAATCGTTTTCCCAGTTTACCTAACCAACTTGACAGACATCTGTCGAATGTTTACATTTAAACCCCGGCAGGTCTGTAAAATTTCATGCTTTCTAAACATCTACACAGTTAGCGCTGGTTCTAAAGTTCAAAAATAAATAATCCGCATTGAGCCATGCAACAGTACGCTTGCTTACGCAGGTAAGTTGGCTGACAGGACGGTACACGGAAGCGACGGAGAGTCCCAGTTGCGTCAGTCTCATTTAGGCATAGACGTTGTCGACAAATTGCTTGGTTTGTTTCGGCAGCTTTTGTTACTAAAGCTTCTTAGACATACTGTATGGTGAGCGAATTGGCGAGCGATCAGAGGAAGAAGGGAGAAGGTTTGGGCGTGCTGGTTATTCATTGATCTTGGTAACACATACTTGTCCAAATCTCTTTCTGTCACGTGTTCTTATCTGCATTCTGTTTTATGAAAAAAGAGGAGGAAGGAGGCGCTAGTGATGTGGAGGCCATTTTTTTTTTGGAAGAAAGATGAAGGAAGAGAGCCAATGAGACAGCAGGGGGGCATGCGGCAACTAAAAAAAAACCCAACATATCTAAAACATATCGCTATTTCACACAATATCACTAACAATTTCCTGGCATTATCAATTAGCAGAATAGAAATTGTGCACTTTCAAAAAATTTGATTACACACACAAAAATTTTTTTTGTTCAACTGCAGTTGACGTCCGATTTCCCAGACCCTCAAGGGACCGCGAAAACATCCGGAAAATCTGGCAGTCCGGAAAAAGGAATGCTTGTAAAAACGCACCTTATTTTGTGGGTATTTTTTGCTGGCACAGAAGGTAACGACCGGAGTACAAGATTACCATTGCAATTGAGTCAATGCATCACTTAGGTGGCTCTGAAAAGAGCCGTTTATATATATATAAAAGAAAAAATCCGACTAACCGGCACTACCTCATAGGTCAGCACTTGGGCTCAAAGAAGTCGCCTATGTTTTTTGCACGGTGTTCCACTTGCCTGCGATCATGTCAGCCTCAATTTCAGTCAACGTCAAGTTGCCGCTGCTCATCGATGACAGTGTCACCAGTGCTCCTGTCTACTCCGAGCTCGCTGACTGTGTAGGAGATGACTCTTCGTTCTTGGTGTCGGAGTCGTCGCAATCCTCTGTAACTTGACGAATGATTTTGTCATCGGTCAAGTCTGCACATAGCTCAACGTCTTTGTCAGCGTCGTCGAAGCCCTCAAAAGTTATTCCAACTGGAATCGACATGCCGGCAGTGCGCAGACGGTCGAAGGCAATATCCGCGGATAGCAGTTCGTCACACACGCTGTCCACTTGAGGCAAGACAGCCGTCTCGATGTCGAGTGTGAAGCCTGCCTGGCAAAAACAGTTGCGTAGAGAGAGTCTCTTGCGTAACCGCCTTCCATGATTCCGCTAGCATGCCGACGGCAGACCTGAGGTCAACAGCGTAGCTTTTCCCGAGAACCACGCGACTAAGCATGCATGATTTGGAATGATGCTTCAAGTTCCGAATCACGCCTTGGTCGTCTGCTGCAGGATTGCTGTGGTGTTCGGCGGCAGAAATTCAATCTGTATAGCCTTTAGGTCCTTGATGTGGCCATGCACAGTGCAGTTGTCCACAAACAGCAGAACTCTTCGATTTTGCTGCTCAAACCTTCTGTCCAGCTTGCGCACGTAAGCTTCGAACAACTGCTGCGTTGCCCGCGCCTTCTTGTTGGCTTCATAAAGAACAGGCACAGTCACTGCCCCTTTGAAACATCTTGGCTGCTTCGACTTGCCTATTACAGTCGAGCCCACATAACACGGCTCCACTTAAAACGAACTTTCCCTTAAAACAAACAATATCCGCCAGACTGTGAAAATATACATTGGTTCAATGGCACGAAATCGCACTTACAACAAATGTCTCTGAGCGCCGCTGGTCGGTTACAGGGAACAGAGTGGGCGGTCTGCCAACTTCCCGGAAAACCAATTTCGACCACCGATCACGCATCGGCGAGGTGCCCATACATTCCTATTGTTAAACGCCGACCCTGCCTCCGCGACCCTCTAGTGCCGTTCTCCTCAACCCACAGAGGAAGGAAAGCTGATTCCTTTCTTCATGCCCCGACTGCTTTTTGTTACGCACCCCTCCGTCATTTGTCCTCCCGCTACTCTCAGCACCTCTCATTGCCAGACGAGACCCGTGTTTTCACACTGCCACTGATCTTTCGAAGACCGGTCGGCCATCTACCCTGTTTTTGATCGCTGGTACTGTCGTTGGTGTCCCCGGCCTGGAGTGACCAGAACATTTGCCAACATCGTCGGCCACCGACTGTATGCGATAGTCTGCATCTAGTGCATGCGCGTACGCTACCTCACCGACTCTGATAATTTGCAATTCGTTTCGTGTTTAGAACTTGTTCTCGCTCACTTCACACTCGGCTCAGCATGTCTTCCGCAAGCGTGTGGAAACGCGAAAACGGCTGTTAATTTGCGCAGAACGAATTGCGAAATATCGAAGTTCGTGAGGCCACGCAAAGCCACCGGCACAACAAAACCATTTTTTGACTACGGCCGCCGATTCTTCGAACACCGCCGCGCGCACAGATCTAGGTGCTAATGCTTTGACTTCTGCGCGCGCAGGCATTATTTCCAAGTTTTTCTATGCGCGAGTTTCACGAACCTTTCAAGCAAGCCACCTAACCTGCCTACTTACCATGTGTTTTGGTTTTCAAGGTCGCCCTCCCGCCGCATCCTCCCCTCTCTTTATCGCAACTCTTTGCCCTTCTTTCGCAAGTCTGCTCTCCTCTCTTGATACAACCCTTTTGCCCGTCTCCACCGCTCCGAGACGCCCGCCACGATGGCTCGAATAAGTTTCGTTTTCTGACTACAAACGGGCCCAGAGCTGTTCCACGCATTCTGGCATGTGTGTCGCATGTGCACGTCTTGCTCGCTCTTGGTGTGCTTGTGTGGTCATGATGGCTAACGGGAGGACTAGCACGCTTTTTCCTGCCGCTCAACAAAACGTCGAAAGTGTGACCGCATGGCTTGAGCGTAATCCGCGCGTTAGGTGCCGCGTTGCGGAGCGCTTGCTCATAGCTATTGACCACCTGGCAGCCAACTTGCCGTTTCGGGCGTTCCGGTATTCAGCTGTTGAGATGGTGAATATTTCCTGGGTGGTGGTGACGGCTATATGCGCGTGAAACTGTTTTTGCGAGGCCGACTTCGTCGACGTCGAGCCCGATGTTGAGCCTGAAGCTTCCGAACAGGACCACTGCGGCGGCGATTTGTGGCAGCGCGTCATCGACTCCGACCTGGGAGAGCGGGTGGGACATCTGTTGCGATGGTTTAATTACGGCCGATGATGGTGCCGACACTGCGGAACCATGCACGGATTGGGGCATTGTGAATGAGATACATGGGGAGAGCGATTTGGAGGAATTGGATTGCGAGAACTACGAAACTTTGGAGCCAGTGCCTCATGTAGCTTATGCCAAGGGCCTCGGCGAACGAGCACTCTGCCGTTTTAAATGAACTCGAAACCGCCCTTAACGCTTCTGCTTTTCGAAACACGTGCATCACGGACTTTCGGGGCAATAAAAGTTTGTGCTTTCACTCGCAACTTTTTTTAAAAGCTGTTTCATTTACTACGAACTTCGGGATACAGCGAAAGGATGCCGCGTCACTCTCAGGTTCGTTATGAGCGGGCTCGACTATATTAGTAATAGAAGCTTCTCGCTGCCTGACATGTTGCTGCCAACGAAGACAGTGAGCCGCTCTTTGCTGTGCTTGCCGCCGTGGCAGGGGTCACCAGCAAATGCAAGGGTTTTCTCTGGCAGCAGCTTGTAGAACAGTCCAGTTCCGTCGCAGTTCCGTCGCAGCGCGAGCTAATCTCTGTCCCTGGCGCTGCTCATCTAACCAGCTGTAAATACATCGGTGACTACCCCTCTGAGTCAGTCTCCTCGTAACATATTTGGTGGAGTTGTGCGATCCCCATCCTTGCCACGGAACTCCGAAGCGGACGCTCCCTCGCGGCTTACAACATGACCACTCAAGACTCGGCTACATCCTCTCCGGTAGCCCGCCCTTCTGCCCAGCCTGTCAACCCAGCGCCCGCAACAACTTTAGTGAAGCTTCCCGCGCTCAAAGACCCCGGCGTGTTCTCGGGCAGCGAGGGTTCCGACATCGACCAGTGGCTACGCCTTTACGAACGCGTCAGCGCCACTTACAGGTGGGATCCCACTCTTATGCTCGCAAACGTCATCTTTTATCTCGACGGAACCCCTCGTGTTTGGTTTGATAACCACGAGCATGACATAACAAGCTGGGTCAGCTTCAAGGTAAAGATCCGTGAGCTTTTTGGCAACATCTCTGGTCGTCGTGAAGCTGCGAAAAATGAGTTGTCGACTCGCGCACAATCTTCCACGGAGCTCTACACCGGTTACATTCAGGCTGTCTTTTCACTAGGCCGCCAAGTTGACGAAAATATGTCCGAACCTGAAAAAGTTGTTAATATCCTATAGGGTATCGCCGATGATGCGTTCAACTTGTTGGTATTTAACAATGTGTCATCTGTTGATGCGATCATTCAAGAAAGCCGCCGGTTCCAACAAGCTAAAAACAGGCGCATCTCCCATCAGTTCCAGCGCCTCCCGAACACCACTGCGACGTCATCGTGTCTCGACACATATCATCCACCAGACACCTGTGACAACTTGACGCGAATCGTCAGGCGGGAGCTTGAAGCGGCTGCTCCAGCTAAGGTGGGGCCAACGTCCCCTGACCCCTCTCCGCCAATTACGTTGTCTCTCATTCAAGCAGTCGTCCGGCAGGAAATCGCCAGCTTGGGAATTCACTCTATCTCACCGCCTCCCCGCACCGACTACCAGCCCCGATACACGCCTGCACGTCCCTTCACGACTGGCTCTCCCTCAACGTTCCGTAATCCGTCCGCATGGCGAACACACGATGACAAGCCGATCTGCTTCTCGTGTCGCAGAATCGGCCACATTTCTCGCCATTGCAGAAGTCGCTGGGGTCCTCCTGCACAACCGTCCTCTCGTCCCTTCTATGCACGTCCTGCCTATCGCCATGAGACCAGCCGCGACCATTTTGCCCAGGAACCTGCTTCTGAACACCGCTACTCCCGCTCTCCATCCCCCAACGTCGCCAGTCTCGTTCTTCACAGTCCCGCCGACCATCTTCCCCCGCCTTCCCACGAGGTTCTCCGACAGAAAACTAAGCGTTGCAGCCCCTGGAGGTGGCGCTGCATCGCTCGGACTGACCGAAAATCCTCTTTTGATGATACCGACAAAACGGAACCTCATAGACGA
This sequence comes from Rhipicephalus microplus, assembly GCF_043290135.1. NCBI lineage: Eukaryota > Metazoa > Arthropoda > Arachnida > Ixodida > Ixodidae > Rhipicephalus > Rhipicephalus microplus. Next base: position 58,481,409 of record NC_134705.1, on the reverse strand, counting down.
ACAAGTAGATGGCGTACATGTCACTGCTCTTGTAGACACCGGCGCCCAACTTTCCGTGACGACGAGTGATTTTCGCCACAAGCTCAAGAAGGTCCTAACCCCTGCGACCACTCAGTTCGTCCGTGTTGCGGATGGTGGAATAGCATCTACCGTTGGAATGTGCTCCACTCGTGTAAGCATTGCGGATCGACACACAGTTGTTCTCTTCACTGTCCTTGATAATTGCCCCCACGACGTAATCTTAGGCCTCGACTTCCTGTCCGCGCATTCTGCCATCATAGACTGTTCGACCAGTACGCTCCATCTACACTTGCCCGCAACAGAACCTCTTGCACAACGGCCGAGTCGCCTCTGCACAACGGGACACGCGCGTCTCCCTCCACAGACACTGACCTACATAGAGCTTGTCTCAATACCACCAGTTCCCGACGGTGACTATGTTCCGACCCCTATCACCGATGTTCTCATAAGCCGTGGCATTACATTACCGCACACCATTCTGTCCGTCGCAAGAAATTCTACGTGCCTCCCAGTTGTCAACTTTAGCTTGACACCTCAAGTTCTGCCACAAGGGATCTCTTTGGCCTTGCTCTGCACCTCAGAAGACAATGCGGTAGATGTTTTCCCGATGGCCGCTCCTTCTGACCCCCCACGCTCAACATCAATCTGCCACTCGCTCCGACAACGCTATTACTTCTATGATCGCTTCCAACTTAACGCCGCAGCAGACTGAAGAGCTCCACCGGGTTCTGCTGTCCTACATCGACGTTTTTGACATCAGCAGCCGTCCGTTGGGGAAAGCTACTGGTATGAGCCACAGCATAAACACTGGTAATGAGCATCCTATTCATAGGTGTCCATATCGGGTGTCGGCGGCCGAGCGTCACATCATTCAAAGTGAGGTCGACAAAATGCTCGCCAAGGACATCATTGAGCCATCCTGCAGTCCTTGGGCTTCTCCTGTAGTGCTAGTCCGCAAGAAAGACGGTGCATGGCGTTTCTGCGTGGATTATCGACACCTAAACAAAATTACCAAAAAAGACGTCTACCCTCTGCCACGAATAGATGATGCGCTTGATTGCCTCTATCGGTCCTACTATTTTTCCTCCATAGACCTTCGTTCCGGCTACTGGCAGATAGAGGTAGATGAAATGGACCGTGAGAAGACGGCATTCATCACCCCTGATGGCCTATATCAGTTCAAGGTCATGCCCTTCGGCCTTTGTAACGCTCCAGCCACCTTCGAACGAATGATGGACTCCCTGCTCAGAGGATTCAAATGGTCCACCTGTTTGTGCTACTTGGACGACGTCATCGTCTTTTCACCAACATTTGAAACTCATATAGAGCACCTCTCAGCTATACTGGGAATCTTCCGTCGCGCTGGCCTGCAGCTCAACTCGTCCAAATGTCACTTTGGATGTCATCAAATCACAGTGCTTGGCCATTTAGTAGACGCCAACCAGACCCGGCGAAAATCAGCGCTAGCCGCACAGATTAGCTCGCGCCAGTCTATCTGCTTTATTTTCTTCAACTGCATGCACTGGCACGTAGCAATATCATTAGGCGGAAACTGCTGAAGCAAGGACTGCAGCTTTCCATCCCGATATTCGGCGGAGATGGAATCGCCAACGGCGCCGCTTTCCCCGCACATCTTCTTGCATTTCAAGCCATTGCGGCTCTTGAAATTGCGAAGCCATGCATCGCTCAGCTTGAAGTACTTCACGCCCATCTGAAGCGCGAAAAACTCCGCCTTCTGCTTCAGGATGTCGCCTGACACTGGGATTTTCTTAGCGATCATGGCACTGAGCCACACGACGAGCACTTCCTTGAGCTTCGGGTAAACACCCTGGCTCACATTCTTCTTTCCAGCCCCGGTTGATTTGGCAGCCACTTCCCAAGATCTTCGCCTTGTTTTTGATGAAGTCCAGAACAGTTTGCTTCAAAATTCTGAGCTCCCTCTCCAACTCTGCCTGCGACCGACAGCGTTAGACCTGTTCAATGATGGCAGCTTTCTTCTCAATCGTGAGCCTACGAGGGGGCTTTGTGAGCTTTGAAGGCCCGAAGGAAGACAAGGAGCAGCCGGTGTCATTGCTGTAAACGGCAATTCACTCGACAAAAAGCGCAGCATGAAACAGCTAGGAACTTGGTGGATGCTGAAGGTTGGCAAACGTGATCACTGAAGATAGCGCGCAGCAGCAAACGATCAACCACAGACACGACCGCAGAGCTGACAAAACAACATGTGAACGAACACCGTGAGGTTTGGCTTGGCTGAGTCGCTAAGCTAAAGCTGGCAACGGACTGACACGTGCGGTTTTGAAGTTCTATGGGGAACTTGACGGTGCCACAGATGAGTCCGGGAAATCAGACATCAATTATACTTCCAGCTGCGCAATGACACTCGTGAAACGGCATGGTTCGGCTCTGTAGCCTCGATTGCACTGCCACAAAAAGCCGTTCTTGAGTATAGTTTGGAATTGGGCCGATGCGAGCCACTACGAGCGCCTTTGCCGCCACTTTGAATTTGAGGTTAAGTGTGGGATTGCGCTATTTGGTATTCCATTATTTGACTGCTCAGCACAAAAATTTAGACAACAAACACAAGTGACAAGGACCAGCACGTTGTCTCGGATCCTTTTTATCGCGCAAGCCTCGTGACGTGGTTTTCCGGCCACTATGGTGGCAATGCGAGGCAAATTTCGAGCAGTTTGACACATTCACTTCCTTCACTTCCTTCCAAGCCAAGTGTGTACAGGCCTTCCTCCCACAAACAAGTCGCGTTGTGCCACTCACGTGCAGCAGTCACTCGCACATTCATATCATTCGCATTGGCTGGGGAATGCGTTTGTATAACACTGAATCATGGAGCATTTTAAATAATGCAGTGCATCCAAAGTAACCTTAATTTTTTGTAACATCGTGGAATTCGGATCAACCGCAATAGTATTATCGAGATTCCATTGTATAGATAGCACAAAATCAGCCACGTGAACTCATAGCAGCATAAACTTTATACCCCGAGTGCATAGTATATGGAGGTTGATTGACTGATTTGTGGGGTTTAACGTCCCAAAACCACCATGTGACTATGAGAGATGTTGTAGTGTAGAGCTTCAGAAATTTAAACCACCTGGGGTTCTATAACGTGCACCCAAATCTGAGTACACGGGCCTACAGCATTTGGTATATGGAGGGTCAGAAGGAGCAAGCTGAAGGGCAAGAGAGTTGACATGGCAGTGTACATTCACCAGAGTATTTGGCTGACACATAATAATTAGACTGAATTATTTATCTGCAGTGAAAAGGAAGCCATTACATGTGGCGAAATTGCATACGGGGGGACACGGGTCTTAGAAGGCCAAAAATCTAAAAAAAAAAATCGACTTTTTGAAGCTGACATTTTCAGAATCTGTGCCTATTTTTGCACCTATTTGAGAAGTTTCTAGCTTCTCGCGTCATTATTTCTGGCACAAAATCAATTTATAACAACCCTGTGAGATGAATGTGAGTGCAAACTGATGCTAAAATTACGCCTTTATCCGCGCCGAACTGTTGCTGTTACACACGAGCTATCGTGTTCATCTTGGTCTCGTTTAGAAGGGTCGTTCTTCATCTTCCATTTCCCGCCACCGCTGGCTCGCCTTGCTCCTTGTTTTTTTAGCAAAAACGCGTCATTGAGAAGCACTAGCGCGCCATTCAATTGGCTGCTTGGGGCACGTGACAAAACCTAGGCATCAGATTGGCCAAGGGGCGCTTTCGGCGTCTGCTTCACCATCGTGACGCGCACGGACATGCGCCATTTCGTCATGGTGCTACTGACTGCCTGCGGCAGTAAAGAAGTTCCGTGCTACAGTAATTTCTGAAGCGGGTGTGATGGTCATTCGTTCGCTGTGAACTTCAGAAAAAGCCCCGCTATGGCTCAAGACAACGAAGATAACGAACTCGACGAGGTCAACGGCAGTCGCCAAGTCACCGATGTAGGCCTAACTCAAGTAGGAGCCCGTTGGTTGCCGACAACGTTACTGAGAACGGCTTTGTTTTGCAGCCTCATCAGTTAGAGGACAGCAAGTAAAAAGCAGAAGTGAAGCTACAAGAGATATCAATCTTTGTAGTGACGGAGCGGAAGCGCAGTCTTATCGCTAAGCACGCCGATGCCACGGTTCCCCCCACCCGACGAAAAGACCTTGAACTGCGCGACGGGTCGTCAGAGTGGAGTACGCCGCCAACGACGAACAACAGAAAGTCAATCCGTTCGCGGTGAAAATGCTCGCCACCACCGCAATAGAGGCTAGTGGCAACAGGTAGACTGCTTTTAACGACGTGTTCGCAACGTTGTCGCGATCTCCGCTCGAAAGCAGTCTTACGTGAAAAGGAAACTAGCACCTCGGCACTCGCGTAGCCTCGAAATTGATGAGCGAGGGAGCAACTTTGGTTCGCAACATTTACGGGTAACTCATTTTGGACAAGCCGGAAAACATCACCGTGTTTAACTACACATAAATGGAACAGCCATCTCTGGCACCACGCTTGCAAATCAGTTTAATATGCATTTTTCGAGATCAGGTGCTTTTCTTGGCCCCAAGGTAGCATCATCTTCGAAATCTGCTATTTCCTACATTCCTACAGCCTACAAGGATTCTATGTTTCTAACACCTACCTCAGATGTAGAGATAGCATCTGCGGTGTTCGCACTGAAAGACACGTGCTCGCCCGGTTATGATGAAATCAGCGTTTCCCCGATTAAAGCTGCTATCTGTGACATTTCTGCCCCACTAACTTATATCTGCAACAGAATGTTGGAGACCGGCATTTTCCCTGAGAAAATGAAGGTTGCGCGTGTTACTGTCATTCATAAAGGTGGCAGTAAAAATAACCTGAATAATTATCGACCAATATCGGTACTGCCTCTTTTTTCGAAAATCGCAGAGCGTATTATTTATAAACGATTGTATGATTTCATTCAAGTTAAAAATATTATCTTGAAACACCAGTACGGCTTTCAATGTGGAAAATCAGTGGAATCTGCTCTACTGCAGGTAAAAGAAAAGATACTTAGTAATTTCGAACAGTGATATTTTGCAGTTGGAATTTTTCTTGACTTTCGAAAAGCGTTTGATTCGATCAAACACCAAATCTTGTTTCATAAGCTAACGACATATGGTATCCGTGGACTGGCCCTTACATTATTAAAGAGTTACCTCGAAGGCAGAATGCAATATACACAGTTTCAAGAATTAAAGTCAGACTAAGGTAAGATAAACTTTGGGGTCCCACAGGGATCTATTTTAGGTCCTTTGCTCTTTCTTTTGTATATTAATGATATTGCTAATATTTCTTTTACTCCCGCCATTGCTATGTACGCTAATGACACTAACGTTTTCTTTTCTGGTCCAGATTTAAATTTATTAGAGCACCGTGCTAATATCTGGCTAAACGAACTTCATACCTGGCTTAATGTGAACGAAGTAAACTTAAATGTAAAGAAAACACAGTACGTAACATTTCGCCCAAAAAATAGACTTCTTCATAACGTAGAATTGAGTATCAATAACAATATAATAATGCCCGTCAACTCTTGCCGCTTCTTGGGAGTCGTTTTTAGGTTTGACCTCAGCTGGTCTGAGCACATAAATTATGTTCGTGCTAAACTATCTAGATCTCTTGCTATGTTATACAGGCTAAAATATTTATTGCCGCTGCGTGTTAGAAAACAATTGTACTTCGCTTTTATTCATTCCCACTTAACATATTGTCACCTAGTCTGGGGTACGTGCAACAAGATGAATGCTGAACGTGTTTCCTCTATACAAAAAAGGAGCCTAAAAATGATTTCCCATTCTCCCCCATCAACTGACCCTCTGTATAAAAGTCTGAACGTACCACCATTCTCAGAGTTATATCAGATTTCTTTGGCAGCAATGATTTTCCGCGAATTCAAACGTGATCGCACCATGTTCTCAAGCAAATATTTAAATGGACAAGTGGCATATGTCTTTTGCACTATTTCATTGATGGGATCAAGACCAAGAACTAATTATGGTACTAAAGCTATAGATTATCAGATTATTTCATTGCTGAATGCATACCCATCCCTAATCGAATTGGCTAATCAGAACTCAAGTATGTCTCATTTTAAAAAACAAGTAAACCTACTTTTCCTGCCTCCTTGAAATGAAGATTATTTTGCTTTGAACATGAAAATATGTAATTTTGTATATTTATGTAACTTTAAAAAACTGTTAAACCTGAACAATGTGAACTTTGTATAATTTTTTCCTAATGTGTTTTTTACTGTTCGTTTTTTGTTCATATAAGTTGTGCAATGAGCATTTCTCTGATTTTGCTCCTGGCTGTCCGACGTGCAAGTCCGGGGTGAAGACCTCGTCAGGAGACATACGAGTCTCCTTTTGCCTTGCCTCGTGGACATATTTCATGTCATGTAATTATGTCCAAAATAAACTGAAACTGTGTTATTCGACTATCGCGGATTTGTCGCACCCCGCCGTCAGTACAGTTACCGAACTGATAAGCGGCCTCGTGGCAGACAAGCACACGACGACAACTTGCTACAGGAGTAGAAGAAACAACACGCTCGTGCAAACAATCAGTCCTATTACATTCCCGGTGCATATTGACTGACTAAAAGTATGTGTGCCATGATATTTTTTTCTTCGGGGCGAAATAAAGTTTTAACAGCATTATTCTTGAAGCACAGATTTTGACCACTTTCTTTTGCTTGTTCGGTAAAAGTAGACCTAGGACAGCTAGAGCTGTAACTGTTTTTGCACAATGTAGCTAAATGTGCACAAAAAACAATGCTGGAAGCCTATTTTTAATGGGCAGCTTCAATTTTTTTTTATTTTAATATAAAAATTTCTGTATTTGGTTACATGCAATGAACTGTGCCGTAATGAAATGCAATGAACTGTGCTGTAATTTGAGAAGTACTTGTTCAATTTTAGATCAGCTTGAAGCGTTGCACTCCTTAGGCTTTCTAGCATTCATTTATACGTCAATGGCCATGTAATTTTAAGTACATACATCTTTACAGTTAAAAATGTTAGAATTCTATGTTTTCTTCATTTTCTCAAAATGGCAATTCAGCACACCCTGCATGAAAATTACTGCAATATATGGGCAACTATTACAGATAGCAGAATACTTTTTTTGCAGCATGAAGCTATATGTTTGGGGCACACATCATAGAAAGCAGATTTTGATTTATCTTGATGCAAGTTTTTTAAACTAGTCTTTTGTGTGACCACACAATGGCCACATTCAGAGCTGTGAAGTTTAGTGTACTGTAAAGTAAGAAATAATGACCCAATCGAAAATGTGCTTCCTATGTTGTATGTCTTATGCTTTCTACTGTCAATCCCTATGTCATTTATAAATTTTTGACAGGTGGTTATTTTTCCATTGTGGTAAGAACAATAGAAATTGTTATCTTGATTATTTAATTAACTAATGAAGCTACAGAAAAAATCACTGCATTTTTAGAATCAGCAGAACAAACTAAGTAAGCATGTCAACTTTTGTCACATTTGGTTCATAAAATTAATGAGAGAGCCCTAAGACCCATGTCCCCCCTTAAATTTACAATGCATTTTGCAATTTCAAAGTAAAGATATCAAGGACTAAGTTTGTTCATTGTAAAATAAATTTGTTAATGAACATATTTCAGCAATTTTACTGCAGCAACAATTTACAGTACGCTCTCATTAAACGGAACCTGAAAAGACCGGGAAAATGTGTTTCATTTAACAGGAGTTCCATTTATTGAGAGGTGAAGTGGGTTGCAGCATTCAAGTATAAAACCAATCATAACAGAGAAAGTTGTTCCATTTAAGCAGCAGCTCTGCTTAACGAATTTCCGTTTACAGAAAGTCTACTGTATTTTTTTTTTGCCAAAAGATTGCTCATAAGTTAAACGAAACTAGTATTGCCAATAGTTGAAGTCGCAAATGTGGCGATCTCACAAGCCAACCACAGCATAATTATTAACGACACTATCGATAGGTAATAGCAGTAATAGTACCACCCATGGCACTGCCAATGGGCCAATCAATAGTTTCCTTACACTAATAGCAGCTAACTAAATGACAGTTCTACATCATTAGCACACCTACTATGCACCTAGAATGCAGAAAGCATTGTGGCACGAGTTATCAACTCGATGCGTAAAAAACTGGTCACTTGCCTCGCATCCGTCGGTGACACAGGCCAACCTGGTCACAATCTCCTGCGCCTCGTCAGCGTCAGAGTCACGTGCCCGAAGGACTACGCACTCTCCCTGGTGGTAGAAAAGCTTCAGACTGGGAACGAGAGACATCAACGTGACCAATCAGTCAAACTAACAGACACAAAAACAACCTGCCGCAAGACACAGAAAAACAAGCAAACTGATGTTTAAGCTTTAAAATAATGAGCTGCTTGCAATGTACAGTATGATGAAATCGAACAAAAAAAGCAAAATGAACGCTAATTTTCTCGCATGTAACTGAAACGAGATGTAGTACTCAGTTTGAAAGCTCCATGTTTCACCTACCTGTTTCTGCCCCGCTGCGCCCCCGATGGTAGCAGTGGAAAAGTGTAAATGTAGAAAAACTAGGAGCCCTTCCCATATTTAGAAAAGGGCGGGGGGGGGGTGAATAAGTGAAGCTTGGCAAGTGTATGCCTAACCTGCTACATTTTAAAGACGATAGTCTTATTTGGGGACCTTTGATGCAAAGTTTTTGGTCTGTCTGTCTGTACATTTGTCTGTTTATCCCCCCTTAACGGCACCACAGGCATGAAACGATACTCTAAACAGCGGACCCCATCCGCAGCGCCCACCAATATTGCTCAAGTTTTAGCGTTCATACTTGTGCGATTGTCGATTAAAAAGCGATTATTGCACATATCCGAAACACCATAACAACACGGCAATATTCTGCATGTGTGCCTTTATACTTGAAAAGGCACACATAAGCAATTCCATGGATCAAAGCATTTCTAACGCTGCGCTGATAATACAACGCTTGCATGAAAAGGCAAGTATTTCCAACGCTTTGCTAAGACGACATGGTGGAGGCACCTACCCGTCGCCTTGCGTTCTACACCTTATCGCCTCTAAGACGTGTGTGCACGCCGCGTGCTTCATTTTCCAAGATAACTGCCAGATAGCGCTCATGTCTCATGTGTAATGCGACTCGGTGCGCTCGTTCGCCTCCGCTGCACGCTTGAGGCAGTCTGATGCAGCGCCTCCAGAATCCCATTCACCGATTTCCTTGCCCAGAACATCAAATAAACGTTTTGTTCACTCTCTCCAGATGCAAGGCTTTCGTCTTTCGACGAAATTTGCAGTGTAACATGCAGATACGAGTCCAATTTTTTTTCTTCTTTTTTATCACATTGCACAACACTTCGTCCCAACTTTTTTCTTCTTCTATGCACGAGAGCACCTTCACCCCTGTGCTATTATCAGTGCAACATTTTGGTTGCTACAAGCAAAAATGACAGTCATGCATGAAACAATCAAATAATCAAAGTAAAATCACTAGTGACCTTGATAAAACATCAGATAGCCATATGAACCACGGCTGATTGGCAACAAGCCCACCATTAACACAGCGTCAATTAGAGTATAGCAAAACAGAGCATACAGTAAAAGCTCGTTAATTCGAATTGCAAGGAGAAGCCACCTCAGTTTGAATTAATGAAAATTCAAACTAACGAAAGTGAAGAACAATAGTACACTGTGAGTAGGGCATAACAATTTATTTTTTGAAAAAATCTGTGATCGCGGTCTGCCTTCTTTCCTTGAAGGCGACAGCCAGCACTTTTTGCTCTAACGAGCGAATTTGGCGGAAGGTCTCTTCTCCGCCTTCTTCAAAACTTAAGAAAAGACAGGCGGCATTCAATCCGGCCATAACTTCCGCAGCAGAGGGCCGCGCTGGTGCTTCGTCCTCCTCCTCATCATCGTCACTGGCAGCGACAGATTCTGCACTTCTCACCTGACATATTATGTTGCCATCCGTGAGTGCACAACACACGACTGCACTTGAGTGCACTTGCGAACGCATTTCCTTTATCCAAATGAGAAGCGCTTTCTCGAGGTGAGGATACTTTGCAGGCCGCAACCTCCTCCTTTTGGTCGCAACTTCTGCCTCTAAGGCGTCTTCAATAGTCCTCCTATTTTTTATATAAGTAGATAGCATCGTTTTCGGTATCCCATGCTTTTTTGCGATATCTTGCTTAGGCAAGAGTCCGCTGTCCACTTCCCGCAGGATATCGGCTTTTTCCTGAAGTGTTTTGACACAGTATTTGCCGCGGGCACATGCCATCAAGTCGGAGCAGCAAAATCGCGACAGACGGGAAGCTACTACTGGCGCTACCGCAACAAACGTTAGCCGAGGCCTAACACCAACACAAAGAATCGCGACAGTCGGAAGCTACTCCCAGCACCAACAACCTAGGTGTACGAGGCACGCCTGAGACACTGCAGAGAAGGCTGGGCGAAGCTACGACGCATACGATTTGCTGTGTGCTGGTCATGCCCTCTGTCATCTAACAGCGACAACTACGCAGGACTTTCAAAGGCTCCGAGATTGGCACTTAAAAAAAAAAAAAACAAATCTTGGAGGTTACGTAGGACGGACAGCAGGCAGCCGCCGAGAGAGAGATTGTGGGTGGTGAAGAGTAAGTGGCGCTATTTGCTGCACTCTGGCCTCCGTGCCAGTTTCTCCGTTTTTCTCTCCTCTCCGCTCCCTGTCCATGCTGCCTCGTAACTCGGCAGCAGTCCTATCGAATGACTAGCCAAGCCGCCGGTGGCGCGTAGTTCGAATTATCCGCGGCGGAACCTATTCGCAACCGAATTAACGGGCTTTTTTATTCATAGGCTTGTATGGAGCTTGGCCGGACCATAACTTACAGTTCCGAGTTATCCATAAATTCGAATCATTGAAGTTCGAATTAACGAGCTTTCACTGTACAAATATGCAATGTACTGTCATACCATCTAGGGCCTTATTTGTGTAAATCCACATTTCTGTACACTCACTGCTTGAGTTTTTCACAGGCCGGCGAAATACATCTGCCGGCGAAATCCATCTCTTATAACTTTGCATAAAAATCTAGCATGGTAACTAGCGCACCAGCACTGCAAGCTCGATGCTTACTATAGGCACAAACTTGTAAATGTTGTTAATAGGCCGTTTCTGGTCATAATCTGCCAATTGATTCTCACTGAAAGAAAACAAAAATTCTAGTACCGTCGGGAAAGTCAATGCTTTTTATTTACACTGAGATGAATGCATTAACCAGAAGGTGCACATGAACTGTGAACAAGCAGTCAGCACACGGCATTGTGCAACACTGTACCATGACAATCATAAAGCACCAAGGAGGCCAACCATTGGTTTTCTCGTCATTGAGTGCCGTATAAACTGAAATATAAGTTGAGATACAATACTCGCAATAAAACAGCGAGCTAAAGTCACCCCTAGTCTTAAATAGCGGTGTCTAGCTGACAGTGCGCCGCTGTCTGGCAACACGTAGCTTGCATGCGCGTGAAAAGCCACACACGGCTATATCCACATCTAAATCTAACAACAGGCATATTTTTCGTGTGTGCCTGTATTTTTGGTGTTTGTAAAGTGATTATGATTTGTTCTGAGCTTTCGCTCCATTTGACATTGCATTTGATTTGTATCACATTTTTTTTCATTCACATAATACGAGTAGCGGCACGAGGAGGCAGTTCTCAGTAGCGTCTAAACTGAATGTTGCTAAGTTCGCAAAAGCAAACGACAACATGGCTGCTCAGCGCCGCTTGGGTGTTTCAGAAAAAAGCGTGCGTTGTTGGACAGTGCAGAAAAGAAAGCTGCAGATGTGCAATCCTCGGAAAATGTTTTTTCGTGGGCTAAGAGTGGTTCATCCCCAGCTAAAGGATACGCTACCAGACTTTGCAAGGGAAGTTCATGCGAGCTCGCTGCCAGTGAACTTAAATACCATTCACAACAAGGCTGTGCAGCTCGCTCAAGAAGCTGGGCTCACGAGAGAAGAGTTCCGTGCACTAAATTCGTAAGTGCGTCGATTCATGAAATTCAAGGGATTTTTTCTTTGCTGGCACACATCCATCTGTCAAATGTTGCCGAAAGAGTTCGAGGACAAGCTTGTGAACCTTCAGCGCTTTGTAAACCAGCTTCAAGAACTGCACAACTAGGTCATGTGCAGATTGGCAATGCCGATGACACCACCGTGTGGTTCGACACGTGTTTGTCGACCACGATCACGCAGCGTGGCGCCAAGGATGTGAAGCTGTTGTCCAATGGCAATGAGCACTCGCTCTTCACCGTCATGCCGGCTTGCAGTGAAAGACAGTAAAAAGCTTTTGCCCTTCATCATTTTCAAACAAAAAAACAATGCCAAAGAAACATTCCCACCAGGTGTTATTGTTGGCATCAACCAAAAAGGATGCATGAATGAGGCCATGACGCTTGAATGGATATGAGTACCGTATTGACTTGCGTAATCCTCGCACTCGCATAATTCTCGCACCCCCCTCATCGCCCAACAAAAATAAGATTTCTTTTTTTTCCTCGAGTAATTATCGTACCCCCGAAATGTCGTATGCTCGTTCCAGCCACTGATGATGATAGCCCGCACCATCTCCTAAGCATAGAGTACTATTATTGCACCGAGATTCAATCCAATTCAAGCCAAGCCAAAGTGGGAAGTGGATGTTGCGGCGTATTTTGTACGTTGTGCCCAAAATGTTACGACGTTATGAGAAGATACGAAAACTACACCGCTGCTTTTAAGCTGAGAGTGATTGATCTTGCACTAAACAAAGGCAACAAGGCCGCCGGTAGGTCCTTCGGAGTCGATGAGTGTTGTGTTCGCTTAATGAAAGCCACCAAGACGCGTTGGGCCTTCCGTGTGCCCAAGACTGAGATTGATGGTAAACTTTATTTCGTCAGAAGGCAACTGCGGGGCAATTCTGTTAAATGGCCATCATTCCAATACTGAAGTCCTACGCTTACCTTTTGCGGGCTCCTGTTGAGCCACGAATGCTGCCGCTAGGCCCACGAGCTTTGCGTACGGTATTCTAACTCTCGGCTATTCGCTTGCGCCTTCTGTGTCTAAAATAAATCTTGTCTTGTGTTGAAGCTGTGCTTTTATTGTTGAGGTAAGTTTTAATTAGTACTTCTTGAAGCTTGCTGTTAGTTGCTGGTGTGAGAATCCCAATTTGCGGCCACTTAGTTTTCTTTTTCGAACTGTATGTTTTCGTGGATAGTTTTCTCATGTAATTCTCGCACCCCCCAACTTTGCATCGGTTTTCCGCCAAAAAAAAAAGGTGCGAGGATTGTGCGAGTAAATACGGTAACCTGGAACCTTGGGCCAAGTGCACTGCTGCTTCCTCGCAGCATGCTTGTGTTGAAAGCGTTTTGTTGTCATTTGACTGATGCTGTGAAGTGCGCACTCGGCGATGGAAAAATAGACCTCATCGTGATACCAGGTGGTATGACGTCTACTCTCCAGCCGCTCAACGTAGTGCTAAAAAAGCCGTTCAAGAACCGAGTGTGGATGGAGTATCACGAGTAAATGTCCGGCGACAACCCAAAGATGCCGACTGGCCGCCTCCGCTAGCGACTGTTTAGGGCAGGATGCTTTTCGCCTGGCGTTTCTTGCCAGATTGCATGGTGGAAAATGCTTTTTAGAAATGTTGCATCGGCAACTTGCTGGATGGCATGGAACATGATGCACTGTGGCAGGCAGGCAGCAACAAACTCTCGTCTTCAGAAAAGAGTGGCGCTTCGTCTGATGAAAAAGAGCAGTTGCGATGGTGGTTAAGGGGAGCTCCGCCGATCAGAGTACAGTGCACCCGATTTGCAAATAAGTGTGCTTCAGCAATTTTAGGTTTTCCCTTTGTTTTTCTTTTTCGGTCACCTATACTTGGGGGGTCGACCTACACTCCCACTCGACCTATAGTCCGATTCATACGGTATATGCACAGGTTCACTTTAACTTTAAAGCTATGTGCTACAATTGTGCACAGTTTTTCACAGCCAAGAGTGGTGCGGGGACAAAGAAAGATAACATATTAATTGCCCTTGCCTTAGTCCGCTTAACAGCTGAAGCTATGACACGGAGGAAGCACATGATTAAAAAAATCTGGATGCTCTCATGCCCACGGACATCACCACTGAGCTTGGAATGCTGGTGGCAATGGTGAACCTACAATTTTGCTTTGAAGCACATGACTTATTTATGCATGGTCATCTATCGTATATTACCAATTATAAGTCCACATTTTTTTCATAAAATGGCCTCCCAAAGTTCGGGGGTCAACCAATACGCGGAATCGTAAAGATGATTTGGAATCATAAAGTCGGCTTTTCTGAGGGGTCCAACGAATGGTCGTCATGCTTGTCCTCAGATTCACTGCTATTCGACGCATTGATAACTTCAGTCATAGAGGCAACGGAGTCGCACTAACTGCTATCTCTCAATGCCCGCCCGCCACATTCGGAGCCGGACATTTTTACGATCTGCTAGGACGATCGCGAAACTACGGTCTAGCTATGGTGGCTAGAGGAGGCGGTGTCAGCAACGGTGCGTCAGAGATACAACATTTTTTCATGACCCATGGCCAACGACATCACGGTCTCAATGGTAGCACCACGGCATCGGCACGTCTGTCAGGCAAGATCGACAACAACACCTGCACTCACCGCATATTGGTGTGACAGCGCATGAGCGCGAGATGCATTTATCGCTCACTGACAATGCAACACACGCTTATATGTCAGAAAAAACTTCGAGATGCATCTCTGCCTCCCAAAAAACATGAGGTTTACCGCCTGCGAAAAATGTGACATGCGTTTCTCGCTCTAGTGGCCAGCGGGCCCTAACAGTGCTTGCTAACTAGGTATAATTCAAAAATTCAGATTTCCCTGAAGCACCATGGGTGTTTCATGAAAAATCTGGAAGCGCCGTGTGGGATGGCAGCACTTTGCAAGGAACTAGACCACATGACCAGTCAAATATAACCTGCGCTAACCCATGAGCGTCATCACATATTGTTGCACTCACGATGCGCTCAGCCTGTTCGCTATTTCTGCATTTCACCTCGGTTGCAAGCAGTGGTGTGCATTATCTGAAAAGCTGCTGAAGGGACGCCAAGATGCCACCACTACAGCGGCAACAGTACAGCGCTGCTTTGAAGTGGCAAGCCATCCTCTATGCAGAATCGGAAAGAAACGCTGAAGTAGGGCAAAATTTCAAAGTGTCCGTAAAGTGCTGGAGGGAATGGAGAAAATAAAAGGAACAAGATCTTTGCGTGCATTGTGAAACGCCGTTCCTTTCGCGAACGAAAGTCTGCATGGTGCCCTGCTGTTGAGCAGGCAGTTCGAGATAGGGTTCATGACTAGATGAGCAAAAGCTTGAGTGTTTTCTATGATGATATTGAAGACATGTGACTCTTGCTAACCGAGTTCAAACCGAGCTCTTTGAGTGAATAGGCACAATGGGTTAATTATGTCTAGTATGGACTGCCAACGGACATGGTCCGCCCAGCATTTTCCACGTGTGGCATCCCAGTAGCACCAGCAGCTCTTCCACGTGAACAGCAGCAGTGGCTTGCGCGATGGCAACGAATCGTGATTTCTGCATTCTTCTGTCAAGCGGCGACGGGTGTTCAGCAATATCTCATGGCCAAATAAATGTTTCTTTGCACCACTTTTTCTTTTGAAGACTTACTGGTGTGCTATGGCAGCAGTATGAAGCTGTGTTTAGAGTTAACTTTTTTTTTTTGCCTAAAAAGGGTTTCGAAGTGGTAGGGTCGACTTAAAATTGGCAATATACGGTAATTTGCTCGTGTGAAGACATGCTCATTGTGTACAATACATCCGTTTATATGATATGTGTTCAAGGTCATGTGAATGAGCGTGTGCAGTTCGGGCCAACCAATGAAGGTGAAAGATTGCCTGGATGTTATACGACTGCCTGAAAGCATGGCGTAATTTCTGATGGAATGCACACGTTCTGCTCCGAGTATGCATCTGCTAGCATAGTGGCAGCCACTGCTAGAGGTCATCAAGTGAAACGCCAGTGGGCTAGACAAGACAGATGCTTGGGCCAGTTGGTGATTGGGAATTGACATATTGCGCTGTGCAAATATGTTGGGCTAGACAGGCTGCCCCATGTCCCCATGAAGTCATTAGTAAGCTGTCTTTTACTGCTATTTACAATGTTTACACAGCCTTTGACTTATTCAACAGTAAAATCGCTTGGTATTTCTGTCGCTTTTCCGCTCAACTGCATTTTATTATTTTTTCCCTTTTATATCATGTTCTTTCAAACAGGAAATTGCACTACACTTTTAATAAATGAAAATATCACAAACAAAACTGCTGCTCAAGTAGAACAACTGACTCTGATATCAATGGTCTCTTACATGAATTATGCATCTCTTTCAATCTCTCAAAAACAAGACTTTTGAATGGAACATATTTCCCACACTTCTTAAGGTTACGTTCAGTTGTCATGTTTCTACACGAATCCAATGACCTCAGTTCTAATATAAGAGACATTCTTGTCTGGACACGTTGATCCTAAGCATGACTTAATAATTGACTGAAGGTCTTACAGCAGTCAACAGGTTTGATATGATCTATCTTGCCAAGTGTGTCACGATTGTGAACTGGCTGATGCATAATGCAGAATGGCGACCATTGACAGCCTCACCTGCTGCTGTGTGACGACCATCCAAGCACTGCTGCGGTCGCACAGCCAAAGACCGGCTCTCCTGTGGCATCGTCTAGCAGCACCAGTGAGCTGGCCGAGATGCCCAGGATGCAGTCGCACACACAGCCTTGGCCCTGGTCTTCCACCTGAAGGTCACGTTGCATGTGAAGATTTTGCACTTTCGATGGTCATGCAGGTACCACTGATCATTAATATGGAAAAGCAGCTGCACTCATACAAGTTGGACCTAGAGGGGGGACAATGCTTTCAAAACATATTTCCTTATTTTAGAGCAAAGTCATTAAAACCGAGCTCATTTGGGACCAGAAAGGTTCGTAGGTACATGCCACAGATATTGAGCCAGCTCCACTACTTGCCTCCAGACTGGACACAGCAATATTCGCAGTATAGCCCAGCCAGGAGAAGTCAAGGGCATTGAGAGAGGGAAAGCAATGCATAGGCTCAGTGTAGGAGCCTGGCTGTAACAAGGGCAAGAAGGTGGCAGAAGGTAAAGCATGGCTAATCATAAAAGTGCCCAGTGCAAGATGAGCTCACGTGCAGGATTAGCTCACAAATGTGCTAGGAAATGGAAAGCCAAGAAATAGCCAAGCAACTGCAATAGCAAAACATCAGGATAGCGAGAGTTCGGATGGTGCATGGCAATGCATAACTCCTTTAAACATTGCTAAACCTTGATCTACTTTGCCTAACTTTGCATTACTTTGAACTGCCATCGCTGATGGTTCACCTAAGCTCCACTGTCCCTTGATTTTTACGACGTCAAACTATTGAATTAAGTTTGTTGCACAACAAGGTTGCGAGAAGACCAGGCGAAAAAGCTGCACTGAGCAGCTTGAGGAAAAACTGGCCACCTCACACACTGAGCGATTACAGCAGTTCAAGGCATGCCCTATACCAAATGCATGAACAGAACAGCAGAAACAGTAAGCAAACACGGTAAGAAATAATGAACAAGGGCATAAGAAATAATGAACAATAAGAGCATAAACATTTGAAAAACCAACATTGAGTCAGTTAAAACTATGCTTAATTTTTAGAGTTTTTTAATAAAAATTTCACAGCTTATAGGCATATATACCATATATACTCCCATAATGAACTCGCTTTTTGTCTCGAATGCCTGGCAAACACACAATAACCAGTCGATCTGCTTTGCATGTGGCGGCCCTGACCATATTGCCCGATACTGCGGTCGTGGCGGGCCTGGCTACACAGACGCCCGATCACAGAGCAACTACATGGACCGACCCCCATCTGGTTACGAAAGTTCGGATCCTCAGCCTAGCACGCCTTCACGTGACTATCCAGCAACTTCGTCTTGTCGCTCACCTTCACCCAATCATCGCTCCTTGTCACCCATGCGTCCACGACGGGTCCCTCAAAATGAGAGAAACAAGCCATTGCAATGCAGGAGGCAAGAACTGCACTATCGGAACGCTCAAGTCCTCGAACTTTGCCGTCAATTATTATCGAAGTTTTTGTATACGGCGCCCATGCATACGCTTTTGTAGATACCAGTGTCGCCCTGTTCGTTATGGACGCTAAACTTAGCTGCCAGCTGTAAAAAGTGACCATGCCTCTTGATAAGATGTGTTTACGTTCAGCGAATGGAGAACCTGTTCGACCTACAGCCTTCTGCACTGCCCGACTCACCATCGCAGACGACCACTACATTGTTGAATTTATTGCCTTTCCTCCTGCTCTCATGATACCATACTTGGCTGGGATTTCCTATAGCGTGATCACGCCGTTATAGATTGTGCCTGTTCCGAACTTGAACTGCTGCCGTGGTTTGACCAGCCCTGCAACCACACGCATCAAACCGTACACAAGCTAGTTGTCAGAGAAGACACCGACATTCCACCGAGAGCAGCTGTTTTACTACCTGTGTTCTCTGACGGCATGTGTGATGAAGTAGCACTCTTTGAGCCATCAATCCTCTTTCCAAGCTGGAAACCACTTTTTATACTTTATTCCATCCTCTCAATTTCTAATGGAGCCAGTGCTCTCTGCCTCACTAATCCCTTTCCGTACACCATCAAACTGTTTGAAGGCGAATCTCTTGGATGCATGCAGCCCATTGATAAGGGACAACACCATGCAGCAAGAATCATTTTGAAGTTACCTCGCCGCCGTCAGTAGCCTTAACCACTCTCGAAAGTATTTGATTCGACGATCACAGACGGACTTTCGCCATCTGAACGATCTGATCTCCTCCAACTGCTGTACCAGTTCCGCGAATCTTTCGATGTTGTTGAACCCACACTTGGCCACACTTCTACCACTCTTCATTACATCGATACAGTAAAAACTCGTTACAATAAAATGAGATATAAAAAACTCATGTATAAACCGAAGGAATCTTAATTCCCCTTGAAATTCCCATAGACGCCTATATATTTAAAATCTCGTTTTAACGAAGCAAAAATTTCCTCACAATGAATATAACGAAGCATACTATGTCCACAACAAGCATTTACTGATCATTTTGATGATGATGTATGGTGTTTTTGGCGCAAGGGCCATTTGTTGGCCAAAGAGCGCCATTTCATCTTACTAAAAATATGGACAATGATTGTGATAAGCGGCTGTATAAGGGCCATAAAATTCCTCGCGATAAGGCGGGTAAAAACATACAAGTAATAAAATGATGACCATGCCGTGAAAGATGTGTGTGGTGTGAATGATGACAAAAGTTGGTGATAATAAGACGATGGTGGATATGTATGGCATTAGCACAAGTACCTCACACGTTAGTACCCTTGCGTGCAAGGGCCGTGAGGCAAGTGCTTTCCTGTGTAGCCACCGCAGCAAAAACCTCTCTAGAGAGGTCGTGCTACGGTATGCCCGGGTATATGATATGAAAATTATGAATTTTCTTTAAAAACGCTAATAATGATTTGTGACTAAAAAGCGGTTCCCTACCGACAAACATTGAAGGGTGTAAAGGTATATGTTGTCGGTAGGATAGTGGGAAGTGTTGTCTTCTTAGAGTGTCTAAATGTTTACATTGAATTAAAACGTGAACAACTGTTAATGTCTCACCACATTTATCACACAATGGTGGATCACCACCGGACAAAAGATGTGTGTGTGTCGTGTATATGTGTCCTATCCTGAGTCTTGTTAGTGTTACCTCTGTTAGACGTGATTTTGATACTGGTGGCCAATGGCCAAGGTGTGGCTTGATAACGTGTAGTTTGTTTTGTGTGTGTGTATCCCACTTGCTCTGCCAGTAGTCCCGGAGGTTTCGCTTGAGAGACGGCTTAAGATCAAGGGCCGGGATTGATATGGATGTAATGGCGGTGCTCTCATGGACGGATGCAGCGAGCTGATCCGCCCTCACGTTGCCTTGAATCTCACGGTGCCCTGGCACCCAGCACACTACAACATGTTGTTTGTGTGTGTGGAGTGTGCATAAAATGGAGTAAAGTGAGACAAGGACTGGGTTTTTGTGTTTTTTAAGAGTGTGCAGAGCCGTTACTACACTGAGGGAGTCTGTATAAATTACTGCTTTTTGTATTTGTAATTGTTTTATGTGTTTAGCTGCCACAAGTATCGCGTAAGCTTCCGCTGTGAAGATACTTGTGCGTGGATGTAGAGGGCCAGCATCCGAAAAGGATGGGCCGACAGCAGCGTAGGACACAGAGGAGTTAGTCTTGGAGGCATCTGTGAAGAACTCAGGACGTGTGTATTTGTGTTGAAGTTCCAAAAAGTATGTTCGGATATGGGCAATAGGTGCATGTTTTGTAACTTCTAGGAAAGACACATCGCAGTCTATAGTCTGCCACTGCCACGGTGGCGGGTATGCTACAGGAGCCATTAAACTATGTTCAAGTGACACTGCAGTTTCTTGAGCTAGACACTTCAGGCGAACTGAGAAGGGCTGCCTCATCGAAGGCCTGTTTTGAAACAGAGTTGAGCTCGACAAATCATTAATTGTAGAGTATGAGGGGTGCTCCTTGTCTGCTTTCACCTTAAGGAAGTAAACAAAGGACATGTAGGTTCTTTGCAGATGAAGCGACCACTCATTTGACTCAACGTAAAGGCTTTCTACGGGGCTGGTGCGAAAAGCACCCGTAGAAAGGCGGATGCCCAAATGGTGCACGGAGTCCAGCATCTTCAAGGCACTTTGAGTAGCAGACTGATAGACAACGGCCCCATAATCTAAGCGGGTGCGAATGAGGCTTCTATAGAGGTTCATGAGGCATTGCCTATCACTACCCCAAGTAGTACGTGACAACACTTTTAAAACATTCATGGCTTTTAAACATTTTGTTTTTAGATACTTGATATACGGCACGAAGGACAACTTGTTGTCCAAGATTAGGCCTAAGAATTTATGCTCGGCTTTGACGGACAGACATTGCCCGTTCAGTCGAATGTCAGGTTCCGAGTGCATGCCTCTCTTTCGAGAGAACAAAACACACGTGCTTTTTTGTGGGTTCAGTCGGAATCCGTTTTCCTCTGCCCATTTGGAGAGCTTGTTTAAACCTAACTGAACCTGCCGCTCACACAATGGCAGATTGCAAGACCTAAAGCCAAGCTGGACGTCATCGACATATGTGCAATAAAACATATTGCGAGGGATGGACAAGTGCAAGGAATTCATTTTTATGAGAAAAAGTGTGCAGCTAAGTACACCACCTTGTGGCACGCCTGTTTCCTGAACAAATGTTTGGGAAAGAACCGTGCCCACTCGGACACGGAATGTCTGGTTTGACAGGTAACTTTTGATTATGTGAAACATTCTTCCGCGCACGCCAAGGTGGGAAAGGTCTCTTAGAATGCCGAAACGCCATGTTGTATCATAAGCCTTTTAGATATCGAGGAACACAGAGAGAAAATATTGTTTATGGACGAAGGCGTCTCTGATCTGTGCCTCGATACGAACAAGGTGGTCTGTGGTGGATCTACCTTCTCGGAACCCGCACTGAAATGGGTCGAGCAAATTATTTGTTTCAAGAAAATGTACAAGTCGGCAGTTTATCATTTTTTCGAAGACTTTGCACAAGCAGCTTGTAAGTGCTATAGGCCTATAACTCGAGGGTAAAGAAGGGTCTTTGCCCTCTTTCAAAATGGGAATAATAATAGCCTCTTTCCAGGAGGTAGGGATAGCGCCAGAAAACCAGATAGCATTGTACAAACAAAGTAAGGTTTTTCGTGTTTCGATTGGTAGGTTTTTTAACATTTCATACACTAGACGGTCAGAACCTGGTTTACTGATCATTTTGAAATACATCAAATCGATATATTATAGCGTGCGACAGTTTACGTCTCATCACGACTACGGTAATTCAAAACTCGCGTCTTGCGCTCCCTGGGAGCCACCTTCCAACAGGCATGTGGGAGCAAATCTTCCGGCCTCCCCTTTCCTCAGAAACTAATGCGCTTGCCCGCGCAGCAACTCGCACGAGCGTGCGCGTCAGCCGGCCTTCCCTCTCCTGTAGAGCTGGTTGACCCGCCCGCGCATCTGACCTCCTTCTCCCCTTCAGCTCTGCGCCAGAATGGCAGAGATTGTGGCTTTGTTCTTTGTTGTTCGCTGTGGAAGAGCAACACCACCTGTATCAGTTTCCTCCGCTAGACACGAGATGTACAACGGCAGCGGCAAACGTAGGCACAAAAATATAACAATCAAGCAGAAGTCATCAATGTTGAAACCTGTTGAGTGCAGCGTCAAGAAACAAAACAATAACCGAACATTTCGGCGATGTCGCCAGTGGGTGCTGCGGGCAACCAGGCCCCTACGTTGTGGGATGCTCTCCAAGACGCCTGCGTTGCGCCTGACTGCGACACTTTCTGCACATACGTTGGTGCCAATACTGACGTGGTGACAACCGAAAAGTTGTCAGATGCAGGGATTGTGCCCGCGGTGACGGGGGTGCATGACGACAGTGATGAATGTGTCAATACCCCAGAGCCTAATCTTGGCGAAACCATCATACCGACGCCTGAGCAAGCGCTGGATGCGACAGACAGACCTGTTGCGCTGCTTCTTTGATGCTTGTGATGACGGCGAAGACAAACTCAAAATAGCTGCTGCAGCTGAAAAAGCAGTCATCCGTGTGAGGAATACCGCATTTACTCAATTCGAACGCGCCCTCGATTATAACGCGCACTCGGTTTTCACGACGAAAAAAAAAAAAAGTAAGACATCGATTGCAACGCGCACCCATTTTTCTCGTTGGCCCGCACGATCACACTACTCGGGAAAACGACTCCTTTCGGGAGCGCTTCCGTTTAAATATGAGGTACGGGGGAAGCTTGTGCTTATCTGACGTGCAACGGAGCATTGCGTCACTCTTGTTTTACCGTGGCCCGATGTCAGCATGCGAACTTGCTTCGCCTCTTCTTCTCGACGGTTGTGGTGCCAGGCATGTCGAAGTAAAGAGGCGTCTGATCGGCATTCCCGATTTGCCCAAGCAGGTAGCCGTTGTTGTGCCGCAAGTTTCGGACGAACCTCTGAAAACTGTGAAGCTTTTCTTCGTACTCCTCCAACAAGTTTTGGCGCATGCCCGTTCGTTTTCGGAGGGAAAAGCCTTTCCTCTTCGTAAAGTTAGTTAGCCAGCACCTGCTCGCTTTGAACTGGCTCCGCGTTAGCCCTTTTTGTAAAGCTAACTGCATAGCCCGCACTTAGAGCAGTTCTGTCGTCACGGGCTGCTGTGCCGCTCGCTGCTCAAGCATATACTCGGCGAGCAGCTCTTCAATTTGCGGAAACCGACCCTGCTG
The DNA here is from genome assembly GCF_043290135.1 of Rhipicephalus microplus. NCBI lineage: Eukaryota > Metazoa > Arthropoda > Arachnida > Ixodida > Ixodidae > Rhipicephalus > Rhipicephalus microplus. The sequence continues at coordinate 58,457,925 of NC_134705.1, read as the reverse complement.
TGGTCGACTGAAGCCTTTGCATGAATCTTTGACAATCTTCTGCTTTTGTTTCCGCCAGTCCCACACGCACGTTTCGGGAACTCCGAACGACCGCAATGCGGCGCGATTTCCGTCTGTTTCGGCACATGCGATGACTTTTCTTTTAAAAGCGGCATCGTGGTGCACTCGTCAAGTTTCTGGAGTCGGCCCTTCCATGCCGTCGATGCTAATGAACTACAAGATGACGAACTCCTCAGCACACGTACGAAGTGCCGCACATGGGAAGCACATAGGAAGAAATGGCCGACGCGCCATGCCGAACAACACAGGGGGCGGCCCTTTTGGAAGTGCTAATGGCAATAGAATGACCGTATTCATTTTTTTTTCGCACTCGATTTTAACGCACATGCGATTTATGAACTCGCTTAACCAGAAAAAAGGTGCGCGTTAGATTCGAGTAATTACGGTAGTTGGCAAAAGTCTATTAAGGACTATTTTTTTTTCAAAGTGATCTGCCAGCTAGTGTGCTGAATTCGGCGAAAATAAAGTGCATTGTTCATTAACTTGCCGTTTTTTTTTTTGCCTTTCGACGGCCGTTTTTCTCTGCGCGGCATGCTGCTGTGATATTTGGTGGTAAGTACATTTTCTCTTGCTGGCTAATTGTCGGTAAAAATGAATATTGGCTATAACAATGTAATGGTTAAAACAAGGTAATTAAGACTTCCCCTTCAACTTTGTTATAACGAGGTTTGACTGTACCAGCTCTCATGTGCATCTTTGGCAATGACCATACCGTGTTTTCGCGCGAGAACGCCAGGTTATTACCGAGCAGGTGGAAGATATGCTCCAAAATAGCGTCATTCAACCTTCACGAAGTCCATGGGCCTCACTTGTAGTGCTCATTAAAAAAAAGATGGTTCCATTCGCTTCTGCATGAATTACCAGCGCTTAAATAAGATCACTCGAAAAGACGTGTACCCTTTACCGATGATTGACGATGCCCTTGATACTTTACAAGGTGCCGAGTTTTCCTCATCGTTAGATTTGCATTCAGGGTACTGGCAGGTGCGCCTTGCAGATTCTGATCGACCAAAAATAGCCTTCGTGACACCCGACGGCCTATATGAATTTAATGTCATACCCTACAGTGTCTGCAATGCACCTGCCACCTTCGAACGCATGATAGGCTCGGTTTTTCGGGGATTGAAGTGGCAAATATGTCTCTGCTATCTCGACGATATTGTCGTTCTTGTGCCAGGCTTTGCAACACATCTCGAGCGCCTGAAACACGCCCTAATGTGCCTGAAGAATGCTCAGCTCCAACTCAACCTCAAGAAGTGCCAATTCGCTGCTTGACGACTTTCTCAGTTACGTTGTATCAAAGGGTGGCATACTTCCAGACCCGGCTAAATTACATGCTGTTGCCGACTTCCCCAAACAAACGACTGTAAAGTAGTTACAAAACTTCGTAGGGTTATGCTCATACTTTCGCCGGCTCGTGCTCAACTTCGCCTCTATTATTGGTCTTTTGACCGAACTTCTAGGCTGCGCCACCGATATTTCGTCATGGTCTTCGGAGTGTGACCAAGCCTTCTCCACCCTTTGTCGTCTCCTCACTTCATCACCAATATTGTGTCCCTACGATCCTACGGCGGCAACTGAGGTCCACATCGACGCCAGCAGTGTCAGCCTCGGTGTGGTTCTCATGCAACACAAGCCTGAATTCGTCGAGTATGTCATCGCATACGCCAGCAGAACTCACACCAAGGCTGAATCAAACTACGGTGTCACCAAGAAGGAATGCTTGATGAACGTTTGGACACTTGTCAAGTTCCGCCCATACCTTTATGGTCGTACTTTTGATGTAGTAATGAACCACCACGCACTATGCAAATTATCTTCGTGCAAAGATCCATCGGATCATCTTGCCCGTTGGGTGCTCCGGCTTCTAGACATCCGCATTGTATACCGTTCCGGCCGCAAGCATACCAATGCTGATACACTGTTGCGATCCCCACTATCCCCTGACATTGCATCGATTTTCTCAGACCAGACATTGTCAGCTCTTGATGTGGACACCATCTCTCCTGCAAAACACAATGATCCATGGACCGCTTCATTTCTTGATGCGTTATCCAAGGCACAAACACATCGGACCACTCGAACCCTGCGCCGCCAGGCTCCACACTTTAGTATTCAAGATGGCCTTTTGTACCGGCGCAACTATTCAGCAGATGGCAGAAAATGGCTACTAGTCATTCCCCAAACCCTGCTCTCTACAATCTGCATGTCATTTCATTCCGACCCGTAATGTGCTCACACCGGTGTTTTCAAGAACTACGAGCGCTATGGAAAAGGTATTACTGGCGTGGAATCTTTACCTTCGTCCGCCAGCTCATTCGTGGCTGCCACGAATGTCTGTGGCGGAAAAACCCGCCACATCTTGCAGCAAGTTGATTGCAGCCACTTCCATGCCCAGACCGCCCATTCAACTGCATTGGAATTGACTTCTACAAACCACTGCCATTAATAACAACAGGCAACCGATGGGCTACCGTGGCTGTTGACCATCCTACACGGTACGCTGAAATGACTTCTACGAACTACTGCTATTAATAACGACAGGCAACCGATAGGCTATCGTGGCTGTTGACCATCTTACATAGTACGCTGAAACTGCTGCTCTTCCCACAGCCACAGCACAAGACGTCGCATCTTTCATCCTCAATCATTTTGTGCTTCGTCATTGTCCTCCTCACGTACTCCTTTCCAATGTAAACCAAGCACTTCTTCAACAGTGCCATACTGTACAACGAAAGCGTACAGCCTACCATACACAGACGAACGGTTTTACTGAACGGTTTAATCGTACTCCGGGTGACATGCTCGCAACACGTGTCGCTCCCGATCAAACAAACTGGGACCTCTTTCTTCCATTTGCGACATACGTGTATAACACCGCTATGCAAGTCAATACTGCGTTTTCCCCATTTTTAGGAGCGAAGCTCCTTGAAGCGTGGGCTGAGCGTCCCGTCGTAGTCGTATGCAGCCAACTCTTGTTAGTTCTTGAATCGGCCTATGAGGGCGGTACTTGTACATATAACGAAATGCACATACGCTGAAAATGCAAATGGTACGATACTAGGGGACGTTACTTGTTGTATGATAAGTAATGAATATCACAGCATATTCGTGACGTGAATGATGATGAGTGTGGCGAAGCGTCCGTCATTTTGTCCATCCGTGCATTCGTCCTTTCATCCGTCCGTGCGTCCGCCCTTGTGTCCATCAGTTCATCCGTGCGTCCGTCCGTCCATTCGTACATTTGTCCATGCGCTCGCAAAATCCCGGAATAATTTGCGCACCCCCTTCTAGGGCCTCCAAAATCGACAAAAAAGTACGCAAATTATGCGAGTAAATAAGCTACAGTCGCCAACCGATTTTTCGTACTCCAAAAGTTCGGACTTGTTTGATATTTTGGACTTAAAAAGTGCACCGCCAGGGTTCCCATATGGCTAATGCATTTTTTCGACCAAATTTTCGGACGAATTTGACACTGAAAGTTGGATATTTTGGACTAAATCGCTTGTTTTGAGCTGCGCCACGAAATATTACGGACGCCGCCATGTTGAATTTTTCACCGGCTTGACTAAGCTTTGTGGCTTAATTTTAAAATGCCTTTTCTGCCTCCGCGATTGGAAAGCGAACGTCATATTTCAAGTTTCTGAGGCCGTGTCTGCTTTAAAAAACGCGGCACGAGACCATTGTTTCGTCATTGGTCAGCCATAGTGGTCAGCACTATCGTCATCGCGCCGTACAGAAAGGAGGCAGAGCTGCGCAGTGGTGAAGTGAATGTATAGTTGTAGTATGGTCACTAGAATAGTGAATGTGCCTGCCACGATGACATTTTCACTCACGCGTACGATGACAATTTCGTGCGCACAGCCCACAGACGAAGAAATTCTTCGCCAGGTTATGCCGCAGCCGGCGAGCGGTTCAGATGATCATGACGATGATCGCCCGCAGCAGCCGGCGGCGGAGATCGCCACCGCGGTGGCGCTTTTGTCGAGCGTTTACGGTGACGATGTCCCCTTGGCGCAAATACAGACGAATGAAATTGCTTCCAAGTGTCGTATGAGGCAATGCAGAGACTCGCTCTCTGGATTTCGTGCTGACCGGTTGTGCCCCCGCGATCTCCAACGTCAGCGCAGCTCTGGCCGACTGGCTCGCCCAGCACCATTTCCTGCTGTCAACAAGAGCTCTCGATGAGTGGTGCCTTGTCCTCGGACTCCTGCGACCGTGTCCATCTTTCCCATCTCCTCTTTACTTCTGTCGTTTTCTGTCGTTCGCTATCCTTGCATCTCGCTCTTTCCTTCCCCCTCTCTATCTCTATATCTTTAATCCTATTCTTTTAATCCCACCCCCTTATCCCTCGTGAGTTACTGTTGAGGTGTTGCTCTCTGATGCAGACAGTTACGGGGCTCACTTTTCTCTTCTTTTCTCTTTAAGAATCACATAGGAAAGGCAAAGCAGAATCATGGACTTTTTTTTAAACCTGCCTGATGCAAAGAAGTTCATATTTCTGACAAAAACGACTTTTTTGGACTGTTCGATTTTTTGGACTTCTTTTCGGTCCCCGCCAAGTCCGAAAAATCGGTGGGCAACTGTATATACAACTCAAATTGAATTGAAAATTATTCTAACCAAATCACTATTCCCATTGAACCTCAAATTAACTATTTGTACAAGCCTAGTGAACACACTTGAAAACAAAATGTGTCATCATAAAGTCTCTTCGTCCTATTACACAGAGATGTGGTGCCACAGAACTGTCTACGGCATATTCATCCTAGCTAAGTTATTCATCCTAGCTTCAGCTAGCAAAAGCTGGACTGAGGTATGTCAAGCGTATGTCATTAGTGTCATGTCTGCTGCTCCCACATTCAAACACACCGATGCTGACCAATGCTGCAGTAACTGTTAATATAAAGGCATCCTTACTCACCTGCACCGACCAAGAGATGGCACCCCGCACGAAGCCGTCTGGCACAAACCTAGGCCTCGGCCTCTCCTTCTTGCGTGACCCAAAGCTCAAAAGAGCTGCAAATATATGGCGAAGAATTGTACGTCAACAAAATAGCCTACGTGTTGGCACACAAAATACAACATATGGACACAGTCACAAGCAACGACGTAGTATAGAGCCGAAAGGTAAGCCCATATGTATTTTTCACAAAGAATGATTTAAGTCAATGAGACCTAAACTTTCTTTATCAAATTCACGTGCATTTCCTTTGCGACTTTTACAGCGAAACCTACTTAAAGATTGCAACAGCTGAGTTAGGCGGCGTTGTCGTCTGTCACCACGACTAGTGTCTGGAACTACTATCATGCGAAAGAAGAAAAAAAAATGCAGGATTTTGAATCCGAGCCCACTGCATGGCAATCTAGTGTTCTACCACAGAGCCACGCCTGTGCTTGAAACTCCTACACAAAAGCTACTTATGCAGGCACCGTGTCAAGCGAGGAATCACGTTACCCTATGTAATCAAGCATGGTAGAAGAGTACCATGAGAGCCAGGCATCACATGAAGAGAATTGCACAACGAGTAGGTTATTGAATTTCAACTCATTACAAAGGGCTCAGCAATAGTTCTTAATTGTAATCGACACCGGCATCAATAAAGTGCGAGTGCACTCTGTTGATTCCGCAGTTGCTTTACAGATATGCAACGGGTGCCTTAGATTCTCTGAAGAATAACAAATAATGGCATAATAGGTACTTCCCTACATAAGTAAAATTATGATGGCTTGTGCCATAGTGCGTGTACTTGTAGCGGCTGCCCCAAGAAAGTTTACAAAAGGCTCCAGAAAGGCCGTTATTCCAGCTTCTACTGTTACTGCGCTGCACGTTCCACGCATGCCTGGCGTTTCTGCTACAAATGAATCATTGCAATTTTTTCTTTTTGCGATGATGTTTATTCAAACAGAGGAGTCGCAGCGAGGTCGCGACGGAAAACAGGCGTACGGCAAGTCTGGCGAAGGCGGCACAGGTTCTCGCGCAATCAGAGCACGGGGTTTTCCGTTCTGTTTGAAAGGCGCATACGCGTTAGTGCGTATGCTCCACTACAATACCCCCCCCCCCTCCCCTGAGTGAAGAGTAGCCATCCTGGCGACTCAGGGAGTAGGAACAATGAGGGGGTCGTAGTAGGGCTTGCGACGGTCGACGTGCACGGTCTCGCGTCCTTGACGGCGCAAATCTGGCGATTGTGTTAGGGGCTCGATGATGTAATTCACCGGCGAGGTTGCGTCAATGACATGGTGTGGACCATGGTACCGGGCGAGAAGCTTAGAAGACAGGCCAGGAACAAAGCCACACAAGGGAGCCAGTACGAAATGTGGGCACTATGTGATGAACGTCGTCATGCCGGGTTTTTTGTAGACCTTGAGCCTTACTTGTCATAGACCGAGCCAACTGACGGCAGTCTTCAGCGTATCTGGCGACTTCCGAAAGCGGGGAGCACTCTGATGCATCAGGGCGGTACGGGAGTATAGTGTCGAGTGGGTGAGAAGGTTCGCGGCGGTACAACGGAAAGAACGGGGAAAAACCGGTAGTCCCTTGCGTCGCGGTGTTATAAGCGAAGGTAACAAAAGGCAATACAGTGTCCCAGTTAGTGTGGTTGGAGGAGGTGTACATCCTCAGCATGTCGCCGAGTGTGCGGTTGAACCGTTCAGTGAGACCATTTATCTGTGGATGGTATGCGGTAGATTTCCAGTGGATAATATTGCATTCAGCGAGAATAGCTTGGATGACCTCCGACAGGAACACTCGACCCCTATCACTGAGCAATTCCCGTGGAGCCCCATGGCGGAGAATGAAGCTGCGCAAAATGAAGAGTGCAACTTCGTGGGCGGTCGCTGTCGGTAGAGCTGCAGTCTCAGCGTAGCGTGTCAGATGATCAACGCCGACAATAATCCACCGGTTTCCAGAGCGACCATATGGGAGGGGGCCATAGAGGTCGATACCCACGCAGTTGAATGGGCGAGCCGGGCATGGGAGCGGCTGTAACATGCCAGTAAGGTGCCGCGGAGGTGTCTTGTTCTGTTGGCAAGTGGTGCAAGACTGAACGTATTTCTGCACAAAGCGATACATTCCTCGCCAGTAATATTGTTGGCGCAGCCTTTCGTAGGTTTTCAGGACAACTGCGTGAGCACTTTGGGGATCTGCATGGAAATTCATGCAGATGTCAGAGCGCATATGAGTTGGGACAGCAAGGAGCCACTTCCGACCACCAGGCATGTAGTTGCGGCGGTACAAAATGTTGTCTCGCACGGAAAGGTGGGCTTCTTGTCGGCGTAGCGCTCTCGTGGAAGGGACAGCAGACGGATCGGTAAGGTAGTCGAGTAACAATGCAAGATATGGGTTTTTACGCTGCTCTGAAAGCATGTCAGTGGTGTCGATTGGTGACAAGGTGGTAAAAAGGGGTGATAGAGAAGCCAAATCTGGTGTTAATGGCGATCGCGAAAGTGCATCTGCATCTGTATGCTTGCGACCAGAACGATATACGACACGGATGTCGTATTCTTGCAATCGAAGTGCCCAACGGCCCAGGCGTCCGGACGGGTCTTTGAAGGTGGACACCCAACATAGAGCGTGATGGTCTGTGACCACGTCGAAAGGACGGCCGTAAAGATACGGGCAAAACTTCGTCAATGCCCAGATTATGGCCAAACACTCCTTCTCTGTCACGGAGTAATTCAATTCAGCCTTCTTAAGAGCGCGACTTGCATAGGCGACTACGTATTCGGCTTGGGTGCCTTTCCGTTGTGCCAAAACTGCACCAAGACCGATGCCACTTGCATCGGTGTGAATTTCTGTGGCAGCAGCAGGGTCGTAGTGACGAAGAATAGGTGGTGAGGTCAGCAGGTGGCGCAGCTGGCGAAATGTGTCGTCACATGCAGGTGACCATGAAGATATACCTTTGCTGTTGGAAAGCAGACTTGTGAGAGGTGCGATGATGGACGCGAAGTTGCGCACGAAGCGATGAAAGTAGGAGCAGAGACCGACGAAACTTCGTAGGGCTTTCAGTGATGTGGGTAACGGAAAGTCAGCGACAGCTCGAAGCTTATCGGGATCCGGAAGAACACCGTCTCTTGTGATGACATGTCCCAAGATGGTTAGTTTTCGTGCTGCGAAGTGGCACTTCTTGGAGTTAAGTTGTAGGCCTGCAGAAGTTAGACACGTCAGAATCTCGTGGAGGCGAACAAGATGTGTCGGGAAATCAGATGAAAGGACTACGATGTCGTCCAGGTAACACAAGCAAGTTTTCCACTTATGGGCACGCAAGATGGTATCGATCATGCGCTCAAATGTGGCAGGTGCGTTGCAGAGCCCAAATGGCATGACTTTGAACTCATATAGGCCATCCGGCGTTACAAAGGCTATTTTAGGGCGACCACATTCAGCCATTGGTACCTGCCAATACCCAGAACGCAGATCCAAAGATGTAAAGTACTCGGCGCCTTGTAAACAGTCAAGAGCATCGTCTATTCGTGGTAGCGGGTAGACATCTTTCTTTGTAATCTTGTTTAAGCAGCGATAGTCCACGCAAAATCGAACGGTGCCATCTTTTTTCTTTACCAGAACCACAGGTGATGACCAAGCGCTTTGAGAAGGCTGTATGACTCCACGTTTAAGCATGTCATCTACTTGCTCCGTAATGACGCGACGCTCTTCGGCGGAAACGCGGTAAGGACATGTCGCAGAGGCGAATGTGACCCGGTGTCAATAGTATGAGTGACAGTCGTGGTACGGCCCAAAGCAGGTTCTTGAAAGTCGAAACAAGAGCGAAACTTGTTAAGGAGAGCAACAAGTTGGCGGCGATGCGAGAGGGGAAGGTCTGCGTCAATAGCGTTGTCGAAGGCTGACGAGCTTGATTGCTCAGACGCACGAGTGATTGCGGCAATGTGACATGGCGTTTCGTCGGGAAGAATAATATTATCGATATGGTCGACAGGTTGCACCTATCCTAATGTTTCGCCACGAAGTAAGCCAATGGGGTAGTTGGAGTGGTTGGTAACCAGCATTACGGTTAAACCAGACGCAATTGTAAGAACGGCAAATGGAAGAACGATGCCCTTGCGTTCAGTAAAAACCGGAGATGGCGTAAACACCACCGTGGCGTCAGGTTGCGCCACACATGAAAGGCTTATAGGGACCGAAGCTTCTGGGGGCAAGGTGATGTCGTCGTCAGCGATGAGTTTGCAGAGCAGAGGAGAACAGTCGGGAGGTGGAAATTCACATGTTGGCACAAGGGACACTTTGGCATGGGAACAATCGATGATAGCTTCATGACGTGATAAGAAATCCCAACCGAGGATAAGGTCATGAGAGCAAGATGGTAGAACAAAAACTGTACGACGTACAAAACATCTTGGATGACGACGCGCGCCGTACACACAGCCGAGGGATGAATGCGTTGCGCGCTAGCCGTGGACAGTACCATGCCACGGAGAGATGTGGTCACTTTCTTCAGTTTCCGATAAAAGTTTGCGTTCATCACAGAAACTGCGGCCCCGGTATCAATTAACGCTAATGTGGCGACTCCCTCAACATCGACATCAACAACATTTCGCAGCGAAAACGGAGGCCTTGGGAATTGCGCACAAGTTGCAGTTCTTGCCTCCGGAACTGCACTGATTAGTTTCCCTCCTCAGGAGGTGGTCGACGACGCATAGGCGATGGCGATCGGCGACGAGGGGATGGGAAACGAGCAGTCGATGGGCGGCGATCCGAATCTGAGTGCCTCTGTTCATATGCAGACGTGGTGGCCTGCTGCGGCGCGTAGGTAGGAGCTCCGAAGTATGCGTGAGCACGTGTGGGACGGCGGCGGCAGAAGCGTACAACGTGGCCAGCGATGCCACACGCGAAGCATATAGGACGATTGTCTTGGGTGCGCCACTCATTAGATGGACGGAAAAAGCGAGGTGGGGGCCTGTAAACTAGAGGCGAGGCCAGATGAGGTGGAGCCGAAAAGGCGACTGGATGCGGTGGGGGCCCCACGACCACAGCTGCGTACTGAGAGGTGAAGATGGCACAGGTGGTGCGTAGCCGGCAGTTGATAGATCAGATGGTACCGAAGTGCATGGGTAAGGGGCCGGAACTGTAGGTATGGGTAAGGGGCCGGAACTGAATGTAAATTTCAGTGCGTATAGTCTGCTGCAGTGTCGAAGGGAGGCTTGTGGTGGGCGCGTCGCTATGCGGCAGCAGGGAGAGCTGTCGGGCGACTTCCTCCCTGATGAAGTCTTCAATCTGGTTCGACAGAGTTCCTTGGCATACGTTGCCGTTTGCGAGTGCGATGGCCGAGATTGAATCTGGTGATGGGACACTCTGTCGGGCGATGGAACGCTGACGACGCAATTCATCGAAGCTCTGGCACAGGCTTACGAGGACTGCCACCGTGGTCGGGCTATTCGCCAGCAACATCTGGAATGCGCCATCTTCAATGCCTTTGAGAATCTGTTGAATTTTCTCTTCTTCAGGCATAGATGGGTTAACACGCCTGCAGAGGTCGAGCACATCCTCAATAGAACTAGTAAAAGTCTCGCCAGGCTGCTGGGCTCAGTGGCGTAGACGCTGCTCAGCGCAGAGTTTGCGGACCTCTGGTCGGCCGAACGCTTCAATCACGAGGGTCTTTAAGGTGGACCAGTTGGCGATGGCGGTTTCGCGGTTGGTAAACCATAGCTTAGCGACGTCAGCCAAGTAAAAGATAACAGAGGCGAGCTTAGAGTCGTTGTCCCACTTGTTGCTGGCACTTACGCTTTCGTACAAGGAGAGCCAGTCTTCGACGTCTTGCTCACCACTGCCGCTAAAGATTGGTGGGTCCCGCTGACGGGTAGCGCCGGGGCAAGTCGATGGTGCTGGCTGTGTTGGGATGGGCTGGTTGGCGACTGCGTCAGTCATGTTGTACGGTGGTCTTTCGGCCAACTTGCGAGAGCGGAGCTCCAGGTCTGCTTAGGGATCTCAGCAGCCTCCACCAAATGCGATGATGTTTATTCAAACAGAGGAGTCGCAGCGACGTCGCGACGGAAAACGGGCGTACAGCAAGTCTGGCGAAGGCGGCACAGGTTCTCACGCAATCAGAGCACGGGGTTTTCCGTTCTGTTTGAAAGGCGCATACGCGTTAGTGTGTAAGCTCCACTACACTTTCATTAACCTAACAGTTTTTGGAAATTTCCACAAAACTAATTTGCCATCTGAAATAGTGTAGCAAAAACCTTTTAATGTTTTCTGTTTGTTACAACTTGTTTAGGGTGATCACTGAGTGCCATCTTCATAGCCCAAAGCAGAAAACAAATGTTCTTCGCTCCGTCAAGAAAAAAAATTTTCAGCAAGAGGGATCTTAAGCGACAGGCACTTTTATCTCCAATAGATTATTCTGGTAAATGTATAGCAACATCGTTTTTAGCTAGCCAATTATTTTTAGCTGCTCACAGTTACCAAGCTCACGGTTACGAAATACATAAAATCACATGGGTGTGGTATAACGAACAGGTGACATGTATAGCATGTATACTGTATTTACTCACATAATAGTCCCACATTTTTTCAAAAAAATCTGGCACCAAGTTTTGGGTGTGCCTATTACGTGAGGTAAAATTCCTGAAAATTTTATTTCAGAATATAGCATAAACCACTCATAATATAAGTCACCGAAGTCGTGAATATCCACACTACAGCTGAAACAACTTTTTTCATAGGCAACGCGTGCACAAATGAGTTCAGCCAAGAATCGAGGCATGTGTTGCGGTATGCTTACAAGCGTCCAAATTTCCAAAAATTAACATTGAAATACCCTAGTGTTGCTAAAAAATGAATGTGAGAAAAAAAAAACTATGAAAAGATAGCGCCATCGCTGAAATTCACCGATTACGTCTCAGGCTGCATAGATAATACGCATTAACACAACCAAATATTTGTGTGCTGAACGTTACTGGACGTTCATTTCACGGGCTTGCACCCCATATTTAAAGCCGTTAAATCTGAATAGCGAACGAACCATCTTTGGAGTGTTAAAAATGCCACCCATGCACCTTTTATTTTTTTTTTCAAGTAGAGCAACCACAAAGAGTTATGTCGATTCCACACAAAACAGCAATTTTAATCACCCGCAACCACCACCGTAAAGTAACCAACACTTATTAGGCCTAGCCTACAGTTCAGCATGTCGTCGCAGGAAGTTTGCACAAGACAACATGAAGATTGGGCATCGGAAAGATCGCACTGAAGCACTGATTCAAGGGCAGTGTGTGTCATAAGATGTTTAGGTTTGTGGCTGGGAAATCAACGGCGACAGAAGTCCATTGTGCTTTTGCAAGTCCACATAGTGGCAACAAAGGGGGAAGCTCGCATCAGAAAGCCGAAAATCTTTAAAACTTGCCGACTAAGTAGCAATTGCGATAACAACAATGCTTTTCCCAACTGTAAAGTCACAGAGTACCGTAATTACTCGAATCTAACGCGCACCTTTTTTCTGGTTAAGCAAGTTCATAAATCGCATGCGCGTTAGAATCGAGTACGAAACAAAAAAAAAATGAATAGGGTCATTCTATTGCCATCGACACGTCAAAAATGGCCGCCCCCTATGTGCGTCGGCATGGCCCACGCCTTCTCTAAGAAGATGCCTGCCGGATGAGAAAAAAAAAACAGTTGCCACGCCCTTTCTCTCCTTCATTTTGAAAATGTTCTTGGTCGCTAGCGTCACCTGTGGCGGACGGTGCAACAACGCAACACTTTGCATAGCCTCCAAAACAGTGGTGCACAGTTGAAGGTCTCGAACAACTCTCGACTTACGCGCCCCTATGGGCCGCAGATGAGAAACGCTTGGGCTAGTATCGCCCGTCGCCGTGATGATAGTGTTGGTCGCGAGCGCCACCGCGCGGAGCTTGTTTAAAACTGAAGGCAGGCCAACTCTGCTGGAAGCGCGAGGCATTCCTCGGGCATCTTTCTAGAGGAGGCGTTGGCATGGCGCGTCGGCCATTTCTGCCAATGTGTTTACCATGTGCGGCACTTCGTACGTGTGCTGAGGAGTTCGTCGTATCGTAGTGCATTCACATCGACGGCATGGAAGGGCTGACTCCGAAGACTCGACGAGTGCACCACGATGCTGCTTTCAAAAGAAAAGTAATCGCGTGTGCAGAAACGGACGGAAATCGGGCCGCATCGCGGTCGTTCGGAGTTCCTGAAACGTGCGTGCGACAATGGCGGAAACAGAAGCAGAAGATTGTGGACTGCAAGGCTTCACGTAAAGGCTTCAATGGACCGCAGCAGGGTCGGTTTCCGAAAATTGAAGAGCTGCTCGCCGAGTATGTGCTTGAACAGCGAGCGGCACAGCGGCCCGTGACGACGGAACTGCTTCAAGTGCGGGCTATGCAGTTAGCCCTGGAAAAAGGGCTAACGCGGAGCCAGTTCAAAGCGAGCAGGTGCTGGCTGAGTAACTTTATGAAAAGGAAAGGATTTTCCCTCCGAAGGCGAACGGGCATATGCCAAAAGTTGCCGGAGGAGTACGAAGAAAAGCTCCTCAGTTTTCAGAGGTTCGTCCTCAACTTGCGGCACAACAATGGCTACCTGCTTGGGCAAATCGGGAATGCCGATCAGACGCCTCTGTATTTCGACATGCCTGGCACCACAACCGTCGAGAAAAAGGGGGCGAAACAAGTTCGCGTGCTGACATCGGGCCACGAAAAAACTAGGGTGACGGCAATGCTCTGTTGCACGTCAGATGGTCACAAGCTTCCCCCGTACCTGATATTTAAGCGGAAAACTCTCCCGAAAGGAGTCGTTTTCCCGAGTGGTGTAATCGTGCGAGCTAACGAGAAAGGTTGGATGACGACGGACCTGGTCGCCGATTGGATCCATCACGTCTGGCGGAAGCGGCCTGGCGCCAGTTTGGGCCTGCGAGCGATGCTCGTGCTCGACGCGTTCAGGTGCCATCTCGACGAGCGGATCAAGAACAAGCTCGCTGCGTGCAATACGGACCTTGTAGTCATACCTGGCGGCATGACGTCCCAACTTCAACCGCTGGATGTCTGCCTGAACAAGCCGTTGAAGGACAAGATGCGGGCGCTTTACACCGACTGGCTGATCAATGAACGACATGATGTCACGCCAGGCAACAGGATGAAGCGCGCCTCTCTGCAAGACTTCGCTGCGTGGGTGAAGGACGCGTGGTGTGCAATACCATCAGCCATGGTGATCAAGGCATTCAAAAAATGTGGCATCTCGAATGCCATGGACGGTACCGAGGATGAAATGCTTTGGGCTGTTGACAGTGATAAGGAGTTGTCTGACAGCGACGAGGACTGACCTATTACGCAACTCGTAACGCCGCCGTAGTGGTCTCAATGTTAGCTACAGGGCTGGCTGTTTGACTGTGTTTTATATTTTGAAACTTTAGTGCATTAAAACCCAAATACTTGTTCTCAATGTGCAAAAGTTGACTCCTACGGACTTTTTTTTTTCTCTCCCGTCGCGGAAAATGGGTGCGCGTTACAATTGATGTCCTACTTTTTTTTTTTTTTTCGTCGCGGAAATCGGGTGCGCGTTACAATCGAGGGCGCGTTAGAATCGAGTAAATACGGTACTTGATAAGGACATGATTGCATGTTCCATGCGCGGCGCATGTTCCATGCGGCAACGTCGACAATGATGCAAAGGTTACTCAGACGGCCAGGCAACCACCCTTTTTCTTCACTCAGCGAGCCCGCGCAGCACTGCCGTGGTCTTTTTTTTTATTCTATATTTTCCTCACTCCAGAGAAGTAAAGGGCATCGAATTGACACCAAAGAAATATGGTACAGAGCCACTGATCCTGGCCAAGTTTGGGGTGCACATATTATTCGCAGAAATAAAAAAGATCCAATTTATAAAGACCAAACTGGGTAAGGGCCAGTTAATTGTACAATGGGTAAACTTTTTGCACGCTACAGGGAAACAGAATCGATGAAGAAGAATACGGGACATCACACACACAGAAAAGATTGTCAGCTTGCACTTGCGCTGTCTAGTATTGGTCCTCGTCCATTTTGTTGCCTTGTCGCGGCCACAAAGTTTACATTCATGTCAAAGGATAGTTGTTCTAAATGTAGACAATCAAGACAAGACACCATTCAACGAAGAGCCATCAGAGATCACAGCGGGCATCTGTAGCCACCACTGAGAGTACTGCGAAGAATCAGATGACCACTCACAAAATTTGGGTCCTGAGTCGAGCGTGGTGTTGGTCGAGTAGTTGGCTGCAAGGTCCTTGAGGTACTCCTGCCGTGTCCGCTGTGCCATCGTGGCGAACTTCTCAGACCGGTGGGCAGCATTTTCTGCGTTGATCACTGAAAGGCAATGATGGCAGTACGAAAGCCAGTGAGCTCCGACCTTCTTGGAGACATCTGGCATGGGCTGTATTGAAATAATTAGGTGCTCAAAGAAAACCTGTTAATATACGCCCACTTCAAACATACTAATGATTCAAATGCACTTTTGAAAGATTCTGGACCAAGTATTGTAGAGCTTAATGTATTCGCTGACCGCTTGAAAGCCACCGTGACTCATCCTGCATACAACAGGTGTGCGCAATAAGCGCGTGCAACAGGGTTTTTGCCTGTAAAAACTAACTGCACCCTTCAACTTTCCAGCACAACTCTGTCCTCAGAAGAGGACTTCCAGCTTTTAGCAGTGAAGCTTCTTAAGGCGTGGATCGGTCATCACCTGTATGTATGCATGTATGGAGTAACAACCTCACAGCATATCCACGGAGTGAATGATAATGAGTGGGGCGAAGCTTCGGAGAGTTTTATCGGCAAATTGTGAATCATCCGCTGGCCGCGTCCGTCCATCGTCTGTCTGTCTGTTTGAAGCACGGACAGATGAACGCATGGACAAACACAGGGACAAATGCAGGGACAGATGCACAGACAGACGGATGGACAGAAGCAAGAACGAACGGACATCCAGAAGTGCAGATGTACTGACGGACGCTTCGCCCCACTCATCATCATTCACTCCGTGGATATGCTGCGATTTTTTGGTAAGTGCAGAGACCTGCTGATCAATGATTCATACTTCTATATGATTGCAGTGATTGTCTTTGTAGATGGGCATCAGGAAAGAATGAAGGATAAGTAGTGGCCTTCAATAAAATGTTCTAGCATGACTTATTGCCGACAACTAGGGGTGTGCGAATATTAGAAAATTTCGAATATTTTTCGATAGTGTTTGCCATTTTATCTGATTCACAGTAAAATTTTACTGTTCAATCTGTTTGAAGACAAATACAGTCGAGGTCCAATTGACAATGGCCCCTTCAAATTTTCAATGTTTTATGTCATCACACTTCAATGTTGGGGCAAAGTTGTCTTTCAGGCGCCGCTTCGGTTGCAAACGTATTCACCCAGTACAATGCTACTTCCAACACGGAGAAGCTAGATCTGGAAGAGGTGGGGGCTCAATGCTGTTTTGAACCTGAAATCGAGGCATGAAGTCCAAGAAATTGGATGCCAAATATTTTTAGCATAGAGAATTTTATATGTTTTATACGGATGTCTACGAGGCTTACAGTCGCTGACAGATTTTTGGGACCTGGCGGGGACCGAACAAAAGTCCAAAAACTGAACAGTCCGAAAAATTCGTTTTGGTCAGAAATATGAACTCTATTGCATCAGGTAGGCTTAAAAAAGTCCATGATTCTGCCTTGCCTCATACTACGCTTGGAAGCAATTTGGTTCGCCCATATTTGCGCCAAGGTGACATCGTCACCGTAAATGCTCAATAAAAGCTTCACCGCGGTGGCGATCTCCGCTGTCAACAGCTGCGGGCGATCGTCGTCATCATCTGAACCACTCTCCGGCTGCGGCGCGACCTGGCGAAGAATTTCTTCTTCTGAGGGCTCCGCACACCAAATTGTCATCGTCCGCACGAGCGAATTCTTTAAATAGGGAGTCTTAGTACAGTGTTCTAGAAGCCCCCTTCTAGAACACTGTAGTTTTAGAATAACGTTTGCAGGCGCTGTGCACGTTGTGGGTATAGCGGACGCATTACGAGTTCTAGAATAGCATTTGCTTCCCCTAGGGAAAGGTCTAGGGACATTCACCCTCAAATGCACGGAAGCTACACACAACACTTCACGGGCCTCGCAGGCCTCGATCACCGCACGCTATTTCGGATTTTCTGTGGGCAGGCCGCGAACGGCGACTCGTGTTACGACGCATGCGCAGTGGCAGCGACTGCATTGCAAGGGCTCGCGTTGCGCTATTCTAAAACTTCCTCATGTCATTGTGGCAAGCACATTCACTCAACTACTGCGCGGCTCTGCCTCCTCCCTGTATGGTGCAACGACGACAGTGCTGACCACTACGGCTGACCGAAGACGAGAAAAGGTCCCGTGCCGCGTTTTCTAAAGCAGACATTGGCCTCCGAAACTTGAAGTATGATGCTTGCTTTTCAATCTTGGAGGCAGGAAAGCCATTTTAAAATTAAGCCACAAAGCTTAGTCAAGCCAGCAGAAAATTCAACATGGCGGCGTCCATACAGGTTTGTGGCGCGGTTCAAAACAAGTGATTTAGTCCGAAAAATTCAACTTTACGGGGAATTCGTCTGAAAAATCGGCCGAAAAAATGCATTAGCTCTATAGGAACCCTGACAGTGAACTTTTGAAGTCCGAAATATCCAACAAGTCTGAATTTTCAGAATCCGAAAAATCGGTCGGTGACTGTATTTGTAACATGAAGGGAGCGCACCCTTGTCTGCCACACCGGTTGGGTTTCCACAGAAGTTGAAAGAAGAGGATAGACTCGGGAAATAGCATCTTCGCCTTTCACGTGTAAAGTGCTGTTGGCGACACTTTGGCTGTGCCAAATCAAGTGCATAATTAAAATTTGGCCTCTCCACTGCCTCACTTTTGATTAGACAGCTTTGAAACACCTACCCACCAGCTTGCTTCGCACTGAAAATTTTGTTGTTCCCGTAGATCTACTGACAAAGCTAGCTGTTCAAGGGCATATGTGGTGTAGTGTTGTTCAAAGCATAATAGCCACTTTTATTCGGTGACAACACATGCACGTGCTGCATGGCCGTGAACCAGTCAAGGTCACTGCATGAGTCTATTACTTAAGCAGCCTGCAGTTACAGCTATGGCAAAACCTAATCTGTGACTGAAAGTTACATATTTGCATGCTCAGGAATGGATCAGACACAAAGAAATGCTACTGCAACTGCGTTTCCACGGCAATACGTGCTTAAAGTACAGCAAGTGCCCTGGTGGTGACAGCCAGAGCTTGTCAAATAGCTACAGGGCTCCATGCAACAGCCGGCACTGCATTCCAAAGAAATCGCACAAGTTCTCGCGATGGTGGCCGATCACTTTCAAAACACACACCTATGCATTCACAAAAGCCAGACCATTCTCTTACACAACACCAATGTGTCCTATGATGATTAAAAATTCTCTTTGGTATACTCACTGTGTGCTAGTGCACTGTCTTGTAGCACTGTATGCTTAGTGTATAATAATTACACCGTGTATGCACGACAGCTGCTATTTAACAGGCTTTCAACGGCACAGCATTTTTGTAGCATGATCTGACATTACGTTAGGGTGTTCACCATTACGGATTTATTGTGTAGATTTACTGGCACCTACCACTACATGCTGCCACTTTCATTTAGCAAATTTCTCAATTATAATTGGAGGGTTTGTGGTTAAAATCAACTAAAAGTGACATGATAATTTGCATATTACGATTTCAGGGTGGAACAGGGTACAGTAAAACCTTGTTAATTCAAAGTCTCTGGGACATCGAGAAATCTTCGAATTAGGTGGATTTCGGAATTAACATATGAAAAGTGGGATGCAAAGAACTCGCAATTATTCAAAGTAATCAGGGCTGATCATTTACTGTGCCGGCTAGTTTGTGGCCCCAAAGGTTATGTTTTCCTGCAATACATGGTCTTAATTTTGCCGCAAACACAGAGGAATAATAGGCCTTGCTGCTGCCACAAAAAAAACAAAAAAAAAAACGCAGGCTTGATCAACTAAAATGCGAGCCTGCAGAAAATAAAATGTGCTTCACTGCTATACAGTAGCGACCAAGCGGGCAGCATTTTGCCTGCTCCTCGCTGCGTCAGCACGTCATGATGCGACCATTCGCCAATTCTTTCTGGTAAAAAAAAAGAATTTAATAATGGCCAGAGTGACAAAATTCACGAGATGTTTTGACTGAAAAGCATGACCATTAATGCTTTCGAGCTTAGTTTTCTAAATAGGCGTAGCTAGGATGAACTCCGACAGCAGTCCAAGAGCACAAATTGCTGGAGCAACCGGCATTTTGAGGTTCGCATACATTGTGAATTCCGCCAAACTGCTCTGTATGAAATTTCTTTACAATCCCAGAAAGAATGGATAAATCATAACGCGCTGACGTAGCGAGAAACACGCAATATGCAACCTGCACGTCACTGCTGTGTTGCAGTGCAGCATGTTTTGTTTCCCACAGGCGCACGTTTCAATTAATCACGAAACCATTTTTTTTTTCGCTGGAGCTAGCGCGGCGGAAGTGCTTCAGCTGCCACTAAGTGGTATCGCTATGTTGCATTGCCTTATGGCTCTTAAGAGCAGTTATTTCCGCCTAATTGCGGCGAAAATTGCGGCAAATTGCGGGATCGGGCATTGGCACATGGCACCCAAAGTTTTTGAATGAGCCGAACTGGTGCTGACCGCAGCTCCAAATTATGCGCTCAGACTTGCATTGCAAAATACAGGACCGCGGAAATATTTAGAATTGAGCGGAATTTTAAGATCACAGAGTTTGAATTAATTAGGTTTTACTGTACATCGGTTAAGGAGCAGTCCTGAGAGCAGACAAAAGTGCCTTTTGCAGCAGGCTTGCAGCCGCCAGAATGGCATATTCGAGCAAGTCTATAGAGTATTAAGAACATTTAGAGCAAGTGTAAACCAATTCAAAGCACTTGTGAAGCAGCATTTGTGCAATGCTGCATAAGCCGAGTTGTGCAATAGCCTTATTATAACGATAGAAATTATATGAAAACTCTCGATGGGTTTTTTCATTGCCATCGTGCCTGTTGAGATTCTAAATCAATAACATACCCCCGCGCATTGTATGTTCTATCCCCGGATAAAAGCACACGAGAGGGGGCGAAGAATGCGCTGAAGCAGAGATCAGGAACACTTGCGATAGGGTCCCCACTCCGCAACCATCTAGGAAGCCTGTAGTTGAATCAGAAAGGATGCGCTCTACCCGTCTTGAAAGAGCATGAAAAGAAGCGAGAACTGGGTGGGGGGTGTTACCCGAGCAACAACTATGAACTTTGCTTTTAAGGGCGTGGTCATGATTTCTAAGGGCATGGTCACGATCACTGGCATGCATGCTAACTCCGCAGCAATCAGCGCACGGCTCGCCTATGCTTCTACATGCTCTTATTGCGAAGAGACTGTGCGAAAAATATAGCTCTCCCTCAAGTGACCGTATTCTTGTAAGCCAGCATTATGTACAGTTATGTGAGGTGGAATCCAAAAGAGTTAGCTGCCAGCCTCCCCTCGTATAACACTACAATCTGCTGCTATCACATTCATTGCTTTGCTCTTGTATTGTAACTGTAGCATTTTTAGTTACGTACAGCCGCCCATTTATTTGAACTGAAAACGTGAGCGCCAACTACAGAGTCGGTAAGCTCGAAGCACGGCAGCCAAATGAAGGAGAACACATTCATGCGCTCAATGAGCAGTCTTGTGCACCTGCATACCAGTCAAGTTCAAGCATTCTGAATGCAGGAGATTACCGCAATGGGGGGAACATCCGGTAACTCTACTAAATGTTGGTGTAAGAGAATACAGACGTGCCGGGGATAAATGCTCATCTCGCAGTCTCTTTGAGTTGAGAGCACAGCGTGTAGAGGGGTTCGCGAGCGATTCACGCCTGCCGTGGTTGCGCGCACTTAGCAACCACGACCGCGCCCACTGAATCAAAGTTCATGATTGCTGCTGGAGCGATCACATCCTTTGCGAAACCGAAACTATAACTGCTCCTGATGAAACAAAAAGGAATGTGTTTCAGGCTCTCAGCCCCGTTTCTGGGCACTGCGCTAGATGGCTTTCGTACCTTGCAGCTAAATTATGATGCTGTAGCGCAGCACGGTGCTGATAAATGAGTTTGGTGCAGCAGGGATGGGTTCAGTGCAGGATGGCCCAAGTAAACAAGTTTGGCACACAATGGCCCAAATGGCGCAGCTGTTCTACCCCTGTGATTTCATTACAAAGTACTGACAATGTGTTCGTAATATTTTTTAGCAATTCATGCAAGCTTTTTTCAAAGCCCTAGAATAAAAAAAGGCACAAATTAAATCATTAAATATGGTAATTAACAGCCATAGTTTCAGCTGGCCAGCTAGTGCAAATGAATGCATTACGAAACTTCAACCTCACTAGCTTGAATGACCATTTATTCAACAACACAATGCTTCATTACACTGGCACATTCAGCTTTTGGACCACTAAGAAAGGGAACTTGTCAAAAGGCTGCAACAAAGTCAGGCACAGAATAATACCTTTTGCAAGAATGAAGTCAGTGAACTTCTTGGACTTTGGAAATGTGGCACCTTCAGGGATTGGCGGACCAAACACGGGGACCTCTTTGGATCGACTTACGGCAACACTGCATGAAAAAATAGTTCTCAAACCACTGATTAAACTCTGAGCAGGCAATTTGTAGCACATATGAGGGTGTGACATATATATATATATATATACATTGCATTATAAATTGAAACTTCATTGGTTTTTGCTGAACTGTATTGCACCTCGCAGGGGTCACCACTGTAATATGTGAAAATGGAGACCTCCAGTGCACACTCTCTGTGGCCGACATAATATGGAAGTCGGTCATTAAAAGGAAGCAGATTAAAAATTGCATTTTCACGGCATAGTTCGCACATTGGTGAACTATTATCCACCTAGTTAAAAAGGTTTTATTAGCATATATTACACTACTTGTGAAGCCTCACAAGAGCTAGTAACCATGAGATTGGCACTAGGCATGCGAGAATATTTGAGCACTTCAAGTACAGTAGTTGAACAAATGTTACAGTATTGAAAGTTGCTCCAACAAAAATTAAAATTATTATAAATGAATGAATACACATATTTTAACTGCATGTAACATCTTGTAAATGTGGGTTTGCTACACTGGAGTGGTGCTCTACAGCGAATAAACCTATCTGAAAAAAAAAAAAAAAAAATTCACTGACACAAAACCCAACTTCAAGGTTAAATGATATTAACCTCACATCGATTTATCATTCAAGTTTAAAAGCCTGTTATATAAGCTTACATGCTCCAAGCATAGCAAATTTTAAAATTTAACATAATTTACAGGTTATCATTTGCATTCTAGTAAAAAGTCAAACCGTGCTTATATTCAAATTTGGTTCCACTTTTTTAAAAACGAAAAGATAACATTTCCACATGTCTTGACTCGATTTCAAAAAATATTGTGCTTATTAGTTGGGTCATGACAGATATGCTCATTCTCCTTTGTATTATCTAATATATACTATTTAAAATCCACAGGTTTTAAAACAGTCTCAATGAATAGCATATGCCTTGTAGGCATTCTTCAACAAAATCTCCCTTAATACTCTGCCAGTAATAAAGGCATTCATATTGGTCATGCATGCAGTAACGTAGCTAAAATCTTATCAAAAAGAAAGCTCCTTTATTGATGATGATATATGGTGTTTTTTGGCGCAAAGGCCATTTGTTAGCCAAAGAGCGCCATTTCATCTTACTAAAAATATGGACAATCATTGTGATAAGCGGCTGTATAAGGGCCATAAAATTCCTCGCGATAAGGCAGGTAAGAACATACAAGTAATAAAATGATGACCATGCCGTGAAAGATGTGTGTGGTGTGAATGATGACAAAAGTTGGTGATAAAAAGACGATGGTGGATATGTATGGCATTAGCACAAGTACCTCACACGTTAGTACCCTTGCGTGCAAGGGCCGTGAGGCAAGTGCTTTCCTGTGTAGCCACCGCAGCAAAAACCTCTCTAGAGAGGTCGTGCTACGGTATGCCCGGGTATATGATATGAAAATTATGAATTTCTTTTAAAAACGCTAACAATGATTTATGACTAAAAAGCGGTTCCCTACCGACGAACATTGCAGGGTGTAAAGGTATATGCTCTCGGTAAATGGGAAAATGTCGTTTTCTTAGAGTTTCTAAGTGTTTGCACTGGATTAACATGTGAAGGACTGTCAATGCTTCACCACATCTGTCACACAATGGTGGATCGCCATCAGACAAAAAATATGTGTGCGTCGTGTATGTGTGTCCTATCCTGAGTCTCGTTAGTATTACCTCTGTATGACGCGATTTCGATACAGGCAGCCAATGACCAAGGTGTGGCTTAATAACGTGTAGTTTGTTTTGTGTGTGTGTATCCCACTTGCTCTGCCAGTATACCCTGAGGTTTCGTTTGAGAGACGGCTTAAGATCAAGGGCCGGGATTGATATGGGTGTAGGGGCAGTGCTTTTGTGGACGGATGCTGTGAGCTGATCCGCCCTCACGTTGCCTTGAATCTCACGGTGCCCTGGCACCCAGCACACTACAACATGTTGGTTGAGTGTGTAGAGTGTGCATAAAATGGAGTAAAGTGAAATGAGGACAGGGTTTTTTGTTTTTTAAGACTGTGCAGAGCCGTTACCACACTGAGGGAGTCTGTAAAAATTACTGCTTTTTGTATTTGTAATTTTTTGATGTGTTTAGCTGCCACAAGTATTGCACAAGCTTCCGCTGTGAAGATACTTGTGCCTGGATGTAGAGGGCCAGCATCCGAAAAGGAAGGGCCAACAGCAGCGTAGGACACAGAGGAGTTAGACTTAGAAGCATCTGTAAAGAACTCAGGACGTGTGTATTTGTGTTGAAGTTCCAGGAAGTATGTTCCAATATGGGCAATAGGCGCATGTTTAGTAATTTCTAGGAAAGACACATCGCAAACTATAGTCTGCCACTGCCACGGTGGAAGGTATGCTACAGGAGCCATTAAATTGTGTTCGAGTAACACTCCAGTGTCCTCAGCTAGACCCTTCAGGCGAACTGAGAAGGGCTGTCTCATTGAAGGCCTGTTTTGAAACAGAATGGAGCTCGACAAATCATTAATAGTAGAGTATGAGGGGTGCCTCTTGTCTGCTTTCACCTTAAAAAAATATACAAAGGACATGTAAGTTCTTTGCAGATGAAGCGACCACTCATTTGACTCAACGTAAAGGCTTTTTACGGGGCTGGTGCGAAAAGCACCCGTAGAAAGGCGGATGCCTGAATGGTGCACGGGATCCAGCATCTTCAAAGCGCTTTGAGTCGCTGACTGATAAACAATGGCCCCATAATCTAAGCGGGTGCAAATGAGGCTTCTATACAGATTCATGAGGCATTTCCTGTCACTACCCCACGTAGTACGTGACAACACTTTTATAACATTCATGGTTTTTAAACATTTTGTTTTTAAATACTTTATGTGTGGTACGAAGGTCAACTTGTTGTCCAAGATTAAGCCTAAGAATTTATGCTCCGCATTCACAGACAGACGTTCAGACGAAAGAGAGACAGATGCCTCTCTTTCGGGAGAACAAGACACAGGTGCTTTTTTCTGGGTTCAGCCGGAATCCGTTTTCCTCTGCCCATTTGGAGACCTTGTTTAAACCTAACTGAACCTGCCGCTCACACATTGCTAGGTTGCATGACTTAAAGCCAAGCTGGACGTCATCGACATATGTGGAATAGAACATGTTGCGGGGGATGGACAGGTGCAAGGAATTCATTTTAATAATAAAAAGTGTACAACTAAGTACACCACCTTGCGGTACTCCCGTTTCTTGCACAAATGTTTGCGAGAGAGTACTGCCCACACGGACACTGAAATTCCGATTGGACAAGTAACTCTCGATTATGGAAAGCATTCTACCGCGCACACCCAGGTGAGACAAGTCTCTTAATATGCCAAAACGCCATGTTGTGTCGTAGGCTTTCTCGATATCGAGAAACACTGAGAGGAAGTATTGTTTGTGGACGAAAGCGTCTCGGATCTGTGCCTCGATACGCACCAGATGGTCGGTGGTGGATCTACCCTCCCGAAACCCACACTGAAATTGGTCGAGCAGATTGTGTGTTTCAAGGAAATGTAAAAGTCGGCGGTTTATCATTTTTTCAAAAAGTTTACAATTTACAAAGGCAGCTGGTTAGTGCAATGAGCCTATAACTTGAAACTAAGGAAAGGTCCTTGCCCTGTTTCAAAATTGGGATAACAATAGCCTCTTTCCAGGAAGCAGGGATGGTGCCTGAAAGCCAGATAGCATTGTATAGAGAGAGTAAAGTTTTTGCGCGTTTCGAGCGGCAGGTTTTTCAACATTTCATATGTGACACGGTCGTAGCCTGGAGCAGAATTATTGCAAGAGTTTAGTGATTTTTGTAGCTCAGCTAAGTTGAAAGGTTGGTTGTATTCCTCGTAATTTGTGCACTTGGATTCTAGTTTCTGCTTTTCTATCTTTGCTTTATGTCTTTGGAAAGCTTCAGTGTAGTGTGACGAGCTAGACACCTGCTCGTAGTGTGCACCGAGGAAGTTCCCTTGATCTTCCAGGCTATCACCCTGTGTGTTTACGAGTGGGAGTGAGTGTACTTGTCTTCCTGCTACCCTACGAACCATGTTCCAGACTTCAGCCTCTTGTGTATATGAATTTATCCCTGATAAAAACTTGTGCCAGCTTTCTTTTCTGGCCTGCCGACGCGTTCTCCTGCCTCGAGATTTTATTTTCTTAAAGCTCTCAAGGTTTTCCGCTGTCGGCGAGTTCCGCAGCAACCTCCATGCCCTGTTCTGTTCCTTTCGCGCATTCTGACACTCAGCGTTCCACCACCTAACGTGTCGGTTGCCGGGCAGTCCAGATGTTTGTGGAATGCACTTGGTTGCTGCGTCAGTAAGAAAAGCCGTGAAGTACTGCACAGCTTCATCTATGCCTAACCCGCATATGTCAGTCCAATTTAGGTGAGTAAGCTTTTGAAATTGTTCCCAGTTGGCTTTGTTTACCAGCCATTTGGGAACATGTGGAGGACATTCATTTATTATTGGTGTACTCAAAACTAAAGGGAAATGGTCACTTCCGTATGGATTATTTATGACTTTCCACTGAAGTAATGGTACAAGTGAAGGAGATGCGATACTGAGGTCTATGGAAGAGTAAGTTTTGTTGGCAAGGTTATAGTATGTTGCCTCTTTCCTATTCAACAGACAAGCACCCAATGAAATGAGGAATTGTTCAATGAGACGACCTCGGGCATCACAGCGAGAGTCACCCCACCGACCATTATGTGCGTTCAGGTCCCCAAGGACCAGATAAGGTTCAGGTAGTTCGTCTATTAAAAACTGGAATTGAAGTTTTTCGAGACGGTGGTGCGGAGGTATGTACAAAGAGCAGACAGTGACAAGTTTGTTTCGAATAACTGCTCGGACAGCCACCGCCTCGAGGGAAGTTTGAAGGGGTAATTGTGTGCATGCTATACCTTGACTTACTATAACCGCTACACCACCGGATGGTAGCATGGCATCATCTCTATCCTTTCGGAAGATTATGTAGTTACGTAAAAAGTTTGTGTTAGTTCGTTTTAAGTGTGTCTCTTGTACACACAGCACTCTTGGATTGTGTTCATGGAGGAGTTCTTGTAAGTCATCGAGGTTTCGAAGAAGGCCTCGGACGTTCCACTGTAATATTTCTGTCTGCATATTTAAACAAGAGAGATGTTGCTGTGTGTACAAAGAGCATCCTGTGTTGGAGTGAGCTCGTTAATTCAGGTGGCAGGACGGTCGTCCGGCCCCGTTATTGGTTTTTTAGTTTTCTTGGCGCTCTCCAAGGAGGTGCGCCGCTCTTTTGGTACCAAGGGTACCGTTGTATCCATTGCCTCCTCAGAGGCACTGGGTGCCTGCACATGCGAGCTGGTGGTTCGGGTTTTAGGCCTCGCCTGGTGAGGGGAGGCCTTGAGACCAGAAGACCCTGGAGTCTCCGGCCTCAATTCGCTAGGAGGCGGAGTAGACTGAACTACTGCCGCCTTGGGGGCAGGTGCCACAGCCGTCGGCTCGCTCTGCACTGGCCGAAGGAGTGACGAGGGCTGGTGCGGCGTTGCCCCCTGACGCGCCGCATCAGCATAT
Organism: Rhipicephalus microplus; assembly: GCF_043290135.1. Classification (NCBI taxonomy): domain Eukaryota; kingdom Metazoa; phylum Arthropoda; class Arachnida; order Ixodida; family Ixodidae; genus Rhipicephalus; species Rhipicephalus microplus. Next base: position 58,430,685 of record NC_134705.1, on the reverse strand, counting down.
GTAGCGCCATAAAATGGCGACACTCTTCGTCTTGCTTCCTTGAATGTGATATTTTCTTTAATTTTCAATGTGATGATTTCCTTTTCTTTTTTCCAAAATGAACAAGACCGTGAGTATGCGGCATGATTTCCGCCACGGTTCACACAGTGTGATGGTTCTTCGCAATTGTCAGAATTGTGGCCTGACACACCACATTGTGCACAAGTTTGGTGACCACGACAGCTTTGTGAGCCGTGGCCATACTTCTGGCATTTAAAACAACGACGTGGGTTAGGTATGTATGGTCTGATCGACGTCTTAGTGTACCCTGTTTGAATACTTTCTGGCAGATTACTGGAAGCGAACGTGAGTATTAGGTGTTTTGTTGGTGTTACCTTGTTGTCTCTTCTAATGGTGATCCTTTGTACATTGGTCACATTCCGACTCTTCCACCCCTCCAGAAGTTCCTCTTCAGTCAAGCCGAGCAAATCAGCATCAGATACTACTCCACGGGTTGTGTTCATGGATCTGTGTGGCGTTACAGTTATGGGAGTGTCACCAAAAGTTGAAAGATTCTGTAGCTTTTCATACTGTTCTTTTTCTCGAACTTCAAGGAGGAGGTCTCCGCTGGCCATTTTGGTAACTTTGTACCCGGCTCCTAGAGTTTCTGTGAGACATCTGGCTACTACAAAGGGGGATACAGTTCTGGCTTGCTTGCTGCTTATCTCACTATGTATAACATGAAAATGGGGGAAGTTTTCAGTTGATCGGTTGAAAAATCCTAAGTCTTCGGTGCGTACGCGCTTTAAGGCGGTACGATCACTTAATAATGAAAATGCTCTATGCATGCCAGTTTAATTTTCTTCGGAAGCGTTGGCGGCCACCCACCACGGAGCCCAACGAGGGGACGCTACAAGTTTGCGGGTGTTAAACCTGCAGACGCCAGCCGTACAACACTACTACAACCCAATGCGCCTAGACCAAGGTAGGCTATTTGCACAGGGTTAACCCTAGCCGCCAGGAAGTTTGAAAGTAAACAGAAGAGAGGAGAAGACAGGACAGATAAAAAGTGAGAGATAAAGACGAAGATGTAGGGAGAGAGAGATAGGAAAAGGCGACTGCCGATTTCCCCTGGGTGGGTCAGCCCAGGGGTGCCGTCTACGTGAAGCCGGGGCTAAAGGGGTGTGTTGCCTCTGCCGGGGGGCCTTAAAGGTCCAATCACCCAGCATCGGCTCAACCCCCAGGATCCCCTTTTCCCCGGACACGGCAAAGCCACGCACGGCTAGGCGTGGGAGGGAGTAAAAACTCCCCCGTTAGCTCGGGTCCGTGGTGTCGCTACACACCAAACGCCTACTTGCGCAGGCGCCCCTGCGGGGAAAGCTCCTTTATTGCCAGCAACTACATACACCATCCTGATACCCCTATTTATTGCCATGATCATAACAGCCTTTAAATGCTAGGCTGCCACTATGCTTTTACATCACTACAGTAATATTGAAGGCTAATGCTGTACGAATGTATGAAGTAAAGAGATCGAGAAATACCACCATGACAAGGCATATTCCTGCAACAGCTAAATCACAATGGCATTGTCCCTAGTGGCCATACATTTATTCTGGTGCTTTCGCACAAGAACACATGCACGAAAGCACACTTCATCATCATCATCATCATCATCATTTATTTATTTTTCTCTTAAAGGCCCCTGTTGGATTATTACTTAAGGGGCGGGGGGGGGGTAACATAGAAAGTTAGACATGAGACTTGACAGGTCACAAGTTTGAAACACACATCTAAGTGAAATAGATTACCTGTTTAGATGCAAAATAGAAACATTGCAATTTAACGAGACATGGAGAACATTGTAAGACCGTAACGAATATTACAGCGTGAGGTGATCAGTAAGCAACTGCTTAAACACAATGAGGTTATGCTCGGTGACAACACTATCCGATATTCCACTCTGCATTGGCGATCGGCAAAAAAGATTGATTGAAAGAAGACGTTGAACCATGGAACCGCTGGATGCTGCAAGAGCTAAAAAGGCGACGAGATGTACGGTGCGGGTAGTTTAGGAATTTACCACGAAGTTGAGGGAAGTTGTAATAGAGCCGATGGAACAAGCACAGCCTTACAATCTTATGTCGGAATGACAACGACTCGTGTTCCAAGAGATGACTTTATGGCACTGATGCTTTCATCATGGCTGTACCTGGAAGAGATGAATCTGGCCGCACGGTTCTGTATGGATTCTAAAACGTTAATGAGGTATGCTTGGTGAGGGCTCCAAATGGGTTAGGCATATTCTCATGTAATACCTCTCACTGAGGGGCCTTTGAGGCAACAAATAAATGAATAAAAGCCGCAACACAGCCGAGTCACTGACCTGTACCGAGTCTTGGAGGTGCAGGGTTCGATGGCGCGCACGATGATGAAGACATGCTGGAAGTGCGACCGGATGTTTTTGGGCGTGAAGGGCAGAGCTCGGGGCTCTTGGAACACAAGGGTGACGATGTCGTTGCCGATGTGACGCTTGCGCAGCAGCTGCACACAAAATGCTCCTCGTGAATCAAACTTTGACAGGTTGCGCTGGCAATGAACGCCCCCAATATGTAAGCTCGTATATAAATGTGGAAGAAGCCTATACAATAGCTAATAGCTACTGTAGCGAAACGTGCTCCAGCAAGCATACCACTAGATTCATTTTGACAGAACAGCACCACTGATTAAGATGAGAGCGTAGAAGACACATGAACAGTGTTGCAACCTTAGTGCTATTTCCTCGAAATAAATCCACACAAACTTGCTTAATATTCAGTTCTGTTTAATATAAAAAGTTGTGAACATGCAGGCCTGAAAAGTGTGGCGCACTATATCTGAGGCTGCTAGAATTTTGGGCCAACAGTTAAATGTCCTCATAACTTCAATGAGACAAAGACGACTATGCAGTCAAACCCCTTTATAAGAGACACTGATGTAAAAGAAATGGGTATGTGACACCAGTGTGCCTACAGTGAAATACTTATTGATAAGAAAATGCATACGTGGAGCATTGCTTATAAGACAACTCATATAATAGACAAGAACTCTCACCCTGAGCATATCTCTCGTAAAGGGGTTTAACAGTATTACAATGTAGTTTCCTATGTCAGTAGAACACAAAACTTCCACCTCAGAACAATAAAACGTGTAGTAATTCCTTTGTAGTAGCAAACTTCCGTTTCCCCAGCACAGCAGAACGAATGTAACAAATTGACACTTATGCAGCTGCAGAACCAAGCAATTTGTGTAAACACATTCTTGTGTTATGTGTAGCACAGGAGACCACGGGCCTCAATAAACATGCAGGCCTTGAAAATTGACCCTCTGTAAATGTTGGAACCCTATCTGGACCACGACAGTGCAGCAAGGTAATGGGGCAGAATACCAGTGGTGGCACGCAGTTTCGGTTGCCTGCAGACATGTTTCCGCAACTGCAATTGCACGCAGCATAGTCTTTAAAGAGAAACTAGAAGAAAACAATGACTTGGTTTAAATCGACATACTGCGCTCTGAGAACTCTAATGCCATGTTTCACTATCACAAGTTCCTTATCAGTGGAGAAAATCAAGGTTGCAGTTTCATTTTTTAATTTCACGCCTACATTTCCCTGCAACGTAAAACATTTCAAATGTATTTTCGTGACATTGTCTCGATGAAATTTTTTGTAACTTCGTATGCTAGGTCTATGGCACAGACAGATGACAATGACTTTAATTTATATCGAGTAGAAGCTATTTAGGACCCAGTAGACACCTTCAAAATTTCTTATTCACAGTGCTTAGTGCGGGAATCCCAAGGTGGTGTCGGTACTCATATTTTTTTTCCACGCGTTTTCTGGTTTACCAAGAGCCATCTTGCAGTAGAAGTGGTGTTTTCGAGAGAGTGAAATCATAACTTACTAATGCATTTTTTAATTTCGCGCCTACATTTCCCTGCAACGTAAAACATTTCAAATGTATTTTCGTGACATTGGCACGATGAAACTTTTTGTAACTTCGTATGCTAGGTCTGTGGCACAGACAGATGACAATGACTTTAATTTATATCGAGTAGAAGCTATTTAGGACCCAGTAGACACCTTCAAAATTTCTTATTCACAGTGCTTAGTGCGGGAATCCCAAGGTGGTGTCGGTACTCATATTTTTTTTCTACGCGTTTTCTGGTTTACCAAGTGCCATCTTGCAGTAGAAGTGGTGTTTTCGAGAGAGTGAAATCATAACTTACTAATGCACAAAAAATCGTTTTGCTCTTTAGTGCCCCTTTAACAGTGCCAGAATACGAGCATAGTAACAGGCACGGCCACTGACCTGCTGCTTGTTGCTGGGTGTGTATGGAAGCATGGTGGAAACATGAAACATGATCTCACAGTCCTCATAGGTTGAGTACACCGAGTACAGGCCGGTGGTGTCCGCTACAAAAGGATAAAAGAAAAACAGACCAACATTCCTCGTATCAGTGTCAGATCAAATGACAGAAAAAAGCGAAATGTTGCACTACAACCGTTCACTCAACCCTGACACCCTGTGAAGAATCACTATCTTCTTTGCTACAGTTGCAGCATAAGAGCAGCTTAAATAAATGAATAATAATAAAAGAGAAGAAAGCTTGATTAAGACTTGAGTTGAAGTATAAAAAAAAACCCAAAACCATAAAGAAAGAAAAAAGGACATCTGCACAATAAACAATGCTGCTTAAGACAATTGGTTTATTATGGTCAGAATTTAGGTAAGGTTTCTACCCAACTGAAGGCATGGTCCTAAAGTTACGTTAAAGCTCCCAGTGAAGATCCTATTGGTACTATTTTTGCTGTCATTGCACTCATTCATTGACCTGTCACGCTGACACTCCTACAGAAAACACCCATCTTAGGAAATGCACCCTCTCAGTCACACGATTTCTCAATACTAACAAACTAGGTCCAAGCAACACTACTGTTGTCCCTGTGGCCCTGCTAAAGTACGCCCACAGTTCTGACGTCTCGCAAGCGCTCACTCTTGTTGTCGAGGCCCGCCCGATAGTTCTGGAAGCCCTTGAGCCGAACTTTGTGACCCAGCATCTCGAGGAACTCTTCAAAGGCCGGACCCGCAGTTTCTGCAACAAACAACAGATATATACATGTAGTTCAACTTGTAAGGACTGTCTGGCAGAGTCAGAAACCTCAAGGCTGAGACTTGGATGGTGTGGTGGAGCCAGCATCATCATCAGACACACGGGGCAGAAACAGACAGAAGTGTTCACTGAAATGTGGTGTGTGCACTTCTCCTTGACAACTGCGGTGCAATTTTATCCGCGTTCGAAAATCCGGATGGAGGCGTTCTATTCGTTACGTCAGAAAGTGGGTGGTCCGCATCGGTCGCGAGGATGAGAGAAAGCGAACAGCCAGTGTGGGAAATGGAGGCCTGCATCACAATTTTGACGTCGGCTTGGCACGTTTCAAGTGAGCGCAATTGAAATTTGACGCGGCCAGTGTCCCTGTGGGATGTGCCTTGTGCGAAAAGACGCGACCAGCGTGTTTATTGGAAGCGCCTCGTGTCTTCGACCTGCGAAGGACGGGCCCAGTGTCTGTGATGGACACACTCAGTGACTCCGCAAGAGACGCAGCATGCTCGTAACACCACGGAGTGAATGATGATGAGTGGGGCGGAGCTTGAAAGTGTTTCATCAATAAACCCTGAATCCTCCATCCGTCCTGCATCTGTCTGTCCATCCGTTTGTCTGTTCGCTTGTCTGTCCATCTGTCTGCTCCTCCCTCTGTTTGTCTACCACAACGGACACGGACAGACAGACGATTGGCTATGACAACGAAGGGGGGATTGAGTCACAGCGTAAGTGCATGAGGCCTGCTCCGACACTATGTTCTAAATGTACCCGGATACTGAAAGGCGCGAAGCACTTACATTTCAATCCAATCCATGCTGCCTCGCAGCCATTTCGATCCATCCGTCTCATTTTGGACAGTCTCTCCAAGCGTTCTTTCACCTCCGTCGCAGTAACGGACAAAAATAGACACACGGCACATTGACTCACGTGACGCAGAATGTCGCGGCATTCATCATGGCTCAAATGAGCCAATCATGTGAGACTCAATGGAGCGGAACGCCTCCGTCCGAATTTGGCTCACATGACATAAAACGTCACGGCATTCCCCCCGGCTCAAATGTGCCAATCATGATCAACTCGATGGAATGGAAAGTCTCTGTCCGGATTCAGAACACGTATAAAATTGCACCAATGATTTGCATTATGCCATATGTTTGAAACTGTGTTTCAGCAGCACGTTCCCCATCTCCACAGACACCTTGGTAATACAGTCTTAAATGTATCGTGAACAAGGATGCATTACAATGCCGATGTCTTCATTGTACTCATTGAGAATCACTATATAATACAATGCCGAGTTAATGTCCATAGTCTAGCGCCAACACAGTGCCTCCCCCCCTCCCCAAATAAAAAGATTGAATCATTTCTATGCCTTGAGAGCCGCCTGACAGCGAAGCTGTAATGATGATAACGATGACTTTCGGTACAAAGAACCCTCATAATATTAATAATACAGCCGAAATCCGTTTCCCAGACCCACAAGGGACAGTGGAAACGTCTAGAAAATCGGGCAGTCCGGAAAGAAATGCAAGCAAAAAAAAAAAAAAAATGGCAGCATATCCACGGAGTGAATGATGGAGAGTGGGGCGAAGCATTCGTCCGTCCATGCGTCCGTCTGTGTGACCGTCCATGCGTCTGTTTGTGCGCCCGTCCCTGCGTTCTTTCATGCATCCGCCCCTGCGTCCGTTCATCTATTCAACACTCCAAGTCCCACCATCTCGCATCTTTTTATCATATATTCCCCATATAGAAGCACCGCCATCCAGCGGACATTCCAAGGACTAAACGAGAGGTGGCACACGCACACTTTCTTACGGCCTGCGCTTTGGGTCCACTTCCCACCTTTAACCACCTCGAGTTCATGGTATATTCTAGTTCACTGTATTCATGGCACTGCGACCAAACGCTCGCTAAACCTTTCGAAAACCAAGGAGGTTACGCCCAGCGAGTATAACGTAGCAACCTTTCCCTGTCAGATAGGGCTCAATTTACATGCCAATGGCTGCTAATGAGAAATGAGAGACAGGAGAATTCGGCTTTTACTTTCTTACGGCTTGCGCTTCGTATCTACTTCTCATTTTTAACCACCTTGAGTTCATTCATGGTATATACAAGTTCATTGTATTCATGGCACTGCGGCTCAACGCTCGCTAAACCTTTCTAAAGCTAAGGAGGTTACACCCAGCGAGTATAATGTAGCATCCCTTTCTTGTCCGATAGTGCTCAATGTACATGCTAATGGCTGCTAATGGGGATCGCAGCGTGCGCGTTGACTAAAAGCCGAATGCTCATGTCTCTCATTCCCCATTAGCAGCCATTGGCATGTACATTGAGCACTATTTTTTATTGTTAAACAACGCACAGAAGAAATCTCTCACTGGCACCACCTTGGAGGTCAAGTGTTATACCTATTTCGGGTATGTGCCACTGGTGGTTACATACGAGGGACGCCCAAGCCACGCCATAAGGAGCTTCGCCCCTAAAACACACACTTTCTAACAGGTATTTTTCGCTGACAGAGAGAGAGTCCCGACAAAAGTACAGGGTTCTTATTGCAATTCAGCAAATGCAAGGTTTATGTGGCTATGAAATGGGCAAAAAAAAAAAAAAGATAAAGGAAATACGATGTGGCCAGCACTACCGCACTTGTAAACACTTAGGCGCAAAATGTCATTTATTTTCGTTTGCTTGGCGTTCTACTTACTCACGATGATGTCTGTCTCAATTTCAGTTAACGTCATTTCAGCGTCAGTGTTTGTGTCAACTTCGAGCTCACTGGCTGTGTAGCGCTGCCTCTTTGATCTCACTGTCGGAGTCGTCGAAATCTTCCGTAACTTTGCGAATGATTTCATCATTAGTTAATTCAAACACAGCTTGAGGTTTGTTTCAGAATTGGTGAAGCCCTCATGGGTTATCCCGGCTGTAATCGAAATACCGGTAACGTGCAGATAGTCGAAGGCAACGTCCACGGGTGGAAGTTCATCACACACGTGTCCACTCCGAGCGAGACGGCCGTCTTGCGTGGCGAAAACGCTTTCTACGAGTCTGCAAGCATGCCGACGGCAGATCAAAGGTCAAAAGCATAGTTTTTGCCATTGCACAGCACCATGCGGCCTAAGGCTGTGGCCTAAGCTACAGCCAGAGGCTACGGCTGGCAACAGACTGGCGTGAGCTGGACCGTGGCATTTTGGGTTTCAAGAGTGCGGCAGCCGCGGCGCGGTGGGTTGAACAGTCCAAAAGCAACCAAAATGGCAGCGTCGATAGTGACTTCGAGTCTGCGGTTATCGGTAAAAAGTCTGGAAAATCGGATGGCAAAAGCTATAAATGTCCGGAATTTTGAACTTTTTAATACATTTATTCTATAGTGAAGTTGACAGTGCCACAGATGAGTATGGGAAATCAGGCTTGTCTGGAATTTCAGGCGTCCGAAAAATCGGACATCGACTGGATCTGCAGGGGTGCAACAATAAGAATAAAATTTGGAGTAAGTTTCGGAGCTGCAAAATGTTACTTTTGGAGCACCAAATTACAAATGTGTGAACATGAGCACTGCTGTTTCAATAAAAGTAGTATTTTGAACCGCCCCACTAAGCAAACAATGATAAAGTCCACATGAGCATTTGCTACACCTGTCAAATCCTTTGACAGATTCTGCGAATTAAAGTGTAGATCTGCCAAGCTCGTGAACTTGAAATTTGGGAGATTCGTAAAACAAAGGAGTAGGGTGGTGAAAAAAGAAAAACCGGCACAAAATCTTGTTTCTTTTTTGTTTCAGAGATGCAGAAATGTCATACACTGCTCCAAATGATTGCTAGTAATTTTTTTAGACATCAGTGCTCATAATGCTACTCAGAATTATGCGGCGTATACATGCATGAGTAATTAAACAAAATGTGCTGCGTCCCATGACTAGCGCTAACATCCCCTTCCAAAACCTTCATACACTTTTCTGCATGACACCGGCGTACAGAGGGAAATGCGGCTTGTGCAACGTTCTGCACGAATTAGAACAAGGCCTGGAAATTTTTGAACTGCCACATGCACCCTCCCCTTTTTTTTCTTTTTTTTTTCTTTCATGGTGGGGTTAGGTGCCTTTTCGGATCGCTTGAAAGTAACAACGGCGTGCACCTATTGGCCCAGCGATGGCAACGGCTGTCTATTGCCACAACCGTGACCGACACGATGGAACTTCAAGACAGCATTGTTTTATGTGCCACTGCTACGACAGCCAACCTGATTGCTAGCAACACCAGTGTTCGCAGCACGTCGAGCTTGTTCGCACGCAGAAAAGCGGCATATGCTTTTAGCTTTAGTTCCTCACATGCTATAACCGCGTTTGCAGACTAGAAAATTTATAGTTCCAGCGAAGCCTTGGTGGCTACAGCAACGCACTTTGTCTTAAAGTCCCATTATCCCACCATCCGTTATCCCGTTATCCGCGGCAGTCAGAGGACCAATGGGTGCGCGGCATTGTTACTTGATCTGGTCAATTGCATGTCGCGAGTAAGCTCACCTAACAAGTATTATCTCACATATGGTTTAGGGTTAGAGTTTGAGGGCTTTATTTCATTGATGACGCAAACTGCAGTTGGCCAAAGTGTCGTTGCTCCTTTTCTCACCTGGCTGATCAGGCATTTTGGCACAGCGTGGCGTGATTTCAACAAATTTTAACATTTTGGCGCAGCTCAGCGCTACAATTGAGGATTGTATCAAATTGGCTCAATTGGCACAGTTGTTGCACCCCTGTATTTGGGCTTTAACGTTTCAGAGCCCAAATATGATCATGAGAGACACCGTTGCAGAAGGCTCCAGAAATATCTACTACCTGGGGTTCTCTAATGTTCACCTAAATGTAAATACATGGACCTTGAACTACCTGGGGTTCTCTAATGTTCACCTAAATATAAATACATGGACCGTGAACATTTTAGTCTCCGACGAAAATGCAGTCCCCGCGGCTGGGATTTGATTCCATGACCTTTGGGTCAGCAGTTGAGAGCTATAACGACTAGATAACTGTGGGGCAAAAAGAGTCCTTATAATGGTTGTGATTTTGAGCATCACAGTTTGGTTTTAGTTATTTGAAGAAAAGCATCATCACCATCATTTTGTTCCTACTTCTTTATCGACTCCTTTTTTGACCATGTGGCTTACATGATGACACCTGCTACTAGGCTTGTGCAAATATTCAAATGCTTCAAATATTCGGACAAATATTACAGTATTCAAATTCACTTTGACTCGAATTGAAATTGTCAATGATTTCAAAGTATTTCAAATGAATGAATGGGTATACATTGATCTGCATGTAACTTACTGTAATAATGGTTTCACTGCAGTGAAGGTGTGCAAAGCTGTGAAAGCACCTTTGCAGACAAAATCTGCACTGCCACGAAGCCTTACATGAAGGTTAAATGAACAGCACACCATCACATTGATTGATCATTTTTAGAGTTTGAAAGCTTGTTATAATGGCTTATATGTTCTAAGTGTAGTAAATTTTAAAATGAACATAACTTGCAGGTTACTGTTTGCATTCCACAGGAAATCAATTGCTGCTACTATTCAAAGTTGTTTGAACCAAAAAATGGGAGTTGCACAGGCCTTGTCTCAATCTTTAAAAAAATACTGTGCAGGTTTGTTAGGTTATAAAAAATATGCCCATTTTCTTTGTAATATTTTATAGATACTATTTAAATTCGATTCAAAATTATTCAACCAAAGTCACGATTCCCTTCGTACCTAAATGTCACTATTCACACAAGCCTACCTACTACAACAAGTGCTATGATCTAAACAGAAGGTACGCAAAGGCAGCTTTAGAAACTAGCTGTACTATTTACTGTGGGTGAGCACAGACACACCACTTAAAGGGGGGCAGGAAAGCATTCCCTCCATACTGGTCTGCCCAGGAACTGGCGAACTAGCCAATGGACAGAGAGATAGGGGTAGGGAATATGTAGGAATCCTGAAGTCAGGCTACTGAAGAAAAACATGTCTCCAGTTGGCCTCAGATAGTAAACTGGTGCCAGAACAACCTTCATGGCCAAGATGCTGGTGTAATGAAGTTCATTGGCTCATGAAAATACAGCACACAGGGGCCAATGAGCACACAGTGGCATTCATAGCCCGTGTGTGCTTTACTTACCTTAATTTCATATCACCCGTAACACTTGATGCTGTATTTGTAGAATCTTAAAATGAGCTAATGCATAAAAACAGCAAGACAATTTCAAGATTAGATGAATATGTGATGCTGCTCTATTGCTCTAGTTAGTCATGATCGTTACGTACCGTTGTTGTACATCTCTTCTTCCGTGGCCTGTCCCGCCCTACAGTACATGACCCCCACCTTGTACGATTTCATCAGCTGCAACAGAAGTTGCGCACAAGATTAGCGAAAACTCACAAAAATACAGTGAGACACATAACGCTATAGAAAGCACTCAGCAATTTGGTAAAGTTCCCCCCATAAAGTACTTGCTAATGGTAATCCGTGCATTGTATAACAATAATTTGCCCTGTTTATTTACAATAAACAACCTAGTGCAAATTTGATTACACATTTCACTTGGGGTAAATTAACCATGGTTATGAAGCATAAAAACTGTACGAAAGGTTGGTGAGTGAGAAATGCAAAGAAATGATAAAACTACAGTTACCGATTAAATATTTTAATATAAGTCACGGACATCGCACAGTACACGGGCCCCTACCAATACACCTTTATCGAAATGTGACCGCCGTGGTCGAGGTGGAACTCGTGACCATCAGGTCAGCAGCCACTGATCCGAGGCAGACACCGTCGAACCTTAATGTGTATACTGTGGTGAAACAACCTGCTTATCACAATGCCCGCATGTCGCGTTTTCGCTTATAGCAATGGCTTCTGCTTGTGAGTTGTCCGTGCCGAAAGGTAATGCAACGAGAAATCCTCGAAAAGACACAAGGGAATGATAAAACTTCAGTTGTTAGTCTGCGCTTGACTGTGCTCTCTTTCTTCGTGTGTGTTTTTTAGAGCAAATTCCTATCTACAGAAAAATTCTAGTTGCTGTATCCTAGCCTGCAACTAACCTGCCTCAGCGCCCCCTTGGACTTACGGTATGCTTTGCCACATAGCATTGCGGAACTGCGGCAAAGATACCCTTAAATATGCTAAGGCAGGGTAGTGGCAGAGGCTTCCATTAAAACGGGCAATCAGGTTACGAATTTGAAACTTTGAAAAGTTTCAGCGTCCGAAACTTTCAAACATTGTTGTAAATTGGCTCTATGAAGCTTGATGCGGTCCTTTGAAAGCGTCCAATTTTCAAACGTGTCTGTGAAATCAGCTGCTTTGTCATTGTGCTCACTGATGTCTGTTCGCGTATCCCTCTCAATAAGACATCACAACAGGCTGCCATCCTTTCATATAGCTTTTTCCCATGTAACTCGTTCATAGCAATTATCAGTTATAACAATCAGTGGCGCCTGAATACTCTTGTAAGTGGGTTCAACTGTATTAGTAGCCTGCATATCTGTCCAGAATGCTTCAACTGAACCCAATTTCATTACAGCTGTCTTTTCGGATGTTGCCCACTGACCCCTTGTTCATCGAGCTTGAGCAGTTGTTGCTCAGTCGCCGGTCCAGGCACGGCCAGTCGCAGGCAGGTTGTCTGCAGCTCGGGTGCGGCCAACTCCAGCAGCTCGCGGACGGGCAGGGAGTTGGCTCCACTGCCGCTGCCACTCAATCGGCCGTTGCTCACCGAGCCGCCCAGAGACTCTTCCGCCAAGCTGCAACGCAGCACAGCCAGCTGGAAGAAGGGAGCACAATTAATGAGGACACACTAATTAAACAAAGCAGCGAATGAGTCTCACTTTAATAAAGCATACTTTGAACATTACATATAGCTAGATTCAAAAATAAAAGACTGACTAACAGATCAAGAAATCAAATACCAAGACACCTACTTGCCAAGTGCAAGCGAGAGCCTCAGCATTAGTCCCAGACGAAATCACATACATCAACTCCCATAAAAGGAAAGTGCTAACACTGGAATATTAGTTAGTTATACAGTCGAACCCCTTTAAGAGAGGCACTGATGTAATAGACAAATGTATATAAGAGACACTAGTGTACCTACATTATTTATGGATATGTGGGGTTTAACCATCCCAAAACCAATATATGATTTTAAGAGACGCCGTAGTGGAGGACTTTGGAAATTTTGACCGCCTGGGGTTCTTTAACGTGCACCCAAATCAGTGTGCCTACATTAAAATGGAGGTTATTAAGAAAGTGCATACGTGGTATCCTGCTTATGAGATACACCTCATATAAGAGACAATAACTGCTCCGCGGTGCATGTCTCTTATAAAGGGGCTCAACTGTATTGTAACATAGTACAGCAATCATGCAATGTCACCAAGCTGGGAAACTATTCAAAAAGTAAAGCAGCAGTAAAAAAAGATTGACAACTGATGACAGATTGATTTACAAAGTAATTTAATCAGTGAAGACTGTGAGAAAGTGATTGAAGTCCCGCAAAAATCGGAATGTATGGAGACATCTATAGCCTACTCAGTTGCCACCATAATTGATTGATTGATTGATACGTGGAGTTTATCGTCCCAAAACAACCATACGATTGTGAGAGACGCTGCAGTGGCGGGCTCCGTAAATTTTGACCACTTGGGGTTCTTTAACGTGCACCCAAATTTGAGCACACGAGCCTACAGCATTTTCGCCTCCATCGAAAAGGCAGCAACTGCAGCCAGGATTTGATCTCGCAACCTGAGGGTCAGCAGCTAACTGAGCCACAAGGCCACCGCAGTGGTGCGCAGTTGCCACCATGGCCTGGTGCAAAAGTTCATAGCCTTGCCTTTTTGACCCAAATCCCTTCTGATGTCAGACTTACAAAGAAAAAAGTGAAAAAAAAAAATAGTGATAAAGGAACGTTTAATGAAAATTGCAGTGCATAAGGGGTGGAAGAGGGTACATGGGTTAGGAAGCAGTCCTGGGAGCAGGCAAATGTGGCTTTTGTAGCAGGCTTGGATCATCCAGAAAGACATTTTGGAGCAGGCTTGTAGCAGCCAGACGGACCTTATTGAGGAAGTTTGGAGCAGTCAGAGAACATTCAGAGCAGATGTAGCACATTACACAGTAATCTTGAACCTCAGTAGAACAAATTTGCATCTTACACAATAAGTTCGTTGAATCCGAAAATTCACTATAAAGGTTTATTCTTAACACTAAATCTTTCGCGAGACTACTTTTTCTTTACTTCGTTATAACCAATATTTTGTTATATCCAGATTCGTTATATCGAGGTTTGAGTGTACTTGTAAAGCAACATTGGTTCAATGTAGCATTTTGTGAATGCTATGAAAAATTGTGCAGCAGCCTTATTATTAACGATAGCAATCACTCTCAATGGCTTTTTGCCGTCACCGTTGCCATCATGTTCCTCACAAAATCCCAGTTGGTAAACAGCATACCTCTGTGGTTGTACATTCTACCAGCGAGTAACAGTGTGAGTATGGGGTCGACGGACACTGCTGAAACAAAGTTTCAATGAGCCCGCCCTTCTATGCCACTCAAAAGGCGTATGCGATAACATCACCCCACTTGGGAGGCGTGCCGTAGAAGAGGAGGAACACCTCGCCTGGTTGAACGAGCATGAAAAGATGCGAGGAGGGGGAGTGTGTCGCTTGAGCAACAACTGTTGCTTCCAAGGACGCAGCTAACCCTACTGGAGCGACGATCACTGGTGCACGCACTAGCTTAGAAGCCGTCAGCAATCAGAGGGCAGCGTGCATGCACTTTTACGTGCTGCGCTCTCATTGCAACGAGACTGTGCGAAAAGTGTTGCTCACCCTGGCGAGGCCGTATCCTTACACCAGCGTTTTGTAGAGTTATGTGAGGTTGGAAATTTGCTTTGCCCTTGAAATCAAACTGACCTTTCTTTTTAGCTAATTACAGCCACCCATTTGTTAAATTTAAACACATAAGAGTCAATTGCCGAGCCGAGAAGCGCCGCGTAGCCAAGCACAGCGACGAAATTCACCAGAACACGTGCGTGTGCTCGATATACAGTTCTGTGCACCTGTCTTTGCTATAGGTTGTTCCCGGAACCGGACACCACTCCCGCTTTTGTTTGAGCACTGTTACCGTCATCTTTTCTTTTTTTTTGAATGCTGCCATCAAGCTACAAAAACAAACTACAGTTTCTTTCACTGCAACGACCAAGCAATGAATGCAATAGCAACAAATTGTCATGTTATTACGAAGTAAGGCTGGAAATTAACTTTTTTTTCGGATCCGATACTTCGTAACTACACAAAACGCTGGTATAAGAAAATACGGCTGCACCAAAGAGAGATGCTCTTTTCACAGTCTCTTCGCTTTGAGGACTCACAAGCCAATTCGCGGTGATGCCTGCCGAGTTAGCACGCTCGCTGCAGCGATCGTGACCACGTCGTCAAATTTGAAGCTCACAGCTGGTGCTTGCACAATCACAGCCCTGATGAAACCGAAACTATAACAGTTTCAAAGAAATCGAAAACACGATGTTTCAGCCATGTTTTCGGGCATGGGGCTTGATGGCTGTCGCATCTTACAGCTAAATTCGGGCGCTGATAAACGAGTATGGCGCTGATACAGCTAGAATGACGCTGATAAACAAGTATGACGCATACAGTGGTAGTTCGACGCGGGAAGACGCAGGTGAACAAGTTTGGCGCCTGATTGCGTAAATGGCGCAGCCGTTTTAACCTTGGTGCATGTGTAACTCTGATATTTCATTGCTGCGAAAACTTGCGCACCAATGCTACGGGCAAATCGCTCCCCTACATAACTACATGTCTATACACTGCAACAAAGCGATGCTCATTTTGACCAGTTCGAAACCGAGATAGCATAGCAGCATATGGAGAACCAAGCACAACCTTTATCTGACCCTATGATGTGACAGAACAAGTGCCTGTCACAAGCCTCACACAAGAAAGCGATGATTCCGGACATTTTTTGGGCCAAAAGAATACTGTAATAAATAAAGACACAAATAAAAACACCTGCAACGCGATTTTGAGTGCCCGGCACAGGTTTTTTTTTTTTAAGAGTGCTTTCAAGAGCTTCAACGCGAGTGAAATATCAAACAATGACATACAGCTAGAAGCACAATGCTCTTTAGATGAATGTCAATCAAAAGAGCTTCGCAAACAAGAACATTAGAATAAGCATGCTTCCATTAGACCACGAGCCTGTATATTAAGTATAGCTGACTGCATGCAGGTTGTGTCTTCATTGAGTGCAGTTTAACCCTTTTATAAGGAAGATTGATGTGAGAGACAACTGGTTATAAGAGACACCACTGGGCCTAACAATAAAACAGGCATTGATTAGAAAATGAGGATGTGTTATCCTGCTTATAAGGACACCTCATATCAGGAACAAGAACTACTCCCAGGTGCATGTCTTTTATGAAGGGGTTCACCCGCACCACAATTCACCTGCTTCAAATGATGCCCATAGACATAAATGCTATCTTCCATTGCCAGTAGAAGACTGTGTAGGCACCATTACAATTTCTTTTCTAGATGCTTCTCCAGCACTCTTCTTATCTGCCTTCATACTTAACGCCTTTAAAGCTTTTTTGCGAGTTATGTTGTCTACACCTTTATGAAACATTCATAATCCAAAAATATGCACGAAATATGCATGAAGTATTTGAAGAGCTTATATTCATGGTACATTCAACTGATCACTTTTAAGTCGAAAGTGAGCACTTTGAGTACATTTGGCTGGCTGTTTTACACGCCTACACCGAGCACCACGAGGCGCTCTCACTATGACCTTGTAACGCGTTGAAAATGTGTTCTAGTTATGCAGCACTTTGTCTATTTACAGCACAATATATGACATACGGGACGAGCAGCTGAAAGAGGCGTTGTCTAGCTGAAATTGAGAGCGGGCTTACCGATGTTACAATGCGATACAAGTGCTGTGGCACCCAGCAAAATGTACCATTGAAATTGTATGCACAATACTTGCCTCACTCGTTCGGACGATGATCCTATACAGTGTCTGAGGTGCTCCACCGGGGGACGGTCTCGCAGAGTTTGGCACATCAAGACGGTCCTTGCGGAGACTAACTGCGACTGGTCCTAGTCGTTCGTCAATGCCAAACCAGTTCTGATGACCTGCACATCAACAATTGGCCACAAGAGAGAACCAATGAACTTGTACAAAATATTGCTTCTGGAGCACTTATAAAAAGACTTAGTATCCAACTAGCTACTAATTTATCCTGCAAAAACAAAGTGCAACAATTACTGCTTGCACTGGGTACGATTGGTATCAAATATGTTTTGTACAGATTTCATAAAAAATATCACTCTATAATGCACTTCTTTTATTCAAATTGCCTCCAAACAGCCTCCATATACAATTATGCGGGAATAAAAACACTAAACAAAAAAATGATTCACCTTTACGAGGACTAGTACAGAGGTTCTGTATGAGACCTTCCCTTCATTACTCTTTGTGACATATATGTTACATGTACATCATATCTATTAAAGTTTACCCTCCTAGCAATGAACACCGATACGGGGAATCATAAGTTATAGCAAGCTAAATACAAACATTGATTTCGTGTCAACTTATAATAGGTGGTAGTGAAACGTGAACATCCATGCCGGCAGTCTTCTCGCAAAAAAACAATAGTACTGCTAATTTGGAAATTAAAGTGATGCTGAAATGTGGTGCCTAAAAATTTTGACCTTTAAAACAGGACAAAGACCTTGAGATTAGCATGAGGCAGCGGTGAAACAATTCAGAGAAGAAAGGTAAACTTGTGTACATTTCCAGGCTGATATGTCACACTTTCACTATCCGTGCTACTGAAATACAGTAAACCTAGCTAATTTGAACTCGGATAATTTGAAATTTCGGTTAATTCAAAGAACTTCTGCGGTCCCGTGTTTTCCTATGCAAATTTTACCGGATTATTTTAACAGCCCGCGGGGTTTTATATGGATAATTCGTAATTCTGACCGGCAGCAACGAACGTGAAACAGCCTTCCGGTGAAGCTTATCTCGGAGGTCATAATAGTTGGAGTACCGGAAACGGGTTAAAATGCATTTTCCGTTTCGTGCTTTCGACGTTCGCGATTTTCTACGTTTTACCGTTTTTCGTGCATTCCGTTTCACATTTTTCACGTAGCTCGCATGCTTCCGACCATTAGTCTTGTTTACTTTGTCTCCTATGCCTGCTTGTGTCACCTGCAAAGTCCTAACTTCTTTTTGGACTCACCATGCCAAAGCACAAGACGCTGACGCTGCAGGAGAAGGTGTCCCTGATTGAGGCGGTTGAGAAGTCGACATGCACGAAGACCCAACTCGCCGAAAAGCACAAGATGCCCCTGTCGACGCTCTCGACCATTTTGAAGAACAAAGTAAAGTTGCTTGAGAGATATGGAAAAACGCATTCATCAAAGCGATCAAGGATTCGCTACCCAACCCACCCGGACGTTCAGGTCGCTTTGATGAAGTGGCTGCAGCACGCAAACGTAGCTAGTCTTCCCGTGAACGGCACCATCCTTAGGGAGAAGGCCGATGACCTGGTACTGCGCGTTGGCCATGAAGGTTTCAAGTGCAGTAATGGTCAGTTCGTCCGATTTAAAGAGCGAAACAACCTTACATACTTGATCGTGTGCGGGGAAAGCGGCAGCGCCGACATGAACTTCGTTGACGACTTGCAGATGCGTATGCTAACACTGCTCCTTGAGAAGTTTGGCGAGGACGATGTCTACAACTTGGATGAGGCAGCCTTGTTCTACAAGATGTTTCCCACAAAAACATTTGCTGCCAAGGACACCACTGTCTCGGGGAGAAAGCAGCCCAAGGAGAGAATATCTATTTTCTTTGGTGCGAACATGTCTGGAAGAGACAAGCTTCCACTGCTCGTAATCGGCCGATCGGGTAAGCCTAGGCGCTTTGAGAACGGGTGCCTTCCTCTGAGGGATGTTGTCACGTACAGACATAACAAGAAAGCCTGAATGATGGTGGCGATATTTGAGGAATACATGTGGTTCCTCGACTGGGATTTCGCCGCCAAAGGCTGGAAAGTGCTCTTTGTTATAGATAATTGCCCGGCCAACGGGGACATCAGAAACCTGGAAGCCATCAAGATGGTCTTCCTCCTGGCAAATACTACGGCCGTATCACAGCCGATGGACCAAGGGGTGATCCTGCAAACGAGAAAGATTTACTGCCACCACCTAGTGAAGCGGGTTCTGCTTCGCTACGACATTGGGAAGCAATACCACATCGATCTGCTTGGTGCGATTTGTTTAATTGCCTTTGCCTGGAAGGAGTTGAAGCCAAAGGTGATCAAGCGCTGTTTTGAACATGCCGGGTTCTACAAACAAGGTGGCGAAAATCTTGATGAAGACTGCAGCTCGTCCAGCCTAGATGACGAGGGAGACTCGATGTGCACCCAGATCACTGACTCCGGGGACGGACTAAGCTTCGTGGAGTATTCCAGTGTTGAGACAGGTGTACAAACATCATACGCTTATGTGCATGAGGACGTCACCGACAGTGAGCAAGTCGGCGATGATGGCGACGATAACGAGCCCGCCCGTGCGCGCGCTTTGGCCAATGCCGTGAACACCTTCCACAGCTTTGTAGAGTGCAGCGGTGGTGACAGTGAAATGCTGAGCATTGTGAGCAAATTTGAGAACATGGCACTTGGGGTGGCGAACTACCGCAATAAGCAATCCATTATCACCGATGATTTACAATAACCTTTTTCTTGCAAAAAAAAAAAATTATGTGATTTCATCTTGTAGTGCTTGTTTGCTTTTTTTTTCTTCATTTCGGTTAATTTTGAAATTCACTTAATTTAAAGAATTTTGACAGTCCGGCCGGCTTCGAATTATCGAGGTTTTACTGTATATAAAACGAAGTTGCTCTGGGGGTTACCTATTCTTTCTGTGAAAAAACATTTGTGTGCAGATGCACTGGAATCGCTAGCAGTGCATGATGTCCACGAAGTTCCAGCATGTAACATCAATGTCAAGTTGAGAACTGTATTGACAGACTACAATAACTAAAAAAAAACACTGCGCAGTTGTAAAACGAGATAGACAAACAAAACAGCAAAAGTAGCGTTCCTTTTACCCTCTAGATTACTGTAGTTGTCCAGGTGCACTTTAAACCTGAAAAATTCTAATTTGAAATGGCCAATAGCCCGCTATCTAAATTCTAATTTGAAATGGTCAATAGTCCTGTATCGATGCCGATAGGCACGAACAAGAAGGTGTTCATCACCCCGGCCTTCTGTAGAGCTCCAAGTAACAAAAGGGTGCCATATGAGCTGTTCAATTTGCCTTAACAGTACATAAATTGTTAAAAGCAGCATTACTCATGTTGATTATGATAATAAATTTGCTCAAGTGGTGCAATTGCAACAAAGATAGAAAAGTACAGTAAAATCTCGGTACAACAAACTTCAGGGGACCAGGGCAATTTGTTCCTTATTTCAAAAGGTGGTTATAATGGAAGCCCGAAAATTAACCATATATACTTATTTTCAACTGACCAATTTGACTTACATTTACAACAATGGGTCCTTGAACTTGTTTTTTCCGATAAAAAACAAATGCGCAAGTGAACACCAAGAAATGCCCGTTTCTTTAAAAAAATTTGATTTTTAAATTTTTTATGATGCGTGCAGCATAATTTTGCAGCTCGAAGGCCTCCAGCTCATCCACTATCGCCACTTTCTTCTTAGCGAAAACTAATTTCGTTTCTTCGTCACAACCTCAGATGAAATAACTGTATTAGCACCGCAGCGCGAACACCGACTTGCTTTGTGGACACGATAAGTACGGTATTTACTCGATTCTACCGCGCCCTCGATTGTAACACGCACTCGGTTTTCACCACTAAAAAAAAAAAAAAAAAAAGTAAGACATCGATTGCAACGCACACCCATTTTTCTCGGCCCGCACAATCACGCTACTCGGGAAAATGACTCCTTTCGGGAGCGTCTTCCGTTTAAATATGAGGTACGGGGGAAGCTTCTGCCTATCTGACATGCAACGGAGCATTGCCGTCACTCTTGTTTTACCGTGGCCCGATGTCAGCATGCCAACTTGCTTCGCCCCCTTCTCGACGGTTGTGGTGCCAGGCATGTCGAAGTAAAGAGGCGTCTGATCGGCATTCCCGATTTGCCCAAGCAGGTAGCCGTTATTGTGTCGCAAGTTTAGGACGAACCTCTGAAAACTGTGAAGCTTTTCTTCGTACTCCTCCGGCAAGTTTTGGCGCATGCCCGTTCGCTTTCGGAGGGAAAAGCTTGTCCTCTTCATAAAGTTAGTTAGCCAGCACCTGCTCGCTTTGAACTGGCTCCGCGTTAGCCCTTTTTCTAAAGCTAACTGCATAGCTTGCACTTAGAGCAGTTCTGTCGTCACGGGCTGCTGTGCCGCTCGCTGCTCAAGCACATACTCGGCAAGCAGCTCTTCAATTTGCGGAAACCGACCCTGCTGTGGTCCGCTGAAGCCTTTGCGTGAATCTTTGACAATCTTCTGCTTTTGTTTCCGCCAGTCCCACACGCACGTTTTGGGAACTCCGAACGACCGCGATGCGGCCCGATTTTCGTCTGTTTTGGCACACGCCATGACTTTTCTTTTAAAAGCGCCATCGTGGTGCACTTGTCGAGTTTTTGGAGCCGGCCCTTCCATGCCGTCGATGCTAATGAACTACAAGATGACGAACTCCTCAGCACACGTACGAAGTGCCGCACTTGGGAAATCCATAGGCAGAAATGGCCAACGTGCCATGCCAAAGCACGTAGGGGGCGGCCATTTTGGAAATGCCGATGGCAATAGAATGACCGTATTCATTTGTTCTCGCGCTCGATTTTAACGTGCATGCGATTTATGAACTCGCTTAACCGGAAAAAAGGTGCACGTTAGATTCGAGCAATTACGGTAATCACAGAAAAGATGAACACGACTGACAAGGCCTCCTCATAGAACACCTATACCCCTTTGGCCTCCAAGATCACATGTAGAAGTGACAAAGATAAGAAAAACCCAAAGTGTCGCGGCTGTCATCGCCTCTTCCTTAGAAAACAAAGAGCTAAAAAAAGTTTCTCGCGCTTGCTTTTCTGCTTCCTCGCTGTATCAAGTTTTCCTTGCCCATGCTTTCTGCTCCGCAACTCCCACTCTGCCCTCTGCCTCACAGACCCTGCCCTCCCGTGCTGACCTTGCCCCTCGCCTCTGCCCTTGTAACCCTGCAGCGTCAGCATTTCAATAAAAAGGAAAAAAGTTGTCACTTGTTTTTTTTTTCTCTCCACACTGTTGCGCATTTCCCAAGAATCAAGGCTTACGTTCGCTGTGTTGTCTGCTTGGGTACAGCTCCGTTGGTCGCGACAGATTTCAGAACATGAGTTCATAGTACTGAGGCATTGTTAATTGAGTCGAGCCTGCTTATAACGAACCTGAGCGTGACGCAGCATCCGTTCGCTGTATGCCGAAGTTCGTAGTAAATAAAACACAGCTTTAAAAAAAAAAGTTGCGAGTGAAAACACAAACTTTTTTGCCTCAAAAAGTCCGTGATGCACGTGTTTCAAAGAGCAGACGCGATAAGGGCAGTCTCCAGTTCATTTAAAACGGCAGAGTGCTGGTTCGCCGAGGCCCGTGGCATAAGCTGCATAGGGCACTGACTACAAAGTGTCGTCGTTCTTGCAATCCGATTCCTCCAAATCGCTCTCGCCACGTACTTCATTCACAATGCCCAAATTCGTGCACGGTTCCGCAGTGTTGGCTTCATCATCGGCCGTAATTAAACAATCGTAACAGATGTCCCACCCGCTCTCCCAGGTCGGAGTCGACACGCTGCCACTGCAGTTCGGAAGCTTCAGGCTTGGCAGCGGGTTCGACGTCGACGAAGTGGGCCTCGCGAAAACAGTTTCGCACGCATGTAGTTGTCACCGCCGCCCACGAAATATCCACAATCTCCACAGCTGAATACCGGGACGCCCGAAGCGGCAAGTTGTCTGCCAGGTGGTCAACAGCTATGAGCAAGCGCTTCGCAACGCGGAACCTAACGCGTGGATTACGCTCAAGCCAAGCGGTCACACTTTCGACGTTTTGTTGAGCAGCAGGAAAAAGCGTGCTAGTCCTCCCGTCGGCCATCATGACCACACACGCACACCACGCGACACACATGCCAGAACGCGTGGAACAGATCTGGGCCCGTTTCCAGTCAGCAAAATGAAACTAATTCAAGCCAGCGTAGCAGGCGTCGTGAAGCGGTGGAGACAGGCGAAAGGGTTGTGAACAAGAGAGGAGAGCAGACTTGCGAAAGAAGGGCAAAGAGTTGCAATAAAGAGAGGGAAGGATGCAGTGGGAGAGCGACTTCGAAAACCAAAACATACGGGAAGGAGGCAGGTTGGGTAGCTTGCTTGAAAGTTAAAAGTGTGGCAGCTTGGGCTAGTTGGTATGGCATGACGATAGTTATAGCGCGAGAACAAAACGACGACACAGAGACAAGACGTGTCCCTCGTGTCCTTCTTGTCTCTGTGTCGTCGTTTTGTTCTCGCGCTATAACTATCGTTTTGCTTAAAAGGTCCGCGAAACTCGCACGTCGAAAAACTTGGAAAGAGTGCCTGCGCGCGCAGAAGTCAAAGCATAGCCGCCTGCATCAGTGCGTGCGGCGGTGTTCGAAGAATCGGCGGCCGTAGTAAAAAAATTGTTCTGTTGCGCCGGCAGGTTTGCGTGGCCTCACGAACTTCAATATTTCGCGATTCCTTCCGCGCAAATTAACAGCCGTTTTCGCGCTTCCGCACGTGCACGGAAGACGTGCTGAGCTGAGTGCGAAGTGAGTGGGAGCAAGTCCTTAACACGGAACGAATCGCAAATTATCAGAGTCGGCGGGGTAGCGTACGCGCAGGCACTAGACGCAGACTATCGGATACAGTCAGTGGCCGACCATATTAGCAAATGGTCTGGTCACTCTAGGCCGGCGACGCCAACGACAGTACCAGCGATCAAAAACAGGGTAGATGGCCGACCGGTCTTCGAAAGATCTGTGGCAGTGTGAAAACACGGGCCTCGTCTGGTGATGCCGGGTGCTCAGAGTAGCGGGGGGACACAAGACGGAGGGGTGCGTAACAAAAGAGAGTCGGAGCATGGAGGAAGGAAACAACTTTCCTTTCTCCATGGGTTGGGGAAAGCGGCAACTAGAGGGTCGCAGAGCCAGGGTCGGTATTTAATAATAAGGATGTAGGGGCACCTCGCCGATGTCTGATCGGTGGTCGAAATTGGTTTCCCGGGAAGTCGGCAGATCGCTGACTCCGTTCGCTGTAACCGATCAGCGGTGCTCGGAGACGTTCGTTGTAAGTGCGACTTTGTGCCATTGAACAAATGTATATTTTCACGGTCAAGTGGACATTGTTCGTTTTAAGCAAAAGTTCGTTTTAAGTGGGGCCATTATATGTGGGCTCGACTGTATAATGCGGAGCTAAATTAGCGCTAGTTATTCAAAAAAGTTCGATATTCTGAGGTACGTAGTAGTAAAATATTTTTATTGAAACTTTTAGCAATCGGCGTGGTATTTGTTAAAAGTTCGTTAGTTTGAAAAGTTCACTAAAGTAATATTCATTCTACCGAGATTTTACTGTACTGTGTTTCACTTGATGTAACTGTCTTCTGCTTCAAAGACTGGGGAAAAATTCTACTACTGCAGTTTTAACGGCTGTGAAGAATGTCTGTGCAAGGAGTCTAAAACTACACTTTGAAGTGAAGCCACCAAAAGTTTTGATCCCACCTTTGCCGTGGAAGTGTGTCCTGTAGTAGAGGGCACCCCTGTCCACTCCATCGAGCAGGGTGGCCGGCCGCTGGTAGGGACACGCTCCATCGTCTAGGCCGGGCCTCTCCAGAATGGCAAGCCCGCTCAGACAAGTGGGCCGATGCCAGGGACCATTGGTGCCATTGTTGCGGGGAGAACCTCCTCGACCCGACCGGAGGCCCCTGCAGCGCCCATGTACAAAAGATCTTTCTTAACTGAGCATGCAGCATTCAAAGCCTCAAAAAGTATAATAAATAAATGTCACTCAGAGCGATGGGAGGCATGGGCCATAAGAAAAAAGGAAGAATAGAGCAGTGGCTCCACAAATGCTTTTACAAAATTACTAGGACTCCAAGCTTCTTGCGGCTGCTTAGGGGCCTAAAAAACTTTTGAAAAGGCTAGTCTATGTTAAAAAGCTTTCAGTAGTCATTCCTACTGCCATAAGGCGTAGGCATGCTATAGCAATGAAGAAATATGGTTGTTGTTTCTTTTTGCACAGCATGCATCAGTTGAGGAGTCATACACTAAACATAAGCTATACAAAGAGCAAATGACCGTTTATATCTATAAAT
Organism: Rhipicephalus microplus; assembly: GCF_043290135.1. NCBI lineage: Eukaryota > Metazoa > Arthropoda > Arachnida > Ixodida > Ixodidae > Rhipicephalus > Rhipicephalus microplus. Next base: position 58,405,155 of record NC_134705.1, on the reverse strand, counting down.
GCAGTAATTTGTGTGAACTTTTTTGTTTCACATTAAGAACTGAGAGAGTTCGTTCCTGCTTATTCCTGCTTATCTACAGGTGAATCTGTTTGCCATCGCACAATAAATATTAAGGAAGATTCGCACTATTGGTGCAAAGCCTGAAGCATAAGAGTTTCCTAAAATTAACTAGAGGGGATTTTGGAGCTGCGATTGTTCAGGGACCATGGGAATAATGGGTAGTACAGAGATTTGCCTACTCCTCATGCTTTGGCTCAAATGCACTTGTGGCTTTGATACTTGCCATGTTTTCGTTTTGTTCCGAATAAAAGAGCGAACTGTTATGAACTTCGTGACCCGGTTTGAAATGATGAGCTTAAAAGGTTGATATAGTGAAGTACAAATGCTGAACATTTGCAGATTTTTGTTTTGTGACAAGGCAGCTCCAAGCCACACAGAGCCAAATGGGGCCAGGAGTATGCAGAATAGACAAATCCAGGTACTACCCACCATTACCATGCTTGCTGAAGCGTCGTGCATCGCAGCTCCCATAGACACTAGCGCCGGAGTTTCCTTTAGGGTATTTATAGAAAAATCTCTGGCCTGAAGAAAGTGCAAAGCTAGGCAGTTCGCTTCGTTTCTCTTTCCTTCTCTCTTGTTCTCTTAATCTATTTAAAATTTTTCTGTTTTACCTTTTTGATTGATTGATTTGTGGGGTTTAACGTCCCAAAACCACCATATGATTATGAGAGACGCCGTAGTGGAGGGCTCCGGAAATTTTGACCACCTGGGGTTCTTTAACGTGCACCCAAATCTGAGCACACGGGCCTCGACATTTCCGCCTCCATCGGAAATGCAGCCGCCGCAGCCGGGATTTGAACCCGCGACCTGCGGGTCAGCAGCCGAGTACCTTAGCCACTAGACCACCGCGGCGGGGCCTTACCTTTTTGTAATTCCATTTTTCTCCCTATATTTTCCTAATTTCTCTCTCTTTCTATTTCTCGCTTGCTTGTTCGTTCAAATTTTCATACGTGGTTTGTGTTGTCGCGTTTCCTTAGCCACAGCAGTAATGTATGTACTTTATATCATCATCATCAAGACACTCGAAGAAGAAGAAAAAGAAGACTCAGCTTGGCGCGAGCGCGCACCTGATATCCTACAGCTGGCTATGGGTCTTGCCTGCATAACACCAAGCGACGATGACAGCATACGATCACAGCACAAAACAGCACATGACAGCTCAGACCCCTAAAGTGCTTACTTAAAATCGGTAAAACGATTTGCGAAAACGTCATGCAAATGGCCCATAGCACAATGAAGGTCTAACATGCATTTAAAATTTACAAAATTAGCAGTGGTGTTATGAATGCCCCTTTTATTTGACGTGTCCCTGAGTGGCTGTTTTTCATCAGAATGTACCCATAGAGCCACTAACTACTGTGTTCAACTGACCTAATCACTTTCATTACGCTGAGGTATTTCAATAGAAACTGTGGGGACAGACTCTACTACTACTGCATGGCACAACAAATAAAAAATACATAACTCAACAGGACAGTCGCTTTAATGCAGACAGGAATCACTGAGCACATTTTTCCAGGTGAACATGCACAAAAAAAGAAAGTCTAAAAACAAGAGGACACATATCAACTAATCCCCTATGAAAGTTCTCATAATATAGTGCGCACCATTGATGGTTAAGATAGTAATATTCGAGGTTTCATGTCCCAAAACATGTTATGGTGATTCTTTAAACTTTCCAGAACCCTCCTAGTAGAAGGCTCTGAAAACTTGATCCCCTGGGTGCTCTAAAGTAAACCTAAATTGAAGTATACACAGACCTCTGGCCTTTCGCCTTCATGAAAATGCAACTACCACACCAGAAATTGAACCCAAAACTTTTGTTTTAACGGGCTAGGACCATAACACTTGTACCGCCACGATTGCTACAGTTTGAGGCTCGGTTTGTACAATTTACGTGCAGCTATTCTATGAAGGTTCATGCTTGTGTACTATATTGGGTTGCAATCTGATTTTACGCTCTTTCTAGTTCACATTAGTACAGTTAAACATTGTGAGTGCGTACCCGCTTTAAGCGTACAGGCAGTTAAAACATAAATTTCACTGCGCCGCTGAATTTGCAGGCACCACAATGTGCCGTGAACGGTTTTTTGTCATGTTGATAAGTGCGGAGATCAGCCGATAAGCAATTCCAACTTCCGCGCGATTGCAGCGATGACATTGCGTGTAATCATCGGCGAAAACCACCAACAAATGCGCTTGTACAACTTGTATGCGCAAAGCCTTATCCCAGAGAGCATCCCCGGCTACCTGCTCGGGTACGCGTATGGTTTAGCATAACTTTTGGCCTACTGCACGCTTTTAGTAGGCGACAACCTGAACACACTGGGGTGCGGATCGATGCTGCTTCATTTTGCAGGAGAGCATCAGCCAATGGAGAGCATCGGCCATTACCAAAACAAGGACGTCGACCCAATTTCGACGGCTTGGCCCTATTTCGATGGGCCCCGATCGAAAATTGCTCCGCCAGCTGCGATCAGAGCGAAAATTTCCAACATGTTGGTAGCTAACCGCAGACCACTGCGGCAGGAGCGAACTGCCCTTTTGAAGAATCTGATGACGACATGAAGAATCTGATCACGAGCAGTGATCAGATTCTTCATGTCGGGAAGTGTCAGAGTCAAAGTGAGAAGGGCAAAATGCGGTGTGAAAAGTGAGTTCACGACCAACCCAAAAACCGTTTATTTAGGAAATGCGTAACCTCGCTGACCTCTGGGCTAAGTGCATTAATAAGGACGAAAATTACATAGAAACATTATGGGCATAGTACCACTTTAGCTTCATGTGTATAAACTGTTGAATGAAAAGTGTAGATAAATTTTCATTTGCCATTGTACTATGAGCCACTTAAATGGCACTGCTACATCTATTATCAAATTGTATACACTGCAAGTTGGCAGACCTACCTAGACGTCGCCCTGGTAAGTCCAAGCTGCCTCTGCTGCTCTCCTCCGACCTCGTTCCGGAAGAAAGGACAGCTCAGTAGCAGCGCACTCTGCCGGCCATCCCCCGAATCCGGAACGCCTTCCACTCCATCTTCGCCAAGCCCGCCTCCAGCTCCCGCTCGTTGGAGCATGGATGCGGCAGATGCGCCCGTTGTCGTGTTCCTCCGCCTCCCAAGTATGGACGCCAGACGGCCCGACGCACGACTCAAGTTGGTTCCCAGGCTCTGGCAGTCGTAGTGGGCCAGTGCTCTCCTTCGTAACCGTTCCTCGGCCGGATCAGGCAGCGAGGGCTCGAGGCTTCGAGCGTCGGCGGACTCGCTCCGACCACCTGGTTTCCATTTGCGAAAGAGCGAGCTCTCCTGGTTTCCTCCGCCACTCGAGCTGCCGGTGGTAGCACTCACGCTGCCCGTCGTTACGCTGGCACTGGGCAGTCTACTCCAGTTCTTGCCGCGATCCCGGAGCTCCAGAAGACGCTGGAACTTTGTCTTAAGGCGCGGACTTGACCCTTCCTCAAGCGCTCCGTGCGCCAACGTGTTTGAGGCATTCTGGACCGCCGGGGCAGGGTCGAGGCGGCCTCGAAGAAACTCCTGGATGTTGGCTGGTCCGGGGCTGCACGTAAAGCACCAAAATGTCCTTAAGCTGATCTATTCTTGTTAGAGGAGATGAAAAAAGAGAGAGGTCTACTGAAATTATCGAAATGGTGCATAATTAGTGACAACAGATAGCACTTATCCCAGTAATTACAGATAACGGATAAGAGCCCTCTACTGTATCACTTTTAATAGGCTGGCAATAACAATGGTGTAGATAAGTTCTCTGCTATTCACGAAACAAAAACAAACTGCTGCATTGCAACTACACATGAGTAACCCTAGTATGAGGCGCTGAAAAGCTGATGACTGAATCAGGGCAGCTGTGACTGGTATTTCTGTTCAGCAAACTTCCTGTCAACGTGACACTATACAAGCACACTGCATGAAATGTGGCCGATGCTGCAGCTCATCAACCTTAAGATAAGAAAAATGTTAGGACGTATTTGTTTATGGCCATGGGCCGCTTGTGAGAAGTTGCGAACATTTTTTTTCATTATCACTGATCCAGCATACCCAAGCAAAAAGGACATAATGCGGGCATACTGACGAATCGCACACACCTTGTGTTGTCATAGTTGCTGGTGTTACAAAAGCCACACTGAGTCACACAGAAATAAAGGCTTGTGGGTTCCTGACCTCTTTTTGCTAAATTATTTCAAATATATTCTTAGTTGCGAGATGGCTCACGTACTACACTGTGCTTCCTTTGCAGTCTCTCGATTCTCATGAAGAGCTGCGTGTAACGAAACCTGGCTTCAGGAGCCATGAAGAATGCTACAAAGACTGTTTCTGTGACCCTTTGTGGACCACATTTATCAAAAAGAAAACTTTACTATTAAATACACATTTTCCCCAATAGCCACACAGAACTCAGGACCATCACCTTTCAAAGGTCACCTCATATCGCAGTCTGATGCAGGGCGCAGAGCAACCACTCCGAAAAGATACAAATCCCAGGATGGATTCCTGGATCAGGACTCAACATTTTATTATCTCAGCACTAAATGCCTCATTCTAAGTGAAAGGCATTGTACATGTGTGAGTTGTCTGCCACCACTACACAAAAGAAGTATAGAAGGCGACGTATAGTGAACATACAAAAGACTCTCGTTAAATGGAACCTGAAGGGACCAGCAAAATGTGTTCAGGAGCTCCACTTGCTAAGGGATGAACAAAGGTGAGATGAACAAATGTACGAAACCAATTGTGCTGGAGGCAAATCCTCCATTGAAGCAGCAGTTTTGTTACAGATTTCAGTTTACTAAGAGTCTACTCTAGATTGCATTTTAATGTATATGATAAGATGTCGTAGGTGGCTGTAGCACTTACATAATCACCAGGATTGATAGCTGCTCTTAATTTGTAATCCCTTAGTGGCCATACTAGAAACATGGCAGTGAAAGATGCCAAATGAATAGCATACAAGATACTGTCATATAATGATCACACAGTAGGGATAATCATATTATAGGTGATAAAAATTAGAGAAGAAACTAAATGGAGATTGCAGTTGTGATGTATCAAATATAGAGGCATAGGTAGGCCCAGGTTTTTGTTAACAGTGGGGGGGCCAACGAAAATCGAGGTTCATGCTATCTATATCCTCTGAACGCTGCCTTCTATACCTGCTTTTGTGTTGTGGTGGCAGACAACTCTCACATATACAATGCTTCTCACCTAGAATGAGGCATCTTGTGCTGAGGTATAAAATGTTGAGTCCTGATCAAAGAATCTATACTGAGATTTGTGTCTTTCTGTAGTGGTTGCTCTGCGGCCCTCATGCCTGTTGGTTTGCTCGTATTGCAGGTGACTAGCCAGGTGCTGCATTGTGCGAGTGCATTGGGTGGCAATTTGATATTGCGGTTGACGAATGGTGCTTTAGCAAAAATGCAGAGGCATTCCAAAGCTGTTTCACCAAGAAAAAAAAAACTCTCAATGTCATTTTTGTCTTTGAACTGCTGAGTTCTGAATTAAGAAGCCTACATAAATTGCCCCAGCCCGATGAACTAAACTATTCAGGTGTATGAGGGTGCTCAATGGTATACATAGCAAATCAAACAGTACAAATAAAGTTGTGAAACTAATCCCCATAGCTGGCGGTGGCTCCACTGCTTTCACAACAAAGCCAGAATGAAAGCATGTGATATAGCATGGGTCTTTTGAATGATACAAGCCCGGACAGAAATGCTACACACCAAGCATCAAGGAGACTTGATGCTGTGTACGATTTTATGATTGTGCAAGACATATAGATATCTGCAACACATGAGGCACTACAATGTGGTGAAAGATGCAAGCAGTTACACAAGCCTCCACAGTTTTTGTAACACTGCCTCTTGAGGGGAGTTAAAAAACGCCAACGTTTTTCCAAAAATACACACTTTTTATTTGTTTTCCCAAGTTTAGTGTCTCTACTTTCACAACAAAGAAAACTAAAGATTGTAATTAAACTCCAGGTAGGTTAAAATTACCTTCAAAGAGCACAATGAGGCTACTAAGAACTCAAAGAGTTCATTATCTCGTGTTCCCTGGAAATTATCACCTGGCTGCTTGCTATTTCATTTTTCATGAGGAGTTCACTAAATCCACCCATTCGAAATAATAATTGCCAAGCTCTCACAGTGGGAGAAATCATTTTAAAAACTTATATTTGTCACACAGATCAGCTTTCATTCATACCTTTGAAATGCGTGTTTCTCAAGATCAATCTTTAGGGAACTTTTTGAGCTCAGAAATCATGTTTTTTGGTATTTCTGATAGCAAAATCAATATGAATTTTTCCCAAGATATTCTTTAACATGTGAAGGATGCAAGTATCTCCTTTATAACATTATATCACCAGTATAGTTATTACAAACCCACAGAAAACAATTAGTAGGGGCTGAAGATTCTAGGAATTCTCATATTATAACATTCTTGTTTACTGTAAAAATGCTTTATGTGCACTTTCTTGATAGTTATTCTCATTCTATAGACAATCTAGAGTAAGATGAGCCATTATTGGCTCAGAACCTCAAAAGCTTAGTGGCACAAAAAGTTTGTCCAGAACGAACAGTACTTCACACATTGCAATGGCACAAAATGAAAACTGTGTGACTTACTGTAAAACTAATCACATAATTGAAATCAGCATAAGAGCCTATATGTAAAGCGAAAAATTTCATTGCTCTAGGCTATAGATTAGTGCAACTTTTTTAATTGCATCTACTTTTAAGAATGAAATTGAGTGTATAAATGATAGCAAAAAGTGTAAGATGGAACCCCTATTCTTGTTGCTCTAGAGTACTGTTTGTTTACTAATTTAAAGACAATCTGGAAGATCAGTGGCTGTCCTACCACACTAAGCTCAGTAAACTAGTTTCTACAAACACTTTGTGCATTGTTACTTTAGGTTTGCTTAATATTGAAGCTTCAGGCAGCAAATACTTCATAAACCTCAACAAATGTGCCTTATACAGGCTTCTTGATAATGGATATTCAGACGTTATAACAATGTTAACAGGTTCAGCATTAGCGAAACATTTTATGAGAAAAAGAACTGAATGATTGGGTATAATCACCACCTACATTGCAAGGTGCAATGTTGGTAGTGGATAGATTGTGTTGGTTTAAAAATACCACACCGGAACTACAACACGGCTTGTTATGATTCATATATGCTTCTTTTACACATCAGTAAACATGCATGCATTCCATCCTTGGAACAAAGAGCCATCTCCATAGGTTTTTACTACCACCACCACAACAACTGTGAACAATAAACGTGAAAAAATTACAGTGAAACACTGTCAAAGGCACAGTTCGCAATCGACCGCACATTGTCGATAGAACTGTGCATAAATAATGACCTGAACAACAGTAAAAACATACCTTCGCTGGTCCTCCCTGCGTTGATTAGCTCGATACTCCCGCAGCAGTGCAAAGAAACTGATGTCCCCTCCGGACGAAGCAGCCAGAAGGTCCAATGACGACGCCGAGCCATAGTCTCTCCGCGATGGGCCTCCGCGAAGTGCTCCCGGCTCACTGACTGCATTGCCGCTTGCGTTGTGGTCGAGGTCCAGAGAGCTGTTGCTCCGGTACAGGCTCATTCGGGACGTGCGCTGGGAACGCTCACTGTGCGTCCGCTGAGGTCGTGCAGGCCCCACCGACGTGGCGTTGCTCATGCCGGCCGTTGTCTGGTGGGGGACTGCCGATGCAGAACTCTCATGCAACTGGTGGGAGGACGGCGACGACTGCGGCTGCGCGTGATGCCCATTGAGCTGGTTTGCGCTGCCGCTACGATGGAGGGCATCGCCAGAAGGCAGGCAGGCATTGTAGTACTGGGCCGAGCAGGCCCGCAGGACGCTCGAGCTCATGGAGCTTTCCTGGTCATCGTGACTGCCGTTCGCCGCCCTGTTTGCGCCCCTTCGGCTTGTGCTGCTGCCGGCATTCCTGGCGACCTGTGCCACGGCCCGGCCTCGTTTGCTCGGCCATGCCCAGGGGTCCACCTGCATGTAACACTATTGCTTAGGACAGGGGTCCAATGAAATTGAACACTTTGCACAAGTTAAAGGAGCAAGAACATGAAGTTCTCAAGCACTAGTAATGAAATTTTCGTAAAATCATATATGCCCTGTGGCAAATTGACACCATCTGAGCACATTTCGCCCAGTAGGGATTCTCGATAAATCTTTCCATATTGCAGTTTAAGAGAAATGTTCTGGCAAATGACAGGTGTTGTGTAGTGTATAGGGGGCGCTGTCAATGCTATCATCTGTATATAAGCGATTGCCATCAAAATAAAGGGGTGGTTCCCCGTCCATGGATCGGTCCGACTTATCACTCGGCGCTTCGCGATACGGTGATATCACATTCTGGCGCAGTCGGCGAAGCTAGCGAGCTAGCGACGAACCGTTTCCTGCCGTTTTAAGGGGCGTCGCCTACGAGATGGCAACGTACGGACGATCCGGAACGACGGCGCTAGCGAAGAAGGCGTGCTCACTGTGCTGGCGGTCAGACAAGTGGAACGACGGACTTTGGTAGTTGACGTCGTTGTTGAGAACGAGCCACTTCAGTTGCTGGTGGATACTGGGTCGTCGGTGTCTATTTTGCCCGACCACGTCTACCGAGACAAGTTCGCCAACAGGTTTCCTTTGACTGCGGCTACAGCGACGCTGCGTGATTTTTCACAGAAGAAAATTCCAGTCTTGGGATGGTTCACAGCCAGAGTTGTACGCGGGAAAAACTCGGCTTGCCTCCGCTTTTACGTTGTTCCCCAGGGCGTGGCATTACTGGGACTAGACGCGGTGCACCAGCTACAGTTGAACATCATCGGTTCTACATTGGAATGTCTACAAGTCACGGCCAGCCCCCAGTCGCTCCCTCCTGAATTGTGTGAGTTTTCTTTTCTTTTCGCTGATAAGTTGGGCTTAGCGAAAAACTTTGTACATTCTGTAAAGCTGCGCGCAGACGTAAAACCAGTAGCAGCGAAAGTTCGACGTTTGCCCCTGACGCTGCGAGATAAAGTAGCGGCTGAACTGACAAGATTATTGGATGCAGGCATTATAGAAAGGGTTAGCGCTGCGGAATGGGTGTCTCCTATAGTGGTTGTGCAGAAGAAAGATGGAACTATTCGCCTATGCGTCGATTTGCGCGAGCCAAACAAAGCAGTAGTCATTGATGGATTCCCTTTGCCGCACACGGAGGAACTGTTACATGCGCTGAGCGGAGCAGCATGGTTCTCGAAACTGGATCTTGCTGCAGCCTACCATCAAGTGGAATTAGCCGAAGAGAGTCGCGAAATAACGACGTTTATTACGCACGAAGGCTTATTTAGGTTCTGCAGAGTTTGTTTTGGCCTCGCATCGGCACCTGCCGCGTTTCAGCGAATGATGCAAGAAATATTGAAGGGCTGCAAGGGCGTGTTGTTTTATATCGACGACATTATAGTCTTTGGAAAGACTAAGCACGAGCACAACCGTAACCTTCGCGAGGTATTGCATCGGATCGCTGAGGCGGGGCTGCAGCTGAATCAGAAATGCTTATTCGCTGTCAAGGAACTCTCCTTTTTGGGTCATCACGTGAGTGCAAGAGGTCTGGCCCCACTTAAGTCAAAGGTGGATGCTGTGATGAAAGCACAAACGCCTGCCGATGTAGTCTCGCTGCGGTCTTTCCTTGGGCTCATAGGCTATTACTCTCATTTTCTCCCCAATTATGCAGAGGTGGTGGAGCCGCTGCGACGGCTTCTTCGTAAAGGACAGAAGTTCGTGTGGGACCAGAGCACCGAGGAGAGTTTTTGCTGGGTCAAGAAGATGCTGTCGTCATGTGGGGTGGTGGCCATGTTCAACGAGTCTTTGCCTGTACAAGTGACCACTGACGCCTCGGCATATGGACTGGGAGCTGTGCTACAGCAGGTAGTCGACGGAGAAGTACGTACAGTGGCATTCGCTTCGAGGACACTAACGCCACCAGAACGCAAGTACTCTACCGGGGAACGAGAGGCGCTGGCATGTTTATGGGCGTGCGAACATTGGCATGTTTATCTGTGGGGCCGCAAGTTTGTCTTACGAACTGACCATCAGGCTTTGGTGACACTGCTGTCCACAAATGGGGTTGGAAGACGGCCACTGCGTATTGAACGCTGGTCTGCTAGACTTCTGAGATACAACTTCACGGTGCAGTACACAAAGGGGAGCACCAATGTCGTTGCGGATGCGCTTTCTAGGCTACCGTTGACCCCTGCAGAGGACGACCCTGTGGAGGAAGTAGTTGCTGTGGTTTCCAGCATGATCACAAAGAGTGAGTTGCAAGCAGCGACAGCTGAGGATTCAGTGTTAAATGAGGTGGCACAGTATGTTATGTCCAGATGGCCGGAAAAGGGCTGTTTAGCTGAAAACATAAAATTGTTTTTTCGTATGCAAGAAGAACTGTCGGTTATAGACGGACTATTGTTTCGCGCTGAACGGTTCGTTCCCCCAGCAGCACTTGCTTCCAGGCTGGTCATGATGGCACACGAATCGCATCCAGGCATTGTAAGGACCAAACAACGGTTGAGGGAACAGTACTGGTGGCCCGGAATGGACAGTGATGTTGAATCTTTGGTTAGGAATTGTGCTGTCTGCAAAGCATCAGATAAATCTGCAAAAACTGTAAGGGCCCCGTTGGAGCCAGTGCAGTGGCCCGAGAAGCCGTGGGAAAAGCTTGGAATTGACATCGTTGGGCCGATGGAACGAGCCCCTCCAGAGTGCAGGTTTGCAATCACTATTATTGATTACCACAGCAAGTGGCCTGAGGTGGCATTTGTGTCCACAATAACTGCACAGGCAGTAGTGAAAGTACTCGTGGAAATTTTTTCGAGAGAAGGGTACCCGAAAAGCATTGTGACTGACAATGGGCGTCAGTTCATGTCGACATGTTTTGAGCAGTTTTTACGAGACCGGGGAATTCAGCACTGTGTTACAACATTGTACTACCCGCAATGCAATGGGCAAATTGAGCGGTTCAACCGCGTTCTCAAGGAGTATATGCAGGTTGCGGCATTGGAGCGAAGACCACTGAAGGAGGCAATTTGGGACTACCTGGGTGTTTATAGGGCCACCCCGCATGCAACTACAGGAGCGTCGCCGGCTTACCTGCTGCATGGAAGAAAACCCAGAACGAGATTGGATGTTGTTGGCCTCCCAGAAAGGGAATTTTTTGAGGAGCCGCGTGTCGTCATGGAAAAGTTGAAACAGCGCGTTAAGGAGCAGCAACAACGAACAAAAAAGTACGTCGATGAAAAACGAGGTGCCAGAGCGTCTGTCATTGAGCCAGGAGATTTCGTAAAAGTAAAACAAGGCGGACCGAAGACGAAACACAAGTTTTCTTTGCCGATCCAGGTGAAGAGACGTGTGGGCACGAATTCGTTTCTACTGGCAAACGGGACGAAATGGAACGCATCAAAGTTAACAGTAATTAGTAAAGGAAGGACAGGACAGGCACAAGCACTAGCTGACGCGGTTACAGCGCGACGCAATGCATCTTCGGGGTTTTCCTACGACATGGATCTTCACATAGGAAAGATGGCTCAGCCACAAAACCCTATAGTCGTGAATGAATCGGAAGTGGGTCCATCAGAAGACACCCAGGGAAGCGCTAACCATTCTGACAGTGCACAAACCACGGTAACGGAGCCCATATTAGAGGTTCCCGATCAGCAGGACACATCTCGGTCGCAGTTGGCCACAGCCACAGCACCATCACGCACCAGGCCGGAACGAACAAGAAGAATGCCAACACGGTATCAAGACTACGAGCTGACCTGACTACAAGAACATCAAGTGTGGTGAAGTGAACGTGTGCTGTGAAGTGAGTGCGCGAAAGTAGACTGACTTTAGTTGTGTTGTTAATTTTTATGAGGGGGGAATGTGTTGTGTAGTGTATAGGGGGCGCTGTCAATGCTATCATCTGTATATAAGCGATTGCCATCAAAATAAAGGGGTGGTTCCCCGTCCATGGATCGGTCCGACTTATCACTCGGCGCTTCGCGATACGGTGATATCACAACAGGTAATGAAATGAAGTGTGTTCTATACAGCCAATGCATATTTCTTTTTTGTATTTGCACTTAAGTGCTAAGCATGAGATAAGTTTCTGCAAGCCTTTTTTTTTTTTTTCTGGATTCACTCTGGTGTTGCGCAAGTTAAACAATTGCAAGTGTGATGTAATTCTAATGAAGGAATAATGACAACAAAAGGTAACAAGCATCATCGTAGAGTAATGCACCACGAGATCGGCGCTCGAGCTCCACCATCTTCCTCATCCTGTCGCTATCTCGAATCTTCCACCTGCCCGTTAGGTTCGCCCAATAAACCTTTTTACATAATTAACAAGGCTACCTTTTTGCGGTATAGGGCGTTGCAGTGCATCGAGCAAGGAGGTTTGATGCGCACCCGTGAGCGAAAGTACATATATATGGTTCAAGGGAGTGCGTGGCAAAAATGAAATGTGCGCCATCTAGTGGTGCTTCGTGTAATGTCGAGAGCACTGCTCTGGCGATTTTTTGACCAGAATAATGCTCTCGAAATTCACCACTAGATGGTGCACATAACAATTGATTTTGACCACACATCCCCATGGCCCTAATACCTTTGTTCACAGGCGTACATTAAAGGAGCAGTGACAACATGCTGCACAATGCATTTTTTGCATCAATGCATGGTTATCAGTATCCTAGTAACAATTTGGTACTAATAATGCAACATAGAAATGAATTAATATATGAAATATAAATTACTACGGCCAGCATCGAACCCAATCAAAAGCAGGTGCAAAGTCCGCGAAATTTCAGCGCTGCCAAGCGGTCACCCTCTGCGGTCCTACCCCATGTAATCTTGTGACCACTCAAAATCATGACGCCCCTGCGGTCCTACCCCATGTAATCTTGTGGCCACTCAAAATCATGACGCAAGTTTCAGTTGACATTTCGTCTGCTCCACGTACACGTGTATAGGCATGTCTTTGCCCCCCCCCCCGTTGTGCTTGCCATCATCAGCGTCCATAAGCAACGATTAAAACACTGACCATTATGGAATTGTGGTGATTCAAGGCGTGACAAATCATTTTTGGCCCGATCCCATGCTGAGCAGTGATTCTGACATCGACGCTCAACCAAGCAGCAACGAGGCAGCTGGAGACATACGCTTGAGCCATGCTGGCTGGTATTACATATGATCACTGCGTGCGTGTTGCTTGTTTGCCATGACCGTAGCTTTGAATAATTACATTCATGCTCATGACTCCCCAACAAATCACCCGTAGCGGCACAATGAAAACGCAGGATTCACATGTACGCGCAGGACAAAACAAGCAAAACGAAGAAAGTGAAGCCATTGCCAGGCAGCCAGGTGTCGCCGCCAGACGATACCACATAGAGTCGCTGTATATACTCTCTACGGGAGCAAAGTAGTGCATAGATCGGACATCTTGCTTGGTTAGCAACCATAGTTACGCGGTGAAGCCGCACTCTATTTTGGCAGGTGACTTGCTTGAGCCTGTCACAGATCGACAAAGTGTATCGCTGAAAGCCAGTAGACGTGCCTGGCATCTCAACAACCGGGGAAGAAGAAATGCCTGCTTTTGGGACTGTGCCACGGGGCTTCAAAAGCATGTTTTGCTCTGTTCGGTAATGCCAAGTCCAAGGACATAGCGTAGTGCCGAATAACATGAACTGCTGCTGCCGCATGGTGAAGTGGCACTAGCTATGGAAGATAAGCAACAACTCACAAACACAAAATATAAGTCCTCCTAGATTCAAGGAGCGCCCCACTAAGCCTACAGCATTGATTATTTCAAAATGTTTTCAGAAAATGGTACCGAATCCATGCAAATACTTGGCTGTCGAAGCTTGAAGACATGAATATAAATCACATAAAAGCACCAATTTGTAGCTAACGAGCTACAGAGCACACGACGTTTACTTGAAAGATTTTACGTGGGTGCCGTTCGCTTTCAGCGGTGCGGCCTGTACACCAGCTTTTCTGCAGTGGATAGTTGCTGGCGGCGCTGGAAAACAAATTTGCTACTCTGCTACCTAAAGGTAGCATATACAGTGGCTCTAGTACCACATGTAGACACTGTGATCTGATGACAGCACTAAAATTATCATCACTGCTTGCTCATCCCGGTGCCTGAGGCGTGGCCTAGGAGCTCGCTGAACGCGCCAAAATACTGTCGATGTGTAATTGCCGGGAACGCACCATTTAATCTTTGGCCACTCTTTGCACTCCAAAATAGGACAACTTCTACGTAATGAACGCCATTCTTACTTCACTAAAAAGCTCATGAATGAATATGAAGCAATCGAATGAACGCCACTCTCGTGTTTGGAATTTGGTGTCGTTGCTCCTTCAAGTTTCAAATTAGCCTAAAAGCATAATGCATGGGTGCTGAACATTGAACATGAGCATTGGCAGGCTCGGGACTCTTCACTGTTACGCTTTGAATACTTCAAGCCAGAAAGCTACGTATCCAGTCCAAGCGAGTTTTGTTACTGCTGTAGTTTGAGTTGCTACAGCATGCCATGACGGTGAGTGACACTCACTGTCCTGCCTACGAGCAGTGCAGGCTCTTGCAGTCCTCTGTTTACATGCCCATAAATACACAATAAAATGCACGGGGCGACGACCAGTGCCAAAGCTCAATAAGTAAGAGCATTGGTTGCATAATCCGCAGGTTGCAGGTTCTATCCCTACCACAGGCAAGATGTCTTTTTGCCCGCTTTACTTTCTTCAGATTTGTATCGCAATTAAAACAATACACATACAACAGTTCAATGAACTGTTCCCATACCTTCCTTGGTTTCATACCTCGCTGGGTTTTTTTTTTCGTATCTCGGCTTCATTAGTTGAAGAAAAGTTTCTGAAACTTGCTAAGCTAAGCTCCCCTTATAACACACAATATCTCTCAAGGTAAACATCTTCAACAGACCACTGTCTGGCTGATTAAAAAACACCAGGCCTGCACGAAAGGCACAGCACAGTCACAGCAAAAGCATGAAGAGCAGCCTTTCAGAGCCTGTTCTAAACACCATACACTATTAGTGTAAATGCTAGAAGCACACATGCAAGGTACCCACTATGCCATAAATATCCACAATTTCTGCACAGTAGACCGGCATTCACTATGCTATCCTCCGTCATTCTTCAGAGAAATCGCTTAATACTTGAAAAAAATATTCTGTTGCATACAGTGGCTGACGACGAAGAATCATGCCTGAAGTGGATATGTGCCACAGTTATTAGCTGATGAAGAACAAGCTTTTGTAATGTGTTGGAGCATTGGACAACCCACTCACTACGCGATTCGCATTGTGTGATGCCTGGTTGGTAGTTTGCTGTTACGAAACGCTTTATGAATCATATTAACGACATTCCTTTCCCAATATCAAGCCAGCCCAAGGCAAGTTTGCCAGATGCCCTGCGCTGATTTCCATGTCACTTTCATTTGTCAGACGAAGAACCTGCTAAAAAAGAGCCATCAGCACAAAAACAATGTATGCAGATTCTACGCAGAGTGCCACACCCTCAAAGAACACAGCAAGAAGCAAGACTATCATATTAATGTTGCTTGGCTCATTCCACCGAAGCTTTACAAACAAACAAAAACTATACCTCGAATCTCGGCATATATAGAAGATGTCGTGAAACATCAAAAGATCAATGGGGCACTACAGAGCATGTTTACGCGACTTTAAAGATCAGTGGCGAAGGCAACATCACAGACTGCAAGGGTGAAGAAGATAGCATACAACGGCTTAAAAGTGCTATTCCCTGCACTTTTCTCGGACCCAGGGTAGGGTACGAGACACTTAAGTATATCATAGCCACTATGGTGGCAGATCAGTTTGATATAAGCTCACGAATAAGTTCAAGAAGCATGTCAAGGAGAACCAGCGAAAGCAGACGATGGAGCTGCTGATGGCACGAAAAGGTGGCAAAAAGAAAAAGATGGAGAGGGAAAGAAAAGGCCTCATGCAGGGCAGAGACGGATTTAAACACTGGTACAATGGGTCGCAGGGCTACCGAACCTGCATCTGCAAGCGAGATTTGCTCAAACAGGAGCCTGTCTCCAGTACAATGAGCGCCTCAAGTTCCTTGCCTTGCAAGACCTAATACGTGACCTACTGCTGTCATGGAAGCCACATCTATACACAAGGTTCGTTTTAACAGCCCACATTTAGGACTGCGAGCACCTCAAGATCCTAGCCTGGCACTGATGAGAGCTTGGCCATGGCTGCTATTGCCAACTAAATGGTGGGTTACTCATGCATTCCTTGTTCCATACTGCTTCTGTCACATTGTTATGCTGCTGAGCTATTTTATTGATTGAATGTGGGGTTTAACGTCCCAAAACCACTATATGATTATGAGAGACGCCGTAGTGGAGGGCTCCGGAAATTTAGACCACCTGGGGTTCTTTAACGTGCACCCAAATCTGAGCACACGGGCCTACAACATTTCCGCCTCCATCGGAAATGCAGCCGCCGCAGCCGGGATTCGAACCCGCGCCCTGCGGGTCAGCAGCCGAGTACCTTAGCCACTAGACCACCGCGGCGGGGCTGCTGAGCTATTTTAGAGTGATTACAACATCATCAGGCCTCTACCAGCCCACAACAAAATTCAGTCACACAACCAGAAGACGATCTTCTTGTTATATCTCCCCTGCTTGCTGATGTAGTTTGTCTATGTGCCATACAATATAATTGTGTTTTTTAAAAGCACCCCCTCTCCTCTGTCTTCAACGTGTCACACGCTCTGCAACCTAACAATCTAAGCAACACAACATCACAGTGCATTGAGAGACATCGCATGCACAGTTCATACTCTGAAACATTACAATGAGCCTTACAGTCTACTTGTATGCAACATAAGAAATTTTCTTTCTATTTCTTTAAAAGAAAAAGGAGTGCATCAAAACAAATGAGTCCAAGATTGCTACAACAAAAGATCTTGTTGATGATGCCCCTTCCAAATTTTCCTGTTAATGCTTACGCCTAAGCTACAACATATCACAACAAAGTAGATGCTCTGTTAAACTCGCATATGCGGACAAAAATATCAGGCATGTTTTGACCTACTAAGAAGTATGTTAATTTTTATAACCCACATAATCAGGACCACATTAGATGCAAACAATTTTTCTCCCATGCAGCCATGCCACCCGGTCATCCAGCCGCATAGAGCTCATTCTCGACTTATCAAAATGACGCACAACTGAAATTCTCAACTTCCTTCCTTAAATTGATGACTCAGTACAATAAACTGATAGCCGCCTTCTAATTACCATGCGAGTAGGATGAGAAGAGAGAGAGAAAAAAAAAGAAAAGCCTGCGAGTCACAACACCTTTCAAGGGCACTTATGGGCCTGAGCAATACGTACAGCATAAATGGAAACACAGGAGATTGAATGCCCCTTTCTAGTTACCATTACCATATCTTCAGCAAACGGCAAACCATCAGTGTTTCGCATCACTCTTTCGTGTATATTTCTTGCAATACCCAGGATCTCAGTCCGCCGCAGTGGCATAGCACTTACGATGCCATGCTGAAGACCAGAAAATGACGGGTCCAATACTGCCCGCGGAGGTCGCGTTTTGATGGAGGCGAAATGCTAGAAGCCCATGTGCTGGACCATGCTGGTGCATGTTAAAGAACATGCGATGGTCAAAATTTCTGGAGCCCTCAAGTAGGGCGTCCCTGGCAATCGTAATGTGGCTTCTCAATGTAAAGTGCAAGATATTATAAATATTGTTACGAAATAGCTTAATTCCTGAGTGTCAAAAGCAAGCTGGGTTGTACATACAGAAGTAATGATGAGCAATCAATGAACTGACATTTCTTAAGCCCAAAAGAATGAAATGCACACACTGATTTTATGATACCCTTGTCATGTCAATTTGATTGTGAGTTACTGAAATAGAGCCTTTCAATATTTAGTGACATTACTGTAGTTTTTAAAGACAGAGCACCATTAACTAGCATCATACAGCAACAGTAAACATGACTATATTATTGAAAAAAGACAGTTAGTGGCACTGCAATTGTATATGAACAAAAAGTTCACAGGAATAAAATGAGCAAGTTTATCGTGAAGTCATAACACCTCTAGCACATGCACACAGAATAAGATTGGTTAATAAGAAGAAGCAAGGCATACATAAATCAGTGCTCCCCGTTTAATGCCACTGTTTTATTTCCTGGCATATTTTGAGCCTTGAAACGAAGAAAGGTAACAAAGATATTTGGGAAATGTAATGAGGACTATTATTGTGGAAAAATCCCTCTGCAGCCTTCAATAGCACTCAGTGTGATACTGTGCTAATCGTGGCATATACAGAACAGTCCAAAACCAATCCATATTTCCTTCCACTGCTCTTCGTCTACTTGTCTATGTCACGCACAATATCCACAAACTACTGCTTTTAAGTATAATGTAATAAACATCTCAAAGAAATCCTTTGCTTATCGAAACATCTTCCATCTCGCATTCTAATGTCCTCTAGGCACTTTTCATTTTTGGCACGCTGAAACGAAGTGTGTCAAAATCTTTAATATGATGAGTGCTGCCACCAAAAAGCTAGACAACAGATAGTAACTTAAAGGGCCACTAGAGTGCAACTAACAGTTTAAATTGATGAACTGTACTCTGAAAATACTAACACTAATGTCAATAATTTCACCCTTATATGCATATTATTATAGGAGAAAATAAAGCTGAAAATGTCATTTCTATATTTTTTGCAGAAATTTGTGTGTGACTTTACAGAGTTGAAAGTGAATTTCGGTGACGTTGGTTCAACAAAGTTATGTTAAATCTCGGGCCCCCTCACAGAACAATGCACCTTTATTTTTATAACAAATTCAAAGCTACGTAAACTCTACTAGATGATAAAAGATCTCAGACTAGTGCTAAAATTTCAAGGTCGTATAGCTACCCGCATTTCATTTTCTAGCATTACATCGCTTGAAGCATCTTTTAGTGGTGAGAATAGTAATTTTAATAAGAGAAAAAGCGTTTTTCTCTATAGTGTCTCTTTAACTACTGACGCATTGTGCCATTGGTTTAATAGTTTGATGAAACAGCCATGCACCATCACATGCAAATGCTGTTCAAAGACACCGTTGCCCTGACAGGGCTTGCGTGACAAAAATCTACCAGTGCCAATTATTTGAGAAACATTAGGGCTAGCCTTCAGTTGAAAAAGAGTAGGTGGGGTGAACCCTCATTTAAGGTTTAGACATAATTAAAGGATGAGACTTCAATTCTCAAACTGTTTAGAATCCACTTGCATAAATCTCAGAATTAAAAGAATGTGTTGCTGGGCTAGTTGGTTCACAATATCAAAACTTGGAAGGGCAAAATTAACTAGGAAATGAGGGAACACACATCGATAGGACATGGTGCCAACTTGCAACTTAGCTTTATTTAGAAGTGTCCATATATATATAAACAACCGAGTGGCGCACGCAGGCACAATGCACATCACATTCTACAACACTAATCAGATTATCAGAGCAACAAATAGTCATACCACAGCCAAGTTTCTAAGAACAGTTTTTTCTTAGTGCGCAGCACAGCAGAAGTGTCACTAATACAATCACCTTCTTTCTTTTCAATGTGATAAGTCCCCATTAGTTCCCTTACTATAGCATTTCTACTTCTGCCCAGAATTCAAATGCTAGACAACACTGGTTCAAACGCTAGACAACACTGGTTCACATGCACATGTCTTAGAATGCGTAAGCAGATGGATGGATGGATAGATAGATAGATGGATGCGAGACTTTATTTGAAGTCCTGAGGTGCATGACGCCATAGAGTTTCCTAAGTATACATTAGAGGGAACTCTGGCGCTAGTGTCTATGGGAGCTGCAATGCATGGCGCTTCAGTGAGCATAGAAATTATGGGTAGTACACGGATTTGTCCAATTTTCGTAGTTCTGGCTCCTTATATGTTCTTGTGGCTTGGAGCTGTTTTCTCATGAAACAAATATCAGCAAATGTTTAGCGGCTGTGCTTCAACACCTTGTTTTTTTAGGCTTACCTTTTCAAATCGGATCACAAAGATCAAATGTGTTTGTTCTTTCTTTGAAAACAAAACCGAAACACAGCAATAAACGCAGCCACAGGTGCAATTCGAGCGCGGCAAATACGAAGACTAAGCGAATCCGTGTCCTACCCATCATTCCCATGGTCGCTGAACGATTCCAGAGCCCCTCTAGTTAGCTTTAGGAAACTCTATGGCATGATGCAACGGGCAGTGGGCTGCTCCCACATTGAAAAATCATATTTCTGTGCTCCTTTCTGTTCTCGTCAATTTTGTGCTTCCAAGTTATAAGATCTCAGGGTTAGTTTCAACTGCAGTGAATTAGCATGAACCAAGATTTAACTAGGGGGCCTTTGGAAATCTTTACACGGTAAATTGTGACTGCTACAGTCGATTGATTGATTGATATGTGGTGGTTAACGTCCCAAAACCACCATATGATTATGAAAGACGCCGTAGTGGAGGGCTCTGGAAATATCGACCGCCTGGGGTTCTTCACTGCTACAGTGTGATTCTTGACTGCTACAGTCAAGAATCACACCCATGCTATTCTAAAAGCACCTAACACAGTGAAAAGAAGTGAAACAGGCCATGAGTTAAAGGGGCTGTGACACGAAAATGAAGCTGCCCAGTTGTAATTTTCCCTGCTTTAGGCAAAAGAAGCGCGTTAAAGTGTCATCGTGTATGAATGGGCCATGTGATCGATGCCAAGCCACCGTACACTGAAATTTATGGCGGACTAATTACTTCTCATACTGTTGTCTAGCAACGTTTAACTGGCCCCACAACGCCCACCATATCATATTTGATACGCCAAGTTTGAAGCTAGCCCCGCTGCTACAAACCGAAACTGAAAGCACGAAAGCTAGTTGGTGGTGCTTAGGGAACGTTGAAGAGTGTTTTCGAATTTCCATGCTTCTAATTTTTGCCACCAGAGCGCCGCTAGCTCACATTAGAAGATGGCCGCCTCCAGCACCGCACGAAACGGTATTCCAGCTCGAACGTTCTACACTAGAAAAGGTAATTATGACGTATGTTTTCCTAAACCTTCTGTGAATTGTTTAGCCTGATGCATTATCTGATCACTAGGTATAATTTTTTACGATGTGTGGTAGCTTCGGACCCTACAATTGCGTGGTAATTTCGCCCGTATCATATCTGATACAGCGGGCGTTACTTGAACGCGCATTTTTCTTGCTCTAAGTTGGAAATGAAAGCATAAGATGAAATTTTCTGCTCGCCGTAAAACACAAGCAACTGTTCGGTGCTTCTTGCTTCACTATTTGATCGTGCTGTCTTTTTTTGTTTTAGGTGCGACGGTGAGGGATATCCTCGAGCGTGTTGCTGTTGGTGACGACGTAAGTGACTTCAGTGATCTTTCGGACAGCGATGAAGAAGAACGGACCGTTGCTAACAACGCTGTGCCAGGTGACACTAGTGATGACGATGAGCCGGTTTGATCGAAGAGCAGTCACCCTAGTTTCAAACTTTGCTTCTGTGGAGCCCATAGAGACGGTCAAACGCTACGACCGCAAAGTCAAAAAGCACAGTGACGTACCACGCCCATGTGTTGTGGGCGCGTACAACAGCTTCATGGGGGGGATTGATCAACACAACTACCAAGTTTCCCTGTTTAAATACACCATCAGGTCGAGGCGGTGGTACATGTATTTACTGTACCACAGCATTTTCATCTGTGCAGTAAATGCATGGAATCAGCACAGGTGCCAATCTGCCCAACTGCGCTCCAACCCAATGAAGCTGCGTGTGTTTATCACTGCGCTGTCAGAGCGCCTAATGCTGTCTGGAAAGACAAAAAGGGACGCCTATCTAGCTTGCCATCACCTGCTCTGAAAAAAAAAAAGAAGAGTTCCACTAAGAGAGCCCAATGTTGACGTCAGGAAAGATGGTGTTTGGCATTTCCCACTGGTTACAAACCAGCGGCTGCGCTGCAGGAACTGTGTGGCAAGTGAGAACAAGTTCAGTTCCATCATTTGTTCCAAATGTGACACCACACTTTGCCTCAACAAGGAAAGAAATTGTTTTTTTTTTTTGATTATCATAGGTGCTGAAGCATGACACTGGCGTGCCTTTCGGAAAAGCCCACTGTATCAAATATGATACGAATTCTATTTTTGATATGTAACATCTTTAGCACTTCAACTTGTTCTGAATATGTTCACTTGTATCCCAAGAGCAATTAAACGAGATATCTGATTTTTTTCTATGGCAATTTCTATAGGCGGGCTTTGTGGGGTAAAAAGTAGGCATTTTGGAACAATATCCAGACTACAATATTCAGAGTATATTACATGACTTGCGTTTCAAATTACACTTTTCTCGGGCTCTAAAATGACCATGAGGCCCTACCGGCCACAATAGGCACTAACATGTGTCTTCAGTGAAACGTCATGATAAGTGAAGTTATAAACAGAGCGTTAGATTTTTTTTGCACCAAAATAATGGATTTACATGAACCTAGGAATGCAAAAAAGCATTCCAAGCCTTAGAAGTACAGTGAGTGATCTGCTTGATTCTGCTAGGGTCTCTAGTTTGACATTCAAATACGTTCGGACTCTGTCGTGTTGCTTCCACTCGCTTGGTGCAGTGCACCTGGGGTTTCTCTTACTGGTTGCATTAGATTGTGTTTTAGAGCATATTTTGGTGGCTTAGCACTCACTATGCCTACTATATGCATCATTAGACAATGCTACACAACTTACTAAAGTGTAAACGATGGCTTTACAGCACAGTAATTGAAATGATATGATGCTGTGAATGCTATGAATATCAGTCAACTATGGCTCAGCAAACATGGCTGTGTTGCCATGTTTTTTCGACGACAGAGAATTGGCTCCCTTAAAGTGACGTCCATGTACAGTTGAGAGGAACGCAAAAGAGGATCAATACTGTGCTTTTATAGCTACTGTAAGTGAACCCAAACGATGGAACAAGTTGAGGTACAGTATTGAATTAACAGCCAGGATTCTGAATACACAAGTAGTTGAAAACTTTCTGAGAATGTTTCACAACCTCTTTATTATGCAATAAAAAGATGTGATACAAGCCTGTGCAGACTAAAAGTGAACCGGAAAATTTCACTTGAGTGTCTGCCTTGCCCATAGCTCACAGAGAGACCAGAATAATTAGTGAATTCCGAACTAAGTATTAGTTTTGTCACAGCATGAGTAGTTTAATTATGAACACAAAACCACCATCTCACACAAAAGAAAGAAGTTAGAACGTAAGGGCTCATTTTTCTGAGTGAGAACTAATAGACAATGATGCAATCAGAGGTACAAGAGATATTAGTGATAGTAATTGTAGTGTAAATAAATGTAAAAAAGAAAAGTGGGCGTAAAGATTACCTTGTTGCTGGCAGGGACCAAACCTGCGACTTTCGAATAATGAGTCCCACGCTCTACTGACTGAGCTACAATGGCAGTCACGCCTCCCCCATCCACTTTATGAGGCATATATGTGCATTTCAACCTGGGAGCATTAGTCAGTGCTGCCAGTACCCATGACGGCGAGAATGATGGCTACTACATTATTATTACTTTAAACAAAGGTATTCATTGATTCCTCACCCGACCATAGCTCGGCTCGAGTGACACTGACACTTTTGCCAAGCCTTGTGAATACACACTTGCAAGCATTATTCCGCAAACCATGCAAACTAGTCTGTTACGCTTAGCCCACTTGTTTTTCAACAGTGCCACAATTGTAAAAAATGACTTTTCTTTTTCATTCTTATACTTAGGAACTCTGCGAACGAACAGTCTAGTCAGCAGTGAGCGATCCAACAAACATACTTTGCCCTCTACTTATCTTGACAAAAAGGCGTAAATAAAGCCCTTCCCACAAGCAATGTTCTATCACCGATAAGCAGAGCGGACTCGCACTGACCCAGGTCACTGCAGCTTGGCACTGAACACTTCTAGTTTATCGTCGAAAAGCGAGACCCCCACAAAAACAAAAGCAAAAAAAAAACAGGACAGGTCTGCACGGAAAGCACAGCAGAGCCACAGCGAAAGCTGGAAAAGTGGCTTTCCCTGATGCAAGTTTTCTTAGGGCTACTAGTGCAAATATGCTTGTAAGGTACCCACTACTAGATTAATTGATTCGGTAGTCGATGACAAACAATTATGGCTCAGCCCTTTGCGATAGGTTGAAAGCATTCAATGACCCTTTCGTAACACAATTTATTTGTGTGACGCCTAGCTTCATAATTCGTATTCTGTGCCGCCTGCATGCGATTTTACTCTTAGTCGCCATTGTGCTTAAACATTATAATTTATTGTAGCGTGAGCACACTTACAAGTTATTTATGCCTTCGCTTGTTCTTTCTAGCAACCTACATTTTTTTTACTTTCTTTTGCTGCTGTATTTTTACACATGTAATGATAATTACCTCTCGCCCTTGGATGCTTTATTATGTATCAATATTGCTTTTATGTGCACCTCAGTGCTAATGGCTCATTGCCATTCTATATTTTTCTACATTATAGGGTTTTTGTGTGCGGGAGATCCAAGCACTGGTGTGGCTCGGTGGTAGAATATTGGGCTGCCATGGTAAGGACATAGGTTTAGTCCCGAATCTATCCTCAATATTTTTTTTTCTTAGTTTGCTTTTTATTCTTATTTGGTGCAACAGCGATTACAAACACTGGTGCCAGTGGCGGACGACACGGCACCCTTGTTGTGATGTCATAACGGCTTTCGCCGTAAAAGAAAGCGTATGCTAGGCATGCTTGCAGTGTTATCATTGCACACTCAGTGTGCATCATATATCTGCACAAAGATAGGGAAGTCAGCTTTTCGCCATAAAACATAAAGCATACAAACACATACACAAGAGAACACAACTTTTGGGTTCCACCGTTTGCTTCTCTAATCTCCCGTGTTTTCACACCTTGCCTTCCTTTCATAATAAAGTCTTAGCAACTAACCCGAGCTTTTCGTCGTTCTAAACTTCGCACATTTCCTTCTGGCCGCAGTAGCAAATGAGAAGGAGAAAGCAAGTTCGTTGCAGACACAAGATCGAGGCTGTTTTAAACACGCTATATGGTCAACACACACACAAGCTTCATGCCGTAACCTCACTGCTGTGATACTGAAAAACAATTCAGTAAATGTCTGTACTCTCAAAACCTGTATCCAGTGTGAATAAAGTAGCTGAACATCTATGCTGCTGTGTTGCTCAGCTTCTCGTCTTGGGTTCTATTTCTGTCATAGCAGCTGCGTCTTGATGAGTGCAAAATGCAGACGCACTTATGAACCCCAAAAAAGTGTTTAGCTGTGTTTAAAGAGGTACTGACACCATTTTTCAAAGGTGTGCCTACCCTGTGCTCTTCATGTCCACTCTTTCTCTTCTGTCCTTGTATTTCTGGCACTTGAATGTTGTTTGCTGCTGTACAAGTCTCCTGTACACGAAGACGGTTCTGAGCAAGGATGAAGCTGAGCAAATGTTGATAAGATGTTTTAATTTGATGCGACAATGTTAAAGAGCTAATTTCGCAGTAATTCCAGCGTCGGCAACTGTCTCGTTGGTTGCATTCTGCGTCTGAGAGAGATTCGAACCAAAGTAATTTGCAAGGCAAGCAAGTGTTCTACCACAGAGTCGCACTTCTGCTTGTCAATACAGTGAAAATAACTCGCTCTGCTTCGAAATGCAGTGAAAGTAACTTGCATGCTTTACAATTGCACTGCCCTGTATATATGCTTAACAATGCAACGCAGTCATAACATGTGGTACAAGTGTACATTTCAATCAGGCATCAGAGCATGCCGTTATCAAAAATTCATGGTTTAAAGCCGAGCCACCCACTACAAAAGGCACACGTTACTGTGCCTTTTCCGTTCGAAAAGATTTCACACGCACAATTGCCCGGGGTTTAAAGCATAGTGCCCATTACACAGACTGCAGGCGTATGCAAAAGCTTCACTGGCACAAGCCAGTTTGAACTCTGTAGGCACTAGGGACAGGATATAGCTACAGTGTTCAACTTAACAGTCCCCCAATTTCGATTTTAATGTCAATTTTCCTATGGGGGTGTACCTGCTGACATCCACATTAGCTTGACGTCAGTCTACAGTTCTGGCAACTTCCCGCAGAAGCCTGGCTAGTTCTGATGACATCCGGAACGAAAACTTCCAAAATGGCCGCTTGTGCATCATCAAAATTTTCTAAATAGCAACTTGTACGACACCAAAAAAGCCACGGTTGGAGCTATTGCGGAAATGTTACGATACCTTCATTCACATGACGCGAGGCTCGTACCTCGTTATGACATCAGGGTACAGTAAGAACTAAGACTAGCTCTTAAAAACATACTGCAATTATTTTTTCAGGTTGCACTCATGATTAGCAGAACATATTCTCAACGCTCTTAAGGGCTTGGCCTTGCACTTGAAGCAAGAAAACTACAAGTGGAAGTTTTCGAGGCAATATCCCTTCACGAAACTTCAGGCATTCAACAATTAACTTAGAGCCTCAGACAATTATGCCTCTTGTGATAAAATTCTGGATAATGGGACATCAGAGGATTGCATGTTGACTTTGTGTGCAAGTTGCCTACTTTCACTATTCTAAAGCAGCTAAGGTTAACAAGAAAATTTCGTAAGTAAAATCACAAAGTGCAGCATATCTTAAAATAAACAAATACTTACACCACACTTGTGTTCTGACATCCAAGATAGTCTGTCAGTAATGATGTTTTGCAATAAAGCATTGTGGTGAAGTTCCACTCACGAAGCATCGCGATAAAAAGAAGATGAACAATGTCAACCATAAAAAAATAGGCAAAACATGTTTCAGCCCTCTTGATGGGTGCAGTGTTCCCAATAAATTTCATTGAACTGTAAACGATAAGAAATTTTTGCGGCAGTTTATTTGCAAAGTTACAAGCACTTTTAATGAAGCCATATGCCGATTACTTTTAGCAACCCTTTTAGCACATTAATGACTACTATTTTGTGGACATAGTTCTCAAAGCAGATTATGCTGATTCATTTCAAGAGAGCTGTCACTTTCAAGTGGCTCAAGCTGCGAGTCTACTTACAGTAAGTGAAACTTCAGCATATTTCACATGTTTGAATTCGTACGATATGATTTGTTATTTAAGGTTAACACGTCAACATCTGTTAAATCCTCAACATTTGTTAATTAAAACTAACACCTCAACAACAAGTTGAAAGTGTTTTTTAAGTTCCGTCTCGGAAGGTGAAAAGAGATAAAATTGATAATAAGTAGCACAATATAGGTTTTCCCAGGCATTATAATGTGGTTAAGTTTGTGATGTAAAAGCACCATACAAACATGCATCGGTGCAGACAGACAACAGTGGCAATTATAATACCAAGCAGCGGTCAGTTCATTTTTCTCTGTTGCTACAAAAAAAAAAAAGGGGGGGGGGGGGGCAGGTTGTGCCTTCGTAAGTATTTGGACCTCTCTTGTCTGCAAGATATGCAAAAGCAAAAGCGAACTTTTCTACAAGGGTATGCTTATCTCAAAATGACATCACATTTACTGCTCACCTGTGTAATACAAGTGAAACAGCATTCATCTTAATAATAATTCCCAAGGCACTTAATTAGTCCCATATATTGTTGACGAGAGATAGAGCCAGAGAACAATGTCTTCCTGTGTTTAGCGATAAAAGAACTGCAGCCTTACCCAAAACCTTGCACAATGAGATATGGGCAAGCAAACCTGCCGAAAAACCGGAACAAGCTAGGAAACATTTAGTTACAGTGTACCTTTGTCTGTGATATCTCAGCAGGTTGAAGGTCGCACTGGAAAGTTGAGAAACTTCTTTTGTGCTGTGTGTGTACAAGTGGAAAAGAATTTAGCGGGAATAAGTTTCACAAATGCACTAAACGGGCAACAGAAAGATGATAGAGCCAATAACAAAACTAACATGAGTAGTGAATAGGCTGGGATGGCGCAATGAAGAAATCATGTACACAGTATTCAGTGTAATAGAGCGCATTACGAGAGACGAAAGTTGCATTATGCCGTAATGGACTTTTTAACATCTGGAGCTTTACACACCAACACCAAATATGACTACGAGGGACTCTGTAGCAGAATGCTCCGGAAGTTTCAACCATCTAGCATTTTTTAATGTCCACTGACATCAAACCGTGTACGGGCCTCTACTATTTCAGCTCCACTAAAATATACCCGCTACAACTGTGATCGAACCCGTGAGACGTAAGAGGCTGTCAAGTAATTAATTTCATGCACTTAGTCCCCTATTGTGATTCTCTTCCTCTGGTTCCTACTAATGTTGGCCTAAGAAAGACTACTGGTTATAATTTTCTACAGAAGGAAATGGGTCCTCAATATAAAAAAAAAATTTTTCTTCGTTGATTTATATGAAGCTCACCGAGTTAATGCATATTTCTGTGCAAATTTCAAATATGTGATAATTTTTAACACTTTAAAATATCAGATATTTTACACGCTTTTTTGGAGCAACATTTTTTTTTGATAGAAGAGCTGCAAAGCAAATAAGCATATTAGAACATATCCAATGAAAACTGTAAGCAATAAAACAAGAATGGACGTGCTGTGCCTGTTAGAAGAAAAGTTATACATTGAACATTTAACAGCGAGTCTATAAGAAGCTCGGATTTCCGTCACGAATGCTTAATATACCATAACTTTTGTTCAACCAAGCTTAGAACATATATTGTTGTATTACTTTGTACAGTTTTCATTCTACATATCCTAATATGCTTATCTACTTTTCAACTCGCTTGGTCTAAGCAAACTGCAACTCCCGAAGTGGCACATAGAATGGATGATATTTCAAAAACTACATTGTAATAGTAAACTAATAGCATATTATACATCAGCACCCGAATATACGTGAGCATAGCGAGTTATAGTAAATCCATGAATAAAAAAAAAAGGAAAGCTTTCAGAGACACTGTGCCCCCTTAACACATTGTATGACCCCCTTAAACATGACTTGAAATTCAGCCACACTGGTTGCCTTCTTGAATGCAGATTTGTCGATACCTGTTTGCAATACATAGGACGGGAATAGAAAATTGGGGTTGTATGCCTCACAATCCACAAATGACACAGCACATCTGCAATTAAACGCTCAGACGCCAGGTAGGCTATCTGCATTCCAGAGCTTTTTCAAAAGAGAAACTTTTCAACACACGAAGACGTGTTGATCATGCCCAAGGTGGATTTAAATCTGTGTTCACCTGTGCTGAAACAATCAAACTGGAGACAAGCCGGAAGTGGCATTACATTTCTTTACAAACCTTAGCGAGCCGTAAGCCCAAGCACTGATGAGACTACCCTAACTGAGCACAACCAGTCCACCCAAGCAAAGCACAACCTGATCCACTTCAACTGCCATCCTAGTGGAGCACAAGCTAGAGGGCTCACAACATCTCTTCTTTCAAGCGGTAGCAAAGATGTCAGAGCTTCACCACAATGGCCCCTAGTAAGAATAGCAACCATTCTGGATCATCAGTGATAACACAATAATAGGATCACAGTACGGTTTCTGTCAAATGATGTGCCCATCATGACTACAATGACTGAGGTTGTCAGATAATTCACAGCTCAATAAATTTGTTCCTACATGCACTCAATAATACAATAGTGCCCTGAGAAAAAGGGACACACGCTTGACCTGGACACGATGGGACCTGGTATTTAGTGAGTGGGTTCCTACTGCTTTATATGCTTGCTAGTATTTGCTACTGGTATAGTTTAGGATATTTAAGTGTGTTTTTGTACCATCCTGTGTCCCCTTTCTTGCGTTCTTTCCATTTGCTCCAACAAACCGAGCCAGGCAACATCATCCGTGATATTTGTCCATGTGTCCATGAAAGTCTATGGACACATGGTGAAAGTCACAGCCAAATTAGACAGCCGAGCCTTGAATCTACTAGAAGATGGCCTCTGCCAAAACAATTGAACCCCTTTACGAAGGATATGCACCAGGCAGCAGCTCTTCTTCTTTATATAAGGTGTCTCTTAAAAGCGGGGTACTCTTGATACGCGCAAGTGACGCAGAGACAAAGCGTGTTCCTGAGAGTCTCAATACCAACTAACTTTATTGCCTTTCAACCCTGAGATCGGTTCCCCTTTCCTCTCCCTCTCTGCGTCCTTGTTGGCAGTGCAGAGGGAGGCAAACGATCGTCAGTCTGTGACACACTGGCAGCGCAACCTGCTGCACTGTGCCGCCCTCATCCTCAGCACATTGCAGCGATGGATATGTGGGTTCAGGAGCAGGCAAAAGTGCCTTTCGTAGCAGGCAGCAGAAAGATGATTTGGAGCAGGCTTGAACAAGCCAGAAAGATCCTTTCGAGCAAGCTTGGAGCGGTCAGAAAGACCACATAGTGCTGACGTTGCACCGCTTCACAGCACTTGTAAAGCAGCATTTGTCCAATGCTGCACTTAGCAAACCCTTAGCTAAATTTAGCTACGCGCACATTTTGTGTTGTCCTTTTTGTTCTGTCTACAGTGCAATGCAGTATGATGCCAAGCATTGTACAGCTAGCATGCCCACATTTCCTGGGAGTTTTCCTGAAAGTTAAAGGGCCACTGCATTTAAAGGTAACACGGTTTATTTCTTGTCTTCACAACCTCTCCTACAAGTGCTGTTTCCCTCTCACCACTTAATTATTTCTTCATAGAACACAAGGAATGTCAGCACTACACGTTGAGCCAGTCAGCATTTCATGCTTTTCATTTAGACACAGCTATCTCTGCATGTGTAGCTGCAAATGTAAAAAACGAAGTAACATCACCTTTTTGCACGCAATATCCATGTAAGAAAAGGCAGAACAGGCATGTGACTGCATGACAAAATGGGGTAGGAGACAATTCAAATAGACATCGCATATATCGACCGATCGAGGGCTTAATCTTGACATCACGTCACCGAAGTTAGTTGGCATCTCAAATTGTGCTGCAAAGACGGGAAATGCCAGAAAAAAACATGGTGCACACCAATTTTTTGTACTCTCAGATAGTTGTTAAGGGGCCCTTAAACGCTCTCCAAAACAAAATAATTTTGTCATC
Organism: Rhipicephalus microplus; assembly: GCF_043290135.1. Taxonomy (NCBI): domain Eukaryota; kingdom Metazoa; phylum Arthropoda; class Arachnida; order Ixodida; family Ixodidae; genus Rhipicephalus; species Rhipicephalus microplus. The sequence continues at coordinate 58,373,931 of NC_134705.1, read as the reverse complement.
ATCAGCATCGTAGCCACACCGCTAGGATGAGCATTGCTGACTAAAACTGCCAATAATAATTTTCTGGGTTTCAAGTGCCAAAACCAAGCTATGAATGTGAGAAACATTGTAGTGGTGGGCTCCAGAAATTTGGACCATTTGGTGTTCTTTAAGGAGTCCGAATTCGCCCGTACATGGGTCTCTAGCATTCTGGCTCCTTCAAAATGCAACTTTCGTGGCTGGAATCGAGCCGGTGACCAAACACTCTCAGGTTTGCGTGCACAAAAACACCCGACAAAGTTGGCAGGGGTCAGGCCATCACCACAGCTCGGAAGTATCCGATGCATAATTCAAAGGTTGCAGGCCTGATCTCTGCTAGCGGCAAGTATGTCTTTTCGCCCACTTTACCTTCCTCACATATATACCCCAATTAGAACACTACACTTATAACTTATAACAGTACAACGAACATACTGTATAAAGTTTGCTGGCTTCATTATCTGCAAGTTTATACTAAGGCCGACTCAAAACAAACAAACTAGTGCTGGATATTCCGTTCTTTCATTCGCAGTAAAATATGTAACTTGAGATAACTAATGACAAGTTAATTTTTCTGTGAAAATCAATTGCACAATTTGTGCAACAGAGCTGCTTTCACGGGAGGTGCCAGAACTTTAAGGGAAATTCTAAAAAAAGGAGCTGTGCCACTCTGTGTAAAGTTGTGCCTGTTTTATCCTAGAATCACAATACCTTTGACGAGAGAGTTTGCACAGAAAAAGCATGTGATTGTAAGCATAATATTATGTATTGATAATGTCATCATAACTACCCCTTGCCACCATGCACATTTCCCTTTGTGTCACAAACCCACGAATACATCAATGATGCCAGTTGTAGTCTGTTGGAGGCTAACTTCAGTATTAGAATAAAAGTATTGTCCGAGTGTTTTCTAACCTTTAGACTTGCTGCTGCATACATGTCATTGTTTACGATTCGTAACAAGAACAGTGTAAAGTTTTTTCTGGTTTGCAGTAATCACACAGGTTAGAGTTTAAAAAAAAAATGGCAAGGCACTGTACAGATCAAAGTGCTTTGTACAGAGACACATGCAACTGACACAGAAGCCTCAGCACAGACATCAGTAATGATAGCGATTATCTGGAGAGAAAATGGCAAATGGCTTCAGCTCCCCATCTGCTCGCTTTTAAGACGTGTTCTGTTTTCAGGTTGGCATCTGCTTTTGCAATGTTTCTTTCAACTTGCCCAGTCAGTCATCTGCACGCTCCCGAACTTGCCGCACAGAAGTTCTTTTTTTTTTTGTTTACGTCATCTTGGTAGGTATTTTCTGGGCTGACAGATGGGTGCCTACAGAGACAGGCGTTCCAACAGATGCTGCATAGCGAAAGGTCCTACGTACAACGTGGCCACAACAGCTTTTTGAAAAGTGCACTTCGCGCTCCGTACAATCTTGAGCTCGAGCCCATGTGCAAGTGGGTGGCTATGCTTTGTGAAGTGTCAGCAAGTTTGCGAGGTGTCAGCAGCCACAGTTGACTATCGTAGCAAAGGAAGCTCTGCAGGTGCAGCAATGCCTAGATACCAGTAACACACGCCTCTGCAAATATAACTTGGTGTGCAGGCTTCTTTGAACACTGATGTGCGCTCGTTGCAAAAGAACCTTGTTTTCATGCTAAGAGTGACCAACATAATATGTGGACATTCTCTCGTTCTGCCAGCACCAATATATACCACAAGAGTGAAAAAACAACTCGGAACTTGTCAGAAATCGTGACGGTATTTGAACTGAAAGAGTACTTTAAACAGCATAAAAAGAGTGCGCAATTATAAACACGCCAAGATTACAGAGTTTAAATTATGCAACGAATAATTTTGAGAATTTTTTTCCCTCAAAAAACATCCAACAGGAAGCCCCGTCACCCACCAGTGTAACTGAGTGTTCCGCAATATTTTTCTTCACTAGCAATCAGCCACTGAGTGCCACAAGTGCCACAACATTTCGTACATGTAATCATCATCTGTTTCGTTAGTTACTTTTCATTTTGCTGACATGTGGTTGACAAACATGTGCATTCACCATTTACTTTGTAGTTGTTTTGTAACTGCTATGAACCTTGTCACTTGACACATAGTGTGTTCGTTTTTTTTCTTACAAAATTTTTTTCTTTCCTTTGTGATTGCTCGCACATGTGTGTTTGCCATTCTTTGCTTTGCACATGCTGAGCAGGTAATGAGTTCTTGCATTGGGCTCCTGTATCCACTACTGTCTATGGTTTTCAACATGTGCCGGCTGTGTACATTGAATGAATGAATTGAATGCGCTTATGCAAAAAACACAACACTTGATTATTAACAAAAAAGTTGATACCCTTTGTGTCGTGTACTTTTAAAAAGTCACAATCTCCTGCATCAATTGTACCTTGACAAAGTGATGAATATTGTTGCGAATGTATTTACTACTTTAGAGTAGAAAAGTACTCCAGCAGTCAAGATGGCAGCCGTTGTGTATTTTCGAACAGCCCAAAACGTCGTCGTCTTCTTCTTCGCACCGCCCGCATAGCTGCATAGCCGCGAACCCGCAACATCGACCTCCGGCGGCGAAAAGCGCCGACCCGGCGCTTGTTAGCAGGTGTTGGACGAGATGTACGGCTTGAGGCGAGCGACGTGGACGATGTCGGAAGATGTGGAAGGTATCGAAGGGTTTAGAGGTGCTATTTCATAGGTAACATCAGTTACTTGCCGTAGCACACGATAAGGTCCGGAATACTTGGGTAGAAGCTTTTCAGCCAGACCAACATGTCGCGACGGAGTCCACAGAAGAACGAGGTCACCTGAACTAAAGTGGATGTCCCGATGGTGGCTGTCATAGCTACGTTTCTGACGGAGCTGCGAGTCCGAAAGGCGCTGGTGGGCAATCTGACGGGCTTTCTCCGCGGTGCTAATAGTGCGGCGAGCATATGCTGTGGACAGGTCGGCAGGGTTGGGTACAAGCGTGTCGAACGGCAATGTCGGGTCTCTTCCATACAAAAGGTAAAAGGGAGAATATCCAGCAGTGTCGTGGCGTGAGCTATTGTAAGCGAAAGTGACAAAGGGTAGCGCAATGTCCCAGTCACGGTGATCCGTCGACACGTACATGGCGAGCATGTCAGTGAGTGTGCGATTCAGACGTTCTGTGAGGCCGTTTGTTTGAGGATGGTAGGCCGTCGTAAGCTTGTGCTTGGTTGCACAAGAACGAAGTAGATCGTCAATTACCTTAGATAAAAAGTAGCGACCGCGATCGGTGACCAGTTGACGAGGAGCACCATGATGTAATATGACGTCTTGAATCAAAAAGTCGGCGACATCTGTAGCGCAGCTGCTTGGAAGAGGTCTCGTAATTGCGAAACGGGTCGAGTAATCTATGGCGACGGCGACCCACCTGTTACCGTCGGTAGAAAGAGGGAAAGGGCCCAGCAGGTCGAGGCCGACACGATAGAAAGGCTCGGCAGGTACGTCGATCGGTTGAAGGAGGCCGGCGGGGTGTACCGCTGGCCTTTTGCGGCGTTGGCACGACTCACAAGACCTAACATAACGTTGTACAGAACGGTAGAGGCCGGGCCAGAAAAAGCGTCGGCGGACACGGTCGTACGTTCTGGCAACACCAAGGTGGCCAGCCGTTGGTACATCATGTAGTTGCTGAAGTACGGTCGAGTGCAAATGAGTGGGTATTACGAGTAGTAGTTCGTTTCCCACATGGTGCATGTTGCGGCGGTATAAAATGCCGTCTATGACTACGAACATGCGAAGCGAACTGTCTGTACAGCCTGTGTTCAGGCGGTCGATTAGCTCGCGTAGGGACGCGTCACGCCGTTGCTCACATCCCATGTTGCCGAAAGCAGAGAGCGAGGAAATACAGATGGACGCGTCGTCGGTTACTAGATCTGGAGCGTCAACGGGGTACCGGGAGAGGCAGTCGGCGTCTTGGTGTAAACGGCCAGACTTGTAAACCACTGTGTATGTGAATTCCTGGAGGCGCAGAGCCCAACGAGCAAGGCGCCCCGTTGGATCTTTGAGGGCTGAAAGCCAGCATAGAGCGTGATGGTCAGTGGTAACTGTGAAAGGCCGGCCATATAAATAGGGGCGGAATTTACCAACTGCCCATACAAGCGCCAGGCACTCGCGTTCCGTAATAGAGTAATTGCGTTCGGCAGGAGAAAGGAGCCGGCTGGCATACGCAAGAACTCGATCGTGACCGGATTGACGCTGGGCTAAAACCGCGCCAATACCGTAGCCACTAGCATCAGTGCGGACCTCGGTTGGAGCAGACGGGTCGAAGTGGGCGAGAATCGGTGGCGTGGTCAGAAGTGTTATGAGCTGGGAAAAGGCCGTGCCTTGATCAGGACCCCACTCAAATGGTACATCTTTCTTCAAAAGATCAGTGAGGGGGCGTGCGACCTCTGCGAAGTTTCTGACAAATCGTCGGAAATATGAGCATAGGCCCACAAAACTTCGAACGTCCTTGACACAAGTCGGTACAGGAAAATCCAGGACAGCTCGGACTTTGTCGGGATCGGGGCGGATGCCGGAGGAGTCAACGAGATGCCCTAGAATAGTAACTTGGCGATGCCCAAAATGGCATTTCGAAGAATTAAGTTGGAGCCCAGCCTCTCGAAATACTGAAAGAATTGAGGAAAGGCGCTCGAGGTGAGACTTAAAGGTTGGGGCAAACACAATCACGTCGTCCAGATAACACAGGCAGATAGACCATTTAAAGCTGCGCAAAAGCGTGTCCATCATCCGCTCGAACGTTGCCGGCGCATTGCACAAGCCAAACGGCATTACCTTGAATTGGTAGAGACCGTCGGGCGTTACAAAGGCGGTCTTCTCCCGGTCGAGGTCGTCCACGGCGATCTGCCAGTAACCGGAGCGTAAGTCTATCGAAGAAAAATAGGTTGCGCCATGAAGGCAGTCCAGGGCATCATCAATACGAGGTAACGGGTAGACATCCCTTTTGGTGACCTTGTTTAAATGCCGATAGTCCACGCAGAAACGCCAGGTATTGTCCTTCTTTTTAACTAAGACTACAGGGGACGCCCACGGACTCGATGAGGGCTCTATGATGCCTTTTGTGAGCATCTTATTCACCTCCTGTTGGATAACTTGGCGCTCTGATGGTGACACTCGATAGGGACGCCTGTGAATTGGAGCTGCATCACCGGTATTAATGCGATGTTTGACTTGCGATGTTTGACCTATGGGCCTACCGTCAAAGTCAAATATGTCCGAATAGCTCGTGAGAAGATCAGTGAGGTCTTTGACCTGAGACGGCAACAGGTCTGAGGCAATCATCTTAGTTACATTGTTGAGCCGTGTAGAGTTGGCTGCGTCGGTGCTATGCGGGTTCGGCGAGGCGACTGTGGCCAGTTCACGTGACACTGATGAGATCTGGCACTCGTGTGACGGTGAAAGAGTGGCGAGAACAATGCCTTGTGGTAGGATTTGAGGGCTGAGTCCGAAGTTCAGAAGAGGAAGGCACGTCTTGTTCGCTGTGACAGTTAATATGGTGTACGGGGAGGAAACGTTGCAGGCCAGTAAAACACCAGGAGAGGGAAAGACCACGTAATCCCCATCCGGAACACTGGGATATGGTTCAACTGTGACACAAGTTAGGGCTTGGGGTGGGAGGCGAACAAACTCAGCGCACGAAAGCTTGTTCTGTACCATCTTCGACTCTTCGGTGGCCGCAGGCAAGTCAAGTTGCACGACGCCGGCTGAGCAGTCAATTACAGCGGAGTGGTCGGACAAAAAATCGAGTCCAAGGATGACGTCATGTGGACAGTGAGCGAGAACATGGAATAGAACGGACGTCTGGCGGTCGGCGAATCTCACACGCGCGGTGCACATTCCGAGCACAGCCGGGGTCGCTCCACTAGCGACACGTACAAATAGGGACTCTGGCGGCGTAAGGACCTTGTTTAATCGTGCACGGAGGTCAGAGCTCAGAATTGAAATATGTGCGCCGGTGTCAATAAGGGCAGTAACAGGAAGGCCATCCACTTCTACATCAAGCAGGTTTTTGTCCGTAGTCAAGGTCAGCAGAGGGTTTTCAGGTCGGGAGTCCAATGCAGCGTCACCTCCGGGAGCTGCATTGCTCAGTTTTCCGAAGAAGGGCGTCCACTAGGGTGGGGCGACGAATAGCGGCGGTGCTGAGGTGACCTGGAGCGACGGTCATGCGGGGACGGCGAACGGCTGGACCGGCGGACTGGCGTCGCAGGAGTGCCATTGTACGGTCCATCGTCACGAGCGCTGTACTGCAGGGGCCGGTGGTTGTCGTCACGTCGATAGCCAGGAAACGACCGAGGTGGATACGTGCGGAAACGACAGTAGCGGGAGATGTGTCCTACACCATGACAATGAAAACATATAGGCTTGTCGTCCTGTGTCCTCCACTGAGCAGGATCACGATAGCGGCGGAATCTTTCTGGTGCAGGAGAAGGCGCTATGGTACTGACCCGAGGTTCCGTCAACGAACATACAGGCTGCAGCCCAACGTTTGCCAGTTCCTCTCTCACGACCTGTTGGATCAACGAGATCGTTGGTCGATCATCAGATGGGCGGGTCAGAAAAGACGGAGACGCGGCCTCGATTTCTCTACGAACGATGCGAACCACACTCTCGTTGTTATGTGGTTGACTGCATGGCGGCTGAAGGTCCTCGCAAGATGACGTAGCGGCCGTGTTCGGAAGACGCAAGAAATTCTTGGCGACCCGGCGACTCTTCAGCTCTTCGAATCGGCGGCACTCTTTGATGATGTCATCAATGGTGGAACAGTCTTTGGAAACCAGTATGTTAAAAGCATCATCTGCAATGCCTTTAAGTAAATGGCTTACTTTGTCTTCCTCGGACATGTTGGGGTCGGCACGATGGCAAAGGGCGAGAACGTCAAGGATGTAGGTGACATATGATTCGGTCGTAGTTTGTGCCCGACCAGAGAGTTCTTTAGAAGCGGCCCGCTGGCGTCCGACGGCCTTACCAAACAGGTCACGAAGCTTCTGTTTGCAAGTATCCCAGCTGGTTATGTCCGCTTCATGAGCCTCGAACCACGCGCCAGCTGTTCCGCAGAGATAGAAGCCAACGTTGGCGAGCATCATCGTAGGGTCCCACCGGTACACTGCTGCAAACCGCTCGAACTTCGGAATCCAGTCGTCAACGTCAACATGGTCGGTGCCGCAGAAGTTGCCAGGGTCGCGCGGTTGCGTCAATACGACCGGCTGTACAGGCTGCGCCGGAGTCGCGGCTGAAACAGGAGCGGCAGAATTGGTTTCTGTTGCCATGGTCGGGCAGTCGAGAACACGTCCGCTTCGAAGTTCCGTCTTGCGTCGTACCCAGCGCCACCACCAAAATGTTGCGAATGTATTTACTACTTTAGAGTAGAAAAGTACTCCAGCAGTCAAGATGGCAGCCGTTGTGTATTTTCGAACAGCCCAAAACGTCGTCGTCTTCTTCTTCGCACCGCCCGCATAGCTGCATAGCCGCGAACCCGCAACAATATGATTTCTGTCAGCTCATCATAAAGGGACATACTGCTCGAAACTACGTTCACAATAACAAGCTAGCCTATGACCTACACCTCTGTTACAGGACAATAATCATTGCTCATCTTTGGCGCCTTTTCTTGCTTTTAACACCAGTACTAGTTTGTTAAAAGGACATTAAAGAGAGACAGTGATTTGGTGCAGACTGACCAAATGCATTCTGAGAACTTTAATGCGATGAGTTTTACTATCATAAGAGCAGTATTAGTGGAGAAAATAAAAATTATTAAGGTTTGAATTTAGTGCCGACATCTCTGCATGTTCCGTCGAACATTTCAAAACATATTTTTCGTACCTTCACGAGATTGGCTCACCGAAGTTTTCTGGAATTTCGAAACTTCACATGCTAGGTCTGTGGCACCCACCACATGACAATGTACATTTTTATAAATGAGAAGTTGCGTGGCTCAAGCAGATGCCTTCAAAATCGATGACATCAGAGTGGTGAGGAAATCTCAAGATGGCGTCTTGACCTGCATTTTATTTTTGTGTTTTCTCGCTTAGCAAGAGTTGTCTCCCGGCAAGAGTGGTATTTTCAGGATAGTGAAATTGCACTTTACTTACTAATATGCGAAAAAAAAAAAAATGTGCTTTTCTCTTTAGAGTCCCTTTCATGGTGTGTGTGCGCTGTTGCGAAATAGCTGGTTGTCGAGACATAAATCAAGGACATCCGTTTATTGCCAATATACTAAAGGTGAACTGCTGCCTCACCCACGTATGCCTGCCTTTGATTCCGCTTCAGTTTCCTCTTTTTCGATGGAGTCTGGCACGCTTCAAGTTCGTTTGTTCCGCAATATTTTGCAACATGCACTATCAGCACAGCACGGAATACTTGACAGGAAAGTAGTAAGTGCAAAATTTTCAAGAAAGGAAACACAGCCAAGCTAGATGATGCTAATCATAGAGAAAAAAAAAACTCCATAAAAGGTATGAATGCTTCCAGGGCATGCCCTGCACAGGCGACCTCTCTGACATGCACCAGACGCTATAAATCTGAATAAACCTTGGCATCTTTTCCCCGTTACTTGGCTCAAGAACAAAAATCAAAGGAAGAGAGTGAGAGGCTGCAATTTTGTTTCGATCAGATTAGCAAGAAAGCGACATAGTCAACATAATACAATAGAACTTTAGTGTCCTAAATTACCTAAAATTTTCAATATGTAAATGACCTATGCAACAAAAGGCCATATGAATGAAACTGTATTGCCTTCTTCCTATCACAGTTTTATGCTGTTTCACGGACAGCTAGAAAGTGGCACCTTCAAGTGTTTGTGTATACGCAATGTTCTGTGGGCATTCTGGATAATTGCAAATATGAAGCCAGCACACCCACCTTATTGTGTTTCAGCACTGCAATTTTTTTATCCTTGGAAATTAGCATTTTCGTAACCATTACAAAAAAGTAACAACAAATGAAATGCATTAGTAGTCACTATACACCTTGAGATTTCCTATGTCCTCCTTCATGCATATTTGCCATGAGTGAAATAATGCCCTCCACTTTTAAGCGTGTCCAGGCCACCACAGATGGCTCAGACAGATTGACATGTGACAATATATTACTGCCATTATATGTGTACATTTATTATTATTCACTAGTGCATACAGATCATCAACGTTCATCGACCATGCTTGTGGCCTTTGCCACGTCTCATGTGCTCAACTAAAGGTCAGCCGAGCTGCTATGTCAAGCGTAGCGAATGTAGTTCCTCAGTCACTAGTCTCTATGCCACTGAAAAAAGAAAAGGCTACAATGAAACTGATAACAAATGATTGAAGATGAAGTTACAACTGACATTTCTCGCCACCTTTTCTTTCTCAAAAAACAACTTAGCTTTCAGGGCAGCATATAAGTTTAGTTTTATAGTACTTGAGGAGGCTGACTAATTGTTCGCATGAGATGTCTAGCTTGTCTTGAAAGGGCTGTGTGGCTGTTTGCTTGAGAATCCCTTCGTGTCATGCAGCATTTGAAAAGTCATAATAAGACCTGAGACAGTAACAGTAAGAAAACCTGGACTGGCTAATGGAAGTATTTAGAATAAGCAGTGCTAAATAACCAATGCACCCTTAGGAGTTCAGTGCAGTGCTGGTTGGCAAAACAGGAGCTAATGGCGTGTAATGTATGAATTATCCTGTACAGTGTATTCTGTGCTCTAAAGCCCAACTATTTCATAGGTTCATCTTGATTATAAGCTACAAGTGTACATGAAAGCTGTGGCAATAGTCTTGTATCATAAGTACTGTTCCCATGACATTACGCAGCAAAGGCAGTTAGCCAAAGTATGGCAATTTGGCATGTGTGTTTCATGGTACCATACACAATTGTGGCTCATTCGCTTTCATTCAATTTTTTTCATAAGAACAAAAACGTTTCATCTCAATGAGGCCCAATGAATAGATTGCAGGCATAATAAAAACCACGACATGGCGGTGAGGTTACAGTCTCGACGCTCTAACACTTTGAGTTGTAGCAATGCTCGAGTCCTAAATAAACTTCTGCGTCTGTCTGCCAAGCTTCGCCTGAATGCCCCAGTATACAGCAAACAAAATCCAAAAACCGTGTGAAGAGCTTACAGCGGAAATATGCCTGAAAGCAGGCTGAATCTATGAAATGAAAGTAAGTGAAAGAAGTAGCAGAGAGAAAACGTAATCCCACATCATATAGTAAGGTATGACCAATTTGCTGCATGCTGCCGCGGCGCTCCAGTAATGCGCCCAATAAGCGACCTCGCACGGCTTACCCCGACCGTCACGACGCCGAGACTACACGGGCGCGTTCTTTCTGCGCGCAGCTTATCCTGTGCGGCATTCATTAATGCACGCGCTCATAGCGCAGCTTCAGCCGAGTGGAAGGAAAGGCCCAGCGCCGTAACATTTACCGCATACCTCGGGCGAGCGCGCTACGCTAGCTCAATGAAATATTCGCGGTGCAGCTAGCAGGAAGATGAAACACCCACGCCAACTTCGCGGCGGCTCAAGACGACGGAAAGGAAGGCGTCCGAATGACATAGTGACCTTAGGTCGCATACGAATTGGCCTGCATTAACAATTTCGGGGGGGGGGGGGGGGGGGGGGGGACCTGCAAAGGCCACGTGACCATGCATATGTACCTGCCTCGTCCGGGCTCGAAGTATTAGAATAGCGCACTGCGAGCACTTGCGGTGCGGTCGCTGCTACTGCGCAGGGAGTTTTAGAATAGCCCACTGCGAGCCCTTGCGGTGAAGTCCCTGCCACTGCGCATGCGTCGTAACGCGAGTCGGCGTTCGCGGACCGCACGCAAAAAATCTGAAATTGCGTGCGGCGATCGCGGCCCGCATTGGGCTCCGCGTGCATACCGCCGCCATACATGTGGTCTTAGTAGAGTACAATGCGCATGTTCACGTCTACCGCTACCAATCGCAAAGCGGAGTCTGCGTTTAATGCCGCAAGTAGTCAAATAAAAAAAAAAAGTCGTTCTTTCATATCGCCGGGCTCCCGCGCGTTTGAAATTAGCTGGCCGTGGGGTTGAAACACCTGTTTTATGTACCGTTCAACGGGGGTGGTGGTGGTATAGTGGTTAGAAGAGGAAAAAGGCACCAAATTTTTGCAGCCCGGTCGGGAGCACGGCGCAGTGCCTGGGGAGTACAAAGGCTGAAGTCACAGCCTCGGCAGCGCATTTTCAGGGACAGCTCAGATGATATTATGGCGGCACCCTGAGGGCCTTCTGTGAAAACGTGTTGACAGCATTCCGCAGGAGTACAGTGTACTAGAATGGCAGCAGGAGCGTCTTTGGCCGTCGCCATAATGTCCTTTGGGCAGTGGCGGATCCAGAAGGGTGGGGGGGGGGGGGGGGGGGGGGGTAGTAGGGGCGATTAACCTGACGCATAGTCTGTGTCAGCACGCCGCCCCTACCATTAGTTAAATGCTTGTAGTCCACCTGCTACTGAGTATTAGGACAAATGAGTGAAACCGCTGTGAGCACAAATTAACAGTATTTGTGTCATAAGGGGTTTTGCTCGTATAATAAAAACAAGTCATGACCACGCCCCCCTTTCCAGTGTCAAAGCGACCGCCCCCTACCCCTAAAATGAGTGGCTGGATCCGCCCCTGTTGAGCAGTGGCTAATAATTCCCACAAAATGCAGGCAGTGAGTGAGGTCAGTCTTTTCGGTCCCGTGCCACAGTCCAGTAATGCGTATGTATCTTCACTTCTGTGACGAAGTATATATATATTTCATGCGAGTGGATACCGTGCAAGCAAGGGATAAGTTGTGCCGATTTCTCTCAGCGAAACAGTGATATGGGAGTCCGAAAATGCAAACATGGGACATCTCTGAACTAGCGTTGTGCAGCGGGCGCCCGCACTGCCTATAATCTTTATGGTCGAGCGTGGTGGTTTCGGATGTGCGTGGCCAGATAGGTGGTACACCCAACGACGTCCAAAAATGGAAACACACAGACACAAAAGAAGTTGAAGAGAAAGAAAGGAACCGAATGAGGCGATCTCAAGAGCGACCCCACACAGAGCGGCTTATATGCCTGGGCGGTGCTGTCAGTGGCACGCGTGCACGATTAGATAGCGCCGCGCTTCAATTGTGGCGCGTGCGGTTGCGTACCACCCGCGTAACAACCAAAGTAGCGCAGCCGTCAAAAAAAAAAAAAAAAAAAAAAAAAAACGCGCCTGGCCGTTGGTTGCGGCAGGCAACGGCTAGGCGCAGAGATCATGACCAACTTAAAAGCTACGCACGCGCGCTTGAAAGAAAGAAAAACGTGTCTTTCGAAACTCGCCGCCGTTAGTGCATGGGTGCGAGCAGTTAGAGAAGCGTGCGAACTGTCTGGGCGGTGGTGTTTGTTGCAGGCATAAGAAAAACGTGAGCGTCGCAGGTATACGGGGGACTGTGCGCGAATGCAGATTCGCAGGCCTGCAAAGCGCTCGCGTGGGTTCGCCACCCATTCGCGCAAGCTACGCCGGTAAGAAGGACAACCGAGAGGCGTTCTTCTCGGCGCTGCAGCAGTGTTTGACCCCGCTTCTTTCCGTTTGCGAAAGGCGTCGTGCATCACCAGCGGCCCGCCGGGTTCGACATTCCGCACCGGCCCACACGTTCGTAGTCGAAAAAAGAAAGCACACGCCTATGCTGACGTCTTTTCGCCTTCGCGAACACAATCTGTCGGGACGAATTTGCGGGGCGCTGAAGCACGTGTCGCATGCAGGACCTCGCTGCTACGGCAAAGAATGAACCACTACGTCGTCTCGATCATCAAAGAGAGGAACGCGGCCTTGGTATCCGCAAAATGAAACGCGCGGTTTCGAAGAGCTCCTCCCAACGCGACATAATGGACCAACGGGGAGCTGATGGCGGGGGGAGGTCAGCGGGCTCTTTTGTCACCGTCGTCGACAGCGCGTTGTTGAGCTAGCGTTTTTCTTTTCTTTACGTTTTACCTCTTTCTCCTTTTGTGTCCTAGACAGCCACAAAAAAGCACATCCCTCCCACCACTCTGGAGTACGGTAAGTAGTGGGAAAAACAGCGGAGGGAGGACCGCGCGCAATGTAAAAAGAGAAATAAAACAGACAAAAAGGAACCAGCGGGACCGGAAATACCAGACAGGCTCGTGAAGCGTACAGCTAGCCCGAGTCGCGGATACCCCGGTGCAGATCGGTACATATCACACACGCTGCAGGCAAACGCGATGGCGTACGCACACACAATTCCGATAAGCCACACACGCAGTCTAGCGACGAATGAACAAATGAAAGTAGCGAAGCCCTAAAGGTGAGGGGCAACCTAGCGAGCGGGCGCGGCGAGTAAGTTGAAGTGACTCACGTTCGCCAGCGGTGCGGCGCTTTCGCCGCGGGGCAAGAAAGAACAGCACGCGCGTTGAGAGCTGTGAAAGCTTGTCCCGACATGCGCTCTATCACTTCATCGCAAGCCATCGCGCGGGGATGCGAAAGAAACAACTCACCGTGTCGATTTCTCCCGGGCAGTCGCCGCCAGTTGATCGAGAGAATGATACCGCAAAAATTGAGACGATGCTGAGCGCACCACGGCACCGCTAAGCACAACGAGGATCACGGAGCCTTTGTTGACGCGTCGTCGTCGCGGCTCGAGCACCGGGAGAACACATGCGCGCTCACGACGCTTCACTTTCCGAGGGAAGAAAATTGGCGAGAACCAACGCGAGATCACCACACACTTCTCGAGTCAACGCGGTCGAACACTTAGAACTGAAGCTAGCACAACCGCACTCGGTAGTCACCGACGATACCCAAGGCTGAGACGTCGTCGTCCGCGGCTGTTCATCGCACGAACGAGGCAAAATCCACGTTTCCGCCGACGATGCGGTGACACTGGCGGGTCCATCTGTGGGTCGCCATCGCGGACGAGCGCGCTGGCGTGTGTTGCTGTTATGTCGCTATTTTGATTGTTCACTCTCTCGCCCTTCCTTCGCCTGTTTTCATTTTAGAATGTTTTCATTGCGCCGGCTCTCTCCACAACTCGGCTGCTGGCTTCAATGCACTTGCTTCAATGAGTTGCGACCGCAGCGGCACTTACCGGCGGTCACATGAAACTGTCTCTCTCTCTCGCTCGTTTTTCCGGGGTCGGCCCGGTTTGTTTTGCGCCAGTGCCTGCGATCAGCGAAGTGCATCAATACTAACTTGTGCTGAAATCAATTCGTGTACTACCGGCCTTAGTTAACACGTCACTGAGTGCAAACACGTTCTCACCACGCAACGAGCACCGCCTGCGGTGATAGTGCTTTTCGCTTGTACGAATGACGAAGGGATCTTTTCAGCTACAGCATGCGTTTTTAACGGTGGTGGCGCCATCGGGGAGTATTGGACACAAACACTCGCTTGTCGAAGGCTGGCGTCTGAATCGCGGGAAGCTCAAAAGTAGCGTGCGCCAGTCATTCATTCGAGATAGAGCGAGAGGCATTACGGCTGTGCTTAGGCCTTCCAAATATGTAGCAAATGCAGTATTATACCTGAAAGCGAGAACACTACCCCTGTTAAGCCGATTCAACCTAATTACGGTGCAGACTTTTCCACGGTTGTACGAAACACTGTCTATTCATACTCAAATAATCTTGATCTCCAATCCCGATTTTATTTTTTTTCGATCACTGGCCTAGATTCCGCAAGGCACAAATCATAGTTATAAAAACATTACTCGACGACCTAAATGTACAAAATCGCCCCGCCGCGGTGGTCTAGTGGCTAAGGTACTCGGCTGCTGACCCGCAGGTCGTGGGATCGAATCCCGGCTGCGGCGGCAGCCTTTCCAGTGGAGGCGGAAATGGTGTAGGCCCGTGTGCTAAGATTTGGGTGCACGATAAAAAACCCCAGGTAGTTAAAATTTCCGAAGCCCTCATCTACGGCATCTCTAATAATGATATGGTGGTTTTGGGACATTAAACCCCACATATCAATCAATTAAATGCATAAATTCGTGATGTACGTCCTGTGACCACGCAACCTAAATTCACAGACATTGTCTACCACGATATTTTTTTCTAATCAGGCGAAATTATTACCTCACGGAATTATAAATGGTCTGTTGCAAGGGCATCTAAATAATCTGACAACGAACGTGGTTATTCCAACAGATACATCACAAACTGAGTAAAAAGCTGCCATAATAATATTCTGCCCTCAATTTGAGTGGTCTTTTTCTTTATGACTGGCAGATTTTATCCCAGTTTTTATAGCTGAATTTATGGCCATAATATAAGCTTTCGGAAAGTTACACAGTTTAAATGCAGTAGTAGTGATTATCACGGAATCATTATCTGCGTGTTCGTCTCTCTTCGCATCTGGTGAAGCGGCTTCACTAAAGCTTTTCATAATACTAGTTCCCACGCACCTTCAATCTCTCCACTTAATTTGAGTACCAAAACACAAGGATTTAGTTTTAAACGAAAGCGCTGATTTTTTAGCAAAGGCCACGCTTTTGGTGCCAATCATTCCGTTTTCTCCACTGACAGCATACATTACAATTGCACGATTCCGCACGCTAACTGTCAGAAAATGCTTATCAGACCCTGTATTTACAGCTTCTCCAGAATATAAGCACCTATAATTTCCCTGGAGCAGTCGGTTATCGCGGTCGAGTATAATGAAAGTGGCTATAACAAAACTTCGCTGCCGGGTTACCTCCCTCAACTTTTCCTGCCTAGAGCAAGTAAAGCGCTGTCTCCTCAGTGTCTCTTCTGTAAGAAGGATGAAACAATTAGCCATTACTTTCTATTCTGTCGTCAGTACAAGTCATTGAGGAGAAGATTCATAGCACCACCTCTTCGAAACTTGGGTCTGGAAGCATCCCAATCAGTCGTTCTATCGTTTGGCGCCTCTACTCTGGGATACGGTCACATGGATGTTTACTACGCCATAGATGAATTTATCAGTCCGACTAAAATATTATTGAGTCAAATTCTTCACCCTTTTAAACATTTAAATACTAATATTCTGTAATTAAATTAAATTTGCTGTATTACCGATCCCTAGCTTATACGAGAAATATTGCGAGGAAACACTTCAAAAAAATTCACCTAACACTCGGCCTATCCCCTGCATGTGGTAAAAGCCACGAGAAGAGAAGAAGAGAAAGAGGCTTTTATGGCGGCGAAACTCATATTGCGGCGTACGCAATGATTTACTTAGATAGAACTCTGGTGTCATCGTTCAAGACATATGCCGTTATTAATTTATGTCGAGGTTATCTGAAGTGAAGGCTGCATGATCGATTGATGCCAATAAACAAAAAATATTGACTGGTGGTGACGAGCCTGAAGCGAAAGCAAAGGTGGCTGGCCAGCTTGTTTGTCTTTACCCTTTTTCTATCTGCCTTGCGCTTTGCCACTGTTTCATGTATATTTCTTGTATCTGGTCTTTATTTTTGTTCTCTTTCTTTCGCACTCTATTTCTTTCTTTCTTGCTCTTTATATCTTTCCTATCATTTCTTCCATTTTTTCTATATTGTTTTTTTTCTTAAGTTTTTTTAGAACTTTATGTCTCTTCTTCTGTCTTACTCTGTTCTTTTAATCTGTTCTTCATGTATATTTCTTTTGATATTTCTTTTTCTACGTCTTTTTCTGTCTTTATTTTTTATGTGTTCATCACCTTCATTTCTATTTTTCTTTATTTCTATTTTCTATTTTTCTTTATTTTATCTCATTCTTTTTCACGTGTTTCACGTGCTCCACTTCACCGAGCACAGTTTTCGTTTATGCTTTTGCCCTAATTAGATGTGCAGCTCGGTGAATTCCTGATGTGCATACCCACAAAGTTTATAATTTGCATTTTAATAGTAAGAAATGGTATATATATATATATATATATATATATATATATATATATATATATATATATATATATATATATATATATATATATATATATATATATATATATATATATAAAATAGAGGTGTTGTACGTCGAGGAAGGTTCAGACGCAGCTTGGCAAATGCGCTTTATCTGGCAAATCTGGCTAATTGCGAGCGGCGTGCGTGAGCTACTATGACAGCCACTGATCATCATCGTCTTCTTCATTACCAGCAGAGCGTCCGTTATTCAGATTCATTACAATTACTCCCCGCGAAATAAGGAGCCGTCCTGGCGACCTATGGACAAGTAAACACGGGAGAGTCGTAGCAGGGCTTAAGTCTCGAGACGTGCACAATTTCCTGGCCACGACGACGTTGGTCAGAAGATAGTTCCAGTGGCTCGATGAAGTAATTCACCGGTGACGTTTTTTGTAGCACACGATATGGGCCGTGATACTTGAGGACCAACTTGGTAGAAAGGCCAGGTGTAGCAGAAGGGACATCCAGCCAGACGAGTGAACCTGGATCGTAGGAATTAATGTTATTTGATGCGTCATGGTGGTGCTTTTGGCGTCCTTGGTCTTGGGTTGTGAATGACCTTGCCAGTTGGCGGCATTCTTCGGCGTATATAGCGGCTTGAGACAAAGTCGTGGACTCTGAGGAGTCAGGTTTGCACGAAAGAATGGTGTCCATCGTGCAAGAAGGTTCGCGCCCGTAAAGGAGGAAAAAAGGAGAGAACCCAGTAGTGCTTTGAATGGCGGTATTATAGGAGAACGTGATAAACGGGAGCACTCGGTCCCAATTGGAGTGGTCTGACGAGATGTACATAGACAGCTTGTCACCAAGGGTGCGCTTGAAGCGCTCTGTCATTTCATTGGTCTGGATATGATAGGCACTTGTAGGGTGGTGAACGACGTGGCACTCACGCAGCAATGCCGTGATGACGTCTGACAAGAATACGCGACCACGATCACTCAGTAACTCTCGGTTATTTAACTGATGCCGTAGGGCATACTAGCGCCAATAAAAAAAAAAAAAAAAAAAAAAAACTCTCGAGGTGCTCCATGACGTAATATAATGTTGTGAAGAACGAAAGTCGCAACGTCTTTTGCTGTAGACGAGGGAAGGGATGAAGTTTCGGCATACCGCGTGAGGTGGTCGACGGCATCTATGATCCAGCGGTTACCGTCTCTAGTGTTGGCAAGGGAACCATAGATATCGATGCCGACGCGGTCGAATGGGCGGAATGGGCATGGTAAAGGTAATAAGGTACCGCTGGCGTGATGAAGGGGAGTTGTTCGTCTCTGGCACGTCGAGCAGGTCCGAACGTATTGTCGTATAAAGCGGTACATGTCACGCCAGCAATAATGGAGCCGTATGCGAGAATAAGTCTTCAGGAAACCTGCGTGGCCACATTGGGGGTCGTCATGAAACTTGGAACAAATTTCGGGTCGCACATGACGTGGAATCACGAGTAGCCACTGACGTCCACCGGATGCGTAGTTGCGTCGATACAGCACGTCGTCGCGAGTGGTGAAGTGCTCGACTTGCCGACGCAACGTGCGAGAAGGGGGGGGGGAGCCGTCCGCCCAGCCAGGATGTCTAGAATCGAAGCAACCCAAGGGTCCTTGCGTTGCTCAAATGGCATGTCGGCGATGGTGACGGCAGTGGCATCACAAGTTAGACTTTCGCAGCAGGCCGGGTCAGGGGGTAGGGGCGAACGGGAGAGGGCGTCTGCGTTCCGGCTGGAGCGATAGACCACGCGAATATTATATTCTTGGAGGCGTGACGCCCATTGGGTGAGGCGACCGCTTGGATCCTTCAGTGACGACAACCATCAGAGGGCGTGAAGGTCAGTCACGACGTAAAAAGGGCGCCCGTACACGGAAGGTCGAAATTTCTCTATCGTCCAAATAATGGCGAGGCATTTCTTTTCAGTGACGCAATAGTTGATTTCGGCTTTGCTAAGAGTTCGGCTTGCGTAGGCAACCACGTACTCTTTCTGCTGTGCAAGCCGTCTTTCTGCTCTGCAAAAGTAGCACTTAGCCCGACACCACTAGCGTCGGTGTGGATCTCTGTGGGTGTCGATGAGTCGTAGTGTCACAGAATAGGCGGCGACGTGAGGAGGCGGCGCAGTTCATTGAAAGAATCGTCACAGGTGCCAGACCAGGCTGAAAGCTCTCTAGAGCCGGCGAGGAGCTTGGCCAAAGGAGCGATGATCGTCGCGAAATTGCGGACGAAGTGCCGCAAGTAAGAGCAAAGGCCTATGAAGCTTCGGAGCTCTTTCATGATGGCCGGTTTGGGAAACGCTGAAACGGCTGTAAGTTTGGAGGGGTCAGGAAGAATGCCGTCTTTTGAAACCACGTGGCAAAGGATCGTAAGCTTTTGAGCGGCGAAATGGCACTTCTTCAGAATCCGTTGCAGCCCCGCGGCAGAAATACACGTGAGGACTTTTTTGAGGTGGCTTAAATGGCTTGCAAAATCAGTTGAAGAGATGACAATTTCATCAAATAACAAAGGCAAACGTTCGATTTGAGGCCTCGAAGGATAGAGTCCATCATTCGCTCGAAAGTAGCTGATGCGTTGCAGAGGCCGAAGGGCGTAACTGTGAATTCGTAAAGCCCGTCGGGCGTGATGAAAGCTGTTTTTTCGCGATCGGCCTCTGCTATGGGTACCTGCCAGTATACAGAGCGCAGATATAAAGAAGAGAAAAATTCCGCTCCCTGTAGGCAGTCCAAGGCATCGCCAATGCGTGGCAGCGGATAGACATCCTTGCGCGTAATTCGGTTGAGACGTTTGTAGTCCACGCAAAACCTGATGGATCCATCCTTCTTCCTCACCAACACAACTGGAGTGGCCCAAGAACTGCTTGACGGTTCGATTATGCCACGTGTCAGTACATCGTCAACCTGTTCATTGATGACACGGCGTTCGGCAGTTGACACACGATATGGACTCTGTCGAAGGGGCGTCTCTTGACCGGTATCTATATGGTGAACAACAGATGACGCTCGACCTAAGGAAGGCTGATTGTGGTCAAACGAGGCTCGAAAACGCTGGAGGAGCTTGATCAGCTGTTCCTGCTGTCCAGGCGTGAGGTGGCAGTCAGTGGACTTGCGGAATACACCCATAGGGTCATTGGCGTCAGTTGCGGGTGTAATTCCACAAGCCGGTAGAACTGGCTTGTCTGGATACATCGAGTCTTCGAAAATACGATTTAGGGTCTCGAGGCTTCCCAGACACTCGCCGCGAAGCAGGATGTACGGACAAGCAGAAACGTTGCACGCATAATGTACCGCCGAAACATTGGAAAAGTTGATGACGGCGAACGGGAGGACGATGGCTCGGTGGTGCACACCAGCTATGGTTGGTTGGAACAGGAACGTCGAGTTAGTGGCAGCAGGGAAAACACAGGCACTAGGACGGCGGACAACGGCGCGATGCGGACGTTAGCTGTGGCAAACACTTTCGAGGGACTGTGGTGGTCGATATCAAGGCACGGATTCGTCAACGAGAGTTCAGCACGAGCGCAGTCGACAAAGGCCTGATGGGCAGAAAGGAAATCCCATCCTATTGCGTCCGATTGCGAAGTTCCAGGTTGATGGGAACCCCGGCTCCTCTACCACTTAAAATAGAGGTGTTGTACGTCGAGACAGGTTCAGACGCAGCTTGGCGAAATGTGCTTTATCAGACAGGTCTGGCTAATGGCGAGCGGCGTGCGCGAGCTACTACTATAGCCACCGATCATCATCGTCTTCTTCATTACCAGCAGAGCGTCCGTTATTCAAATTCATAACAATACACACACACATATATATATATATATATATATATATATATATACATATATATATATATAAGGGAAAGAAGTGTGTACCTAAGAGCTCGTTTTTCCGTGTTTTGACACAATAATAATGAGATCTAACAGACAGTAATGCCAAGGAATGTACAGGGTACAGGGGAAGTTATTAGAACCAATGGAATGTAAATAAGAAGAAAGGTGGGTGAAAAAATAACCAGCCGTGAGCAGGAACCGAGCCGTGAGCAGGAATCCTGCTCACGGCTGGTTATTTTTTCACCCACCTTTCTTATTTACATTCCATTGGTTCGAATAACTTCCCGTGTACATTCCTTCTTGGCATTACTGTCGGTTAGATCTCATATATATATATATATATATATATATATATATATATATATATATATATATATATATATATATATATATATATATATATATATATATATATATATATATAAGAGCAAAAATGTGAAATGCCTTCATTCTTCTCAATAATTCGATGTGACTTCTTATATACTGAGATAGAGTTCGGTTAGCAGTGTTCAGCAACATTACAGAATGGAACAGTTTTACGTGGTATACGCTGCGACAACCCTACATAACGTGTTATGCGCGTAATATTATTGCAACAATGAATTTTTTATAGATTTATCTATTACAATTATGTCGATGCCGGCTTTCCACTAGTATATGTTTGGAACCTTCAATGAGCTTTCGTTAACGTTTAAAAGCTGCTCGTTAATTATTTTATTTTTTAGTGTTTGTAGCAGTGCCTGCAACGTTTGTTTTACGTTATTTATTAATGCACTTTCTTTCAGTTATTCGGGTTTGCGTGTCGTAATTGGTCCTAGTCAAAGCGTGTTTTAGCACATTGTATCATTATTACAATTATATCACCACTATTGACTTGTCAACCAGAAGTTATTTTTAGGAAATTATTTTCGGTAAATGGGGCACAGCACAATATTTATATTCATGATGTTTGTATTTTGCAACTTCACTTGGAGCGTACTGGCGCTCGAAAACTGCGGTATCACTTCGAGGGACGCCAGAGTGAAGAGCGCCAGATATTTGGACCGCCTGGTGTCCACTCGAACTTCGCCTCAATCGAAATGCGACTGGCACGGCCGGTATCAATCCCGCGACCTTCAGGACATAAGCAGAAATTTTCTTTAAACAAATGTGGGTGATTATGTAGTTAAGCTACGCCGCATTGTTTCCGTCTGCATTGTGAAATGACGCATTGGTCGTTAGCTGTTCATGATTGTCCGTGATTGTCTCGTTAATGCACAGAGCACGTGCTCATACCGCGGTGAAACAATAACTCGAAAATGATCCATTGCGTAATGATCACTCATTCACGACTAGGTGAAAAATTACACAAAACACAGTTTTTATTACGGCTTATTTTGGTCATTTGTTATTCGCCATTAATCGAAAATAATTAAAATCACGTGCTTGCGAAGTCACACGTCTGAGATATCTCGTGGTGCTAAAATGACATATGCACAACACACAGCGCATAAATACAACGAACGTTAATTGGACGTCACTTCTGTATCATATGAGTATGTAATTTTTTTGTGAAACTATCCAGTACTACAACTAGAACTTACATTGAACTGACAGAACTGAATGCAGCCACTGCAGCACGGATAACAACTATCAAGATGTCTCTCCTGCGTTGAGGAATTGCAGGAATAGAATGGAACTGCCCGGCCACTCTCGGAGTGGAAATGGGCTAAGTTTTTTTCATTGATTGATATGTGGGGTTTAATGTCCCAAAACCACCATATGATTATGAAAGATGCCGTAGTGGAGGGCTCCGGAAATTTCGACCACCTGGGGTTCTTTAACGTGCACCCAAATCTGAGCACACGGGCCTACAACATTTCCGCCTCCATCGGAAATGCAGCCGCCGCAGCAGGGGTTAGATCCCGTGACCTGCGGGTCAGCAGCCGAGTACCTTAGCCACCAAACCAATGTGGCGGGGCGTATAATACCAACTCGCCGAACAGTCTGTTTTGCTGACGACTGTAAAAATATTATACCCGCAACTTATAAATTGGCAGCAGCAAGCACAGAACCGAGTTGACTGGCGGAACATGGGAGAGGCCTGTCCTGCAGTGAACGAAGTCAGGCTGATGATGATGATGATGCAAAATATTAACACGATGATAATGCTTGCAACACCGACACACGTACTACGCATGTGCGTGATACTCAGCAAAACATTCAAAGAGACACTAAATAGAACCCCCCCCCCCCTCCCCGTAGGAAATTATTGTGAGGAAATGAGAATGCATCTCTTGCGCCAAGAGAGGGTACCATTGCCGTGAGACATTTGCCTTCACCGACTTTTGCCATCGCCTTGAGAGGCGCCTAGCCAGTGAACGGTCGAGAGTGAGAAGTGAGTGGACGGGGGAGTAAGGCGTCAACGTTCTCTGCTCGGCGTTGCGTTTCACAGCGGCGTCTCGAGCACACATTTCCGGATCTTCTTGAGAGGCGCCCAGCCAGCGAACAGTCGAGAGTTAGGTGCAAGCGGACGGGCCAGTGGTAGCAGTGGGGCGCAGGGAGGGGAGAGAGTGAATGGTGGAAGAAAGAGTGGCGAAGCACTGCACGTACCCTTTCCTACACTCTCTCGCACCACGTGCTCTTGTTTCCAGGGGCGAGGGTAAGCGCGCGCGTCCGCAGCTGTTGCTATGGGAGAGAGATTGAGAGTACAGATATAACACCTGCTGGCGTGCGGACACCGCAGCGGACAGTCGCTTGATGCCTGACAAAGCCAGACTTAAGAAATGCATGTTCAGAAAAAAAAAGTGTTTAATGATTTAGAGTACTTCGCACTCTACTATGGGAGAGCATAAAGCACCCCATACCAAGACGCTTTGGTCAGTTTTACATTCGAGCAGGCAAGCTTGTGTGTTTAGAAAAAGTGGGTAACAATTTAGAGTACCTGGTACTCCACTATGGGAGAGAATAAAGCCTTCCCATGGGCCTCACACTTGATTAGGCCGCATAGAAAAAAATTACGTCGTGAACGAGTTCACGGGAAGCCCATGTTTAGAAAAAGTGGTTAACCATTTTGAGTACTTGTACTCAACTATGGGAGAGCATAGAGCCGTCCCGTGGGCCTCGCAGGGATAGAAACGGCGAAAATTTGTTTAGAAAAATTTTTTTGCCACAAACGTCGATAGCACTCAACATAATAATATTTCCTTCTTAGACATACTCTAACGATGATGACGAAACAGACGCCATTTACATGAACATATGGATATGAGATGAAGTTGAAACATGTACAACAATAAAAGTTGTTAAGGGTTTGTATTACTAAATGCACATGAGGTCGTGTAGTATATACCCCCATGAAAATTCCATGCTCGGTCTGGCTATACGCCAAAGTTGGGCTGCCTATCCAAGTAGCTTTACTTGTATTCTGCACACTAAAAAGCACCAGAGATAACAAACAATGCTTCCTATATATTCTTTAAGCAAAATACTATTCTGCTCAAACTTTTTGCGCTCTACACTGAAAGAGAATTCATGAAGAAAACAAGAAATGAGACACAACCGCGAACTGAAAGCTGTTCATTTCACGGTCTGTATAGACGGTGTAAACTCTGAAAGGGTCTATATAGACGCGCCGAGCCAAATATGCTGATTGGTCGAGCGCCAGCCGACGACTTCAGGTCAGTCTACAAGCAGCTGCCTGCGCTGCTTTGGGAGAGATCTCGTTCTCCGTGTTTTCACTGTGACCATGGAATACAGCGAATAAGACCGAAAAAAAGACAAAATATTGTAATTGACACATTTATGCAAGACCACCTGGTGCGCAAAACAAGATCATGACATGCTAACTGACCCCATTCTGATAAAGTTTGTCGTGTTATGATTCATTGAAAGATTTAGCGTTGTACTTGAAAATCAAGGAATGAAGAGAAATTCAGCCAGGACTGAAATGAAGGCAACGAGTCGACAAGTAGACTATATAAGAACGCGTGGTGAAGAGCTCGCTGTAAGAAACAAATTCTGAAACTTGTTCAATGTTGTTGGTATTTGTGGCATGTTCTCTACATTGAACAGGCGACTTCGCAGATATCCCATGTGCAAATATTCTAACTGGAGACTACTGGGATCAGTTCACAGTTAAAGAGGTTTATGGTCAAATTCCCAGCGGGGACCAGTTGCAAGTGGGTTCCAACTGGGACCCTCTGGCAACTGGTCTCCACTGGAAATTCGACCATAAACTACTTGAACAGGATCCCAGTTGAGACCCACTGGCAGCTGGTATCCACTGGGAATTTGACCATAAACTACATGAACTGGTCCCAATTGTTTCCAGTTGCCAGTGGACCCCTGTGGTGCATTAGACGAGGAAGCTTGGCGTTGACTTGGTTTATTAGAAACTTTGCAGATTGAGTGTGCAGGGGCTGTGAAGCATCTTGATTGCTTGTTTGGAAAGGCGGCAGGCGCTTGCAATTTCTTGGATCTCGTGCGTACGGAACCATCTGAAAGAAATATTTACACTGTTAGTGAAGCTGCAATTACTACACATGCACTACTACAAGAAATTAAATTTCATCAACATCGAACTAGTACTGAATTATTAAAAATTGTGCAGTGTGCCTCAAAGTAAAGTAGATATTGCTCTGAACCAAAACACACGTCGCAATTTCGGACAGCTCCTGTAAGCAGGAACAGTGGCTCCTAATTAACATCTCTTAATACGTGACTTGATAGATGACTATACCATACTTTTACGAAGCAATCATAATTAACGTTCTGTGACTAAATACGCATACCTTTAATGTACATATCAGTAAATGTTACAGACATATTACATCGCAGTAAATTTACAATCTTGCACTGCAATTGTTAACACAATTTGTGCCACCTACTATTCTAAATTTTGATTTTCTCGAGAATTCTCATAAATGTCACAGTACATTACTGAACACTATATTTGAAGAAAACATCATATTTTATTCCGATTTTCAGACCGTCGAGCATATCTCCATGGCAAAAAAAAAATTTATGGACAGTAAAGGCGAAGCTCACACACAGACAACAGGTATGGGGATATTTATTTACGAGTAAATACGAGATAAAACTACAAGACTGCACGAGTATACTTCGTCGTTATTTAGCATGTTGTTGAACACGAGTATTGCACGATTGACACTCATCTTTTACGACGCTTCCAAACAAATGGCAGCGAATCTTCAGTGTCTAAAGCATTGTTTACAAGGCAACATTCGGTAATATCCACTCTCAAAATACTGTATAGCATTATATTACATCTAAATCTTCACTTATTCGAAGAAGAGATTGATCACCTTCAAACCGCAGCCTTGCGGACAGGGCAGCCGGTGCGGCATTGCGAACACGATGGATCTACATATCCGTCTTGTCGTAGGCAAAAACACTCGCTCGATGATCGCCTGAAGTTGTAAAGCCTTCCAGAGATGAAACAGCCGAGCACTAATCAAAATATCTAAATTATGCGTGCCATGACTCCACATTCCTCACCATGGATGCATGGATTAATGTGGCTGTACCCTTTAGATCGGGCGGTGGCTCACGCCACCAAGCCGTAATACTTAGTGAGCCAAAATATAGATTTATATTTTTCCCTTTAAATAGGAGTCGTACTTTGCAGCGAAGGGTTTAATTTTCACTCGTGTCTTGGCTTTAGCCACCAATCAGATAACCACCTTCTAGTTAATGCTACCCGCTTAAAGTCTATTTTGCCCTCCCTGTCCCTAAATCCAACTGTTTTGAAAAACTTTGCGCCATCATCCTGAACTGTAGGGCGAAGCCCTTTACAGAACATTATCAAGTGTTCGGCAGTTTCTTCTTCCTCTCCACACGCACTGCACACCATGTCTACCCCTTCGTATTTGGCCCGATATGTCTTGGTTCACAATACTCCCGTCCTGGCCTCAAACAGTAGAGAACTACCCCAAGTATTATCATAGATCCTTTCTTTGCTAATTTCCTACTTAAAAGTTCGATAGATCGCTATTGCGGGCTTCTTAATCATGCCAATTCTCCACATATCAGTCTCCGTTTCCTTCACTTTCTTCTTAACCGATAATTCTTTTTGGTTTGGCCTCTTGCTGTTTTCTAAGTATTTACCAGTCAATTTTCTGGTTCGCTTCCTCCATTTTGTATCGACGTTCTTCATGTAAAAGTAGCTGAATACCTTCCTAGCCCAACGCTCTTCCCCCATTTCTCTCAATCGCTTCTCAAATTTTATCTTGCTGCTAGCTTCCCTGCTCTCAAATGATGTCTATCCCATATCACTTTGTACTCCCTGATTTGGTGTATTACCGTGAGCTCCTAAGGCAAGCCTGCCTATTCCCCGTTGCTTAATTTCTAATCTTGCTTGAACTTCTGATCTCATGCACACGACCGCATTGCCGAACGTCAGACCAGGAACCATGACCCCTTTTCATATTCCTCTGACAACATCATACCTATTGTAATTCCACAGCGACCTGTTTTTCATTACCGCTGCATTCCTGTTACCTTTAGTCGTCACGTATATTGCGTGTTCCCTTAGGTACTCGGCCTCATTGCTTATTCATACGCCCAGATATTTGTATTTATCTGTTATATCTAGCGTGACCTCCTGTATTCTAAGCTCACTACCTTCAACATCATTAAAAATCATGGCTGCTGATCTTTCCTTACTGAATCTGAAATCTAACCTATCTTCCTCATTACCGCTGATGTCCATTAATCTCTGTAAATCTTCCTTGTTGTCGGCCATTAGCACTATATCATCTGCGTACATCAATGCTGGTAGTGCCTGTTCAATGAGTTTTCCTTGTTTGACGAAAGAGAGGTTGAAGCTCAGTCCACTTTCCTCTAATTTGGCCTCTAATTCTTGTAGGTACATCATGAATAATAAGGGTGACAGGGGACACCCCTGCCCAAGCCCCTGTTTGACCTCTGCAGGCTTGGATATCTGTTTTTTCCACTTTATAACTACCTTGTTACCTTTATAGATATCTTTAAAAAAATTAGTGACTTCATGTACCACGACTAGTGTGTTCAGCAATCGCCATAATTCCTCTTGAACCATGCTATCGTACGCTCCCTTGATATCCAAAAATGCTAGCCACAGGGCCCTGGGTTCCTTTTCTGATATTTTGATGCACTGCGTCAGTGAGAACAGATTGTCTTCCAACCTCCTCTGTTTCTGAAACCCATTCTGCAGTTCCCCCAGCACCCCCTCATTCTCTATCCATGCCTGCAGTCTTTCTTTTATAATCTGCATCGCCAGCCTGTAGACCACTGATGTCACTGTTATAGGACGGTAGTTGTTTATGTCAGCTTTGCCCCCCTTTCCTTTATATATCATGCTCATCCTACTAAGTTTCCATACATCGGGAACTTCACCATCGATTATTATTTTGCTCACTGCCTCTCTCAAAGCCTGCTTAGACTTCGGACCAAATGTCTTTATCAGCATAATTGGAATGCCATCTGGGCCTGTTTATGTACTACTAGGAACCCTTTTCTCAGCCATTTCCCACTCTCGTTGTGAAAATGGAGCCATTGCGCCACTTGATTCATCCTTGTCTATTGTGGTGCATAGACACTTCTTTGTTGAAATTTTTCTGTCACCCTTGTTGTTATATATTCAATAGCTTCGTTCCCTTCTAGCCTAGCACCATGGGCTGTAGTTATAAACTCTGCTCTAGGCTTGTCTCATTTCTTAGGGAGTTTAGATGGTTCCGAACTTTCGCAGCTGCCTTTCTATCTTTTTTTGTGTACTTCTGCCAGCCATTGAGCTCCCTTTCTTCTGATCTTTTCATTGATCATAAGGGATGCATCCCTTTTACAGCTTAGAAAGGTTTCCCATTTTCTTTCAACATCATCTGTCGGTTCACCCCGCTGCTTAGCATGTCTGTGTTCCCTAGAGGCTTCCTGGCATTTTGCTATGGCTCTCTTAAGTTTCTCATCCCACCAACTTTTGGGTTTGTGTCTTCTTTTCTGGGGTGACTTGTCACGCGTCTTAGCAAGCTCTAGCTCGAACAGTCTAATTAGATTCGTGTATGTCTACAGTGTTTTATTATCCTCCGTGATTACTTTCTCAATTTGTTTAGTGGCTATTTCAATTTGCCTTTCTGGATAAAAATTTTCCTGTAGTTGCTCATCTTGTCTCCTTCCCACTTTCACTGCTCTTCCAAAACTTAGCTTGATACGTTTGTGATCACTACCTAGACTTCTGGAGCCACCTTCATCTATGTGCATTCCCCTGAGCTTATCATACATCTTATGTGACATCAGTGCATAATCTATCGTCGACTGCAGCCTTTCTACTTCCCATGTTATTTGCCCTTCACATTTCTGGGTACTGTTGCAAATGATCAAATCAAGCCTTTCACACAGATCCATGATAATTTTGCCTGTCGGGTCGGTATAGCCATCTATATCTTCTATGTGCGCATTCATATCTCTTAGTATAATTATCTCGCACTTTCTTTCTAACTCCTGAATGTGCCTTGATATACACTCTATCATTGCCTGGTTTTCTTCTCTGGCCTTTTCTCCCGCCCACAAGTACACGAAACCAAGGAGTGTCATTTGACCTGCCACTTTCTCTTTTAGCCGTTAATGTTCCTTGCACTCCTGCTTGACCCTTTGCTAGTCTGTACTTTTATGAATGAATGCCCCAATACCACCCCCCCCCTTTCTGCTGCCTTCTGTTCTATTACAATATTCCCACGCGTAGTCCGGATTGTTCGGAGGTTGTTCCATGTCCCTGAGATGTGTTTCTACGAAACCGTATATCATCGGCCTCTCTTCCCTTAGGTGTTCTTCTATCTCTTCCCCCTTCAGCCTGTTCTTACCACCCTGTATGTTAATATGCACTATGTCTGAATTGGCTCGGCGCTCGTGGCTACGTCTATTTCTGCCCCGGACTCTACCTATCTTAGATACTGGTGCCACTTTGGAATCGTATCTGTCCACACCACCTGTCAAAGAGTCTCCCTGGTTGTTTTCTTCGTTACTAGCTATCTTGCACCCCGAAGGGCCCGCTTGCCCCACAAAAAAGCCACTGCGCGTCCTGCAAGTCGCCAACCCACCTCATGACCTAGCCGCCCATCAAAGTGAATTCTGTCTCGTTGAAAACCACCCCACCTATGCACCTCTCTGTTTATTTCCACCACCTCAAAGCCTTTCTCCCGACTCATCCGCCATATCTCTTGGTTTGCGTTGACAACCGCTCTTTGCAGGTTGCTATCACGCACCGGTACCTCCGGTATCGTGCATATCACTACCTGTACCAGAGGAGAAGCGGCGCGCATGTCATCGACGCCTTTCGCCAGTGTGGTTGCTAGTCCTGCTGTATCTTCATTTAAGACATCGTTTAAACCACCTGAAATTATCATCGCCTGAGTGGGCGGAGGAGCAACACCACTTACCGGCAGCTGCTGCGGGTGAGGGAGAGAGGGACGTTGACGCACAGCTGCGACTTGACCTATTTGGCAGGGTTTCAACAACTGCAGCGGAGGGAACGCGGTACGACGCGTTGGCACGGAGACACGTATGGACAGCGTTACACAGGCAAGTCAAAGAGCTGCTTCGCATCTAATAAAGGTACCGCAGCCACCTCTGCGGTACCCCGGAAAGTACACCCAAAAAGCATCACACAGAATAATTAACACGCACCACATGCATTCGACCTGTTAGATGAGCTTTATTTCAAAACATCATCAAGTTAAAAACTACTTCCCGACAACGGGAAACGAAACGCACGTCGCGTCTTTTCTTTGGTGGTTGTAGTGAAAAAATCAGCAGATCCCATGTGCCTGGGAATCGACGTTAAGCGAAGCACGCGGGGGGAAGCTGACGGTGTTGCGATTTTTTCATTGAGTGACGCGTCATGAAATGACACTAAATATATGTACAAATGTTCCACGCACAGACCTATGTTGAAGAGTTGCAGATGTTCATTGCACTTGCGCAACGATACCAACTGGAACATGCGTGCTACCAACACCAGAAGCAGATATGAAGCACTGATGCTCGCGAGGATGCTGGCCCTGGACACTGTTACATAAACAACTTCAGCGCATGACAAGTAACCACAATTGACGTTAATCTAACGTAAAGGCTGTATAAAAAGGCTACATGTGTTATGTTTATAAAATTGGGTAGGCAGCACTGCAACCACTATTGACGTTTCACGAAGATTAGCATCTATTTGAAGAGTACTTTTGAGACCTGGCGCAGCTCTGTGGTAAATTGCTCCATTGCCACGCAAAATGCTTGGGTTGACTCTGGCTGGGACTCTGACATTTTATTTTTGCATTCATCGGGTCGACGCTACCGATGTCGGGCATTTGTTAACGCTCGCGCGTTAAAATTGACTATGTGTGTTCCCATAGTTGCTGGGTCAATCACCTGTGGCACATACCTGCCCGTGGGTATGTGACACTGTCAGACGGGATGTGTTTGGTGACGTACGCGATGAGATTGTGACACTATTCATGTATTGACCAGCGCGTCCTATTCGTCAAGCCATCTTACCCCCCTATGCTATTTTTGGTTCACGCCAAGTTAAGGGGGTGACCACGAGAGCACCCAAACGTAAGCGGCGAGATCGATCGATAGATAGATAGATACGCTTAATGTCGCCGTAGTTCGCTAAGAAATACTTCGCATTTAAAACTATCTTCGTGTGAAGGCCCGCGATTGGTCGCGGGGCGAGCGTACGTGGGGAACGAAGACGCTGACGCAAGGGTTAAGGTCACCATCGGGGGGAGTGGGAAGACACCAGGTAAATTGTAGTTATCCTCTTGGAAACGCGCCCAATCGGACAGAAGCATAGAAACGACGCGTTGAAGAAACTAATGGCGGATACCACGGTTATGATGCGTTAGTGCACTTTACCATGAATGCTGTGATAGGACAGTGGTATATAAAAGGCGCGAAGCACGCGAAGTTTTTGAGCAAGGCGTACTTAATAGAGTACCGAGCATCTGATATCGTGGACCCAAGGGTCAGGGGTTTGATTCTATTGGTGGCACTTTTTTCTTTGTGTTCTATATATGCGTACCTTGCGACCTCACTTGCGTGACGAAAATACGTCACTGAAATCTTGGTGGACCCCGGCATAAAATACATTCGTGTTAAAAAAAAAGCTAGAGAGTTTGCGGACCATAGCATGACCCCACTACATAGTAGTCGTCTTCAGTCCACGACACCTTATGACGAGGCCCCTACTCCCGCCCGTCCCACTTGTGTCCGTTGAGCCCCCTGTGAGGAGCAGTATAGTATTGCAGTGTGCCATGTCTCTCAGGGAGTGGTAAAAGAAGGCGGCAGGTGAGTATTTTTTGCACATGCCTAACCACGTGAAAGATGTTCCAGGTCTCGCCACAGCGTAGGTACCACCCATTCGTGTTGAGATCGGAGTTTTTGATAATTCCAGGACAGAGCATAGCATCTGTCTGCAGGTGCCTTAAAGTTCGCTCATGCGCTTTACTCATCGCCATTGCAGCAGCTAGGAAAAGGCGATAATACGATAGCGGATTATCACCTTGTGTAGCGATAATACAAAATATTCCTTTGAACAGCAGCAGTGGTGTATTGGCCGCCGAGTCATGAAAGCCGCGGTGTGGAGCCGGGTGAGTAAGCGCTTGGGCGTTCGCGTCATCGGCCTAATTACCTCGTAAACTCTTAAGGCTAGAAGGCCAAGCTACGCGTTTCGCTGTTGGATCAGCGGCAGCCCATCTTCGAATAAGACTAGATATGGGGAATATCTCCTCTTCTAGGCAGTGAGCACACGCTTTTAGGGGCGAAGCTCCTCTTAGTCTAACCTTGCCATGAGTCACGCGTAACCGAAAGAATAGACGAGAAAGAAAAGAAGGCAGTATTTTCCGAACAGTACAATAGATGCCGATGTCTCATAGAAGAACATACAAACTGCAGCTCAGTGAGAATATTCTAGATGGCGCTGTACCGCTACTCTCCGATTGGCTGCTGCGCGGGCTGTGCCTGGGTGCGTGGAGAACGAGTGCTTTTTTTTGGTCTCCTGGATAGTCACCGCTCGTGGCGGGTCGTTGGTGGGGCATGGGTGAAGCAGAGTGGCAGGGGCGTTGAAGACGTTTGCGCTCGGCTACCTTGGCTCTCGTCTCGTCGGTGTTACCCGCACGCCATGTGCGTTCTCGAACTCTATCAGACGCATGAACGCATGCACGGACGGATGGGCGCACGTGCGGACAGACGCTTCGCGCCACTCATCCTCATTGACTCCATGGATATGCGGTGATTATTTTGGAATCTGTTATTATCGT
The DNA here is from genome assembly GCF_043290135.1 of Rhipicephalus microplus. Taxonomy (NCBI): domain Eukaryota; kingdom Metazoa; phylum Arthropoda; class Arachnida; order Ixodida; family Ixodidae; genus Rhipicephalus; species Rhipicephalus microplus. The sequence goes on along the minus strand of NC_134705.1, from coordinate 58,340,943 downwards.
CTTTGGCTTGTGATCCGCGGCTGCAAGCGCTATCGCTGCTTCCTGAGCCCACTCCGAAATGTGTGCTTCGAAGGAGAGCTCTATGACACATTGCGGGAAAACCACCACGTTGCTGTAATTTATTGCACTTCATTGCGCAACGCGTGGAAACTTTCGGGTGGTGTAGTGAAGAAAAATATTAAGCAACCGTACTTAAGTTTTTGAAGATAATAAATAAAAACTCAGATTAAAGACAGAAGCCGCGTACGGTGGTCATCTATGGCGATTGAGAAAATCCAGTGAACGTATAATATCATATTTATCTGACACGACCATTCACGCATATTCTTGCAGGGCAACATACGGTCTTGTTGGACTTGGCAAAACTCGAGACTACGTGAATGAAGCAGATCCACCCACACTCATCGATGATGATTATTGGGAACATAATAGTGTTGTCGCTGAGTGCGTCTTGAGCTTCACAGGACAGTTTTACGCCCTCGCATTGTAGAGTACTTAGTACTATAAATCGTTACCCACTTTATCTTAACACACATCTCGTGGAGAGCTCCACGCACTGCCATACTACAGTACATAGTGCTCTAAATTGTCAACCATTTTTTCTAAATCTAATGGAGGGAAATTAGCTGAAAATCGTTGGCATTATTTTCTGAAACCGTAAAAATCGACTTTATCAATACATCAATCAAGGATATGACAGTATAACACATGATCAACTGCGTGTTTCGTCCGTACGTGCATATCTCCGTCCGCTTGTCTGTCCATCTGTTTGTCCTTTAGACTATCTCCTTCCGCCACGAATTATGATGCGCTGTCGGAAACGCCTCAAACTCACGTGGGATGATTCCTAGGCACCCGGTATTACATTACAAGTAAGAAAATGAAGGAACATGTCGGTTTGTGCGAGGTTTAGTAATTAACGTATCGAGACTGTAACTCATTTTCTAATTGTTTTGCCACCAACCAGCTTTAGCGTTTGCATGAAAAGAATCCACCTTTAGACCCAAAATGCATGCGCAGGTTGTTTTTTGGTTGTATTTGGTTCGCCCGAAGAAGGATGGATGGAGGGATGGAATAAACTTTATTTTGTATCCGGCGTGTTAGTGGGCTGGGTTCCCGCCTAGGTGTCGGCTAGAAGGTCTTGCCTTCTAGCGGCTTCCTCGGCCCTCTGGATTACCCATAGCTGATCATGCAGGGCTGGACTAAGCAGCACGGCTAGCCAACGCACGCGGAGGCATCGGTGGAGACCGCGTTCTCATTACTGTATTTTAATCCCTGGCATTCCCGTAGTATATAATCTAAGAAAGCTCGTGCATGACAATCTTTGCATTGAGCGGTCGCGTAGATCTCTGGATACATAGCATGTAATAGCACTGGATTCCTATAGGATCTGGTTTGTAATTGTCACCATTTGAAAGACTGTGCCCTGTTGAGTTTATGGTGAGGAGGAGGGTAAATATGCCTGTACAATTTATAATGTTTCGTAATTTCATTGAACATTGTGATTCGTTCCTCCAACTCCCACACATTTGGAAATTCTGACGAAGGATCAACATTAGTCGTAGCCCGGAAAGTGAGTCCTCGAGCTACGTTGTGTGCCACATCGTTAGGGTTGATATCTCCCGTGGTGTCGGGTATGTGAGCTGGGAACCATGGAGAGAATGCTAATACATCTGTAGTCTTGGTTCGTTTTGCCTGTTCTAAGAATACGCAGTGCTTCAGATGAGATTCTGCCATTTGCAAAGATGCGTACCGCTGCTTGTGAATCGCTATTTATATAACACGCGTCAGTTTGTGATATGGCCAAAGCTATAGCTATCTCTTCCGCCGTTTCAACGTGTCTCGTGTGTATTGTCAGAGCGTCAGAGCGGTGCTGCATTGTTTCTTGTGGTTAACTACGGACGGGACAAAACAGCTTTTGTGTTTGTAACGAGCGGCATCTACGAAGACCACTTCTTTGTTGTTTCCGTAGCTTTTGTCATTATCTTGGCTGCGCTCAGCCTTCTCCCTGCGTTGTGCACGGGATGCATGTTTTAGGTAACGGAGGCACTGTGAGCTTAGCCCACACGTCACGAGGAATGCCGCATTTGGTGTCAAATTGTGTGTGGTAAGTGATGCCTAATTTTTCCAGGATGTATCTACCAGTCTTGGTTTTAGAGAGGCACTCGTACTGTGCAATACGTTGTGCTTCTATCAATTCCTCAAGTGTACTATGCAAACCAAGCTCGCCGAAAAAAAAATACCTTTCACGTTGGTCTTGGAACGCATCACATCGGGCAATTGTCAAACATGGTAGTGTATCCAGAAAAGTGGTCCTCTGCAACAATACGCAGTATAATGAAGGTAAATGATCACCAGTTGTCTACTCAGGAGGCCTGCACAAATGTGCACCCTATGTTTCAAGCCATTTGATCAAACATGTGGTGCATGACGTGTCATTGAGGTTGGCGTATACGTTTGCATACACCGTGACTCAAAGAAATGTAGTGGCCGACTTTAACGTTGACATTATGGACCATGTGACCTAACTTTGCCCACTCGTCTTCAATTTATTCGTGGAGATGCCTGAGTTCTTTAGTCATAAGGACGCCATATTTCTTGATTTCAGTGAGGCGTTTGACAAAGTCATTCATCGCAAACTAAGTACAAAAATCAGGGAAATGAATCTACCCGACATAATTATTGCCTGGATTCAAGATTATTTAACAGGACGTTCACAGATTGTTCCAGTAGTAGGAAACAATTCGACCTCTCTTCCGATAACATCAAGCGTGCCACAGAATAGTGTTCAGGGGCTGCTATTATTTTTACTTTGTAATTGACATTGTAAACACAGTAAACTGCTAGGAACTCAAATTCAACTGTTAGCAGATGATTGTGTGCTCTTTCGTGAAGTTGCTTGTTTTAACGATCAACAGCACTTGAAATAATTCTTGATAACGTGCCTAATTGGCGTAACGACAATAGTATGGAACTGAACATGACATGAACTGTTTATCTTTGTGTAACCCGTTTCAACACACCCCGCCATTTTAATATAGCTTCGGCTCATTATCAGTACAACAGATAAAAAGCTACAAATATCTAGGCGGAAATACCACTAATGACTTGTCTTGGAACTTACAAACAGACAACGTAAGTCCTGCTGCCTTCCGCAAGTTGTGTTTCAAAAACAACATAAACTTCGAAACACTTCTTCAAACACTAAACTACTTAGTTACATGTACCTCAAGTCTAAACTGGTATAATATTGTGTTTATGGGACCTCCTTGCGAAAAGTAACATTTACAAACTTGAAGCAATACAAAGAAATGCTTTAAGGTTTCTGTATTGTAAGTTTGAAATTGCAGACTCACCGACCAAGCTCATCACAGAACATCATGACACTTTAACTACGACAAACGAAAAGCCGCTTCAACGTTCACTATTTTCTTGTTAATCATAAGTTTGTCCTTGATCCACGTGCATACGTATCTGCTCTGTCCAATAGGCGCCATAATCATGCCCATTCTTTACGCGGTGTTTTGCCAAACCCACCCAACCGTTTTCAGTTTTCCATTGTACAGCGAAAGCTGTTATGAGATTACTTCTTAGGTCACGTGCAGTTGTTGTCCGACGCCGCCGCCGGTGTCCGTAACCACATCACGTGAAAAAAAAATTTCGCACCAATGACACAGTAGGCCTTGAACCCGGGTCCAAGCCCAGCGTTTTACCACTGAGCTACACCGGTTTTTTTTCTTTATTTCCGGTTAAACTTCACAAACGGACTGCTACGATAATTATTTGACAATTCACAATGAACAATGCAAAAAACTTAAAAATAACTAAGGCCTTAAAGCATTACTATAATACATCACGTCCTAGGATTCCTTCATGATGAGTAGGGCTTCTACCCTTTCTACCCATAAAGGTACACATTCGTCTGTTCTTACTACCTCGAGTAATCTTGAGATGCTTTCTTTAAAATACTCTCTTGCTGGTCTCCTGTCTGGGTCACAATGAAATCCAGCCATTCTAGAGCGCCATATACTGTGCGAGGCCATCACCATAATAAAATCGAAAGGTAATTCATCCTCATTCACTATTGCCAAATACCTGATCCCATGAGGGTCTAACGGGAACTCTTTTTTGATTGTCCTTTGTAATACGTCCCAAAAATAAACTCCTCCTGAACAGTGCAGGAAAACATGGTCAATAGTTTCCAGTTTCTTACAGATTAGACAGTGAGATCCCCAAGGCGTATAAAACCCACGCTCCTCTAGGAAGGTTCTTACAGGAAGTGTTCCGGTGTGTAATTTAAAAAAAGAACGTTTTTGCACTTGGAGCTGCCGGCATTTTTTTAACTCGTTTAAGTACGTTCTGACCCTTGCGTGCTGTATATAGCGCTCTGTACAGTAGGATGGGGAGCATCGTGTCACATAAATCTTGGTACAGTTTTTTTTCCTAACAGGCCACAGGTAGCCAGTTGAAAAACAAACACACAAAAACCGCACGCTGGCCAGAACTTCCTTCGTGTATCTTTGCACAGCCCCTGTGTTAACATGAGTGCTCACAACAAACTCAGGCAGCAGTCTACTTAGTCTTGTTTGGCACACTGTTAGTAGGAAAGGATCTCTTGTCTCGCGAAAAAAGAAAAAAAAAACCTATTTACTAACTGCTTGATAAACAGATGTCCTAGCCCAAGGCCTCCACACTTCACTCGTCTAAACAAATTCGTGCGACTGCACCTTTCCCAGTTAGACCCCCACACAAATATTGCAAACACCCGATGTAGTTTTTGCACATTTACCCGGGAGCAGTGCAGCACTTGCGTCACATACCACAGCTTAGACACAAAAAACCAGTTGCATGCAGTAGCCCTAGCAAACATGGACAGATAAGTTGCATACCACCTATTCGCTTTCTCTTTAATTTCTTTCGTTTGCTGTGTCCAATATTCATCAGTACTTTTGTATGACTTGGGCGGTACTCCGAGATATTTACCTGGCGTTCTTGTCCATTTAATGGCTGCGAGAAATTCTGGTGTTCAAGGCCAATATTCATACCAAAAGCCGAGGCATTTACCCCAGTTTACGTGGCTTCCTGTAACTTCGGCGAAAGATTTAGAAACTCTGATTGATTCTTCAATACCTTCATAGGAAGTGCTACAAATCGCAACATTATCAGTGTATGCGAGTAGTTTGACCTCTGAAGATTGTACTCTAAACCAATTAATGATGTCGTTCTGCAATATCAACCGACCAAAAGTTTCAATATATATGCAAAACAACTGTGGACTAACAGGGCAACCTTGACGCACTGAGCGCTCAATTCTAATTGGGGCGGGGGGTAATGTCTTGTTGATAATTAGTCTCGTACTACCATTTTGATATGCTATGGCTACACCATCAATACCTATCTTACTGCCATTAATGTGCCCCAATACTGCAAACAAAAGAGCGTGGGCAACGCAATCAAACGCTTTCTCCAGATCCAGCTGGAGTATGGCCACACGAGCTTGACTGGTGTCAACACATTCGAGCACGGATCGCATTTTATGAACATTTGTTACTATGGACCGACCTTCGATTCCACACGTTTGGTGTGGACCGACGATATCTTTTATTACTGACTGATGTCTAGCCACCAAAATTTTCATTAATATTTTGTAGTCTACGTTTGTCAGTGCGATTGGCCTGTACGCTGTGACGTGCCTGAGCTTTTCAACCTCGTCTGTTTTCGGAATCAGAACGGTACGTGATTCACCAAAGGATGGTGGTAATTTCTTTTCCTCATATGCCTCGTTAAAAACGCCTGCAAGTATTGGACACAATTCACTTTTAAAACATTTGTACCACTTGGCACAAAGATAATCTGGTCGTGGAGATTTCCCGGGATTTGACTTATCAATCGCCCGTTCAACTTCAGATGCAGATATAGATAATTCCAAAGCATATTTCTCTTCCTCACTCACTTGCGGCATGCGTCCTAAGTACTCTTCTTAGCATCTTTCTATGTTTACCTGTCTACACGCAAAAAGATTTTTAAAATGACTTGAAAATACGGGTAAAATGCTGTCGGTATCGGTTACTTCGTGACCATCCTTCTCTATTTTTTTGATATGATTCCGTCGAGCGTTCGTTTTCTCTACCCCTAACGCTCTTTTGGTTGGCGTCTCTCCAGCCGCTAAAGCCTCAGCCCTAGCACAGACGAGTGCACCGTGGTAGCGTTCCTCGTCATGCAGTGCAAGTTCCTGCTTAATATTGCGTATGTTACTTTTATACTCTCCCGGTTGTTTGCACTCCAAGTCAACCAGTCTTTCCAAAGTCTTTCGGAGTTCTTTTTCTTTCTTTTTCCTTTCGTAACTCAATGCGCAAGAACGATCAATAGCTTGTATTTTTATTCGCTGCTTGAACTCTTCCCATTGTTCTGCAAGTTTAGCTCCATCATACATTTTTGTTTTATTGATGCAGTTCATTACCTGATATAAGAAATATTCGTCAAGGATGAAAGTGGAATTCATCTTCCAAAGCTCCCATGAAAAAGTTCCATCTTTTGTTTTCTCTCCCATATCACATTTAACTAAACAAATATCACTGAAGTGTATTGGGTAGACAGCATATGTCTTGCAGTGGGCTATTAATTCAAGCGACACGTAAATGCGATCAAGGCGTACATGGCTATACCCCTGAAAATGTGGTTAAACGCACATCCCGCGTTCCCTCCATACAGCTGCCCACGTCTTCCAAGTCGAATTCGGTAACCACGTCCGCTAGCGTCCTACTACTTTTATCGTAAATGGCGCGTCCGTTTGATCGATCTCGCCCGTTGAGGACGCAGTTAAAATCACCAAGTATTACAGATTTCCTTTCCAAAGTGAAGTGTTGCTTTCGGGACTCTGCTACATACATCAACTTCAGCGCATGGCAACTAACCACAATTGGCATTAACCAGACGTGACTGCTATATCGAAGGAGTACATATGTATAGTTTATAGAATTGGGTAGGCATCACTGCAACCGCTATTGACGTTTCACGAAGATTAGCGTCTATTTGAAAAGTAGCTCCAAGACCTGGCTTAGCTCTGTGGCAAAAGGCTTCATTGCCCCGCAAAATGCTTGGGGTCGATTCCAGCTTGGACCCTGACATTTGTTTTTTTTTTTGCATTCGTTGGGTCGACGCTACCGATGTCAGGTATTTCTTAACGTTCGCGCGTTAAAATTGCCCATGTGTTTTCTCGTCCTTCCTGGGTAACTACTAGTGTCAATCACCTGTGGCACATACCCGCCCGTGGGTATGTGCCACTATCTGGCAGGAAGTGTGTCACGACGTACGCTACGGGATTATGGCATTATTCATGTCTTGGGCAGGGCGTCATATTCGTCAAACCATCTTACCGTGCCATGGTAATTTTGGTTCCCGCCAAGTTAAGGGGGTGACCACGAGAGCACCCAAACGTAAGCGGCTAGATATATAGATAGATAGATAGATAGATAGATAGATAGATAGATAGATAGATAGATAGATAGATAGAAGGATAGATACGCTCAAAGTAACCAAAGTTTGCTAATAAATGCTTCGTATTTAATATAAACAAGCGGTTCGAAACACTTTTCTTCGAACCGTGAGACCCGGTTTAAAACGGTGCCTTTCGAAGCTAACTTAAGTGATCATTTCATCATTATTAGTTACTACATGTTCTCTTCACTATTATATTATACTTGATATCCTTCCTTTTCCCTATCTCACAAGGTTCTTCCTTTTCTTCTGGGCACGTCACCGATTTCAGCAAACGCCAATGCAAGCAACAGCGCGTTCGCGAACAACAACCACCAAGCAGTCTGAACTTATTGGCATTGAAACGCATAATCTGAGTTTACTGTCTTTTGCGGGTGTTGCAAGAGAACGTATTACGCAAGCATTGTGAACTTTTCGTAGAGCTTAAATGCCAAGTCAGATTAAAGACACAAGCCATAACTGATTGTCGTCCATGGTGTTTTAAGACACCCGGTGTATATTTCATGGCATATTTATCTGCAGAGATAGTTTTTTTATTCTTCCCGGATAAAAGAGGGGGTTATTTCACACAACGAGACTGCAGATTAGGCGAATACATTGGAATATGGCTCCATAAGCGCTCTAATCGGGTGGCTATGGTAGAGTACAAATACTCTAAAGCGTTAAACACTTTTTCTAAACACAAATCCCATCGTACTCATCAGGGCTACATTCATGGCGTAATTTTTGCCAACACGGCCTCACCAAGTGAAAGGCCAATGGGACGGCTTTATGCTCTCCCATCGTTGAGTACCAAGTACTCTAAATTGTGCACTATTTTTTAAACGCACACTTGTTGTAAACCATCAATTTTTCCCCCGAAGATCCCCATCAAAGCCAAGTGTCTGTAGCAGAAGAAGCACCGAAAAAAAAAGGGACCATCTCCACGAAATGAATCAGGACGAGTAGGCGAACCTAGTTGCCAGGATGCGTAACATCTCCATTGAAATCGCCGGCTAGTATAAAGGGTTTGTTCTTCTGGTGTTTAGAATTACTCCGCCACCTTAATATTTGATATTAGTCTATCGTTAGACCTTCCTTGTGCCTCACAGAATCATCATCATCGTCATCGTCGTCGTCGTCGTTATCATCATCATCATCATCATCATCATCATCATCATTAGCCTGACTACATCCACTGCAGGACAAAGGCCTCTCCCATGTTCCGCCAGTTAACTCGGTCCTGTGCTTGCTACTGCCAATTTATACCAGCAAACTTTTTCATGTCATCTGCCCACCAAACCTTCTTTATCTCCCCCTAACCCGCTTGCCTTCTCTGGGAATCCAGTTAGTTACCCTCAATGACCTGCGGTTATGCTGTCTACGTGCTACATGCCCGGCCCATGTCCATTTCTTATTAATTTCAACTATGATATCATTAACTCCCGTGTGTTCCCTAATCCACTCTGCTCTCTTCTTGTCTCTTAAGATTACACCTACCATATTTCTTTCCATTGCTCGCTGCCTCGTCCTCACTTTAAGCTGAACCCTCTTTGTTGTAAGTCTCCAAGTTTCTGCTCCATAGCTAAGTGCCGGAAAGATGCAGGTGTTATATACCTTCCTCTTGAGGGACAGTGTCAATCTACTTGTCAAAATTTGAGAGTGCTTGCCAAATATGCTCCACCCCATTCTTAATATTCTAGTTACTTCAATCTCGTGGTCAAGCTCCGTGGCTATTACCTGCCCGAAGTAGACATAGTCTTTTCCAACTTGAAGTGCACTATTTCCTATCTCGAAGCGCTGCTCTCTTCCGAGTTTGTTGTACATTACCTTCGTTTTCTGTCGAATAATTTTAAGACCCACCTTTCTGCTCTCCTTGTCTAACTCCGTAATCACGAGTTGAAATCTGTCTCCTGAGTTACTCAGCAGTTCGATGTCATCAGCGAAGCGCAGGTTACTGAGGTACTCTCCATTGACTCTTACCCATAACTGTTCCCATTCTGGGCCTCTGAAAACCTTCTGTAAGCACGCGGCAAATAGTATTGGGGAGATTGTATTCCCCTGACTTACACGCTTCTTGATTGGTATTCTGTTGCTTTTTTTATGAAGCACTACGGTAGCAGTTGATCCCCTGTAGATTTCTTCCAGGATGTTTATATATGCTTCATTGACGCCCTGATTCCACACTGTCTGCATGACTGCTGATATTTCGACTGAGTAAAACGCCTTCTTGTAATCAATGAAGGTTATGCATAGTGGTTGGTACCTCCCATACATGTTACCAAATCGTTGCTCCATATAATGTAGATTGAGTGACATGAAGTGTCATACTGATTAGACGACAAAGCGCGGCCCTTAGGTTCATAATTTTGAACGTTGAAGCCACCAATAATATAAATGGTTTGTGCTTTAGTTGTTTAATATTGTTTTGTCATAATTATGATTGATTTCCTTTTCTATTGTGAACCTTTTTTTATTTCAATACACACATACGTGTTGGCTGGATCAACGACCTGCTAACCACCACGACAGCAGCCATTAAGCGTGAATGACAAAGCTGGGTGCTTCTGGGTTGTTTTTAATGCTATGTAACAATTTTGATTTATATTATACTATAGTTGAGCCTCTTGCTGCGTTTGACATCCACGTATCTGCAAGTGACAGACATCGTGGATGGACAAGGCAAGGCTGTAAGGTTATTCGCCCTTAAAGAAGAGAGATGTCTGGAGGTTAACAAGGTACAATCCCGGTTTGCTACCCTACACTGGTGGAATCGGAACAGGGGAGTATTAGAATGATACAGAGAGAAGGGGAAGGGGATAAAAAATTATGGGCATGGATATGGCTGCGTAGTGGTAGTTGAAGCCTTTAAAACGTCTCTATCCTGACGACTGAGAAATTGCTTTTAGACAATGCAGCTGTTGCGTGCCTAAGGAAGAGCATTGTAGTACAGAGATTTTCAAACTGGTTCACTTATGCTGGGAAAACCAAAATATCAACGCGGCGCGAACAAGTGATGCGAGGAGGCGAGCCCTTCATTGCTACTCACCCCGTATAGCCTCGCGGTATGATTATTTCTTTTTAGCAGGTGATCGTTTAAAAGAGCACCTTTTCTTTTTCTGCGAATGCACCACTTTTTGGCATGATTTATTTTATTGGTCAAGTATTGGTATTGGTCAATGAAACCCGATTTCCTGGTTTGAAAGGTATCGATTGTTGAGATCGTTAGAAGTGTGGCAGGAATGCAGTTTTACGCGCCGAAACACTTTCTGACCGGAGACTATAGCACTGGAACACCCACTTTTCATTACGTGTCTGTGGCCCAAAGACCAGCTGTAAAAACTTATTGCAATGTAAAGTAATTCAATTTCCTCACTTTTTTAATTAAATGTGTAAGCGTGGGTACCGTTGAAATCGCAGAGTCAGAACGGAGTTGGTGTGATGCAGGGGGGCCCAGGCAGCAGTGGCGAAGGGCCGGGCCGTGATCAGCAATGATGGATGCAGATGCACCGGAACCATGGTAACTGCATTTTAAAAGTTCGATTAAACTATTTACCTCGCCAAACATTTCAAAGCATTACTGTTAGTCTATCAGTTATTCAATAGAAACGTCGTGATTGATTGGTTCTTGTTCAGCGTTTGAGGATGCTCCACCTTACAGATGGCGGGAACCCTACGGGTCTGGGCCGCAGCACGTGGCCATTGACCGCTATTCATGTTTACTATGTTACTTTTTGTAGAGTCGCACACCAACTGTAGGAATCTTCCTAAAGATATTCTACTCATGCCGGCAAAACACAACTGATTTTCCTTAAACATAGGTGTCGTCGACGCTTTCGTAAACGGATCAGTGAGAGCTCAACGAACGAGAATCGTTGTGCACATGCTCCACATGTTCTCAGATTTCACTGAAGAGGAGCTGCCATACATACTATTTTTCGTGTAAACACAGTGAACATGCACAATTATTAAGACAATAAGCCTTACCTGCCCCTCTCCACCCACAAAGATGGTTGGGTTGCTGAACTGAAAGTCCCGGGTTTCATCCCAGCCGCGGTGATTGCATTTCCGGTGGAGGTGGCGATGCTGTTAGTTGCGTGCTCCTAAATTTCGGTGTACAGAGTCATGGACGACTGTTCACTTAAGTGTCAAATGATTCTGATATCCCAATATTGCCTCAGTAAGAGATTCAATCAATCAATCAATCAATCATTTAATCAACCATATATAATTTGATTATTAATTAATTGTTCAAAATATCAAGCAGTCAATCAATCAGTTGATTACATGTAAAATACATAAAATTGGTAATTATTATTATACAGGTAGGAACCCGGAGCCCATCGAAGGGCAGTTGCAGGGGTCCGTTTTCTAACAGTAGTAGTCAGCTGAGCTACAGGGAAAATATTGGAAATTAGTGCAATGAAATACAAGAAATACATAAAATAGTTGCATAGCAATTAAACAAAATATATATCAATACAACAAATCTGAATAGTATTCATGAATTTAAGTATGACTGTTATAATTTTGTAGGTGATCGCGAAGAAATTGTTTATACACATGAAATGATGAGGAAGCTGAGATGGTACAAGGGAACGTGTTCAAAAGTTTTGGTGCAATATAACAAAATGAGTGTAATCCGTTGTTAGTCTTTAAGCGTGGTATGCATAATAATGCACTTAAAGTGGAGCGTAATTAATATGTGTGCGTTTGATATGTCAATGCTACTGACGGGCACTGAACAACATTATGCAGACGTTGGCCGGCAAGTAATAATACACGATAGTTCACACAAACTGTGATGGGTTGTATGTTTAGAAGTCCATAAGCATATGAAGTTAAGTGTGCTTTTGGTATGAAAAGAAGGGCACGTACTGCTGTGTTCGGCGCTACTATGGGGGGTTTCAGTGTTGTCGGGTAGGTTAATCCCCAAATTATTACAGCATATCATCATACATTCATCAGGAATTTCATCATCCATTCGATTATTTGCAGACGATTGCTTCCTTTATCGCCGAATAACCACCCCCCACCCCTGACGACCATGAAATTCTACAAAATTACCTATCCTTAATTGAAAACTGGTGTTCACTTTGGATGATGCAGACCAATGTTTCCAAATGCAAAGTCATGCGCGTATCTCGCAAACAGTCTAACTCGGAACACGTCTACAATTTAAACTCAACGACCTTGGCGTATGTTGATAGTTACCGATACCTTGGCGTGCTTATTTCTAACACTCTCACGTGGTCGGATCACATCACACACTTAGTTGCTGACGCATCAAAGAAGCTTCGTTACATCCGAAGAACGTTATGCCTATCACCTCCTACAGTCCGTAAAATTGCGTACGTAACCTTCGTTCGTACGAAGCTTGAATACGCGTCGTCCATTCGGAGCCCTCACCAAACCTAACTGATTAATCTGTTGGAATCCGTTCAGAACAGGGCTGCCTGGTTCATTATGTCCAATTACGATCACTCATCAAGCATCACTTTTATAAAGGAGTCTTTAGACTAGCAGAATCTAGCTGACAGACGTATATTTTCTCTACTTTGTTTATTTCACAAATTATACTATTATTTTTCTCACTTGCATGGTTCTCTCTTGCTTTCTCCCGCCCGCTATTCTCGCCGGCTATTTATTTCAGAAGCCTCCAACGTCTTTTCGGTACGACCGTTGCATTCAATAAGTTATTTCTTCCTGTCGCCATCGAGGAATAGAATAACTTACCGGAAGTCATCGTCTCAGAGTGTGACTCGTGCGCATTTAGACAACTACTAACAGCTCACTTAAACTTGGAAGCCCATTAAAACTCTGCCACTGTCACTGTATTTTGCGCTCTTATATGTGTAAATTTTGTGCGCGCATGTTTTTATACTTGTATAAGTACATTTTCTGTGCGTCTGTTCTCGGATCCTGCAAAAGTATGGCTCGTGTGTTTGTTCAACTTTCTATTTTTTTCTTTGTTTTTGTATTTAGAAAAATGTCCCCCCCTCTTATGTAATGTCCCTAAGGGGCCCTTAAGGGTCAAATAAATGATGATCATATGTGATGTGTGAATGTTTGAAAAAGTGGTATGATGTTATCAGTGTCCTTATTGGGAAAAAGTAGCGTAGCCTGTAAACAATAGGTATTTTTCTGTATATTGTAAGTGTTGTTTCATGCACGTGAGTGTGCCATGAAAGTTGTTCATCCAAGTATACACCAAGAAATTTTTTATTGCTAAACCTTTCTAGTACAATGCTAATGATTGCAAGGTGGTTAATTGAGGTTAAGTGACTGTTTTGGGGAGAAAAGATAATATAATTACTTTTATAGCTGTTGGCGAGTAGTTTGTTTGCTTGAAGTCAAAATGATAACATCCCTAAGGCTGTTGCTTTGTGACATAAGATATTTTTTTGCTGTTATGAATATATTAGTGTCATATGCGTTATGGTATGGATGGTAGATCATTAATATACGCTAAAAACGAGAATGGCCTTATAATTGAACCTTGCGAAATACCTCTATTTGTTACTCATCGACATGATAATACACCGTAGACGTATACATATTGCTCTCTATTATTTATATGGCTAAACAAAAGCGTCAGCGCTGTCCCGCGTATCCCCCAGTGTTCTAACTTGCTTAGCAATATGTCATGGTCAAGCACTTCAAACGCTTTTATGAGGCTAATGAAGATACTTATTGTAAGGAGCTTATTTTCTATGTTTATTTATGTTTTTTTCAACAATATTAAATTGAGCATTTGCTGTTGATTTTGCCTTCTTGAAGCCATATTGCTCAGGGGCGTACAAATTGTTTCTCAAAAAAGTTGTTCCGTCTAATGTGCATCCCCTTTCAACAACTCTGGTTAATGCTGGCTATATAAAAATTGGACGATAATTTGCAACTTTTGTCTTGTCGCCTTTTTTAAATACGGGTATTATTTTAGCGAGTTTTAATTTCAAAGGAAACCAACCAGTTTCAAAAATAGCATTGATGACATATGTCGATGGCTCAGCTAGAAGTGAGGTGTGTGTTTTAGTATTTGAACCGATAGGCCGTCGTCATCTATTGACTTGGTGTTTTTAGTGCAAGTAATTTTTGTTTCAATTTAATTTCTGCCAAAGAAAAGAAAATAAATTTCAAGATTTTTGCGCCAGAAAGCTTACTACAAGTGTTGCTGCATGAAACTGCGTCACTGGTAGTGCCCCGTCACTGGTAGTGCCCATATTTGCAAAGTGATGACTGAAAGCATTGTTTATAGCGGTACAATTAGTCACAGTGATATCACCATCAATAATTGCTGTAATATTGCTATCCATCTTCCTTTTATTGAGGGATTAATCAATAACTTTCCACGTTGCCTTACTGTCGTTATTAGTTTGTGCTATTTATGAGCTGTAGTAGCCACGCTTCGAAGTTCCTAGAAGTTTATTAAGGTGGTATTTGTACTGAGCTTTGTACTAAGTTTTGAGGTTGACGTTATGCGGTTGTCGTTTTAAATTTTTTTACATGTTGTTCTTGTGATTTAGGGAGCGCAGAAGGCCAACCATTATCCATGGCTTGCGTAAATTAGTTCTTGTAATAGTGATAGTGGTATTCATTCATTCATTCACTGTTTATTCAGACAAAAACAATGATTGCCTAGGTTGAAGGGACTAAAGGCAGATTACCTCTGCCTGACTAAGGTCTCTCCACCCATATATTTGCTCTCCCACCGTCATGTGTGTCAGTAAAATGGTGATAAATGCATTGTACTTTTCCTCCGTTGAACCTTCCAGTTTTCTCTTGCCAAAGAGTGGAAAATCTGCTTCTTGTCATAAAATGTACACGCGACTTTATTTTCGCTTGTTTGGTTAGTAGGATTTGATATCACAAACATTGGCAGGTGATCAGTGATGTCACATGAAATGGTGCATGTTACAAAAATTGCTGATAAATGGCTTTTTATAATATGATCAATTATACTTTGTCGTGAGCTTGTTATACGAGTGACAGATGTTAATGATTTCTGAAGACCTTCGCGAGCTAGCAAGTCAATATAAGAATAATTAGTATGGTCTTTTTGAGCATTGCAACGTCAATGTTGGTATCGTCCAGTAAAATGGCATGAATGTTCGGTTCAAGTAGGTGTCGAGTAGTTTTCCAAGTTCTTGAAAAAATTGTTTGATTTTGTTTAGTGATGACCTGTATACAACACATATTAAGGTTTTTTTTAGTCTTGTGTGGCAGTAAAGCTTTCGTAGAACGATCAGGTTGAACTTGATCGTACCACGAACAGAGTTTCACATAAATGAACAGAGTTTCACCAAAATCTGACGTCCTTGCAATGCCGCGCCTGAGTGAATAAGAATCCAATGCACTGATATAAAATGCCACCCCCCACCCCGTCTGAAGGTGCAGTGTGCAGCTGGCGTGACCATACGCTCAAAGTGTTAGCAACTTCGAGTTGATAGCCTGGTGATGTATAAGGAACATCAGCATCGTTGCTCAGCCAGGTTTCAGGTAGCGCAAACACGTGGAATGAGTGCTTTGAAGGATGTGTTCAAGACAAGAAATTCTTCATAGTGCTTCTGCAGGCTGCGGATGTTTAGATGAAGTAATGACAAATCGAATGATGTTTTCATTTGCTGACTAAAGTGTTTAACTTCAAGCTGTTCCAGAGCCCTGATGATTGCGGAAGTGTAATACTAGTGAGATTATCCAGTGGCTGCTTAATGCTCTCGTAAGAAAACACTCAAGTCCTCATTCGTTTGTATTTTGTGCGCATGACGTGCTGCCCGTTTTCTGTCTTTCATCACGCACTGTTCAGTCCACAGGAACTTCCACTGATTATCCTTTTTCAATTTCAGTGCTTCGAGGAATAGCGACTTGTTTTTCGGACTCAAGTGATCATTGAAGAAAACTGCTATGTGCTCCGTGCTGCTTCCAAGATTTCTCGCGGTCAAGCGAGCATTGCGAGCTTTTCTTTGGAATTTGGTTTTCTTATCTAATAAAACAAATTGTATAATGACATTGTTTGCTTTAGGATTTCACGGTGTAGGCTTTCAGTGCACTGTGTTAATGTCTGCCGACCGTATTTCACACTGAATCTTTGAACCAATATCACTTATTAGTTTTGGAAGGTTCTCATTTACTGCATTTGGGATTCCTTGGATTTTTATATTGTTTAAGCGCGTGTACTGTTCTAAGTGAGACATTTACTTTGTCAAGCTTGCATTCGAAGTTTTTAGGTCATAATTTGTTTTTGTTGAAGATGATTTTTCGCCACACAAACTGTCATTTTCATCTTTTAACGCGTCGTATTCTTCGCGCGAAAAGTTTATACTGGCAAGTGCATCACCGAGTTCTGCGTGACATGCTGACACTGTTTGTTCACTAAGTAAGAGCTTTGCTGTAATAGTATTCTTTAGTTCGGTTAATTTTCCTTCAAACTACATTTTTATAGATTTAATTTTTTTCTTTTCATAACTACATGTTTGTCGGCATTTTAAAGGCACACTGAGCGATCCACAAAGGCTACTGAAGTAACTACGGGAGTAGAATATACGAGCACTTTACCTGCGCAAAGGTAAAGCGATGTGTAAGCCTTTGTAGCGAGCTGCTTGCTACCTTGCTGATCACCATTGAAATGTCTTGAATGCGTGAAGAAAGTGTGAAGTCACATTGTTTTACGCTAGATTTAAACAATTCATCCGCTTGCCACAACATGTGCGCGAGCTGCTTTACAGAGAGGCATGACACGGGGGATAGAAGTCACGTTCTTCCTTGTAGTGACCTTTAGCACGCGTGATGAAACGTAGTTGTTCCTTCAATTTATGATTACTGTGCTGCAGTGTGGCTCACTGTGTAATGTTAACAGACTATACGGAGCGCGGCGCCGGTACGTGGAGGCAAAAGAAAAGTACGACTACAACAGCACTCGTTATTTACATCGCCTATTGAACAATAGCAGGCTATCTGCTTTGTGACGCCGAACAGCAGATGCCAAAAGCAGTAAAAGGAATGAAAGACAGCCTCTATGAAAAGATGGCATGGTATATGTCATAGCTGATTCGCACTCAATATATCAATCTATCAGCTTTTAATCATAATTGAGAAGTATGAGGGTGGCGAAAAAAATACCGCAGCACGATGGCTTGATGAAGCTTTGGTCCCCTACTAAGTCCAGCAACAAAATAATCAAGTAGAAAAAAATGCTGGAAATGAAACATTAGATTTCAATGCACTGACGTAGGTATAGTGGCCACATATAGTAAAAACTAGGTTAAACATCAAAATATTTGATTGTTGTTGACACGTCATGCATTATGAGATACATCAATGCGATTAATGATAAGAAAGAGGGCTAAAATATAAGAAATGCGTATTGCAATTGAAAATATTGTGATCCATAAACATAACTTTGCAATCATCCACTTCTCAACTTCTCTTGTCCCTCAAGGCTCCGTGGAGATGCTCATAGTGTCATGGTGCTGGGTCACCAAACTTGAGGGCTGGTTGGTTTATCACATCTTTGAGGAAGCACACGTAGTCTGTCTCTGTACTCTGTTTCATACATACGTTGCTACACTACTCGCAGTGATTGCGTTCGCAGCATGAAAGAGTCCAATGACGGGTAGCGCCGCGCCAGTCTTGGCCAGCTGCGCGCCGAAGAAGAAGAGAGCCACGTGCCACATCTGGAATCAATAGACCATTTTTTGTCATGTCGCCGTTACAGTCTATTAAGAAAACGTCTCCTTGTCATTCCATTTGCTAACCTTAGGCTGCCCTTCACCATTGAGAATATACTCTCCTTTGGTGCTTCAGTTCTGGGCTACAGCCACAGGAAGGTTTTTAATGCCGTTTGCAGTTATCTTCGAAAAAGAAAATGAGTGCGCCTCTAAATTCCAATTCGCATATTTGTTATTATATTATTATTAAGCAAATTATAAACATCAATTTTAAACGTGTTCAAGATTGCTGCAATTTCAATTCAAGATATATAATATTCTGTCTGGTCGAAATGGCAAAAAAATATTTCACTCTTTCTCTATTTACGTGTGATTTATCCTCCTTCTGTTAAGATTAGGTATCATTCAAAAGGCCTTAAATTTCATATCTTCAATTCTTGGCCAATTCCCATGAGTGGGCAAAAGCCATCGTGGAGGCATCATCATCATCATCATATGAGGTGCAAGCCACGCGCAGGAGAACGGCCTGGCCAAGCTGGACAACAAGTAACTTTAATTTAGATCTTCAGATAGAATTTCAGAATATTTACCCCTATAACGCAAAGCAAATGCCATTTCAAGATTTAAATGAGCGGCTTCAGGATTAGTTGGCACACGTGAACAGGAACAACGTAATTGCGACTGATGCATCCGTATCAAATGATAAGGCTGGGGCAGGTATCTTCTCACGTTCCCTTGACTGGTCCTTTTCGGTTAGACTTCCAGTTTACACACCATTATTCATAACAGAATTATTTTCTATTGTACTGGCACTACGAAAACTTCCTTTGGTGAATCGGAAGCAGTCTTAATTACAGATTTTTTTTTCAGTATGTGCTGCTCTGTCTTCGGGAGCCAACTTAACACTTATGCACATGTTTCGACAACTCATACCGACAAACTTGCAAAAACTGCAGCTGTTATGGCTACCAGGTCATCGTGGCATATATCTCAATTAGATGACGGATGCACTAGCCACAGTATCTCTTAGCGGACCCCTTATCGCGATTTCACCTGATACGGCTTACGTGACAGCAAGGTTTAAAAACCTCTGTTTGCATGAATTCAACTTCTACTCATTAGATAAATTTTGAGATTTCGCACATTTAAGATGCTGCTGGAACAGACAGTGGTGTGCAACACGGCAATTGGAAGTTACCTATACAAGAATGCGTTGTAGAACTCGCAACTAAATTATTATTTGCATAACGTTGGTCTAAAGGCGTCACCTTTCTGTAAGGTTTGCGAAGAAATGGAAACGATAAATTGTTTCTTTTTAATCTGTCGCCGATATTCTTATCAGCGGAAACCTGGTAGCTCCACTCGAAAAATTAGGATTAGAATTAAATGTGGCAGTAATTTTATCGTTTGGCAGCATTAAGTTTGGTTATAGCCACAGAGACGTCTGCTCTGCGGTATTTGACTACATAATTGAAACAAAGCGATTGCCTCGGTAAAGCGGTAAAGTGACTTTTCGTATATATATTGTTACATAAAAATGACACGAGGCGTGTCTATTTAAAATGTATATGCAAACTGATGCTATGGCGTCGACACGTCAGCTACGTAGCAATATATATATATATATATATATATATATATATATATATATATATATATATATATATATATATATATATATATATATATATATATATTGTTACGGGGTGCCACAAATGAACATTGTAGAAAAGAGGACGATGTTTTGGGCGAGCTCGTGCAGACCGGGCTCCATATTGTATGCCTGCCTGTTTACCAAAAGTAAAGGCATTTTTCAGACGCCTTCTCCCCGTAACATTTTGATGGAGAGTGCGGGTCTTCCCACAGTCAACACCACGATGATTCTACGCAGCGGACGTTCCTTGGCTGCCTGTGCGATGCCTGATCGAGACGAGAACGAGGATTCTTCGGAGACTACCACAACCGTGCTTCGTTCAACTACGCAGCAACCAACAGCACCGCATCCAGCTGCTACTAACCGCACCGTCGTCCTTACTCAACCGCGTGACCCAGGCACCTTTTCGGGCAGTGACAGTACTGACGTGGAGGAATGGCTTCAGCTGTACGAACGGGTGAGCGCTCTGTACAACTGGGATCCGACGCTCATGTTGGCCCATATTATTTTATACCTTGATGGTACAGCTAAAGTTTGGTTTTACAACCACGAGGAAGATATCACGAGCTGGGACATCTGTAAGCAGAAACTCATCGATCTCTTCGGCAAGCCCATCGGGCGTCGTCGTGCTGCGCAGAGAGATCTAGCTTGCCGACTCCGGTCCTGCACTGAGTCGTACGCTACATACATACAACATGTGCTCGCCCTCTGCCGGAAGGTTGACGACAAGATTCCGGAATCTGAAAAGGTCGCGCACATCCTCAAAGGAATCGCCGATGACGCCTTCAATCTCCTCATATTTCGAAACTCATCGACCGTAGACGACGTTATTAATGAATGCCGACGCTTCGAAAACGTGAAAAGTCACCGTATCACTCCACACTTTTCGCGTCTTCCCAACACGGCTGCAACATCTACCTGCAAAGACACCCGTTTGCCACCAGCCCCTGCTGCTTCCAACAATATAGTGCACATCGTGCGCCACGAAATCGAGGCAGCATCTCCCCTGTCTGACCAAGTCCAGGCCTCCGACGGCTCGCGCCACGATTTCTTTGATCAAGAGTGTCGTACGCCAGGAACTGACCAACGCCGGATTTCAGACACTATGCCCCGTAAACCGACCTGACTACCGACTGCCCAGTACAGCTAATATGTCCCGCTGACCGAACAACCGCCCACGTTACCGGAATCCGGCAGAATGGCGAACTTCCGATGACAGGCCAATCTGCTTCAACTGTGGACGAGTCGGTCATATTTCACGTCATTGCCGCACTTCCTGGGGTTGGCAGCCGTGGTCGCATGAAGCCAGCACCCGACGCCCACCTGCTGGCTCTCGGATGCCGATCTACACGGAACAAGATGATGCTTCGCCATCAGGCCCGCCCAACCAAGCCGCTCCCCGTCGTCCACTGGACGCATGTCCAGCTCAACTAACCGATGTTGTCCCCCTCACCCTCCTACTACCAGTCCTCGGAAAACTGACGGGCGCAGCTCCTAGAGGTGAGCCTGCTTCAATGACCTGACCCGAAATTCCTCTACACACGATACTCGGACACAACTTGATTAAAGTAAATGTTGACGGTACTTCTGTGGCAGCACTCATTGACACCGGCGCTCACATATCAGTCATGAACTCCAGCCTTTGTGCTCGACTCAAGAAAGTGCTCACTCCTGCTCTGATCACTCTAGTCCGAGTAGGTGATGGTGCAACACCAGTGGTCACTAGGATGTGTGCCGCCCGTGTCACTGTTGCTGGACGTCATACCACTGTTCTGTTTTACGTACTGGACCACTGCCCACATGACATCATTTTGGGACTCGATTTTCTGTCGGAGCATTCCGCCCTAATTGACTGTGCTGCTGGTGTTGTTGAGCTCGTCCTACCCCACGCCATTGACCCTCCTGATCCTGCGCCGCCAAAGCTATGCTCCGCCGACTTTGTTCGCCTATCTTGTCGAGCTGTGACGTATATCGACGCCTCTTCTGATCCACCTGTGGCTGACGGCGATTATGTCATTTCACCTAATCCTACAGTCCTCTGTTCGCTTAAAGTTGCGTTCCCCCACACCAGCATCACAATGAAGGACAACGTGGGATGTCTCCCTATTTTGAACTTTGGACTTTTCTCTGAAGTGCTGCCACGAGGGATATCCCTTGCAACCCTTGCCCCGGCTGGCGACTACCGCATATCGGCCTTAACAGAGGATACACCGTCATCTGCCAGTATTCAGTCGGGCAGTACACTAGACTGCATAACTGGAATGATTGCCTCTGAACTCCCGGCTGAGCATGTGTCTGCGCTTCGTGGCCTTCTTGCGTCGTATCAAGACGTCTTTGACCTCTGCGACCGACCCCTAGGTCAAACGACCATCGTAAAACATCGGATCAACACCGGTGATGCAAATCCAGTACACCGGCGACCCTATCTAGTTTCCTCCACCGAGAGCCACGTGATCCAGCAAGAAGTCGACAAGATGCTTGGGCGAGACATCATTAAACCTTCTTCAAGTCCTTGGGCTTCGCCCGTTGTGCTCGTGAGAAAGAAGGATAACAGCTGGCACTTCTGTGTCGACTACAGAAATCTTAACAAAGTTAGAAAAAAAGACGTGTATCCTCTGCCGCGGATAGATGACGCTCTTGACTGCCTTAGTGGAGCAAATTATTTCTCTTCCATCGACCTTCGTTCCAGGTACTGGCAGATATCAATTGATGGTGTGGACCGTGAAAAGACGGCATTTATTACTCCCGACTGGCTCTATCAGTTCAAAGTGATGCCGTTCGGGTTATGAAATGCCCCGGCTACTTTCGAACGAATGATGGACGCTCTTCTTCACGGTTTCAAGTGGTCAATCTGCTTATGCTACCTTGATGACGTCATTGTTTTTTCGCCAACTTTCGAAACTCACCTCGAGCGTCTCTAAACAATTCTTTCGGTTTTCCGCAAAGCAGGGCTCCAACTAAACTCGTCGAAATGTCACTTCGGCCGCCGGCAGCTCACTGTACGTCCTTGGACACCTTGTCGATTCTTCTGGTGTTCGCCCCGATCCCGAGAAAATCCGCGCGATTGGTGCGGAATTTCGATGACGTTGCACGCCCGCTCACGGAACTACTAAAGAAGAATGTGAGTTTTGTGTGGGCACCTGAACAAGCCAGAGCATTCGTTGAACTGACGAGTAGACTTACGATGCCACCGATTCTCGGCCACTTTGATATATGCGCTCCAACGAAAGCGCGTACCGACGCCAGCGGCCACGGAATCGGAGCCGTTTTGGCACAACGACAGCATGGCTGCGAGCGCGTTATTGCATACGCTAGCCGTCTTTTATCGCCAGCAGAGCGAAATTACTCCATCACAGAACGCGAATGCCTCGCGATCGTCTGGACAGTGGCTAAATTTCGGCCGTATTTGTATGGACGCCCGTTCATGGTTGTCACTGATCACCACGCCTTATGCTGGTTGTCGTCCTTAAAAGATCCTAGTGGACGTCTCGGCCGGTGGGCTCTACGGCTACAGGAATATTCCTACACGGTTGCCTACAAATCAGGTCGCCACCATGAGGATGCCGATTGCTTGTCGCGTCATCCAGTAGACCCAGCAGACCTTTCTGAGAGCGATGAGTCTACTTGCGTTTTGGCACTTTCGCGTTTAGCAACATTAGAGATCAGCAAAGCCGTGATCCCCAGCTCAGAGATATAATCCTTTGGCTTAGTGGTCCCACAACTACTCCGTCTCTCCGTATGTTCCTGCTCCAAGATGGCGTCTTCTATCGCTCAGCATGCATCCTGACGGACATCAGCTGCTGTTAGTCATACCGCAACATATGCGTCAGACTGTCCTCGCACAGTTGCATGATATTCCGACAGCTGGCCACCTGGGAGTTTCAAGAACTTTTGACCGCGTTCGACGTCGCTTTTTTGGCCCGGTATTTACCGATCCGTCTGCCGTTACGTCACCTCATGCAAATCCTGTCAACACCGCAAAAAACCAGCAACCCTTCCAGCGGGACGCCTTCAGCCCATACAGATCCCATCCAAACCATTTTATAGGGTAGATGTTGACTTACTAGGACCGTTCCCTTTATCGGCCAGCGGAAACAAGTGGGTAGCAGTCGCCACGGATTACACCACTCGGTATGCCATCACGCGGGCCCTTCCTACCAGTTGTGCGACCGACGTCGCTGACTTTCTTCTAGAAGACGTCATATAACACCACGGCGCTCCTCGGCAACTGCTTACCGATCGGGGTCGCTACTTTTTATCACAAGTTATCCAAGACATATTACACTCTTTCACTACAAAGCACAAGTTCACCACGGCGTATCATCCTCAAAACAACGGGCTCACAGAGTGTCTAAATAGTACAATCACGGATATGCTCGCTATGTACGTTTCTTCCGATCATCGTGACTGGGACTCCGCCCTTCCATTTGTAACATTTGCCTATAATACGTCTCGGCATGACACTGCAGGTTTCTCGCCATTTTTCCTTCTGTACGGATGAGACCCTACGTTGCCTTTTGACACGCTCCTTCCTGCTGTTAGCCACACGTCAGAATATGCCGGCGATGTGATATCTAGAGCTATAGAGGCACGTAAGATTGCTCGCCTGCGCCTGAGCGATTCGCAGGAACGACAACGACAGGTCTACGACGCGTGCCATCGTGATGTCCACTTCAGTCAAGGTGACACAGTCCTTCTCTGGACGCCGTCGCGGCGAGTTGGCCTGTGTAAAAGCTAACTTCACCGTACTCGGGTCCGTACCGTGTGGTGCGCCAAGTCACTGACGTGACATATGAAATTGAACCTCTTAACGCCACCAGCGCGCAATCGTGTTCTGAAGTTGCTAACGTCACTCGGCTGAAGCGATATTACTCGGACCAATCAAGTACCGAGACGGTGCCTTCGCCGCCAGGGATGATGCTACGGTGTGCCACAAATGAACATTGTAGGAAAGAGGATGATGTTTAGGGCAAGCTCGTGCAGACTGGACTCCATATTGTTTGCGTGCCTGTTTACCAAAAGTAAAGGTATTTTTCAGACGCCTTCTCCTCGTAACAATATATATGTGTATGTGTATGTGTGTGTGTATGTGTGTGTGCGTGTGCGTGTGCGTGCGTGCGTGCGTGTGTGTGTGTTTGTGTAGGCTATCGCATCTGATAGCCTGCATCGGTCCCGGCTCAGATATACTTCTTTTTCGATTTTTGGCTCTTCTTTCTATATAATTTTTTTCAGAGAGAGAGAGAGAGAGATTAATGAAAGAGGAAGAGACAAAAAGGACGCTATTTTCTGCCTCCCGTCGCGGGGGCACGGCTCAGCGCCTTTAGGGATCGGGGAAGGGGAAGTAAAGATGATAGGAAGAAGAGAGGAAGGAAAGAAAAAGTGAATGTCATGGCAAGAGAACGTCTTGTCAGTACAGTCAGTAGTGCGAGTGAAAAGAGTCCGTCTATAAGGCGGCGAGGTCCGCGCAAGCACAGAACTCGAGGAAGGCTCGAAGGGCTTTCGTCTTCGAGCGCGCGGGAAAAAGTATGTCTTCCATTGTTTCGGCAGGTAGTCCAAGGAGACGATAGCGGCTTACCAGTGCGCAACGCTCAGTGGCCAGGTCAGGGCAGGAGCAAACAATATGCTGCAGCGTTTCGTCATCACCGCACCTTCGGCACGCTGGCGATGAAGAGCGACCCGCGGAATACATGCGTGCCGCAGGCCAGACGCTGCCAGTACGCAGGCGAAGCAACAACCGCCGCTCGCATCTGTCCAGGCCGGTCTCCGGAAGGGATGGTGGAGGTTTGCCGCTTGCCACCCGTGTGTCAGGGTGGGCCGTTGGTAAGAGCTTCCGCAGTCGCTGCCGTGAGTAATCCGACTGGGTTACCGCCTTAGTGACTGGCGTGTCGCAGTGGTGTGCTGCCTTAGCGGCGGCGTCAGCCTCCTCGTTGCCAGCTATTCCAACGTGCGAGGGAAGCCAGTGGAGGGACAGGCGCACACCACTCTCTTTGATGGCCGTCAGTTTTGCGTGCAGCAACGCCACAGTTATGCCTGCTTGGTCTGGTTGGAGCAGCGCTTGTAGGGCTGGTCGGGAGTCGCACAGAATCGCCACAGGCAACTGGGGTAACGTGGCAGCAAGGTGGTCGGCTGCCAAGTGAAGGCCGGCCAATTCAGCTGCAGTGGAGCTGGCGTGAAAGGGAAGTCGGCAGCGGATGGTTGTCCCAGTCGATGGTATGACGCAGGCAGCCGCGGCCGAATGGGGGCTGTCCCGAACGGACCCGTCCGTGAATACCAGGAGCTGCCCCTTAAGTCTTTCATGAAGTTTCGCCACGGCTGCCTGATGGAGCTCGCATGCCGGTGTGCGCCTTTTTCTGAGGTTGTCCAGAGTTAATTGTACGTCCAGAGGCTGCTGGTGTGGTGGAGGGGGTTGGATTGGACTGGGGGGATCGGGGACCAGCTCTTCATAGAGAGCGCAGATCTGTGCCATCCGTGACGCTGGTCGGCTCCGCAGTCTCCGAAGGAGGGCAGCGCCCCCGAGGGCCCTGTGAAGGCGATCCACGTGATGCAGCGCCTGTCGTAGCATCAAGAGTGACAGAGGCCAGGTCTGGGCCTCCGCCAGGGTTGCAGCTATGGGTGACTGACGGGGAAGTCCCATGAAGCGCCGAATTGCCATGCGATGTTGCCGCTCCAGTTGCTCCTTGCGGTGTGGCGCTAGCTGCACCAAGGGCAGTGCATAAGTTTGCGCTGTCGTTGCAGCCCCTTCGTAGAGTCTTAGAGCCAGCCGTGAGGTGCACCCTTGGCCCCTGCTGAGCAGTTTGCTTACGGCAGTCTCGACCCTGGTGGCCTTGAGGACGGCGAGCTTAACGGCTGGTATCCAGGTAAGGCGGTGGTCGATCCTTAGCCCCAGGTACGTCACTGCATCGCTCCACGGGATAGGTCGGTCACCTAGCACAAGCCTTCGGACGGCCCTCCGCGCAGCGGCTCTGGGGTGAACCAGCAGTGCCTCCGTCTTCGTGGGCGAAACGTTCAGTCCGATTGCCTTGAAGAAAGAGACGACGGCATCCAAGGAGCGCTGCAGGGAACGCCTTATGGCCGTGAAGTTTTGCCTAGGCCCCTTAACCCACAGTGCCACATCGTCTGCGTACAAGGAGCACTGCGTGGGGTAACGCTTGTCTGCGGGCATCGCGGTCGGCAGCCCCGCTAGCACCAGGTTGAACAGAAAGGGGCTCAGGACGGAACCTTGTGGAACGCCTGCTGTCACTGGCCGTGGATCGCTGAGCGCGCGTCGTACTCTAACCCGGAGGGTGCGTTTTGCCAGAAAGGCACTGATAAAGGTACGTAGGCAGCTCACGATGCCGAGTGTGTCCAAAGCACTCTCTATCGCTATGTGAGGCAAGCTGTCAAAAGCGCTCTGTACATCCAGCAGGACGAGGAGGGCCACTTCGCCGTTGCGCTTGGCCTCCTCCAAGGTAGAGACGACGTCCGCGATCGAGTCTGCTGTGCATCGGTGGCGTCGGAAGCCCGTCTGCTGTTCTGGTAGGAAATCCTTTGCCCCCGCAATCCAATTTAGGCGTGCCAGTGCTATGGCTTCCATGAGCTTGCAGGCAGCAGAGGTGAGAGAAACGGGTCTGTAGGACGTAATGGCGGCACAAGGGCGGCGAGGTTTCCGGATCGGCACCACAACAGCGGTCAGCCAGGCTTCAGGTAGGTTGCCGCTCTGCCATATTTCATTAAAAGTCCTCAACAGGTGTCGTCGTGAGGCCATATCCAGGTTGCGCAGCATCTGGTATGTGATGCCGTCGGCACCAGGGGAACTGCGGCGCTTGGTTCTGGCTAGAGCAACGTTCAGTTCGTGTTCGAAAATAGGGTCCTGACACAGAGATGCGATCTGGCTGGCCGTCCAGGCAGGGTGATGACCTTGCGGTGGCTTGGGAGCAGGCGTGGCGATGAGGGCTGAAGGATTGGCTGGTGGGAGTTCTGTGAAGCGATCGGCCAGTCGCTCTGCCAGTTCTTTTTCACTAATGCCTAAGTAGATGGCCACCGCAATGACGGGTTGCCGCACCATTGGTCCAGTGACGAGGGATCGTAGAAGTCGCCATGCTTTTGCGCCACCTCTTGCCTGACTCAGGGAGAGGCAGATGCCTTGCCAGCTTTGCCGCCTGCGACGGTTGGCATGTCGCCGACATACCGCATCCACACGATTGAAGAGTGTACGTTGAGCTGGGTCATGGGATTTTAGGTACCTTCTCTCAGCCCTGCGCCTCGCAGCCCGTAAGTTCAAGTGATGGAGGTCTGGCACAGGGTGGTGCTCTGGCACCCTGGTCTGGATAGTTGCCGCCTGCGCTGCCACTGCTACCAGATTCAGGAAATCCTGATCCTCTGGGACGTCTCGAAGCTGCCTTCGAAAAGCCCGCCAATCGATCGTACTACACAGCCTCCTCCTTGGGATCTTTCCGCCCACTGGTGAGATGACGATCGGCAGGTGGTCTGAACCCCAGGAGTCAGGCTCCACTGCCCAATCGTACCGGTCCCCTTCACTGGCCAAGGTGACGTCAATGGCGGAGCATGACGGTCGTGCTGTTCTGCGGACGAAAGTGAAGGATCCGGTGTTCAAAACTTGTAGGCCCAGTTGATGGATAACGTCCACCAGATCCCTTCCTCGAGAGGAGCAGGTGCTACTCCCCCACATGGTGTGATGAGCATTCATGTCCCCACATATGAGGTAGTCTCTTCCGAATTTAGCCGTGAGCTGTAACAGCATGGAGGCGTCCCACCGCTGTCCAGGTCGCACATACACAGAGGCCACTGTCGTGTCCACACCGCGAAGCCGCACCGTCACGGCACAACACTCAAGAGCCCCTCCAGTGACATCAGCCACGTTTATGTGCACATGTGGTAGTTCTCGTCGCACGTACACTGCACAACGTGGTCGACCCTGGGGATGTGCACTCGCTATGCACGGCGCGTCCTGGCACGTGTCTAGAGTACACGACGTGATACTTTGGTATCCGATGTATCCGGGAAGTCGCAAGTCGGTCGCTGCTACGTACACTTCCTGCAAAGCAAGCACATCATACTCGCTCTGCAGGAGATGTGAGGAGAGGTCTGCATGCCGCCGCCGCAACGAGTGAGCGTTCCATTGAAGCACACACGGGCGGCGGCGGCGGTGGTTCTCTGCAGCATGCGGATGAGTGTCAGCCATGGTGGCTGCTATGAGGGTGCGCGCCACCTGCCTGAAGGCAGATGGAGCGCAGCTGGTTTTCAGGAGGCAGCAGGTCCGCAACTGCTCTTAACAGGAGCCTCAGGTTTGCATTTTCCTGGTCCACACGAGGCTGGGAAGGTACCTTCGCGGGTGGACGAGTCGTGGTAGTGTCTGGGTGCTTGAGACCAGCCGAAGGGCCCCGTTGTTGTACGCCTGTCTGGCCTGGATGGGTCGAGCTGACCGTCATCTTGGATGGTGATCCCACTGCGGCAGCATAGCTCTTGCCCGTGGTCTGCCTCAGCTGAGGACTATCAGTTACACTAGGGCTTGCCCGCAAGACTGCTTGAGCCTCGCGGTGAGGCAGGTAGGTGGGAGCTGATGCCTTGATGGTGGCCAGGCGCCGCTCTCTTTGCCAGAGCTGACAGTCTGCGGAATCAGCTGAATGTGGCCTGCCGCAGTGCAGGCATCTTAATTTGTTGGTGCAGTTGGCGTCTTTCCCATGGTGGCCACCACATCGCAGGCACCGCTCTGGTCCTCGGCAAGTGACGGCGATATGCCCATAGCGTCCGCACCGCCGGCACTGAAGCGGGCGAGGTCGGGATGGCCTCACTTCAAACACCATGCGAAAAAGGCGGACCCGGGTGGGAGGCACGGGAGAGGCGAACCGCAAGACTAGTGATGTCCCTTGTCGCCTGGCTGCAATCACCGGCACATCGGACGACACGGCGGCCAGGAGGGCTTCGTCGGTATAGTCGCCATCGACGCCTTGCACCACGCCACTGCTTTGTGAACGGTCAGCAGGGAGGCGGGCAGTCACGGGTATTCCTGCGAGCTCCGATGTTGCTAGTAGGCGATTCATCCATTCTGGTGTAGATGCGTCTGCTGCCACGATGTTCTTTTTCGTGTTTACTCTCACCTCCTTGACTCCGGGCAGCGCAGAGAGAGCTTGCGCAATGGCAAGACGAGAGGTGCGGTGAAAGGAGGCGCTGGCGTTTGCTGGTCGAAAAAGAATAGTGCCCGAGTCTAGCGACGATGAAGCAGAAGCCGGCATGGTGTGTTCAGTGGCGCGTACCCCTGCAGGAGCGGTCTGAGTCGCAGTGGGCGCATTAGAAGT
Source organism: Rhipicephalus microplus (assembly GCF_043290135.1). Classification (NCBI taxonomy): domain Eukaryota; kingdom Metazoa; phylum Arthropoda; class Arachnida; order Ixodida; family Ixodidae; genus Rhipicephalus; species Rhipicephalus microplus. The sequence goes on along the minus strand of NC_134705.1, from coordinate 58,310,854 downwards.
CCCTGGAGCAACGTGGGCAAGCATAGCCGTCGATTCAGTGGCGGGACGAGGACCAGTGTGGGCAGCGGGTCCTTGAGATGTCGAGGCTCGCTGTCGGCGCTTCTTAGACTTGGAGAGGACGGTCTGAAACTCAGACTGACTGATTTCGTCAGTTGCGTGTGTGACGGCGTCTTCGTGGGCAACCGCATCATTTGACGTTGGGGTAAGACACGCAACTGTGGCACGTTCAGGCGCTACTGCGTGCATCTTCCGCGAGCCACCCTCATCGTCGCTGCCCGACTCGCTAGGACGCGAGCGCTTACGCGTTGACGTAGTATCCATGTCTGCAATATCAGGTTCCTCGTCTGACGGCAGTGGTACGTTCTGCGGAACGGTGACGTTCACGCACAGAATTGACCCAGCATCTTCGAGTTGGGCTGTATGATGCGCCGCTACAGCGGTCGAAGATGCTGTGGTGCTAGTGGTAGGGCTGGAGGCCGCCGAGGACGTCAGGCCCCTTGCAGTTGTCTCGACGTCGGCAGCAAGCACCGGTAGGCGAAGTGATGTCGGTTTCTCGCTGACGACTCTGCACAGTTTCTGTGCCTGTTCATGATGCAACCGCACCGCTTTGGCACTGGAGATGAGGTTCCACAGCACGCGGGTGCACGCGACGCTCGCTGAGCGTCTGTGTGACGATGTGGGAACCAGGGAACGCGACGGGCGTTCCAATGGCGTAGCCGAGAATGGAGGGGACTGCTCTGCCATGGTAGTCGGGATGACAGCTGCCCCAGCGACGCGCAGGAGCAGAGGACGCTGTCACAGGGCTCAGGTCACCGAAAGCGGTGGCAGGGATCCAAGGGCATAATCTGTAAAGATTACTCGCCTTGACAAGACTCGAACGGGTATGAGAGTCCAGGAACGCGAGGAGCACTGCGCGGAACGCGGTCGCGTCTCTCGCGGGCTGACGCGGTAGCGTCTCTCGCAGAATCGGGAGCACCGGGCAACACGTCTGCTCTCTGTGAACGCTCGAGAGAGACTCACATTTTTTTCAGTCCAAAATTACTTTGTGTTTGTAAAACCATAAACCTTTCACTTGAATTCCTGCCACCTGGTTTTCGGCCGATCCTCTTTTTTGGGTGTGCGCCAGAGTAACAAGGATCATCATCATAATTATCATCAGCTGGACCACGGCTACGCCCGCGTCTCAAATGAAGGCCGCGACCATGGCACGGCCTCGCCGCGGCCGTCTCGTCTCTCGTTCCTCAACATTTGGTGACCATGGATCAACGAACAAGCGACCGGCGCTGCACCACTGCCTGTGAGCTTCACGGCCATGTTCTAGACTGCTCAAGCCTTGCAGCCGCACTTTGACCCGCCTCTACCACCGCTCCGCACCACCAACATCGAGTCATAGTTCCAAGAGTTTGAGGCTGCCTTGGAGCTCAACAGCATCTGGCTCCAAGAATTCATGTTTGAGGTCATGGAGTATGTGCTTCTGCCTGACCTCAAACGACACCTCACCTATTCCTCTTGGAGCCCCCCCCCCCATATGACGGACTGCGGGACGCCGTCCTACGATTATGCGGCACTGAACACTACCTCCGACAAGGGAGCAACCACACGAAAGGTGCTTCTTCATCAGCGCTGATCAAGCCTTCCTCGCGGTTACTCTCGACTCCATCTCGTCCAGCGCTATGCCACAACAACAAGGCAGGCAATCGTCCTATGACAACCAACTCCGCTGACGTATCGCAGCGTACGCCACCCGAAGATCCGCCTTTGGTTAAGTGGTCGATGCCTGTGGACACATTGGTGAGGACAACGATTTGAGCGCCTACTGACTCTGTGTGCCACACCCGAACTGGTGCCACCCGTTACATGTTCGCTGACACCACGGGCGGCACCATAACCGAGCCAGCTGCCGTTCCCCACGCCACCAAAGCTACCGCCAGCATGCCAGCGACTGCGGACGACGCTCCAGTTATGCCCATAGTGGAGCGACCCGATTATGACCCACTGGTCAGACAAGCATATGACCAGGATGCCGTCTCACTCCCAAGAGCTCCTGTGGTGGCTACCATAGGTGGTGACGTAGCCACATACGTGGCATGTCATGGTCTGGTACTGCCCTCCTGCGTATCCAGACTTGCTGCCGACCATCTCTGGGGACAGCGCTGAAGAGCCAGAAACCAATCAGCACTTTCCGCATGACATTCGACGACGCAGCGGTTCTGATCAGTGCTGCTAGAGTCCCGGGCCTTTTCCTTCAGCACATGCCAGGGATATGCCAGGGTCGCTGCCATCAATATACACCTTGCACTCGTGTCACGAAACCGTCGCTGTTCAACCCTTTTGCCCACCATCGCGTCTATACAGCCCTTCGGAAATTGTAGAGTGCGTTACAAAGCATCTTTTCTTGCAGGGAACGTTACTGTGCTCAGCTGCCGATCCGAAGGAAGTGGGTTGGATTGCGACCGCGGCTCTAGCAATTCAAAGTATGCGCGAGAATCCTAGAGTACTTATATGTATGTTTGTGCTTGCGTTTGCATGTGTGCGTGTATATACACGCAAGAAAAATTGAGAACTTTCGAGCGGGGAGGGGTTTGAACCCCCACCTCTCCGGCTCCGTCACTGGCGGACGCAGCGGTAGATTCTACGTTAGCATAGCTGGAGAAAAGTACAAGTCTGCACTTCTTCGGTAAGTGTACACTGTGAGTCAGCGTTGAAGGCGTGCATATGTCTTAACGTAGATAGCACGGAATAAGAGTCATTTGCGTCCGCCACAGAGGTAGTTGTGATTGTAGCGCAACTGTCGCGATTATTGAAATGGTGTCCTGAATGGCTTACTTCGATAAAAATGGTAGGTAACGTTGCTTCTACAGGTCTACAAGGGAAGCAACTCAGGGATCCCTGCTTCGCTCCACTTCTACCTCTTCACGTATACAACCTCGCGAGCTGAAATTGTACAGTATCCCGCAGTACCTTAAAATAATATATAAAGTGTTTGCTGAAACATTAGTATTTTTCTTATTGTTGCAAACGTGCACTCCACTCCTCTCTAAAATGCCAAGGCGCTCGAGTGCATCTGATATAAATGAATGAATGAATGAATAAAAGCTAAACACATGGTACACTCATCAAAAGCAACTAAGGCCAAAACCTGATTGGCCTTTTGACACACTTCTTGTCGCAGTAACAATACGGTAATATATAGGAAGTATTTACAATTGTGTACCAACCATGTAATCAAACTTAGCATTCTCGTTTCACAAGTGGGTGGTTCTCTTCATCTACATGATAAGCAACACGACCATGCTTATTGTAGGGTTCGCCCGGTCTTGTGCATACTGCACCCACGTTCATCCCGGAAACTTATCAAATCAAATCAAGGTTTACTTACATCTTCATAGATGTGAGCAAGCTTGGGAGAAAAGCAAAACGATTCCCTTGGAAGAAAGCCCGAGCCCCCATGTACAGGGCATACAGTCGAGAACAAATTTTGTCATAAAAGTAATTTCAAGTGCTCTCGCTTAATATCAAACCATCGCGTTACGTACACGAAAAAAAACAAAGAAAAAGAAAGTAATGTGACGATTGAAGCGATTATTTACATAATTACCACGATAAAAATGTAGAGAATATGTGTAAATGTGAATAACTACCACAAAACACTCATAAAGCAAAATACTTTTCCACAGATGAATGCAAATGTAGCATTCTTGCCCCGCCGTGGTGGTCTAGTGGCTAAGTTACTCGGCTGCTAAACGAATCCCGGCTGCGGCGGCTGCATTTCCGATGGAGGCGGAAGTGTTGTAGGCCCGTGTGCTCAGATTTGGGCGCACGTGAAAAAAACCCAGGAGGTCAAAATTTCTGGAGCCCTCCACTACGGCATCTCTCATGATCATATGGTGGCTTTGGGATGTTAAACCCCACGTACCAATCAATGTAACATACTTGAGTACAGTATTCATGCTTTCATGAGATTATTTACAAAAGTGCTTCTTTATATCCTTTATAGTGCGTTTTTTATTTCTATGTCACTACTCAGCAGATTTTCGAGCAAGTGAGGCAAACAATACCGAAACGTTTGTCTTCCGTGTTCAGTATGGCAAAAGAAAATGGTCCAGAAGTCTTGTTTGGCGGTCACTTTGCGGTCACTGTGAACACTGCGGTCACTGTGAACAAGACGAAACAGTTGTCTTCAGTGTTCAGTACGGCAAAAGAAAATGGTCCAGAAGTCTTGTTTTGCGGTCACTTTGCGGTCACTGTGAACACTGCGGTCACTGTGAACAAGGCGAAACATTTGTATTCCGTGTTCAGTACGGCAAAAATGGTCCAGAAGTCTTGTTTCGCGGCCACTTTGCGGTCACTGTGAACACTGCGGTCACTGTGAACAAGGCTCCCGTGTGAGGAGTCGAAATGTCTTAAATTTTGTGTATTTCACCTTGGTTGGCGTTTTTGTTATTTTGCACCAAGTCTCGTTTTCGCAGAAAATAGAAAGGGGCATTTACACTTAGGTTGGTGAGATTTATGAGGTCATGATCATTTTTATAAACACACTTTTTGTCTTCAAGGCTAGTTTCTAGTCAAACAAGTTGTGTGCGGGGACAACGTTGAAACGAACAAATTCCTTGTGTGCGTACGATATTCAACATTTGCAACGGAGCGAAAAGCATGTTTTGTAAGATAAGTATTTTATGGTAGTTTCTCTGTGTGAAATTTTCCAATACCAAAAAAGTAATTAATATGAGACAAAATAAGCGTATTATAGAGCATTAGATATATTTATACAGGCAAGCTGCGTCAAAATTTCGCAATAACACCGAGACTTTTAGCCTCTCATCTGCCAATTTCTCTCCGGCTGGCCTTGGATTAACATCGTGGACTGGTATGTAAAACCCCAGGTATTTGTAATAACGGCTCTAGTTAATTAAATAAATGATGTACCAGGGGCCTTACAATGACATTATTTTGTAGTTTTTCTTGTTTCATTGAGAGCTTTGATGAACGAAGCGAAGTGACGGGCAGTCAACACGTGGGTATGTGTGTTACATGCACTGATTAATGTGTACGGCGAGCCAACAGCTTCTAGAACGAAACCTTGTACTTCAGTTAGTACAGTAATTTTGAAGGTTTCACTTCCCAAAACTCTAATATGGGTATGAGAGATGCCGTATGCGAGGTCTCCGAAAATTTCGACTAGCTGGGATGCTTTAACAGGCACCTTATTTAAGCCCTCGGGCCTTTATAAAAAATGCGACCACGGCAGCCGTACTTTCTACTTTGAGCTACATGTTGGGTAACACCGTGTTGGTTCATGGCACTGAGTTTGCGGCCATAGTTTGATGGACGAAATTCGCTAGAAGCTTGTGTGCTCAGATTCAGAAGCACGTCAACCCCACGTCGTCGACCTACCGGGCCCTTCACTACAGCATCTTTCACATTCCCACGGCGTTCTTTTTGGACGCAAAACCACCACCAATTGTTATAAGAAGTATAACCGCTTTCTGTGCAGCCAGAGAAGGCTTAGTAGTAAAAAAAGCTAGAAAAACACAGGGAAGACAAATTAACCTTCGCTACAAGTAACCTATAACTAATTATCCAAATGCTACCATTCGGCAATTAAGTCAATAAATGTTTGTGAACCACTTCAAGATCTGTCATCGGCGGAGCCTTCGACACGGTGAGAAATTTGCTCAATTTTCGCGGAGTCGTGCAAAGCTGGGGTAAAGCAAGAGTAGTTCGCACTGGCTTATCCATGTTTGACTAGACACGCTTTCACTCACACGCATATGTACAAAGTGTTCACGTGATGACATTGCGATTCACGAGTATTGGTTAGTTATCGATCGGGTTCCATTGAGAATCACTTCGAAATCGCAGTCCCAAGTACCTTATTGTTCTGCAAAAGCAATTGGCAAAAGTTGCATAATTGAGGCTTGATATTGATTAGGTTGCATCTTACGCCATTTCAGGCTTAATTAGCTAATAACCAAATTAGCACTACTGTTAGGATTGGTCTTAACTGGTATAAGACCAAGCTTCGCACATCTTACCTTGCGCGGCATCACTAGGCATACAAGAACCTCAGCTCGGCTTAACTAGGGTTTATAACATTGTGGTTTCATTAGCTCACTTATGTGTTGCTAACTAGGCTTTACAACCTGGCTTCACAAGGCTTGCCTATGGTTGCATTGCTTGAAAGAGGCACGGCTATGGTGGCTAGAATTGGGAGGTGACGCCAATGGGAGCTCGGAGCCACTCCTCCGTTTCGAGCAGCGCGGCGGTGGCGCTGTCAGCGGAGTGGTGATGCTAGTTGCGCGCGCTGCGCCTTGAGCGCGCGGACCTTTTAAAAATGCACGATTAAGATGAATTGGCGATTCAGATAACTCAATGTGACGATGGCTGATAGAATGCCATTTCAAGCATTAAAAGAAATTGACTGCCGCTTGAGACTTCTGTGACGTTGAATATGCGTTACCAAAATCTTTCGTTCACATATCCCTGCATTGTTTTGGAGTGCAGGACCGACGGCTTTCTCAAAAAAGTGTTACCCAAGTTCTGGGGAGGAAAATAAAACAAATATTTATTGCACATCATATTATTAGTAATACCTATTGCACATCATGGAATACAGGGTAAGATAGTGAAAAAAGACGCACGTTTTCATACGCTCTGGAGTAGTTAAAACATTAAAACATTGCACACAGACAGCGCATCACTTGGCACTAAGTAATGAGAGGCATACAATCACTTTCCACTCGGCAAAAAAAACTATAGAGCTTAAGGTTACAATATCAAACTCAGAGCACATGTCTAAGCTTCAGCAATTTCATTCTTTCCTGCTTAGCGTTTCGCTTGCTATTCTGAGCTTTGACATGAAAGTGGAGCCTAGCAAGAACATAGAACTTGATAATTTTGTTTGTGAGGGACATGTTGTGGTCAGGGCAGCTAACAAGTAAAAGCTTTCTTAGCTGCAAGAAGGAAACCAAGTCCGTGATGCTGTCAGGTTTGACTTCTATCACACTGAAGCAGTAAGTAAAAGTGTTCTCGGGAGTGATAACGAGTTCATTGAGCTTGGCTGATGGGTACAGCAGGCCTCCTCGGTCAGCAGTAGCCGTGAGGGATACTGCAGCTGGAGATAGATCGTTCTCGCCTTGTAGGAGCTGCTGGCTTCACTCTGCACATTTGTGCTTGCAACGCTTTTTTTCTGGCATTGCTGCTTTGCACGACCATGCCTGCATGTTCGGTGCCGTGGCCGTATTCATTGAGCACTTCATGTGCTTCAGCAAGGTTTTCTACGTCAAAAAGCTCGTCTAACTTCCTCCGAGGAGTGAGGTACTTTCCGTTGTCAGCTCCCAGCAGACTTCTCAGTAGTCCAGAGGACACATTGCTTCCTTTCGGTGGTTTTGTCAAATTCTGGAAGCTCAAAGTGTTGATCGAGATTAAGAACTGGGAGGCAGTCACATGATCATTGCATCCAGCCATTTGTCAGACGATTCCAAACAGCCTCTCCAGGGGGTCCTGACTCAAGCAGCATGTCATCATATATCTGAAGTTCAACTTCATTGTCAGGTAGCGGGGAAGGTGTAGCGTGCTTGATAAGGTAACACGAAGTTCCTCGGCTGTACTGCGGCTTAGAAAACCTCCGGAGCCAGCAGCTGTTTCCCAATCGTCCAGGTAAGTCAAGAAGTTTTGAATGCACTTCTCGTGTGTCCCTCCAGGCTTAAGTAAATCTGAGCTGCACCTTGAAGTTATGGCCTCAATGAGCCTTCTCATTCTTTCCACAAAGCTGACTGTCACCACTGTGCTCCCATGCTTTTCTTTGATTGTTGCATTGTACAAGAAAATGCCTCTGAGGACTTCGTCACTGTAAAGCCGCACTGCATAATTCACCCTCATTTTCACAAAGCCATTGGGATGCACGACCGATTTGCTAATATGAGGCATGGCTTTGAGAGTCGTGTCATGCTGTTCATCAAGCTTCCGGGCACAGTCAATAGCGTGAACACTGGCTAGGCCGTCTGGTAGTTTCACACCAGTTCGAACTAAAGTGTTCTTTACACATTTAAGAAGGTCTGGGAAGTACAATTTTGCCAAATACATTTTGCCAGAAGCAAGACAACAACGCGGGAAACTGCACACGCCCAGACACACTTTCAGACGCGAACCGGTGAGCCCGGAGGTGAGCCGACGAGATAGCGCGCGCTTCGCCTGCATCACTGTGCCGACAGCAGCGCCGTGGTGGCCGTCGCGGCAGCGCTTGTAAAGGAGGATCGCACGTGCTCAGTGAATATGCGGGCGCTGGCGTCACCTCTCGATTCTAACCACCATAGCACACCTGTTCCTAATTTCGCTTGACGCCCTTGCCGCACCAGGACAATCATGGTTTGTTCTCTATATCACAAGCCGGACAAGCGGCCGGCAATCACGAAAAAAAAAGGGGGAGGGTATACGTTTGGCTGCCTTTTCAAAATGTCCGGTGCAGTAGGGCAACATTTTTTTTCTGATGCGTCGAACGATCGTTGCCGTAGAATATGGGAACGACTAACCTCTTTACCGTTACAGCTCGCCGGTCTTATCTCTGTCGCCATTGATGACGAAAGGTGGCAGACCAAGCCAAGTTTTGAACTTTTTCTCTTTTTTTTTTCTTGCCGCGACGCCACTCTTCACTGCGCGCGAGATTAAAAAAAATAAAGGTCACGCGGCACGTGGTATGAGACAGGGGAACGAAACGCTGATGTCCGTGAAAGCTGGATCAGTAATAAAAATAAAATTTTTGATTACAGAACATGTATCCTTGTCAGTATAACAATCACAAAGCTTGTGTTAATATACCAAGTCAATACTTGTAATCAATGCAAAAAATATTTTACGAGGCTGTTGTCAGTGATGAAACCACACTCCTTTCGGGCGATGATTTCCGGTCTCTGAAGAAGGGGGTGTATCAACATGTGAAGTGATATTTTCCGTACGCCTGAACCACTTGCTAGTATATCATGGTAGCCCTACGCCTATAGGAAGCTACTCGTCACAAATGGTTGCAAAAACTGTCTCTGCCTGTCATCCGCGAATTACCAGTGACTCGTCGATGGTGATGAAAATGGGGGAGTTTTTCCATAAAAGAGTCCGTCGACGCAATGCCTTTTGCATTATTTTCGTATAGTGATTTCCGTATTGAGGAGAGGATACGAAGCGTAGATGCACTAGCGCAAATAAAATCTGATCTGTTCAAGCCTTGACAAAGAGAAGACTCGACACCACCCCTTTTCACGGATTGTTCATTGGAAGCTTCCATCTTCCCTTTCCTATCATTTGTTTTGTATTGCTGATATAGTTGTTCAGTTAGTACTTGGCATCGTGCCTGTCACCGAACCCTTGATTCGAAAGAGTTGAAGAGATCCATCAGCCAAATGCCGTAAAATCAGTGCAAAACTAAAGTAAAGTTTATATTAGCCAAACGGGTTGACGTTTGGCAGGCCTGGTGTGGTGCCGCACCACACACCACCCCAGGCCTGCGCCCCCCTTCTTCAAAATTTTTTTTTCGCTATGGCATACTCAACAAAAAAAGCCCAAATCTAAAAGGTGTCCGCCCGCCCAGCCCTCCCTTAAAAAAGTCTGCCCACTTCTTTGCGGCCAACGTCTCCATGACCGCTTTGATCATGGTGATTTGAAAAAGTGAAACAAGGTAATAATAGTCGTCGAAAATTAGGGGGTCCTAAAGCTTCGCCCTTATTAGTTCAACGCGATAGCGTCGTTCTGTTCCTAGTGCGCACTTCAAACAGTTATAGCACGAAACTTTTTCGAACCAGCTATGCAACCTTGACATCGCCTTAAGGAAACAGGCGCAGTAGTGCGTGTGCATTTTGTAGTGGGTTACTGGATTTAAACCACGAAGTCATTGAGATAACCACATTTTCTGACGCCCGATTGCCATTGGCGCTTGTACCACGCATTATTACTGCGGTATTTCATGTTGCATTGTGAAGCATGTATACAGGACGTGTGTGTTTATAAAGCACGTGTCACTTCGACAAGATTTCAGAGCAGAGGAAGTTCTTTTCAACGCACCCCCAAGCAGACGCTTGGTCGTATTGTAGAACATCCACTCACTACGCAAACAACGCGGGTTCGATCCCCACTCTAACTAAAGGTTTTCTTTATTTGCATCATTCTCAATTTTTCAGTTCAGCATAAGGTGATCATTTTTCTCTGACAACCAACGACGCCGAAGCCGAGACCGGCACTGATATTTCTACAAGACTAGCTCTTTACGCTATTACGTTAAAATAGGAGTTGATATTAAAAGAGAATGGTGAAACATTTTACAGGCGAGAGTTTATCGATTTTTTTTCTGATTTATCCGAAAGCACGAGTCCTAATTATAACATAGGACACATCTAGGACGAATGCTGTTATTGTCTTCAGTATTCCAGCCCAAATGCGCACCACCAAAAAAAAAAGTCACTTCTCATGAAGACCTATGCTGCGCTCCTTTGTTGTGTGACTGGATATGGTGTCGCGACCGTGTCAACATATACAATTGCACCGAGGTAGAAGCGGGAAGAAAAGCGAGCGCCATTGAAGCATGGACAAAATTCATCGCCTCTCTGACCACTATCGAAAAAGTTACACCAATACATTTATTTCTCTGTATCCACGCCCATGACAAAATGAGAGAGATTACCTGTAGGTACAATAGCAGCATTTCTACAAGGTAAATGCAATTACAGGAAATTCGCTAGATTAATGGATGCGAAGCGGATTATTTCATAGGTTCACTGCGATACCAGCTGCCTCGGTGAACAGGCTCACTTCGCTTCCACTTTTCCTGTACACAGTGAAAATACCAAGAAAGGCGCTTGCATATGCGAACGAAGGACTGTGAGCAGATGATAACGTTATTGGCAAAAACAAACTACCTACGGCTACTTCCAGTGTTACGAAACAGTGTCAGTAATGGTGTACATGTACACGTAGATTTGCGCTTTGAGCCGTTAGAGATGGTGCGTGGCTGTAATGTACTCCCAGTAGTCAGCTTAGGCAGAGGAGGTGGAGTTTGAACTCCTTTCGAAAATTTTAGGTTTTGTATGTATATACATGCGCACATAAAAGTGAACGCACAAGCACACATAAGATATCTATCGATGTCCTCTCCCTTTTCCTCGCCGACCAGCGGAGGTCTACCGCAACGGCGGCGCGGACTGATGTGCGTCGAACAGCCGGCGAAATGCTACAGGCAAGCAGACGCGGAAACCTGACAAAGCGCGACTGCACGTGGTTGCCATAGCAACATAGATAATTTCCATCGTCATCTGCTTCACTGCAGGCTGGCGTTTCGTTCCTTGAATTTTGGTACTCGCCACTTTCCTATCAAACAAAAATAGGTCTGGGCTGATACCATGCTTGCGATTTTTGAGTGGAACAAACGGAGTGCGTCGATAATACGATCTAGAGAAATGAAAGATTTCAGGACTCTTTTTGTGAGCCGAAACAACACCCTTTGAACACGTCCTTTCATTAGTCTACTCTGCTTTCCTGATGATGATGATATGTGGGGTTTAACGTCCCAAAACCACCATATGATTATGACAGACGCCATAGTGGAGGGCTCCGGAAATTTTGACCACCTGAGGTTTTTTAACGTGCACCCAAATCTTAGCACACGGGCCTACAGCATTTCCGCCTCCATCTACTCTGTTTTTCTCATCAGCATATTATTATCTGTGGTTTTACGTTCCAAATCCGCGAGATGACTGTGAAGGACGCCGGAGTGAAGGGCGCTGGAAGTTTTGACCATCTGGTGTTCTTTGACGTTCACTGACATTGGACAGTTCATGGCCTGCTAGCATTTCGACCTCATGGAAATGCGACTATCCCGGCCTGAATCGAACCCGTGACCTGTGGGTCAGCAGCCGAGCTCCACCGCCTCTACTGCACTGCAGCGATCTCCCGATCAGCATATCTTCATGGGAAATATTGATCGACGACACTATAGTTTTGTTGCCCCACCCTGGTGGTCTAGTGGCTAGGGTACTCGGCTGTTGACCTGCAGGTCGCGGGATCGAATGCTGGCTGCGGCAGCTGCATCTTCGATGGAAGCGAAAATGCTGTAGGCCCGTGTGCTAAACTTTGGGTGCGTGTTAAAGAACCCCAGGTGGTCCGAATTTCCGGAGCCCTCACTACAGCGTCTCTCATAATGATAAGGTGGTTTTGGGAAGTTAAACCTCCCATATCATATTAATAGTTGTGTTACTGCAATGCCACTTTATTCATCGTTCAAAGAGTAATCCCTAAGGCTAAGTTCAGGCATGGACACATGCATGTCGTGTTTGCTGCTGACTTACCTGGAACAAGTATTTATGTCAGCACTAATATAGAACATTGTTTATGGAAAAAGACGACAAACGAAATTCAACGCTAGCAAGCATTTTCCGCATTTAAGTTTTGCCTATAGATTCAATGAGCTAAGCTCAACATAGACTGCCCTCCGTAGTCCACACAGTGTTCGCGAGCCAAACCCAATGATGGTTCATCAAACTAATGAACAGATCAAGCGCGCATCACTTGTTTGCCTCAAGTTGGCAACCAATGTTTCGATTTTCGCTGATCGCTGGAAAGAAAATAAAAAAATGACGGCACTGCATTGAATTCTGCCTGCGGTCTCGTATCATATTCGCACGTGGCAGCCACTTTTTCATGGATGTTTTTTTATATCAGTGGAATTCTGCATTGGCTCAACATCAATATTAGTCGCCGATAGCCTGTTTAAGCGACCTTCCTTCGTAAACAGTTTTAGATAATTCCGTAAACCTACATTTGAGGAAACCAAAAACACAGTGCGTTTGGCGGCAGTAATGTGAGAACGTTTAGATTTCGTCAACCTTAAACTGAGGCTTGCAAAAATTAGGGAGCGCAGTTATCTTATGACAGAATGAATATTTCATTGTTTCTGTTCAAGCGCTACAAATTTTGGATTGAAGATTAACCCTAGAAACACTATTACAATGTTCAATTTTTGTTGACATGCCATTTCATCTGTCTGTCTGTCTGTCTGTCTGTCTGTCTGTCTGTCTGTCTGTCTGTCTGTACATCTGTCTGTTTGTCCACAGACAGATGACAGATGTAATTTCCCTCAAGGCACGAAGCGATACTTCAAACGCCCAACCCCATTCACAGCGCCCACCAATATTGCTCAAGTATCAGCATTCATACTTGTCCGATTGTCCATTAGAAAGCAATTATTGCGTGAGGCACCATAAAAACAGGTTGATGTTTTTTATGTGTGCCTTTATACTAGAGAAGGCACACACAGGGAAGATCCCCCCTCTCTCGATCTCCTAGCCGCTCCCTCGCCAGAGGGGTGGGAGGCAGTTCTGACCTCCACCAGCCTGGCCGTTCAGCTCCAGGCCGTACAAAGGGCAGAGGAGGTGGCCATCAGGTTCAGCCTGGCGGGTCACCTACCTCCTTAAGTCTGACGACAATAAAGTTGTGTTCTCTAAGGATCGTAGCGTTTATCACGCTGCGCTGACAGTGCAACGCGATGCCTAAAAAGGCAAGCGTTCCCAACACTTTGCTAAGAAGACACAGTGGTGGCACCTACCCGTCGCTTGGCGTTCTACTTTTAGATGCGGAGCATCTAATACTCGAGGCTTGTAGTGCGGCGCCGTCCGCAAGCTTCCTCCTCCTTCTTCCACCATCTGTGCATCCCTTCCTCCTCTACACACCGCGCGCGCTTCACTCCTCGACCATCTGTGCACCCTTCCTCTTCTACACACCGCGTGCGCTTCTCCTCTTCACGAACATTCGCTAGCTGTATAATGTAGCGCGCATGCGCCGTCACGCTTCGAGAACATCGGCAGCTGACGCGCGCGCATGCGCCGTCGCGCTTCGAGAACATCGGCAGCTGACGCGCGCGCATGCGCCGTTGCGCTTCTCCCCCTTCTCGAACATTCGACAGCTGACAGTGCATGCGCCGTCGCGCTGTATATATACTCAAGGTCGGCGCTCGCTCGCTCAGTTGCCGCTTGTCGGTTGGTTTGTACGGCGCGTCGACGTCCAAGGTCGCGGTGAAATGAATTTCAACGAATCCACAAACACAATGATCGACGTCCCTTCGACCAGCGCCGCCCTTTCGCATACGTGTGTACGTGTTCACTCATATAACACCCCCTCCTACAACCACGTTAACCAATTTAGCCATCGACCCAAGTAAGTCGCAATTTAACACCCCATTTCACAACCACGTTAACCAATTTAGCCATCGACCCAAGTAAGTCGCACTTTAACACCCCGTTAACCAATTATATGCTCCGCATCCTCCTCAGTGTTCCCCCGAGGGAAGCTGCGGGCAATTTTTTTATCACCTCCGAGACAGGCGCGCATCTTTCTCTGCGTGCGCTCACGCCTTCTTTCGATTTCGAAGATAACTGCAAGATGGCGCTCGTGTCTGACGTGCCTCGATGCGCTCGTTTGCCTTCGCCTACGGATCGAGTACAATTCACCGATTTTCTCGCGCAGAATATCAGATAAACGTTTTGTTCACTCTCCACACATGCAAGTTTATGGTTTTTTCGACGACATTTGCAGTGACACATGCAGATACGGGGCCAGTTTTTTACATATTTTCAATTCCCAAAAATATTTCGCTCTTCCGGCAATGTGTCTATCCCTCCCTTCGCTCTACCTCGGGGCCCCTACCATGTCGGCTGCAAGCGATGCCTCAAAAGTTTGCTGACACCCAGCTCAAGGCTGTTTCACGTGAGACAAAAAGATTAAATTTTCAGGCTTCGAATTTGCTCACAGGGAAAAAAAAGAGAGACAGTTTGCTCCCACCGCAATGCTCTGCGACGGGCTACCCACATGATAACAATTTTTCACCCTGATCGCAAGGGCAGAGTGATTTTTGATAGGGACCAGTCTAAATAAGGCCGGGCTGGCCTTATTTTAGATGCGGAGCATCTAATACTCGAGGCTTGTAGTGCGGCGCCGTCCGCAAGCTTCCTCCTCCTTCTTCCACCATCTGTGCATCCCTTCCTCCTCTACACACCGCGCGCGCTTCACTCCTCCACCATCTGTGCACCCTTCCTCCTCTACACACCGCGTGCGCTTCTCCTCTTCACGAACATTCGCTAGCTGTATAATGTAGCGCGCATGCGCCGTCACGCTTCGAGAACATCGGCAGCTGACCCGCGCGCATGCACCGTCACCCACCATCTGTGCCGCGCGCGCTTCTCCCCTTCGAGAACATTCTACAATTCTCCTGATTCTCCAGTGGACGCGCATGATTCTCCAGTGGACGCGCATGATTCTCCGGTGGACGCGCAGTGGACGCGCCATCGCGCTTCGAGAACATTCAACAGCTGACAGTGCATGCGCCGTCGCACTGTATATATACTCAAGGTCGGCGCTCGCTCGCTCAGTTGCCGCTCGTCGGTTGGTTTGTACGGCGCGTCGACGTCCAAGGTCGCGGTGAAATGAATTCCAACGAATCCACAAACGCAATGATCGACGTCCCTTCGACCAGCGCCGCCCTTTCGCATACGTGTGTACGTGTTCACTCATTTAACACCCCCTCCTAAAACCACGTTAACCAATTTAGCCATCGACCCAAGTAAGTCGCAATTTAACGCCCCATTTCACAACCACGTTAACCAATTTAGCCATCGACCCAAGTAAGTCGCACTTAACACCCCATTAACCAATTATATGCTCCGCATCCTCCTCAGTGTTCCCCCGAGAGAAGCTGCGGGCAATTTTTTGGCAGTTGCTGACTTCGCCCACTTTAAAATAAATTTGGATTGGAAAATGTTTCTAAATGGCGAAACCCGCTTGCTGTTGTTGTTCTTTATGAAAACTTAGTATCCCAAAGCACGGATCGTTATATTACATTAGAAAAATTTTGCAGTGTCTGCGACAAAGAACAGCGGCAAGAAATATTGCTCACCACTAAATCGCAGAGACAGTCGCAAAGCATTTGCAGCCCAAGTAACCCGAAACCGCCGTTAGCGGCGGTAGAGAACAGAGCAAATGGAGGGAATGAAATTATTTTTAAGTGCGAAGCATTTTTTAGCGAACTTCAGCGACTTTCAGTCTATCTATCTATCTATCTATCTATCTATCTATCTATCTATCTATCTATCTATCTATCTATCTATCTATCTATCTATCTATCTATCTATCTATCTATCTATCTATCTATCTATCTATCTATCTATCTATCTATCTATCTATCTATCTATCTATCTATCTATCTATCTATCTATCTATCTATCTATCTATCTATCTATCTATCTATCTATCTATCTATCTATCTATCTATCTATCTATCTATCTATCTATCTATATATCTATCTATCTATCTATCTATCTATCTATCTATCTATCTATCTATCTATCTATCTATCTGCGTACGACTTTTAGCTCTCCTGGCCGTTCCGGTAGTGGTATTGATACCAAACTTGGTATTATTTAACATGACTTATGACAAGCATACGCGATTAATCGTGACATGAAAATCATCACATGTATGTCATGAATGTCATGATTTACATTAGATGGTCCTGCGGCTCTTGCGGTGGTTTCGTTCGCATGACATGTTGCGCAAATGGTATGGTATGACATGACTGCATGTCGAATACAATTGACAGACCCTAACTGAAAATCATGACATGCGTGTCATGAAACGACATCACTACATGCCACACTGGTGATGAGCTCGCGGCCGTTTCACTAGCTTCGCATATATCATATTTGGTATTACGGGAAGTGAATGGATGACAAAGGTATGTGACTGGTGCAAATATGATAATCATGACATGCGTGTCCAGTAAAACTTGACTACATTCTACGCTCATAGCATGCTCAGGGCTCTTTCGCTAGCTCCACATATACCAAATTTAGTATAAGGTCACATGAATAGATGATGAAGGTAAATGACACGTCCAAACAAGAGAATCGTCATACGGAAGTCATGTACGGCATAACTTACCTCCACATCGTAGCTTTTTGCTGATTTTAAAGTGGCATATCAACCATCTTCATTCGCGCTTCGCATATCATCGATTCCCACTGTACGTGGGATCTGCCAATTTTCTTCCGCTGCAATCGAAGCATTCAAAAGGGCCTTTAGATGAGTGAAAAAAGAAAACTGAACTATCATACTTCAATTATCCATTCACCTCTTCTGTGAATAATAAGGCTACAAGTTGTTCTTTCGTTTGAAATTGCTGCTTGCTGGGGAAGAATTCGCACCACAGTTTTAAACGGCCTCTTTCAAAGACATATAATTATGAAGCATAGTATTTTGCCTAAACGATATACTGAAAACATGAGAACTTTTTCTCGGAACTTTTTATTGTGCAGGCTCTTAGCAAAGCTACTGAGATAGGCAGTCCATATTGAAAATATAACCAGACCGAGGACACTTGCTCTTAAGGGCTCGTTAAGCTCAGTGTACCCCACGACGTTCGCCTTCGAAACACGCACTATCCTGCATGATCGTAAAGTACAACGCGTCCGGTCCGTGGGACGGCTTAATGCTCTCTCATAGTAGAGTACCTGGTACTCTAACTCGTTACCCAGTTTTTCTAATCACAAGTGCGATAGGTTAATGTGTGTGAGGTCCGCGGAACGGCCTAATGCTCTCCCATAGTAGAGTACGTGGTACCTTAAATCGTTGCCCACTTTTGCTAAACACCCAAACTTTTCAGGTGGGAAATATACAGCGTCTAACTTCTTCACATATGTTTTCCTTTGGCCTAACTGTAGCTGAGACCCCCGGGACGGCTTTATGCTCTCCCATAGCAGATTACGAAGTACTCTAAATCGCTAACCACTTTTTCTAAACACGCACTTAGTAATAGCACTCAAGTGGTTGATTTATCAGTGACTTGAACTTATTCACGCCGAAACTTTTTTTCAACACGGCCTCAGCAAGTGTGAGGTTGACGCAACGGTTTTTGGCTCTCCTATTGTGGAATACCAAGTACTCGAAATCGTTAACAACTTTTTCTAAAGAAACACATTATACTAAATCGTTAAATATTTTTTCTAAATATTTAGTACTCTAAATTGTTGCCCATTCTTTCTAAAGACATGTTACGATTAATCAACTTTGAAGTAAACAAGTGCACCTAACGTATAATACGATCACTGCCCTTCCGTGATAGTTTACGATATATTACTGGATGATTGTGTAGCTCATTGTGCGAACGCGCCTTCACCAGACACCAGTGGCCAGAAAGCTGCGCATAAATCACATGTATTCCAAGGCATGCGTTTGGTTAAGCGCAAAGCGAGCATTCGAGTAATGAACTGGGGTAGGTGATATACCGTATAGGTCGCTAAGATGGCATCCGATTTCCCCACAGGGCCATTAGTGAGCCAACAGCTGGTTAAATTTTAAGGGGCGAAGATCCTCTTAGTAGAACCTAGTGCTGCGTCGGGCGTAACCGGCGGTACCAGAGAGACAGAAGAACAGACAGAGGGACGCACGAATGAATGGACGGAAGGAAGCATGGATCGAAGCACGGACTACGCACGGACGGAGGAATTGACACACAGATGGATGGACAGACAGAGCGACGCTTTGTTCCACTGATACTCATTTACTCTGTGGATATGCTGTGATTTTCTTATTATTTAATGGATCAACCAATCGCCGACTTCTCAATTAAAAATTCTCAGCACATCGACCGAGTGAATTAAGATGAGTGGGGCGAAGCGTTCGTCAGACCGTTTGTTTGTTCTTGTTTCCGTCCGTCTATGCGTCCGTGCTTCTATGTGTCTGCCCGTGCGTCCGTCCATCTGTATGTCTGTCCATGCGTCCATTCGTCTGTCTGTCTGTCTGTCTGTCTGTCTGTCTGTCCGTCTGTCTGTCTGTCTGTCTGTCTGTCTGTCCGTCGGTCTGTCTGTCTGTCTGTCTCTGTTTGTCTGTCTGTCCATTCGTCGTGTGTCTGTCCATTCGTTCATCCGTCTCTTCGTCCGTCGGTCTGTACGTCTGTTCATCCTCCATCCGTCCGTCCACCTCATGAGCACTCCAACTACGGCTATCTCGCATCTTTTCATCAGATATCATATACAAGTACCACCATCCAGCAGACATTCCAAGGACTAAATAAGAGGTGGCTACCTACTACTACTACTACTACTACTACTACTACTACTACTACTACTACTACTACTACTACTACTACACACATGGGGAACGCATGACCCACCACTTAGGAAGCTTCGCCCTTAAAACTGTCTTGCAGTCCTTTTAACGTGATAGCGGTAATTAGCTTGTTTGGCAGAAATCCCGTGTCAGCGGGGGCGTCTTTGATTGTGAGCGAAAAATCACCTTTGTGTTCGTGAGCAAAACATTGACAATTAGACATACAAAGAAAAAAAATGACCCCGTATCATCATGTATTCTGCGAATCTCGAAACACGATAGTCTTGCGTGTGGAGAGAGTGAACAAAATATTTATTTGATGTTCTGTGCAAGAAAATTGGTGAATGGTATCCTGGAGGCGCTGCGTTAGAGTGCCTCGAGCGCGCAGTGGAGGCGAGCGACCCATTCAAGTCACGTCACACTTGAGACATGAGCGCCACCTAGCAGTTTTTTTTTGAAAACAAAGAGCGTGGCCCTGAGACGCGTGTGCGCGCCCGTCTCAGAGTTGATAAGGTGTAAAACGCAAGGCGACGAGTAGGTGCCACCACCGTATCTTCTTAGCAGAGCGTTGGGGACACTTGCTTCTTCGTGCAAGCGTTGCATGATCAGCGCAGCGTGATAGACGCTACGGTCCTTAAAATTACTTAGGTATGCCTTTTCTAGTAAAAGACACACATTCAGAATATATACGTGTTGTTATGGCACCCCAGCAATGCGCAATAGTTGCTTAATAATGAACAATTGCACAAGTATGAACGCTAAACCTTGAGAAACAATGGTAGGCGCTGCGAATGGGGTCGGCCGTTTCAAGTACCCGGTGCCGTTAGGAGTGGACAGACAGACAGACAGACAGACAGACAGACACACCAAAATTTTTGCGTCGAAGGTCCCCAAGAAAGACTATCGTCTTTAGAAAAACTGCCTCAGCTCAGTAGCAGATCGCATCAGCATTACTATCGGCACGTGTGTACAAGGCTACCACTGCGCATGTTTCAACAGCCTTATAAATACCGGAGCAGCTTTCAATGAAAGATTTTCGTTCGCACCTGCAGTGTATTACATGGTGTCAGAAGTGGGTGGTGGTGTGATACCGCCGGTTGTCTCAAAAGTGTAGATCAATAGAAAAAAAAAAAACGCCGCAGCGGCATTCACCACCCCAACTAAGCAAGTATGGTTCCACCGCCAAAACCCCTGAACTTGACCGGAGATGCATTCCGCAGCTGGACTATATGAAAGAAAGAGTTCGACTTTTATGCAACGGCAACGAAGCTGACAGAACAACCAAAGGAAGTTCAAGCTGCAACTTTCTTGATGGCCCTCGGAGAAGAAGAGGGGAGACTATTCTACACCTGGCAGTTTGAAAAGGACGACAAGCACGACATCGAGATCTTGGCACCAAAATTTGAAGCACACTTAGAGCCAACAATCAACCTGACATTCAAAGAATTCCGCTTTGGCTCTAGGAATCGACAAGATGGTGAGTCTTTCAATGTTTGGCTTACAGAGCTACGGGCGCTGGCACAACAATGCGAATATGGCCACCGTGAAGTCAGAATGTTGCGAAGTAGGATTATCCTTAGAAACAATGACAAAATTCTTCAGCAGAAACTCGTGTTGGAAAATTCATCTTACATCAAAACTGTCGAAACCTGCCGTGCAAGCGAGCAAGGCACAGAACGTTTCAATTAAATACAGGGCGGTTGCTACAGCCGTACTGACGCAGTGAAATCAAAAGTAAAGTGTTTCTTGAGATGTGGTTTCGATGACCACAAGAGTGCGAACTGTCCTGATCTGGGCAAGCAATGCCGCAAATGCGGAGGCCACAACTATTTCGCACGTATGTGTCAACGACTACAGTCACGACAACGCAACGAAAGGTGAAGCGTACAAGAAGTTCAAGTAGCACAGCTGTTCCTTCAGAGTTTGGAAGTCAGTAAGGTGGATCGAGTTGACCGTTGGTCACCGGGGGTTATTATTGCAAGCATGTGCTTTCATGAGCAATACGAGTTCGAACGCGCAAGTGCGTGGCCAAGAGCCTCAAAATACAGATAACGTGATACGATGATAGCACTGCCGAAACTGAAAAGCAAAGGAGGGCACTCTTCCGCTGACTGTTTGCACTCCCGCATAACCATACCCGCATAATTGCGGCTCTGAAACTGCAGTTTATCGCGTGCCTTCGGCCGCTAGCAATGATAACATTAAAAAAAATTCTCCAAAAACAAGGATGCGTATCAAAATGTTCAGCGAACACTGTCTAGATGTAATAAAAGTACGGCCTGTGTCGCCACCGGCTACGTCACAGCCGATGCTATTGTGGCTTCGTAGCCTGCTAGGTCAACTGGTTGTGGCTGTGCACGTTGATGTGAATTCATATGACCGACAGCAGCCACTAACAGCTGACACGCTACAAGCTGCGTTTAGCAGCAACAATAGGGAGCTTTAGAATACCGTTTGCAAGCACTGCGGGCATAGCGGGTACCATATGAGTTTTAGAATAGCGTTTGCCCTGCTGCGATCAGCAACGCGCGATCACAGTGACACCGTAGCTTCGAAACCAGCGCTTGCGGGCCACATGGGGGCCGCCATCACCGCACGCAATTTCGAATTTTTCGCGTGCGGTCCGCGAACGCGAACGCCGACTCGCCTTACGACGCATGCGCAGTGGCAGCGACCGCTCCGCAAGGGCTCGTGGTCGGCAGTATTGACAAAGACGGCAGTATTGACTAAATAAAATAAATATATAAATAAATTATTTAGCAGCCGAAATCACAACCTAGTTTTGCTGGGCATGAAGAACTGTCTGAGTTTACTTTCGTTTTTTTTTTCTGATCAAGGTTTAATGACATCGCCAATTTTTGGGGGAGGTCCCCTATCATAATTTTCAAAAGAATGAAGTTAACGTGTGTTTCTTGTCTCATTATTTCTTTCACTTTCCTACAGAACATTGACATCTCTGGCCTTGCTGGAGAGGATGAGAACAGCTTTGAAAAGCACGAGGAATGGCTGCAGTCTCAGGCTTTCAGTGCAGCGCCAGACGAGAAGTTAATTGATGAGAGAATGAACCTGACTGCGAAACGAAGACTATATGAAATCGCAGACATGAGTATTGCCAGTGTTAAACACAAATATCCATATTTGATGGACTATGAACGAGTAAGCTGGGCTTTGTCATTTTTATTGGAGAGGGAGTGTTGGAAGGAGGAAAGTTTTTGCCTCATCTCTTTCTAGCAAAATGACTGGCATTCTTGTGCTCTTTACACTAATTGTACCCGTCCTTGCTGCTTACATATGCTACTTGCTGCATTCCTGTATTACTCCTCAAACCCATAGCGCTGTCTAATGAGAGAGGCAAGCAATATTTCGACTTGTAGCCACCTCCTGGTAATATTGGTGTGTTTACACTGATTATAAAAGGCTTCGTGAGCGGAAGTAGTCTAAATTTCGCAAACTATTGTGTTACTAATGGCATCAGGACATTTCTTCTGAAAATGTCATTTGTCTCCTGATTAATAGATATGTGGGGTTTAACGTCCCGAACCATCATATGATTATGAGAGACGCCGTAGTGGAGGGCTCCGGAAATTTTGACCACCTGGGGTTCTTTAACGTGCACCCAAATCTGAGCACACGGGCCTACAACATTTCCGCCTCCTTGGGAAATGCAGCCGCCCCAGCTGGGATTCGATCCCACGACCTGCGGGTCAGTAGCTGAGTACTTTAGCCACTAGACCACCGTGGTGGGGCTCGTTTGTCTCCTCATTGCGAATTATGTTTCTGTAGTAAGTAAGGACGTTTTATTCTAACAAAGAACAATGTGTAACACTTATTATTCACTAAACTTATAGGGCAATTTATATACTCATGCTTCAAAAAACTTTTACAAAATATGCTATCTTTGCATTTTTACTCATGTAATGTTTGTCTGTATATGCGTCACATAAAAACAGTGAAATAATAGGCAGGGCAAGGCAACATGCGAAGTATACCAACTTGCCCAAGAAACAACTTTAGCTACCTAATATGCATATCCAGTTTGTAAGTCATACTAGGCTTACAAAAAAAGGTGAGAAATTTAAGAGCACGTGATTGCATTCACATCAAAGTGTCATTCGCACCATGTCGTGCATTAACTGAATATTATATGTATTCCTCAATCCGAAACAAATTTACTGGCTTCCTTGTTAATGTCAAGCCAGTGACTGGTTACATCAACAAAGTGCTGCTTGCGAAACATTTCCTCCAGCACCGTTGTCAGTTCAGTGATTTTCCTTAAGGTGACTGTTCTAAAAATAATCATTGTACCAGTTTTCCGCAATTTTTTAGTGGAGCCTTTGCTGTCTGATCTTTGTTAGCGCTGTTACTTATGTCATCTAAAAGGTGAAGGCGAAAAAAAAAATGTGGCCACAACTGTGGGGCGTGTCACACTACTGCATTATGTGGTTGTGGAGTGAAAGTGTAGTCCAAATTATGTACTTGCTGAAAAACTGCTCAAGTACTATTTCATTGTTTTTTACAGTTCGTTTCAGACTTTAAAAGGATGACTGGAATTGATGCAAAAGAAAAAATCAAGTTCGGAATTGAAACGCTTCTTTCTCTGGCACGCAAACGTGTGGTGGGTCATGATGACGTCTTACAAGAAATTATGGCTGCTACGCGACTGGAACGGGAAGGTCACGTACTTCGAACCAGACGTAAGTTTACAAAAACTCTCTAAAAATTGGACGACCTATAACATCTTTCATCAAATTAAAATGAGTTAAGGTGATTGAAATGTGGATGCGAATTGCTGTCAGATCAAGCGCATAAAATACACGTTTGAAGCTCGGGGTTAAGAGAGCACGCAAATATCAAGCACAGCGTCAATTGTTAAATAGTTTGCCATGGAGCTTCCTGCGGGTAGGAAGAACAAGGAAATTGTTCATTTTTGATGCCTCTAAGGAGGCAGTCAGAATTGTACTGATTACTGAGTTGTTCCTTGAATCGTTCGAGGCGTGATCAAAGTCAATAAATTTTAAATTTTTTTGCAGACCTCTTCACTCTGGCCACCCTTAAGATAATTTCATCTCATGTGAAAGAGAAAGCTGCCATATCTTCACTCTTTGTACATGAAGATGTAAGTCTTGCGCTTTTGATTAATACTATATACATGTCCTGAACAATGTAATTTGAAAAAAAAAATGTTTTTTACACGGGCTCTTTGTGCATTAGGTATTTAATTCTAAGGTCAGTTCAGGCTTTCGTTAGTGCCATTCTTAAGCTGTAGTCTTACACTTCACCTCAATTCGAGAAGTAGCTATAGGCTGGAAAACTACCTTATCTAGATCACATGAAATTATTGGAAAGTATGGATTGTATGGTTCAAGTTCTGTATAATGTCATATATATGCCGTTTTATAGGATAGGCACTACACATTCTTCATATATGGCGCTGCCAAAACAGGACGAACATCCTTTCATGAGAAATGATATTTGCTCTCATCACAGGACGAGACAGTGCCGCTGACGCCCTGTGTAGTATACTCCGGCCCCAGCCTAGCACAAGCTCAGGTCCTCCACCTCCACGTGGATGACCAAAAAGTCTCCCGTGTCAGCAATGCGGAAGATGGAGCGACTGCGCTGATAAGTGCATTTTTTGTTATCAATATTGTCTATGGCCGCAAGGCCTTCAATACAACCACCGTGCTCGCGCGACTTTTTCTCGGCATGAATAATACCTCACCGAGAGCTGTTGATACAAAGTTTGTGAACAAAGTTGTTGAGGAACTAGGGTGCCGAAACTTTTAGTGTCATATTTCCTGAACTACTTTTTTGAAATTATGAAGTAATGTTATTTGTGTAAGGTATTTTTATTTTGCTGACTTCTAGCTTGGCCAAATGTCCCATTTTTTTCGATGACCATCTGAAATGTACATGAAAATAATTGCGCTGATTTAATGCCTAGAAAAGAGTAGACTGCTATAATAATTCAGAGAGAACAATTTTTTGGTCACATGTCTGCCTTCTTAATTTCTCAGAAAATCATTTGGGTGTTTCTAGAAAAACTTATTTTAAAAGTACCACTCCTTCTGTGCCAAGTTTAGCTTACATGTTATGTAAATGTGCTTATGTGAAGGTATTTAGAGCTCAGTATTATAAGTGCAACTTTTCTATCACTTATGCTTCCAAGAATTAAGCGTAAATTTGCATTTTTCTATTTGCTTTTTTTACACACTACACCCAGACGACATTCAAGAAAGTTTGAGATTTTTTCAAATATATTTCAGATGGCTGCCAATATAGCTGAGACATTCGGCGGGGAATCACCCAGCTGTTTGATTGGCTATAATTGTGCATTGCCTCTTTCTTTTGTTTTTTGTGTGTCCTGGCTGAATTTTGTGTTCATTTTCAGCTTATTATGCTTCCTATTTTGTATTGGTTTTAGGTATATTCGCTAAAGTTGTATGTGAAAAACCTGCATACGTATGTGTGTACATGATTTCTCGTGAATGATTCTTGTACATCGAAAAATACAAAACAAAAACCACTCTTATTGTATACATTTGAAAGAATCATCAGTATATTCTAGCGTGTACATCATTTTTTATGACTTATGTATATATGAAGGCGTATATTGTGAAACCACCCTTACGGCATATATTTGAAAAAAATTCTTTGCATATATTTGCGTGTATTTCATTTCAAGTCAGTGATTGTGTACATGAAGGAGTATACTAAACAGAAACAACTGTGATTGTACATATTTGAAAGAATTATCAGTATATAATTGCGCGTATTTTTTTCTAGTCACCGATTGTGTACTTGAAGGAGTACTAAACTGAAAACATTGTAATTGTATGTTTCAAAGAATTCTCAATAAAGTTAAACTGAAAAAACATAATTAAATGTTTAGGTGTTGCGTCTCAGATATACGTATATGTATACACATATATGTATGCACGTTACACGTCTGGTGAATAAAATGTGTGGCAGGAAAAAGTGTACAGGAATGGCACGGGCTGCTGCATGAGTTACACTAGCCTATTGAATGAATACAATTAGCAAGGGCAACAAGGCTTAGTTTTCTGTAGGGTGCTATATGCATATATATATACTGCGAAATATATTGTATGGACAGGAGTTCATGCATGATTTCAGGCATTATATATATATCTGTGCACACCGTTCGATATAGACTTCGACAGTTGGCACGACATCGCCAATCAGGACCAGTTCCTTCAAGAACTGTTATCCGTGCATACTGACATCTATATTAGTGCACTCTAAATGAATACTGGCACCCCAGCCATGGGCACTCAACACACTTTTGCACCCTTCCGGCACCCTCCTCAATGGGTGTTAAAAAAGGGATGGACGTTGAAGGCACCCTTTCAAGGGTGTTTCTGTAACACCCTACAGTTTTTTTATATGTACACCCTGTTCTCAGGGTGCATGTCAAAGCACCCTTTTTGTAAGGCGCTGAATTAGCGCCCTTAGGGTGTCGTCCATTGGACAAGCTTATTTACACCCTTTTGGGTGCAAAAATTTTTACTGTGCAGAGGCACGCTCGGAGAACTTATCAAGAGTCATCTCTCGAAGTGAGAACTTTCCTGCAGAGCTGAAAGTAACTGAGGAGATGGCTAGCCATGTCGAAGAAAGTACAAGAATGTAGTCAAAGTTCCCGATATGTACTCGTACAGAACTGGCCGCATAACAGCATCAAAAATGAAAAATGTTTGCTGTACGAGCATGGATAAGCCGCCACTCAGCTTGCTAGAGCAGATTTGCCATCCAAAGAACCATAAGTTTTCTACTCCGGTCAAGGCCGGGGGATGGAAGCACAAAAGTAACGCCTTATGCAGCTACGCTGAGGAAAGTACAAAGCAGCACCTCAACTTCTCAAACGCCGAGTGAGGCGTTAGGCTGTGCACAAGAAATCCACCCATGGCGGCAAGCCCTGATGCTGGTAAGGTCACTGTTGAAGTGAAGTGCTCATTGACACTGGTTACTCAAGGGATTCAGACAGCATGTAGTTAAGTAGACTTTTGCCTTCAATATGTCAATGAGAATCTGCAGTTACAACGGGCCCACATCTATTATTACTAAATACAAACGCAAATAGCTGTAAGTGGAGCTGAATACTGCGATTTTGTTGTTTGGTCACCTAGATTTTTGCACATTGAGAGAATATGAGAGAATACCTCGAGCTTCGCCTTTTTTGAAGGTGTGCAGCCACGGGCAAAGAAGTTTTTTACCCATGTGATCCTACCGGAGCTTTCCGCAGAGTACTTTACGAGAATGGAAACTGTGGACACTACAGACAGAACTGATGCAGAATCATTCTGCTACTGTGGAGACCCCGAAGCAGGCAAGATGCTAGAATGAGGTGGGAGCAAATGCAGATATAAAGGGTTTCACTACAGCTGCCTGGGAAACAAGCCGGCTCCAACGTGCTCCAAAGCAGAATACCTGGATGTGTTCTGAGTGTGCTGCAGAGAAGAGCAGCTGAGAAAGTTTTTAGCGGATGTCCAAAATACGAGTCGTTTGAAAGAAATAACTTTGTGTCATTTCGCTTAACAAATAAATAACCTTTGTGAAGCCTACCAACATATTCATGGTGACTTGTAACCACAGATGTGACTTAGTCTTTAGTCTGGCATAAGTCTTGTACGAGGCAGAGTCTTCCTGCTTATCACACAGATATGCTAGTTCTAATGAATTCCATAACATTTTGGTCAAAACAAGTAAAAAAGCTTTATTCATGCAGAAAGGAAAACAAAACATAGGCTCAACAACATGCAATAGCTTCCTGCTGAAAAGCAATCACTTATGTTTATTTTGCACCAACAAAAACAGAATTATAGACTGGCCAACTAAAACTGTTGCACGCAACAAGTCTTTTCAAAAGAACAATGTCGTGAGTTAGTGGCTGCATTTTCAGCTACTAGAGATCGTCGCTTGGGTTTATTGGCACTACAGATGGGCACAAATTTGCAAGCGTGCGGCACACAGAAACAATCTTGTCCAATGCAGTATATTTGTCACCTGGCTGGCTTGTCACAATCTATTGGCTGAACAGCTTTCATAATAATGAACTTGTTTCGAACCAGGCCGACGACCCTTTCCGCGTGTATGCGTAAACTGGCAAGTTTGCGGGTGCTGGAAACTTCAAGCGCCGAGAGTTGACCTTTAATCTTTTATGAAAGCCGGGATGCAAAGAGTGGCACAGTACAGGCCAACACTGTCTGCGCTGTCAAAGCCCCTGTCTGCAAGCACGATATACCCATGCGCGAGTTCGTCAAGTAGGCCACAGGGCTCCGTGATGTGTTTGCCACTCGATCTTCCACCCCACCCTTCTGAAACGAATGTTATTAAGCCTCGGGGACTAATACCAATTAAAAAGTTAGCAGCGTTACTCGCTTTATAATGGGACAATGTCTCGCTCCGTGGGAGCGAAGATGATGGCCATTCAATCTTAATCTCAAAACAGTCTATCAGGACAGCCACCTTAGTTCCAAAAAAGTCAACAAATGCCTGTGGCATTGTCCTCTGTAGTTCGCTTCTCTCTGGCCATACAATTTAAAACTTAAGTCACCAAAATGTCCCATGCAGCCACCTTTCCAGGATCTTGCCTGCTATGGGGTGTGAGATTCCAAACCTGTAGGCAAGATCCTGGAGAGGAAAATTCTATTTCTGCCTTAATAGAAAAACAATAAAATTCCTAGAATTTTGACAGGCCACTCTGAGGAGAGTGTTTGACGGCGACTTCAACAAGTTGAAAAGTCACAGAAAGCAGGGTAAAGTTGGCTACCCCTGTATGAAAAAAAAAGGCAGATTCTACGTACAGTGTGAATTGATGATATGCAATCCACGAATGAGGAAGGTTGATATGTAACTTTAAAATCACCACAACGTTACGAACCAGAGGTGAATTATGTCGTACACAACTTCCATGCCATGATTATCATGTTTGGATGTGTCGTTTACCTTCGTCATGTATTCAAGTCACGAGATGCCAAATTTAGTATATGTGAAGCTAGCGAAACGGCCGCGAGCACGCTATCAACGTGGTATGTTGTCATGTTCTTGCATGACACGCGTGTCATGATTATCATGTTTGCACCAGTCATCCATTGACGTCACGTAACACCAAATTCGGTATACGTGGAGCTAGCGAAACTGCCACGAGTGCATCATGAAGTGCTCAATATACTCCGACGTGGCGTTGACGTGCGCACGTTGGGCACAGCGACGCTATATGTTAGCAAAACGCGAGAACTCTATAGTCTAACGCCAGGCGCGGCCCGATGGCAACCGGCGCGAAATGCGACATGCTGCATTTCATGCCGACGCTTTACCCAGACAGCACTGCGTTCACCTCTTTTCGTGACGGAGAGACGCCGGACGTGCTCAAACACGCATGCGTCAAAGCAACGCAGCGCGGCGCGCACCTGCGAGTATATGGCAGAACCGGCGCCTGGCGTGGCCACGCAGGCGTGACGCGACAAAACGAACGCCAGCGCACACGCGCGCTGTGTCACGTCGAAGTGTATTCGAGCATTGACTGCGACATGTAGTCATGTTGACACATGACACGCATCTCATGATTATTATGTTTGCACCAGTCACATACCTCCGTCATCCATTGACGTCACGTAATACTAAATTTGGCATATATGAAGCTAGAGAAACGGCCGCGAGCGCGTCATGAGTGTGGCATGTAGTCATGTTGTTACATGACACATGTCCTGATTATCATGTTTGGATATGTCATCTACCTATGCCGGCCGTTCGTGTCACGTTATGCCAAATTTTGTACATGTGAAGCTAGCGAAATAGCCGCGAGCGAATCATGAGCGTAGCATGTAGTCATGTTGTTACATGACACGCACCTGATGAATATCATGGTTGCACCGGCCACATACCTTAGCCATCCATTTACATTTCGTAATACCTGCCATCCATTTAGCCATCCATTTACATTTCGTAATATGTGAAGCTAGCGAAACGGCCGCATCATAAGTGTAGCATGTAGTCATGTCGTTACATGACACGCATGTCAAAACTTTAATGTTACGGTCTGTCGCTTTGTGTTAGCCATGCAAGCATGTCATACCATACTGGTTTTGCAACATGTCATGTGAACGAAACCACCGCAAGAGCAACAAGACCATGAAATGTATATCATGACGATAATGACATGCGTATCATAATTTCTATGTTAGGACTAATCAAATATGCTCGGCGTACTATCATGTTATGCCATACCAAGTTTGGTACTGATATCATTATTCAAACGGCCAGGAGAGCTAAAAGTCGTAGGGGGATAGATCGATAGATAAAAAGATAGATAGATAGACAGATAGATAGATAGATAGATAGATAGATTGATAGATAGATAGATGGACAGACACGCTGAAAGTCGCCGAAGTTCGCTAAGAAATGCTTCGCGTTTAAAATCATTCGACCGCTTCTGTCACTAGCGTGCCTTTGGCGCGTTTTATGAAGTAAGGTGGCGTTTCATCATTCCCGTTTGCGAAATGAACTTGTGATGTGTGAGCAGCCCTGAATGAAATCTGCTGAAAGAATACGTTCACCCAGTGAGCGAAGTGGTTGCCGGTCAAATTACCCTACGTGCCAAGAAAAGGTAGTATTATGCAATGTTCCTTCTGATCCCAAACGCCTCAAAGCATGCACTCAAGCTGTTTCTAGAAAGAACCGACCACTTAGCACAAATGATGCAGTCTGCAGCAAACACTTAGCAGATAGGATTGTTCGTCGTAGATGTGAACCATTTGTTTGAATGAACCAACTGTCTCATTCTTGTTTTTTTTTTTGTGAGCTCGGCATTGGCTGTGCAGGGCCGCTTATGTTTTGTCTGCGTAGCCACGCGCAGTTCCAAAATCTTTCTCTCTGACAGGCTTGTCCCTAAGACTTCATGTCTTGGAGCTTTCAAGACAAAACTACTTATTCTTTTTTTTGTTGACACAGCGTACAATTTAGGTAATCAGGGGTCTAGCATCGGCGTTGAATGTATCGCATTCGTCATTTGAAGGTGCGGCAAACAAGTGCCCACTGCGGCGCGCTTCAGGATGGATGGATGTATCCGGCTGTGCCCTTTAGGTCGGGTGTTAAGTACTATCACTGTGTGTTTAAGGATTGAACTTCGCTCGCGCCTCGGTTGTAGCCACTAATCAGTTAGCCTCCTCATGGTTATTTTTACCTGTTTAAGGTCTATTTGGCATTCACTCTCCCTAAACACCAATGGTTGCAAAAATTCGGCATCATTATTTTCGACTACAGGGCGGAGCACTTTACAGAACATTATGAAATGTTCAGCCGTTTCCTCCACCCCTCCACACGCACTACATAGTGTGTCTGTGCTTTCGTACTTTGCTCTGTACGTCTTCATCTGCAATACCCCGTTCTAGCCTCGAAGAGCAGAGAACTATCCCGAGAATCATCGTAGATCGTTTCCCTTGCAATTTCCTGCTGAAACAATTGGTAGGTCTCCAGTGATGATTTCGTAAGCATTCCCATCTTCCACATGTTTCTCTTTGTTTCCTTGACCTTCTTCATAACCGATGTTCTTTTTTCGCTTGTTATTCTGCTGTTGTCTAAATATCTGATTGACAGTTTTCGAGTTCGCTTCCTCCATTTAGTATCAACATTTTTCATGTACAAGTAGCTCAAAACGTTTCTAGCCCAACGCTCCTCTCCCATTTTTTTTTTCAATTGCTCCTCAAATTCTCTCTTGCTGCTAGCTTCCCTGCACTCAAACGAGGATAGATGGATGGATTGTTATGGCTCTACCCTTTAGACCGGGCGGTGGCTAACGCCAACAGCCCGTAATAATTAGTGAACCAAAAACTAGATTGATTTTTTTTTCATTTAAATAGTGAGGTTGAGGACTCGTACTTTGCAGTGAAGGGTTTAATTTTCACTCGTGTCTGAACTTTAGCCATAAATCAGATTGTCTCTTTCTAGTTAATTCTAACCACTTAAACTCTATTTTGCCCTCCTTGTCCCTAAACCCCAGTGCTTTGAAAAACTCTGCGCCATCATCCTCATTTATTGGACGAAGCCCTTTACAGAACATTATCAAGTGTTCGGCAGTTTCTTCTTCCTCCTCCACACGCACTGCATACCATGTTTATCCTTCATATTTGGCCCGATATGTCTTGGTTCACCATACTCCCGTCCTGGCCTCAAACAGTAGAGAACTACCCCGAGTATTATCATAGATCCCTTTCTTGGCAATTTCCTGCTTAAAAGTTCGATAGATCTCTAGTGCGGACTTATTCATCAGGCCAATTCTCCACATGTCAGTCTCCATTTCCTTCACTTTCTTCTTAACCGATAGTTCTTTTAGGAGCGAAGCTCCTTAAGGCGTGGGCTGTGCGTCCCCTGTATGTAGCCACCTCTCGTTCAGTTCTTGCAGTGTTCACTAGATGGCGGTACTTGTAGCTGACGGCATTAAGTATTACGCTAGCCACCGCCCGATCTAAAGGGTTCAGCCATATCCATCCGTCCATCCGTCCGTCCATCCATCCATCCATCCATCCATCCATCCATCCATCCATCCATCCATCCATCCATCCATCCATCCATCCATCCGTCCGTCCGTCCGTCCGTCCGTCCGTCCATCCATCCATCCATCCGTCCGTCCGTCCATCCAAAAGATGCAAGATGTTATAAACTAGACGGCGGTACGTGTAGTTGATTATGAAAGATGCGAGGTGTTATAAAATAGGAATGATGCCACATATGGCGCGTGTCATCGTTCGATATAGTGCGGCGACGTACGCTAGGGGGAGCGTTGCAATAAAATCGAGTGGGCAAAATGTACGGAGGATTCATGGTTTACCAGGTTTACCTCCGGAGCTTCGCCCACTCATCATCATTCACTTCGTGGATGTGGCGGCACTTTTTGGTTTGGCCACGTGCTGGTTTCGAAGTATCTACCAGTGAATCGCCTGGTTCGCTTCCTCCATTTTGTATTGACATTCTATATGTACAAGTAGCTGAAAACCTTCCTAGCCCAACGCTCCTCCCCCATTTCTCTCAATCGCTTCTCAAATTTTATCTTGCTGCTAGCTTCCTTGCCCTCAAATGATGTCCATACCATATCACCTTGTACTCCCTGATTTGGTGTATTCCCGTGAGCTCCTAAAGCAAACCTACCTATTCCACGTTGCGTAATTTCTAATCGAGCTTGAACTTCTGATCTCATGCACAAGACCGCATTGCCGAACGTCAGCCCAGGAACCATGACCCCTTTCCATATTCCTCTCACAACATCATACCTATTGTAATTCCACAGTGCCCTATTTTTTGAATTCAGAGTGTCCTATTTTTAATTCCACAGTGCCCATTTGGAGAAAGGCGCCACAGCACCGCCTAGTGGTTTCTGTGCAAACGGCCCCGCCGGGAGGACCGCCTTTCTCCCACTACCCCTATCTAGTTCACAATAGTGATGCCGCGAAAGTCACAAAACTGCGTTTCAGCGCTCTTCCGAGGCGCACCGGCACCGCCGCCTCAGATATAGTGAGTGTTGGCGCTAGGCCAGTACCTGCGTGTTTGGAGCGGTGGTCTGTGTGTGCGAGTTTTGTTCCTACAGTACCCGTCGCGTTTTGTATCGTCAATCCGCTGGGTTTTCCAGCTATCAGTTATGCTGCCTGATAAGCAGTGTCCATCTCACTTGGTCAAAATGCCTCCACGGTGGCAACGCCACTGTTTCGCGGCAACGCCATGTTTTTATGTGTGTTACGGCAAAATTTATGTACAACATAGATATAGACGAGATCACGCCTATCTCGGCCCCAGGCGCTTTTGGATGTATACCCTCGCTCCCAGAGAGGCTATAATTTGTTTGCAACTGCCAAGGCGCGCCTTTTTTAGCATAGAATGCAGTGGCTCTGGGAGTTTAAACCGCGAAAAAGCGCCTGTTCACACTGCGCCCGCTTATAAATTGTCATATGCGTATCACTGCGCTGTCATCTGATGTGACAACAACCAGCGCAAGAGGAGGAGATCGCTGAGCACTGCCTGTGAAGTTCATAGCGCATCGCGGCAATCAGGCCGGTGCGGTGTTTTTTGCGATTGCAAATATTTCCGTCCACAACAAAAAACGCTGAGCTCAGCCACCTTAGCATATAATAGAAATCAGTAGGAAAAACTACGAGCCATGTGAAGTGTACAAGTATGTATACTTACTGCGTTTATTGAAGCACGACTCCAGCTGTTTCACTTTACAGCAGCGATTTGCGTGCAGTATGCCAGTAGTATGAGGCCCAAAACTATTGCCATACTCTTTCGCAGACCACATGTCAATAGTAGTATATACGCATTACGACTCACGCGAGGATGCACGCACCGTGCATGTTAAATACAACTGCAACTGCCTACTGTCGCGATGCGTGAACGGCGCGGAAAGGATGACTTTCTACTCGGTCGAACTGCAACATGCCTTGCCTGTTACTAAGCGAATCTACACGTGCTTTCGGCCAGCGTTACCCTAGAATTTTATTATCTTGTTCTGGCTGGCTTTTTGCAGCGCTTGTGTGTTCCGAGTGCCCGGCAGGACTGGCAATTGATACACATGCGGTGCAAGAGCTTAAGTTGCAACCAGATTCTAGCGCTACGTTGACGCTGGCTTACAGCACAAATTCTGCCTTGTCACAGTCAAGGCACACCACAGTTCGACTGAGTATAAAGCGACGCTTTCTGCTGTTCGCGTGTCTTTCAATCGCAATAGTACGTCCCTGATGAAGCTGCTCCGCAGTCTGCAATGCACGAGCTGCAGACGTTCTGGACTCGCGAAGAAGGTCTCCTCGACATTTTGCAAAAAATCAGCAAAAAATTCTAGCACAGGAACAGCGCCAAACATGCTTACAGCCAGACTCGAGTCGTGAAGTTTCACGTTTGATTTGCTGAGCATCTGCTCGCGTGGCAGTTGAGAGTGTTGCTTCACCGTGCTTGCAACAGACGGCGCCACGCGCGTTATAATATGGCAGCAAGCACTCAGCTCGCTGTGTTCTGGTGTATAGAGGCGTCGAATACTCGGCACTGCGGCCGACAGCTCAGGGATTCTAAGAGCCAATATGTCTTCTCTCTGACGCATAGGTCGGCTGCTTGGCAAAGCAGCGCTTGGTTCTTTATAGGCCCCTACCTTAGCGACGTCGAATAGGAACTGCCACTCGGTCACGTCAGAATCGTGCGATCGGGACCCGCTGCTGGGTGGCGTCATAATAATCTAATGTGAAGCCGCTGGGCTGGGTCGCACCCAAGGATGAGTGAAAACGACACGCTTTGCGTAAGATTTGCCAGGCTGAGTGGTGACGATGCATCATCTGGTTAGAACCGGACCCGTCCGTGGAGAGAGCACGCGTTGCGTTGCGCAAGACACACCGGCGCCACTGGGCTAGGTGACGTCATTGAGGAGAAGGCACCAGGTGGGCTCACTCGCTGGCCTTGACACAGATTGCCTTTGCAGAGGCAATGACGTTCGATCTAGGCTCTCAGGCATAACAGCACTTCCGGCCATCAGACAATGCACCGGAAAGACGAGCTGCTTCCACGTGGCTCGGATGTCGGGCACGCTCGTTCTCCAGGTCTCTCCAGGTTCGCCTCTAGGGCCAGGGGAAGGATGTGGTTCCAGGCTGAGTTACGTGAACACATCCCATTCTTGAGGGTGAATCGCAGCTCCACTGGCTTGTCGCCAAAACTTGTTGATGGTTCTGCAACTTGCCAAGAACGGTTTGACAACAGACAACACACGACACAAGTAAGGGCCCTTACTTACCCGAGAGAACACCAGGCACAATATAGTACATCATATACCTAGCTAGGTGTCTATGGAAATTTCGTTCTCTCTTCATCAAGAGGCACATGTGGGATACAAGACTTTTGAAATAAAACTCAACTTTTTACACGTACAGCAACGTAATGAAATAGAATACAACATAAAGTTAGCCCCTCGTGACCACTCTTCACGAGAGCGCGCAGGTAAGGCTGTGTAGAGGACAAAATTTTGCCCCGACTCGCCAGCGAAAGACCGAAAGGTGGAGAAGATACCAACTAAAATGCACGGCTCAATGCGTCTGCATTAGCGTTTAGCTTTCCTTTTTTTTTGTAGCGGACGTATAAGTCGTGCTGTTCGAGTATCATGCTCCACCTCAGTAGCCAGCCACTTTTAGGCGAGATGTTATTTAACCAGCTTAGAGGACAGTGGTCCGTTTTTACCACCAACCTGGAACCGGAGACATAACAAGCTAGCTTTTGAACGGCCCATACGAGGCAAGCACATTCCTTTTCAGAGGTATTGTATGCTTCTTCCCTGCAGCTTAGTTTTCGACTTTAATACAAAACTGGCCTTTCGTTACCAGCGCTATCTTCCTGGCACAATATAGCTCCCATGCCGCGATCACTCGCGTGGCGTTGAATGACAAATCCCTTAGAGAAAGTGGGTGCCATTAGAACGGTCTTTTCGCTTAGGGCCTGTTTCAGCTTGCAAAACGCATTCTCTTTTTCTGAGTCTTACACCACTTTAACCGGCTCCAACTTTCGAAGTGCGTCAGTTAGGTGGTTGGCACTGCAAGAGTAGTTTTGCACGTAATACTGATAGTATTCAGCCACGCCCAAGAATGCCCTAATCTTTGATTTTGTGGTTGGCCATGAATAGTTCACGACGGCGACTACCCGTATTTTTGAAGGTCTACACCGGCTATGCCCCACAACATGTCCCAGGTAAGACACCTCGCCGCACCCCAGGTGACATTTATCCGTTTCGCGGTAAGAGCAGTGTTACGAAGACGGCGACGCCAACACGGCCGCGAAGGCGCCACTGCTCCGAATCTGCCGACACGGTCACCAGCCGTATGGTAGCGTAGGTTTCTCAGCTCGCGACTGCTTCTGCGCAGAGCTGATGGACGAGCGGATCCCACACATGGATCCCACGGATCTCACACAGCACAAGCGTAATCTAAGATAGATCGAATGTTAGTCATATATACTTGATTCTAGGCCTCAAGTGGTAACTTACTTGCGTTTCTGTGCAGGAAACCTAACACACGTCCTGATTTACTTGTGACGTGATTGATGTCACGGCTCCAGGAAAGGTCCGATGTAAAATATACACCGAGATGCTTGTGTTCACGAACAGTTGAGCAGCCTGGTTGAATTTACAGTGTAAAATGAGTCATGTTGTGCCTTTTTCTTAGTGAAACACATATGCACTGTTTTTTAATAATTAAAATACGCCACCTTTATCTATCTATCTATATTTACGAAGGCGCGACGCCAACACGGTCCCGAAGACGCCACTGCTCCGAACCTTGTCGCCAAAGTCACCAGCCACTTGGTAGCGTGTGTTACTCTTCTCGCGACTGCGCAGAGCTGATAGACGAGCGGACGAGACGACGGCGAGTTAAGGCAAGGTTTATGCGCAGCAAAGAAATAGAGGCGTTACAAATTCGTCACTGGGGCCGACAGTTTAGGGACTTGTAGAGCCGAGATGTCTTCTCTCGCACGCTGTTACGAGGCGCACCACCGACGAGGTTACGATGGGCGCCACGAAACTCGCCGCTGCAGGACACCGGGCGCGCCGACTGCGAAGGGGCTCGAACCGACGAGAGGCTTCTCTCACGCATAGTTAAACTGCTTCCGACGCTTTGCAGGGTTTTTTTATAGGCACCGGGTGGATTCTTTGAGTAACCAAATGTCCAACCAGAAGCACTGCTGGCCGTGATGTCGTAATCCTCCAATGGGGCTCACCGCTAGGCCGCGTCATGCTCATCAAATCTGGAGCCGCTGCACGGGGTTGCACCCAAGGACGAGTGACGCCGCCACGCATTGCGTAAGACTCGCCATACTGGAAGGCGCCGATTGCTTCAACGGGCTCGTGGGCTGAGGGAGCTCGACGTGCGTTGCGTGACAGACCGGCGCCGCCGCTTCATGACGTCGTTGAGTTGATCGTGTAAGGCAGGCTCGATTGCTGGCCTTGACACAGATAGCCTTTGCAGAGGCACTGACGTTCGGTGTGGACTCGAACAGCAGCTTCCTTCAAGCTGTTGAGCATGACTCGTAAATGTCCTACATGTTGTTCCTAGTTATTCGGGAAGATGGCGACATTGTCAAGATACGGCAGAGCGAACTCACAGAGGCCATTATGAGCGTGGTCCATTAAACCAAAAGAGCGAAATTTTCAAACCAAAGCTCAGCTTAAGTGGACGATATGTTCCGAATGAAGAAATGAATGTGGCATAGCGGCTAGTGCGCTCCGTATGGGAACTTGCCGAAGTATAACGTGGAAATAAAACTACACTGTGACACAGTTTGTACCCTCTCCTCTAGGATTGGTATCGGGTAAGTTTGATCACGAAGTATGACAATAAGACACCGATAATCGATCCATGGCCTCGCATCTTTTTCCGGCACTTGAACCAATATAAGAGGGGATGTATAGTCACTCTCGCCCGGTACTGCGACTTCCAACTCCAGACTTTTATCGATCTCCTCTTTCATGATCTGCCTTTGCACACGGGAACATCGATACGGCTTTCTATGGATTGGCTCCTCACAAGTTAGCTCGATATCGTGTTTGACCATCATCGTGCTTCCGGGACGGTCCAAAAACACACCTTTAAACTCGAAAACAATTCTTCTCAAGTCCTCCTTCTGGACTTTACTTAACCTAGTCTAGGTTCCACTGCTCCAAGATTAGCTCCGATCCCCTTTCGATTACATCACTAGAGGTCAAAGTTTCTACTCCCTTTTCCTCTGAACCATTCAAAAGCAGATTTCCGACCACTTGACGTTGAATGTATGGCTTCATCAAGTTAGTGTGGTAAATTTTGTTCGGCCACCTTCCTAATTTAACTTCACAATTGGTATCAGAAAGCTTCGATATTATTTTGGCGGGCCCTTCCCAATGAACCTCAAGCTTGTTCATTTTAGACGGCCGCAGCAGCATTACCTGACTACCTACTTCAAAGGTGCGTTTCTTCGCCGACTCGTCGTAGTACTTCTTCGACAACACTTGTTCAGCCTTCATGAGGATTTCCACAAGATATTTCACTTTTCTAAGCCTCTGAAGGAGGTCGAGAACCTGTGAAACTACATTATGGTCTTCAACGATCCCTCCTATGACTCGTGTAGCATTCGCAATGGTGTTTTCAAAAGCCTGCGATACACTAGCTCTGCAGGGCTAAAACCAGTGCTCTCACGAGGAGCTGATCTCAAAACGAACATAGTGGGAGAAATACACGCTTCGAAGTCGCATTTGTGCACGTAGCACAGAGCTCTCAGTATCCGTTTCAGAACGGAATGCATACGTTATGCCGGATTAGACTGGACGTGATGGATCGAGCTGTGCACTACTTTTATTTCGAATTTGCCCAAAAAGGTAGAAGTAAGGCAGCTGGTGAAGGCACCAACGTTGTCACATTGGATTTCAGAAGGAAATCCAACGCGTACAAATATAGATAGCAGTGCATGGACGACATGAGGGGAATTGAGCTCCTTAAGTGGTATCGCTTATGGAAATTTTGTGGCTACACAGATGGCCGTCAGGATGTGCCGACAACCTTGCCTTGACTCTGGCAACGGCACGACAATACCAATTACTAGGCGCCGAAAAGGTTCGGTGATAACCGCCACAAGCTTCGTGGGTGCCTTCCACCTAACCGTGAATTTGCCCGCTCTCTGACAAGTGTCGCATAAGCGTTCAAAGTCTTCGATATCCTTCCAGCATTTCGGCCAATAAAACTCAAGGGAAACTCTAGCATTGGTCTTCCTTATGCCGAGATGCCCTGCCCACGCATTTTAATGCACCAGTTGCAATAGTTGGTGACGATACTTTTGTGGCACCAAGAGCTGCTCATACTTGCTACCTTGCAAATTCGTGTAGCTTCGATACAGAAGCCCTGCCTTCTCAAAAAACAAAACATTCTTTTTCTCTTTTCCCAAGTTTACGCTATCTATTGGCGCTTTAATCGAGAGGTCCTTACACTGCTCTCAAATGAGCGTTTCTCGATCAACGCTCGACAGCTCACTCCAACTTTCCGCTTCAGGCGGGAGTCTTGCACCACTCTCGTTCTGACTCAATGGTGACATGTCGTCTCCTCCACCGACAGAGACCGCCCCAGTCGCTTCGGGGACAGGCTGCTCGAGTGGCCGTTCGGGTGACTCACGCGGAGAATTTCCTGTCTGAGGTTTCGTCGACTCGCCGCCAAGGTCACACAGATCAGCAGTCTTGCACTTGGTGCTTCACCACATTGAACAAGATGAAGTTTCTGCGGAAGCTTCGCGCTTGCGATCGCATGAGCGCCATGTACGCTAAGTTAGAGAAGAACGATTTACCCTGCTCTTTGAGAAGCTGCTCAGAGTTATTGAAAAAAAGATTAGGAAAACGTTCGGGAAGCGCGGCAGACACAGCCACTTCAGTGCGAAGCCTACCGAATGGGTCTTAAATGACAACTGTAGCGATGGATAAGCAAGCACTCTGCTCCTTGGCGACTTGCCTGATCCACGCGCATTCTCCTGTAAAGTCTTCCAGATACACAAACGAGGGATGAGTAACATAAATTATTGCCGCTGAGTCTCGCAGTGCTCGACACGTTTTGCCATTCACACTAATTTCCTGGAGATACGACTCTAACAACCGCATGTTCTTTTCCGATTCTCTAATTGTTGCGAAAACAAACTTTTGCTTACAGTTTACCGCGATGTGCCCTTCCTTTTCAAAGTCGTAGCGGATTAGTGGCTTCTGTGATTCAAACGCCCGTGTGGTATGAATGCGTTGTTAGAGAACCTCACTTGATTTCTCTGATTCCATTTGCCCTTCCCCTGCAGTGTACTTCGTAAGAGACGGGTCCTTCCCGAAATTAGGGTGCGGAGTGGGTTTCCGCTGATCATTTTTCTTTAAAAAGCGCTCTTTTCATTCATCCTTTTCAACAAGTATTGCTGTACTATGCAACTTTAGGCGAGTATAATACTCCTCAGCTAACTCTGCTGCCTTGTTTTGCTGTACTTCACCAAGCTTGTTCTGCAGCCATAGCTTGACGTGATCCTCAATGCAGTGGTAGAATTGTTCTAATGCAGTGCATTATACCACCTTATCGCGATCGTCATAAACATCTTCGCCTCTGAGCTATTCAAATAAATCGGCTTTAAGACGAAACCCGAAGTGAACGTGTGACTCATTCTCCATTTTTGAATACTGGAACCCTTGCTGGTAATCCTCTGGTGACAACTTCTAACGTCTGAGAAGCCCCTCCTTAACCTCGTCATAGCTCTCAGATGCTTCCCTCGACAAGCAAGTTATCACGTCGGACACTTCGCCGGGAAGTAGAACTAACAGGTTCTGCACCGAAAGAGACCGCCCCAAAGCATTTCGCTCTCAGACGTGTTCAAACTTAATCAGAAACTTCGCCATGTCCTCGCCTACTACGAACGGCGGCAGTTGGTCCCGAATTATATGACCGCTGACCTCAACAATGAAAGGAGCTGCGCCAGGCGCCTGCGAACACTGTAGGATTGCCAATTCTAACCTTTTCAATTCGAAGCGCTCCTGTCTCTCGGCTTCCTCACGCTCGCGACGTTCGCGCCTTTCTGCTTTTTCACGTTCGCGAACTTCTACTTCTCGCCTTTTAGCCTCCTCGCGGCGTGCTTTGATATCCACCCAGGCCTCATAGACTTCCTCAGTCGGCACTCCTTCATCCTTCATGATCTCAAGGATCGCTTGCTTTCGTTTCGCACGGCCCAAAGTAAGGCCAAGTTCCCACAAATTTTAATGAGTTCCTACACCCTAAGGCTCTCCATCATTGACACTAGCCTCTTGCTGTTTGCCTCTATTAAGAGTCTACTTGCCGCACCCACTATAATTCGACTAGCAAGACGCGCAAGCAATTTTAACACTACCGTGTTTACACCCTCCGCATTAACTTTGGTTTCAAAGCGCTCTGACTTGGCTTAAAACGATCAATGCTCATTCACTAACGCTTCACACAGCCCTTCTCTAAAGTGCTATAACCTGTGCTAGATAGTCTGGTGAACTGAGGGGAATACATCAGGCACTCACCGCATCGTTGTCACTGATGCCGGCCAATCCCGCAACTTCCACTCACTGTTACGAGGCGCGATGCCAACACGGTCCCGAAGGTGCCACTGCTGCGAAACTCGCCTCTGCCAAGGTCACTGGTTGTTTAATAGCGTGCGTTTCTCAGCTCGCGACTGCTTCTGCGCAGAGCTGATAGACGAGTGGACAAGACGACGCTGAGTTAAGGCAAGTATTATGTACAGCATAGAAATAGAGCCTTAAATATTCGGCACTGCGGCCGACCGCTTAGGGACTCGAAGAGCCTAGATGTCTTCTCTCTGACGCATAGATCGGCTTTTCTCTGACGCACAGGTCAGCTGCTTGGCGAAGCGCCGCTTGCTTGTTAATAGGCCCCGGGTCAATGCGCTACGTCAGCAACGTCGAAGAGGAACTGCCACTCGGTCACGTCAGAATAGTCCAATTGGGACCCCCCTCTGGGTGGCGTCATAATCCCCCAATCCGGAGCCGCGGTGCTGGGTTGCACCCAAGGATGAGTGAGATTGCCACGCATTACGTAAGACTCACGAGGCCGAATGGCGACGATGAATCATTTGTTTGGAACCGGACCTGTGCGTGGAGAGAGCTCGCCGTGCGTTGCGCAAGATACACCGGCGCCACTGGGCTAGGTGACGTCGTTGAGAAGGCATCAGGAGGGCTCGCTTGCTGGCCTTGACAAAGATTGCCTTTGCAGAGGCAATGACGTTCGGTCTGGGCTCTCAGGCGTAACAGCGCCCACCGTTAGGGAGCC
The DNA here is from genome assembly GCF_043290135.1 of Rhipicephalus microplus. Lineage (NCBI taxonomy): Eukaryota > Metazoa > Arthropoda > Arachnida > Ixodida > Ixodidae > Rhipicephalus > Rhipicephalus microplus. The sequence continues at coordinate 58,267,894 of NC_134705.1, read as the reverse complement.
TACTTAGGCTCCCTTGTGCGAAACACAAAAAGAAGCTATATTCAACGAGAGACACATAGTATTGTTACGTGATTTCGTCTGACTGAAAGAGGGCATAGTGGGGCATACCCAAGAATGGTGCCTCAGACTGATAGATAAGAAGTGGACGTTGCCGGTGAGCTGCGTTGTGGCTGTGGACTGACAACTGTTATTTTCCACGTAATATTTTGGTGGAGGTGCTGGGTGCTCTTCTGACAACGTAGCTACGCAGTGGACGCCTCCTTAAGTCTGCTACCATGGCTCCGGGTGAGGATACGGCTTCGCCACCTACCTCAGGAACGACAGCAACCCGGTACGTCGCCCTAACGCAACCCCGTGGTCCCGGTACATTTACTGGAGAGGACAACGCGAATGTGGACAAGTGGCTTAGCATGTACGAGCGCGTCAGCAATCAATATGGCTGGGACCCAACCGTTATGCTTGCGAATGTCATTTTCTATCTTGACAAGACCCCTCGCATCTGCTTTGAGACCCACGAGCACAAAATCACAAGCAGGGAAATGTTTAAACAACAGCTCCGCGACCTCTTTGGCAACCCGTTTGGTCAACAGCTTGATGCTCGAAAGCAATTGGCTGTACGTACACAGACTTCCACTGAGCCCTACTTGACTTATATTCAAGACGTCTTAGCGTTGTGTCAAAGGGCCGATCCCAACATGACTGAGGCCGACAAGATTTCGGACGTTTTAAAAGGAATCGCCGACGATGCGTTCAGCTTGCTTGTATTTACCAACGTAACGACCATCGACGCCGTGATCAAAGAGTGCCACAGTCTCGAGCAGGCGAAGAGTCGACGCATTTTGCAGCAGTTTCAGCGCCTACCCAACACCGCTTCAACGTCGTCTTGCGAAGCCACTCCTTGTCATCCGTCTACAACCGAAGACGTGACGCGCATCGTCCGACGTGAAATCGAGGCCACTTACCCAGCTGCCAACAAACCGACGTTGCCCGACGCCTCAACGCCAGCTGTCACCTTGATTCAGGCTGTTGTCCGCCAGGAATTCGCTAACCTTGGTATCCTGTCCACTGCACCCGCCCTGGATAATACTGGTCCCTCGATAGCTTCTGCGGACATGAGACGTCGCCGTCCGTACTCTATTCGAACCAGAAACCCGTCTGAATGGCGAACAGATGATGATAATCCGATCTGCTTCCGCTGTGGTCGTGCTGGACACATCGCTTGTTACTGCCGCAGCCAATGGCCATCTATGTCTTCTGGCTCGTACCCCGCTTACAGTAACTCATTCCGTCCACCAAACCACCGTTATCCGACCCGCACTGAGTCTACAGCATTTACTGCCCCTGAGGACTACGGCCACCCTGTCCCGTCGTCGCCACCGCCTCGGAGCCGCCCTTCTCGTTCAAATACGCGTCGCCGCTCTCCCTCGCCATCGTTTAACCGCCGCATGTCCCCGGAAAACTAGGCTGCGCAGCTTCTGGAGGTGAAGCTGCCCTGTCGACTTTACCCATAAATCCTCTGTTGCCCTTACGTTTCAACCGGAACACCCTAAAAGTATATGTTGATGGCACACTTGTTGAAGCTTTGATAGATACGGGCGCTCACGTCTGTATTATCAGTTCGCGTTTTCGTCGTTGCATGAAGAAGGTCCTCACGCCCCCCTTGACCAGTGTCGTCCAAGTTGCAGATGGTGCAACAGTCCCTGTCGTCGGTATGTGCACAGCTCAACTTACCGTAGCTGGTCATCAAGTGGTCGTCCTTTTTACCGTGCTTGCAACATGTCCCTACGACCTCATACTAGGCCTCGATTTTCTTGCCGCCAATTCTGCTCTAATTGATTGCTCCGCTGGTGTGCTCCGCCTTGAACTGCCACAAACCAGTGCTACCCCGTACCAACCTACATGCCGATTACAATGCAGCGACTTTGTTCACCTGCTCTCCAAAATGTGACGTACGTCGATTTTATGTGCTCACCAGCTGTGCCCGACGGTGACTATTACGCTACGCCTCTCACCGACGTACTCCTTGCGCACAATGTTGCAGTGCCCTATACGGTGCTCAGCATCACAGATAACAAAACTTGTCTACCTCTTGTCAATTTCGGCTACATGAATCATGTGCTTCCACAAGGCATTTCTGTGGCCCACCTGTGTCCGTTGCTCGATTCACAAATTGAAGTGCTTGCCTTAGACACACTTGTTTCACCGCAGCGCATATCACTCGCAACACATTCGGGCAGCCGTCAAATTGCAGACATGATCGCCACTGATCTTCCGCCTCCGCAATTTGAAGCCCTACAACATCTTTTCGAGGCCTACCAGGATATTTTCGATTTTGGCGACCGACCTCTTGGGCAGACGTCCTTTGTCTTGCATCGCATACACACAGGTGATGCCAACCCTGTTCACCACCGTCCCTACAAAGTGTCGGCTTTTGAGTGGAGCATAATTCAGAAGGAGGTGAACAAGATGCTAGCGAAGGACATCATTGAACCATCCTCCAGTCCCTGGGCATCCCCGGTGGTATTAGTTAAAAAGAAGGACGGATCGTGGCGATTTTGTGTGGACTATCGCCACCTTAACAACATCACCAAGAAAGACGCATACCCTCTGCCCGCATTGACGACGCCCTTGATTGCTTCCATGGTGCCGCCTACTTTTCTTCGTTCTGCCAATAACCAGAACGATCTTCGTTCTGGTTATGGGCAGATTGCCGTGGACCCCATGGGCCGAGAGAAGACGGCTTTTGTAACACCCGATGGCCTCTACCAATTCAAAGTCATGCCTTTCGGCTTATGTAATGCCCCCGCCACCTTTGAACGAATGATGGACTCCCTGCTCCATGGATTCAAGTGGTCTACGTGTCTTTGTTATTTGGATGACGTGATTGTGTTTGCTCCTACGTTTGAAGCGCACCTTGAGAGACTGTCGAAAATTCTTGATGTATTCCGTCTCGCCGGCCTTCAGCTGAATTCATCCAAGTGCCAGTTTGGTCGCCGTTGCATTACAATACTTACATATTACAATTATTAATATTATTAATATTACATAATTAATATTACATATTACATATTACATATTACAAGACATATTGTTGACGCTAATGGCGTACAGCCTGACCCAGAAAAAGTTCAAGCTGTGAAAGACTTTCCTGTGCCAAATACCACCAAAGATGTCCGCAGCCTTGTGGGGCTCTGCTTCTATTTTCGGCGGTTCATGAAGAACTTCGCGGAAATCGCTCGGCACAGATTTACTCAAAACAGATGAGACGTTTACCTGGGGTCCCTCGCAAGCAGCAGCATTTTCCGACCTGACCACTTTGCTCACTTCTTCTCCTGTGCTGGCTCACTTCGACCCTACGGCACCGACCGAAGTGCGCACAGATGCCAGAGGTTACGGAATAGGCGCTGTGTTGGCTCAGCGACAACGTGGGCAGCATCGCGTGATAGCTTATGCCAGCAGGCTGCTGTCCACCTCGGAGCGTAATTATTCCATCACAGAGCGCAAATGCTTAGCACTGGTGCGGGCAGTCGCGAAATTTCGCCCTTGCTTATACGGCCGACCATTTATAGTTCTCACCGACCACCACGCTCTCTGCTGGCTCTCCTCTCTCAAAGATTCCACAGGTCTTCTCGCCCGCTGGGCACTCCGCCTCCAGGAGTATTCTTACACCGTAGTGTATAAATCAGGAAAACTGCACAAAGATGTGGATTGTCTGTCACACTACCATGTGGCCGGCTGCGATCTTACGAGCACTGATTCTGTGGGCTGCGTCCTTTCCATCTTCCAGCTGCTTCATCTCGGGGACGAGCAGCGTCGCGATCCGGATATCAGCCGCCTAATACAACAGCTCGAATCTTCACCGCAAGACGCTTTTGTTCGCATGTTAACCTTAAGGGACCGCAACTCATATCGGCGTAATTTATCGCCCAATGGTCACGACCTACTTCTGGTCATACCAAAGCACTTGCGTTCCACAGTCCTATGCGAGCTCCATGACGCGCCAACCGTGGGTCACCTTGGTGTCTCTCGCACTTATGACCGTGTCCGCCGCCGCTTCTACTGGCCTTGCCTTTCAAGCTCTGTACGTCGCTAGGTCAACGCGTGTGAAATTTGCCAGCGTCGCAAAAAGCCGTCGGGACTCCCTTTTGGATATCTTCAGCCCATCAACATCCCATTGGAGCCATTCTTCCGTGTTGGTTTGGAAGAATGCACGTGGTTGCATTTTACAAAAGAAGCAGGCAGTCTGCAGTCTCTGCTGTAGACCGGTGCCTTTATGTGGAACCCGTTGCCTGCTCGTGGTGCAGTCTTAGCTTGGGTACACAGGTGAGCATCCCGCTGCAGAAGACATTGTCATGCCTAAGTTTAGCCATGTACAGTCAGCTAAGTTAGCTCACTGGACGTGCATGTAGATAGCGGCTACGGGGTCTCGAGGACTCTCACAGTCCTTAAGATGTCCGCAGGCTGCTGCTGCTGAAAAACATTTATTTACAGATGTTATTTAGAGGGAGGGTGGGAACGGTCCTTAAGGGGCCGCCCCGTACAAACACTAGGTGAGCTCCCTCTTACGGGAGCCCATTGGCGTTGGCCGCGGCCCGGGCACGCTCGACTAGGGCCCGTTGGGCCGTCAGGTCAGAGCAGCCGAGCAGGGCTGCCTCCCAGTCCTCCTGCGAAGGGTTGGGTAGTGGGGTAAGGTTTGGGGTTTTTTGGCATGCCCACACCATGTGGAAAATGTCAGAGGAATTTTCCTCACAATTCGGGCACTTCCCCGTGCAAGCGAGGTCAAAGTGTTTCATGATTGCCGGGCACAATAGAGTTTTAGTATAAAGGCGAAGGAGGATTCGCTCCTCCGCCTTCGTGAGGCCCTTACAGGGTTTAGGATAGACGTTATGGCCGGATTGATAAAATTGTGTGACCTCCTTAAAGGTGTAGGCGGGATTGGGTTCGAGTTCCGGATCGGTAGGGGACGAGGATGGTGCCCGGAGAGTGAGCGCGCGGGCGGCGGCATCGGCCGTCTCATTACCATCGAGGCCCGTGTGAGCCGGAGCCCATATGATCGTTCGGTGCGCGGGGGCACCTAGGTAGCTGCTGTTCTGCAAAATTTTATAAGCACGGTACGGGATGTATCCCTGTTCAATATTGCGACAGGCACCCCTTGAGTCGGTGATGACCCTCGAGTCCTGATCTGCGGCGGCTAGTGCGATGGCGATCTCCTCAGCGTGCGTAATGTTATGTGCACGGAATGTGAGTCCGTTTGCAATGATGTTTTGGTGGACGACCGCCGCCGTGTACCAACCACCGTGGTGCGGGCCGGAGGCGTCCACGTAGAATACTCCGAATTCGTGGCCGTAGTGTCGAGCCAAGGCTTCCGCCCGCGCGAGGCGTCGGCCACTGTAGTCGTCTCGGGTCATGTTAGCCGGAAGAGGGCGCACGTGCAAGGAGTATCGCCAAACTTCTGGAATCCGTACGCGCTCTTCCGTGTGTATTGAATGATTGATGTGTAGCCGGGCAAGGAGGCGGCGACCCGACGGTGTTTTAGAGAGTCTAGTATATTGGTTTGTCAAGTGCGCCTCTCTCAGCTCCTTGAAGGTGTTGTCCGCAGGAGGGCTCACCCAGAACTCGTGCCTGGTTACGACAGCACGCTTTGCACCAAGCACGCCAACGGCTCTAAGAGCTGGCCTTCTGAACCTCGCGCGTAGTTGTGGGTCCACCCGAGGCTTTCTCGCTTTGCCTTGTCAGCGTTCCAACAGCTCTGTTCTGCGCGAGTGTTTTCTTGTCTTCTCTTGTTCCCTAAAAGATGTGGGCGTTTTTTTCAATGCGCGAGGTTCAAATGTCTCTTCATCTTCATCAACTTCTAGGTGATGCATCGCTGTCGTCTGCTACATTCACATTTTTCAAGTTACTTTATCCCAACCACATGTTTCTGTGCAGGTCTTTTTCTTCTAAACATTTCATTCATTTGCCCAGTCATATTCTATGAATTAGTGTTATTTTGTTGTATTTTGTTAAATTAGCAATTTCCTGCTTTTTCATGCATCTTTTTTGCACCTGTATGTACGCATGAAGGTGCATTAGTCGATTCTTACGGTTTAGCACCCAGTGCCGTTCAGTGAAATCGCTGCATAATCGTGTACTTTTGCGCTTTTTTTTCTAGCTGATGTATAAGCATATATTGTTTGTTGCCTGTTGTGCTCAGTTTCAGAGCGTAGTATTTTCTTTTTGACGTAATATTGCTTTTTCGTTACTTTTCATTTTATTTGTATTTCGTATATTGTTGTCATTTTTTTGAGTTCCTCCCCCTACAATGCTTCTGATAAGGCTGGACGGCACAAATAAATGAATGAATAAATAAATGAATACATAAATAAATATTTACATAATTAAATATACGAAATACCGGCAGAATAAACTTACGGAGCCTCCAGTTTGCTACCCTGTACTTGGAGGATGAAATGTCATGTAAATAAATGAAGGAGATGTACAGCAGTCTTTTACGACAGCAGCTGAAGAATAAACAAAAAATGGCAGATCCTACGTACAGTGGGAATCGATAATATGCGAAGCACAAATGAGAAAAGTTGATATGTTACTTTAAAATCAGCACAACGTTCCGAGGGGGAGGTAAATGATGCCGTACATGGCTTCTGTGTCATGATTATCATGTTTGGATGTGTAGTTTTCCTTCGTCATCTATTCACATCACGTGATAACAAATTTAGTATATGTAAAGCTAGCGATATGACCGCGAGCACCCTGCAAGCGTGGTACGTTGTCATGTTCTTACATGACCCGCGCGTGAGGATTATCATGTTCACACTAGTCATATACTGTCGTCATCTATTCACGTCACGTAACACCAAATTTGGTATATGTCGAGCTAGCAAAACGGTCACGAGCGCATTATGAAGAGCCCAAATTACTCCAATGTAGCGTTGATGCGCGCGCACGCTGGGCACAGCGACGCTACGTAAGGAAAACGCTAGCACTCTATAGTCTGACGCCAGGCATGACCAGCGTCCGTCGGCGCGGCCCGATGGCAACCGGCGCGAAATGCGACATGCTGCATTGCGCGCCGATGCGTTACCCAGACAACACTGCACCTCCCTGTTTTCATGACGGAGGGACGCCAGACGAACTCAAACGCGCGTGCGTCAAAGCAACGCAGCGTGGAGTGTGCCTGCGAGTATATTGTCACGAAGGCAATGTCTCGCGGAAAGCTTCTTCTTTTCCAGCTACAGCTAGAGTTCGTACTTTGCCAGATTTCTTGTTAGCTGTGCCATTTAACGACTTCTCTCGGGGAGAGCGCCTTGAGGAAGAATGAGTCTGAACAAAAAGGGCTGCATTCGGTCGGTCACTGTGCGCTTCCCGCCAAAGCAGGCACCGCGCCATGATTTTTCCCGGACTGCAGAAATTAGGGGCCTTTCTCCTTCTAACCACTGTGCCCCCACGCTTCAAACGAACGAGCCGCCACTTTGGTCCTCCGGGGAAAAAGGGGACCGAAATTTGAGCAATTTTTAGCGCGTCAAGGCCGTTTCGGAGAATGCGCCAGTTTCCAGAAGCTGCCACAGTTTTGTGGCGAGGCAGGCTTCAGGCGACCACGAAAACTCATGTTGGAATGGTTATCCTCGGCTTGCCTGGTTGTTCCGCGCACCCTTGGATGCTGGAAAACCTTATTTAAGCAGCGACTCGGGCCCCTTTTGGGGGTGAGCGGACTCGGGGTAAACAGCGCATCTCACCACCGGAAAGCAGTCATGCAAGCCGAGGGGTATGCCACAATTTTCCATGTTTTGCATTTGTGGCCTAGTGCATTATGTGAATTCAAGTTGTATCAGATAAATAAACCCCCATAAGTGCTCCCCGAAATCATCGTGTCGACTTGTCATGGCTTGCCTGTGCGGAATTGCTTCCACGGTTCTTGGCCTTGACGGTCTCCAGAAGCGTCTAGATTAAACAACGCCGAAGTTTCGCTACAGTATGGCAGGACCGGCGCCTGGCGTGGCAACGCCGGCGTGAAGCCAGGAAATGAATGTTATCATTTCAAATAAATGTTATCGTTTTCATATTATGACTAGTCAAGTATTTTCTTGATACAGTCATGTTATGCCATACCAAGTTTGGTATCAATTCCATCAACAAAATGGCCAGGAAAGCTAAAAGTGATAGGCGGCTAGATAGATATAAATAGCTCAAAGTCGCCGAAGTTCGCCCAGAAATGCTTCGCATAAAAATCACGATTAGAGTGCTGTTTAAGTACTACACAACAACATTGTCTGTGAACACAAACATGTTTTCGTTATGTCGGAGTGCTTGACGAAGGCGTACAGCCGATCACTGAAGAAAATTGCAACTTTTAGAACGGTGTGCTCGTACGAAAAAATAATGTGCGGACTCGTAGCAATAAAATGCTTAAATGGCATAAAGAAAAAAAAACACGTTCTTTATTTTTTTTCCCGTTTATTCTGAATACTTAGCGCAACAATTATAATATCTGTATGCAACTATATAGGTTCAGCCTCGCTCACTCAGAAATTAGATGGACAGAAATCTAATCGCGATTGCTGATAGCAGTACGTGATACTAACTTTGCAAACAGAGTATATGAGCCGTGCCGAAGTATTGTACGAACACCTCGTGTGACTGCTTCTTTCCGGTTGTAAGCTGCAGTTGCATTTGAAAGCTGTTATTCACCAGCTTGACTCACTTGGTGAACACGTCCGCACCAACGCTAAACGGGTTCTCGACGAACACACATTATGGTACTCCTGTTTTCACTTCAGGTAGATGTTGTGAACACGCAGAATATTTCACTTGAGACCGCTCAGCGCGATATCACGTGACCCAGCGCCTGCGTTCCAGCAGCGTGTCTAAGCTTTTTCCGTCGCCTCGCCACTGCTGCCATGTTCACCTCATCATTCTGTTTAAAATATCGAAGTTTGTAATGCTGACGTGTCTTCATTTTTATTTACTTCTGAATATACCCCAATTATCTTCAAAACGATCCCGCTACGTCGAATAATGTGACAGCCTACTTCAGCGATTTTTCTAGTATTTCCTGAGAACGAAAACAATGGAAACCACCGGACACTCTAGATAAGCATCTCTGATCCTGCAGTGATATGAGCAGCCTCCGCTACTTCTTTCGGTTTTTTGCCATTTTGGTGAGGTGATCCATCATCAAACCTTCACCACGTGATGGCTGCGCTTGCAGCGGAGCTCCCACCTGATTCAAACCGCTATACCACGTTGTCCACGTTGTTGGCAGAGCTTCTGAAGCGCCCCCTCGTACACAGAAAGGCGGCGTCTCGTGGAGCCGCTATCTGCTGAAGAACTAGGTGACCACACGACTTCACAGCTTTTCAACCGCCTTCAGCAGCTTCCTGGTGACGCGGCCTCTTCTATCGATCATGACCTGCTCCAGGAGCTATTCTTACAGTGCCTACCTCCCATTGCACACATGGTACTCCTTTTTGACAGATTTACACTACTCGACCATTTCCACAAGTGAGGCCACTTCCACAATTCACCCTTCACCACCAGTCCTGCTAGCCCTACGAGTCGCCTTTTGCAGCCAGAAGGAAGAGATACTACCTTGTCTGTGCGCTCTGGATCCTTGTCACGCCGCCTATCCACTTCCCACCGGCGCTCCTCATCACAAACTTCACGCAAGGACGAGTTTCGGTATTACTCTACTTGCGGTGCAGCTGCGCCAAAGACAAATCTTCCTGCACTTTCTCAGAAAACGCCTGGACTCACCACCAGAAGCGGCGACTGATGGCAGTCCAGCAAGCCGCCGCTTATTTGTTTTATTGCGATAACAATTATATGGACGCTCTCGGCTGGATTTGGCACTGGCGTTGACGTCATCATTGTCGTCGACATTGGCTCGTCGTCACTCACCATGTATGTATACGTATCTATATATATGAAAACGCAAGAAAGAAAAATAATTCAGAAAAAGACTCTGAAGCGGGGAATCGACGTGTGCACCTCTGAATCGTGAGTGTGACGCGCTAGCCTCCGTGCCACAGAGGAGCACCTCTTTCAACGTTCAAACGTCAAAACTATCTATATCTACCACTTACCGCTTCTTACGGGCATCTCGGAGAAACTATCGTGCTTTCAGCATTATCAGCAACATGGGCCAATTAGCACGCGTTGCGACATCGTCACGACGCCGCGGTGAGCGCACTCATCTCCCACGCGTACTTAGAGCCACGGAGAGGAGGATGGCGCACTCACTCACACACCATTATTTCGCGGTGGTGAGAATCGTACGTCTTGGCTGGCCTTGGGCTTTTAGGAACGATTCTGTAGTGGTTATCAGGCACACAAAGGTCACTGCAATCGTTGCACAGTCTCCGTTCGCGAAAAGGGCGCGCTTTTCAGACACAGCGAAGTAACAACTGAGACGCTAATTAGCGTTCATCAGTACCTGCGAGTACGTTTCTTGCGTCACTTTCGCACGAGAAACGTGAGGCACGTTTCGATCTGCTTGCCATTTTGTGCGTAACCTTCCCATTCGTTGGTATCGCGTTCAATGCATCGCCTTTCTGGTAAAGTTGTTTTTTTTAAATGCGAAGCATTTCTTAGCGATGTTCGGCGACTTTGAGCGTATCTATCTATCTATCTATCTATCTATCTATCTATCTATCTATCTATCTATCTATCTATCTATCTATCTATCTATCTATCTATCTATCTATCTATCTATCTATCTATCTATCTATCTATCTATCTATCTATCTATCTATGATGATGATTTGTGGGGTTTAACGTCCCAAAACCACTATATGATTATGAAAGACGCCGTAGTGGAGGGCTCCAGAAATTTCGACCACCTGGGGTTCTTTAACGTGCACCCAAATCTGAGCACACGGGCCTACAACATTTCCGCCTCCATCGGAAATGCAGCCGCCGCAGCCGGAATTCGATCCCGCGACCTGCGGGTCAGCAGCCTAGTAACTTAGCCACTAGGCCACCGCGGTGGGTCTATCTATCTATCTATCTATCTATCTATCTATCTATCTATCTATCTATCTATCTATCTATCTATCTATCTATCTATCTATCTATCTATCTATCTATCTATCTATCTATCTATCTATCTATCTATCTATCTATCTATCTATCTATCTATCTATCTATCTATCTATCCGCCTACGACTTTTAGCTCTCCAGGCCATTTAGATAACGGTATCGATACCAAACTTGTTATGGCATATCATGCCTGTATGAAGAGCATATTCCACTAGTCATAACTTGAAAATCATGACATGTATTTCATCAATGTCATTATCTACATTTAATGGTCTTGCAGCTCTTGTGGTGGTTTCGTTCACATGGCATGTTGCAAAACTGATATGGTATGGCATGATTACATGGAGAACACAAGTTACAGATCCTAACATGAAAATCATGACATTCGTGTCATGTAACAACATGAATACGTTCCACGCTAAGGATGCACTCGCGGCCGTTTCACTAGCGTCACATAAGCCAAATTTGGTATTACGGTACGCGAACCAATAACAAAGGTATGTGTCTTGTGCAAACATGATAATCATGAGATCCGTGTCATATACCAACATGACTACATGCCACCCTCATGATGCGCTCGCGGCCGTCTCACGAGCTTAACATATAAAAAAGAGGTATTACGGGACGTGAATAGATGACGAAAGCATGATACTGGTGCAAGCATGATAATCATGACATGCGTGTCATATAACAACATGACTACATGGTACGCTCATGATGCGCTTGCGGCCATTTCGCTTGCGTCACATATACCAAATTTGGTATTACGGGACGTGAACGGATGACGAAGGTATTATACTGGTGCAAAGATAATAAAGATGAGATGCGTATCATGCAACAACATCACTACATACTGCAGTCAAGACTCTAATTCATTTACACGCACGTGACGTGGTGCGCGTGCTCGCCGGCGTTCATTTCGTCGCTTCACGCCGGCGTTGCCACGTCAGGCACCGGTCTTGCCATATACAAGCATGTGCGCGACGCGCTGCGTTGCTCTGACGCATGCGTGTTTAAGCGCGTCCGGCGTCTCCGTCACGAAAAGAGGCAGACGTAGTGTTGTCTGGGCCTGGGGGCGTCCGGTGTCCCTGACGGAGGGACGCCAGACGCGCAGAAACGCACAAGCGTCAAAGCAACGCAGCGCAGTGTGCGCCTGCGAGTATATGGCAAGACCAGCGCCTGGCGTGGAAACGCTGGTGTGACGCGACGAAATGGACGCCGGCGAGCACGCGCACTGCGTCACGTCGAAACGTATTGGCACTCTGACTGTGGCATGTAGTCATGATCTCACATGACACGACTCTCATGATTATCATGTTTCCACCAGTCACATACCTTCGTCATCCATTGACGTGACGCAATACTAAGTTTCACATATGTGAAGCTAGCGAAACGGGCGCGAGCGCATCATCAGTGTGACATGTAGTCATGTTGTTACATGATACGCATGTCATGTTTATCATGTTTGTACCATTATCATACCTTCGTCATCCATTCATGTCCCGTAATACCAAATTTGGCATAAGTGAAGCTAGCGAAATGGCCGCCACTGCAGCATGAGCGTGGCGTGTAGTCTTGTTATTACATGACACGGATTTCATGATTATCATGTTTGCACCGGTCACATACCTTCGTCATTCGCTCACGTACCGTAATACCATATTTGTTATATGTGACGCTAGCGAAACGGCTGCGAGTGGCATCATGAGCGTGGAACGTAGTCATGTTGTGACATGACACGCATGTCAAGATTTTCTTGTTAGGGTCTGTTGCTTGTGATCGCCATGCAATCATGTGATGCCATACCAGTTTTGCAACATGCCATGTGAACGAAACCAACGCAAGAGCGGCAGGATCATGAAATGCAAATCGTACATTCATGACGTACATGTCATGATTTTCTTGTTATGGCTAGTCAAATATGTTCTTCAGACAGTCATGTTATGCCACACGAAGTTTGGTATCGATACCATTATCGAAACATCCAGGAGAGCTCAAAGTTGTAGGCGGTTAGATAGATAGATAAATAAATAGATAGATAGGTAGATAGATAGATAGATAGATAGATAGATAGATAGATAGATAGATAGATAGATAGATAGTCGCCTAAGTTAGCTAAGAAATGCTTCGTATTTAATATGGCCATTGCAGTAAACAACATTTACCTTTCACAGGGATGCATTTGTTTTCTAAATCGTTTTTAGGAGCGAAGATTCCTAAGCCGTTGGGTGAGCGTCCCGTCGTGATTGTATGTAGCTACCTCTCGCTTGTTCTTGAACTGGCCGTAGAGGGCGGTGCTTGTACATGTAACGAAATGCATATACGATGAAAAATGCAAATATTACGATACTAGAGGACATTTCTTGTAGTATGTTAAGCAATAAAAGTGACACCATATTCATGGAGTGAATGATGATGACTGGGGCGAAGCATGCGTCAGTCCATCCGGACTTCCGTCCATCCTATTGTCCTTGCTTCCGTCCGTCCTTTCGTTCGTCCATCTGTTCGTCCATCCTTTCATTCATGCCTTTGTCCCTGAGTTCATCCATGCGTCCGTCTGCGCGTCGGTTCATCCGTCCGTGCGTCAATCCGTTCATACGTGCGTCCGTCCGTGCATCCGCCCATTTGTGCATTCATCCATGCGTCCATCTGTCCATCCTTTCGTACGTACATTTTGTGCGTTCATCTGTGCGTTCGTCAGTCTGTGCATCCACCTGTGCATTCGTCCATGCGTCCGTCCATCCGTTGGTCCTCTCGTGCGTCTGCCTGTCCTAAGTTCGTCCCTGCATTCGCCATGCTTCCCTCCGTCCATCCGTGCGTCAGGCAGACAGACGATGAACGGACACGGCCAGCGGATGATTCATGGTATGCCAATTAAAAGTACGATACGCGCAAGGCGGCGGCGGCGGCTCGCGCTCGAAGACGGGACCCCGTTGTGCGAGTGCGTGAGGTAGAATTGTGCCGTGAAGATGCGCAGCGGCACCGCCCGGATCCCGGCATATGAGAACGGCAGGGTGATGCGGCGCGGCAGTGGCGTTCGGACCCAGGTTATCACTCCACTCTTCGTCATACACCACGTGCATATGATGTCATTCTATTCAGCTCAATTTTGTGCGCAAGCGCCACTCGTACGTCATCGAGGCGGCACTCATGTAAAGTGAGTACCGCCAAGCTTGTGAAGCGGCTGTTTGCGAGATAAGGTTTGTTTTACCATGCGATACGACTTGTCAAGTGGCTGCTCGCGAGAAAAACTTTGGTGTACTAGGCTCCATGACTGCTAATTTGCTGTTGAGAAGTTACCGTTTTATGAATATAATGCAGGCAAGTACCTTGAGCTACTTATAGGTTGTTCTAAATAATTTTATGTAATATAATTACAAAGCGCCAACTCCACAAAAATAAACCAGCTGCCAAAAAAATGAGCCTTCAAGCCTTGTGTTGCAAGAAGCCACTCGACAATTCCGCGACAATGGCCACTAGAAGCAGCGCTGCTCCGACTTTTAGTGCATTATGAATGGTGCGTCTGCAAGGATGGCTTGGTCATATGTGACAGGTTGAAACTTGTTAGCAATCAAAGTATTGCTATGTTTTTTCAAGGCAGAATGGCTGATGAGGGACTTGAAATAAATTGAAAAAATTCTTTTCAATCTTCGCAGTTTTGGGTAAACAACCTTTGCTTCACCACGAATAGCGAAGTAACGCAAAACTGAAAGAAAAAACGAAAGTACCGATGTTAGTTTGCACCAAGTGTCATAATCGCAGTTTAAGGTTTTTTAACAATATATTACGAAAATTGAAGAATTTTAGGGACTTTTCTAATTTTTACATTTTTTTCTTTAATGTTTCCATATGGGCAAAAAAAAGTTTGACTATGATGATTTTATGTCGCTTGTTCTTCGATGAGAAAGAATAACCTGAATAATAGGTGTGCAGCTTTTTGCTTAGGCACGCTCACGTTTCCTAAAACCCAAAAATGATGGAAAAGTGCTTTTTGAAGCCGAAAGTATTTTTTTTCAAGAAAAAGATTTTTTTTCACAAAGGTAATCTAAAAGCCACTGTTTTCGGTAACGGTGACGCTGACCTCGTGTTCCATTTATATGCACACTAACAAGCCATCGAAGCTTACAGCGTTATCCCTGGTGGTCGCGCGAGCTATCAGATAAAGTTTACTATTCACATCCTACGCCTTATCTATACACAACAGTTTCAAATAATCGGCCAGCTTCACAGACACTATGGAGCCACCTGAGCTGAGCGTTTCTAATAGTTCTTGCGGCAGAAGGTCGAATGCACTGATCCTAAGTTTGTAAGCGCACGTGGCACTTTGTACCTCCCGCATTTTAAGTGTGAATACACTTTATAAGCGACCCCAAACCATCCACCGCCGTAGGCGGCGTCCGCAGTCTTCTCTCTATCTTTAAAAGGAAGAGGACTTGGCGGGCCGCAGCGCGACGCTCTACCGAATAAGCCACGGACGCGACGCTGATATCGGTGTCAGTAACGCGTCTTATACCCCCTCACCCTTCGCTCGCTCCTCCGCTCTCCTCGCTCGCTGCAGCTGCGCGCGCACCCCTATCTCTCGCGCGCCCGCCTTCTCTCTCAGTCTCCCGTCGAGAGCGGGTCGTGCGATGGATGTCCCAGAGGCAACGCTACCATCAACAACGAATGCAGTACAACCGAATGCCAGCACTGCACCCGTCGTTGGAGGTGACGGTACCGCGGTGGTTTCGCTGACGTTGGAAGACAAGGCGGCGCTGCGAAGGGCTCGTGAGACCGAACGTAAGCGGGCGAAGCGTGCAGCGGATGCCGAACTGCGTGCTCGCGAGGCCGAGTGCTAGCGGGCGAAGCGTGCAGCGGATGCGGAACTGCGCGCTCGCGAGGCCGAGGACAAGCGGCCGAAGCGTGCAGAGGATGCCAAACTTCGCGCTCACGAGGCCGAGGACAAGCGGGCGAAGCGTGCAGCGGATGGTGAACTGCGCGCTCGCAAGGCCGAGATGAGGCGTCAGCATCGAGCCGCGAACGCGGCCCAAGAAGCGGAACGACAACGCAAGCGTCAGGCGGAGAAGGGCGATGAAGGCCGGCGTCAAGACGCCACTCGCAATCGTCAACGGCGAGTGGACGTTCCCGAAGCCATTCGAGCCAGTGAACGTGCCACGCAGGAGAGGGTGCGAGCCCTGGACTTTGCTCGTCCGGACGCGTCGTGAAGTGTAAATAAATAATACTTCGTATATGGTGTATCTGTGTACAAATGCTTCATGACAAACAACACTTAAATTCATTAATTACACTTTATTCATCATCATCAGCAATAAAACTCCCAAGCATTTCTCCGAGGGTGAACATGGTTAAGTGCGAATGAACGGGGTGATGCTATGAGGGGGAGTAAAGTTAAAATCCGTTGGCATTCGCCAGTGAGTTAACGTAAACTCCCCCGTGTGATCAAATTGCGATTCCCAGGAACCATTACACCATAAAAGCACCATAGTGTGATTAATAAGTATAATAGTGCGAAATAATAAATACCCCTCATAGCATCACCCCGTGCATTCGCACTTAACCATGTTCACCCTCGGAGAAATGCTTGGGAATTCTTTAGCTGCGATGTAAGAATTTTATGTTTCACTGAGCGCCAGTATCTCTTCTAACCAATAGGCAATCTCAAAATGACACACCTGAACTAAAAACTTTGCGTGTAAGCAGAAAAGATCTTTATTTGTATAAACTGATATAGATTCGCTGAGCATTCCGATGAGCAGGATAAAAGTTATTTTGGAGGAACGCCGTGGAGCTCTAGTGGATGAAATAAATTAGGGTCAACCAAAGAGCATATTCAGTGGCTTCAATTTTGACTGTTTCATCGGGACATTCAACTCGTTGGGCGTGCGAAGGAAACGCTCCATTCCTAATTGGGACGGCTCACTGCTCTCCCATAGTTGAGTACGAAATACTCAAAATCGTTGAACACTGTTTCTAAACACACAGCTCTGTATGAATTGTTGGTCGCGTTTTTTGTAGAGTCGTACATGCTGGATTTTGCTACCTCAGAGTAAGTCACTTCGTTTCTTCTGGGCGTTGTTTGCATGGCCGTTTTGCTTGTTTTTTCATTGTTGCCGGCTCTTTCTGCCTCTGGCGAAACCGCTGCGAAGTGGTTGCAGTGGGCCGCCGCCGCTGCGCGCACTATGCCGCGCGCTCTTCCCAATCGTAGAGTGATTTTACTCGGAGCTGCTGTCTGTTTTGTCGGAGGAGCACTTTTTGCTCGGTGAAGAGGAGTTCCTTCGGCACTGGTCTTGCGCTTTTTCATTTATTTGTTTTCTCTCAATGCACAAGGCGTTACAGAGAGGAGTGGTGGAAAAACAAGTAACAATCTGCACAAACGAATGGAGCATGTTTAAAAAGGGTATGCGTTTATGGTACTCTTGAAGTTGGCCGGGTCAGTGATGGATGCGATGGAAGCGGGAAGGTGATTCTAGTATGTGCTTGTTTTGGGCACGAATGAATTAAAATTGAGGTTTGTACGGCTGCTTGTAATTCCAACTTTGAAATGGTGATCGCTGCGATTTTTCTCGCCAGGGGGCGCTCGTCCAGTGCGGATGTGCGAACACGTCGGCTCCCGATTGTTCAAGTGTTCTGGCACGGATTTTTTGCCTCAACTAGCAAGAACTGTGCATCATTCGACGCCGTTTGTTGTAGTGAACCAGCAGATACCAACATCTTACCGGTGGGTGAAATTTTTGGACATCCCCAAGACTTTTACCCACGCCACGCAGACGCCTCGCGCGTCGACGCGTTTCTCGGGCGCTGCAACAGCGTCGCGACGACGCCTAACGCGTCGTCGAGCTGAAGAATGGCCTCCAACCCCAATGTGTCGGTTGTAGAAGGCATGGACATCAATCCGCAAGAAGCGGAGTGCGCGGGATGGATTGAAGTAGCCAGCAAGAAGAAGAAACTTGCCGAGCGGGCGGATTGTAACGCTGGTAATGCGCCCACGTCAGCGACAGGAAGCGGTAAAGGCGGCTCCCGCACTGCCGCCTCACAGAACGCGTTGAGGCGTGTTGTGAAAGCTTCCAGGATCCCAAACCTTCCCAGGGATCACTTTAAGACCATTATACGGCCACGTGGAGGGATGGATGTCAAGAAGACAGACCTTCTTATCTTCAAGCGCTCGCTCGCAAAGGCGGCTTCCCTAACAGCAGAGCAGGTGTTCGACGACACGCTGTGCACGAACCCCTTCCAGAACATTTTCGTCGTTGCCACGCCGTTCGAGGCGAATGCACGCGCCTACGCCAGGGTCCAAGAGATAAGTATGGGCTCGACTGTCATAGGCTTGGCGGCTTACGTGGCTGCGTCTGACAACACATGTAAAGGAGTGATCCGTGGAATCAATGTGGATCTCAGTGACGCAGAACTGACAGAGATGATCGTCAACCGGAGGAACCCTGACGCTCTGGGGGTTCGAAGAATCAAGAAGACACCAACAGTGATCGTGTTGTTTGACGGACAAAAGGTCCCCCAGCAGTCGTGTGTGATGGTGTTCGATACCCTTGTTCCTTGTATCGCAGGCAAGTGGACGTGTGCTATGCATGTGGTGATTTGGGCCACAGGTCCGATGTTTGCCCCAAGGGCGATGAACAGAAGAAATGCCGCGGATGCGGCATGCAGTCACCATCACCGGATCATCAGTGTGATCCCACGTGTGCCATCTGTGGCGGAGCGCACCCAACGGCGGACCGCAAGTGCAGAAAGCGCTTCCAGATGCCCTACATCGTGCGCCAAAGACGGCGGCGCCGCCGTAGGCGCGCGCGGCGTGGCTCCGACACAGCTGGAGGCGAAGAAGGACTGGCGGAAGAAGAATCATTCTCCAGCGCTCATCGCAGCAGATCGGCATCTAGAGGACGCTCCCGCTCCAGAGGACGCTCCGGCATCAAATCGCGCTCTCGCTCCAGAGGGCGTGACAAGGGCAGCAGTCGCTCCCGTTCGAGAGGACGATCGGGTTCCAAGGGCCGCGTTCAGAAGCAAATGTCTTGGGCGGACAAGGCCAGGATGAACATCCCAAGCGGCCAAAAGGTAACGCAGGGTATTTTACCAGAGCAAAAAAGAGAACAATCAGAGATTTTAATGCTTAAAAAAGAAAATGCAGAACTCAAAGAAGCACTACGAACGCTGAGGACCGAGTTCGAGCTCTTCCGCAACTCGCGTGAACCCCGTGAAGTAGCCACACCCATACCGGTTCAAGCAGGAGGGTCGAATAAGCGCAAGGCCGTTTCGCCCCCCGCGATCGCGGAAAGCGTGGCAATGCAAAGTGACGAGTCCCCCGCTCAGGTCCCTGAGAAAAATGTACTCGCGTCTTTAACGGCGATTGAGGAATCGCTCAAGCAGGTGAGAGAGGCCTTAGCCATTCAATCTAGCACAATCGAACGTATGGACGGGAGCGTCTCCCACCTGACACGTCGAGTAGGAATCCTCGAATCTAAAATGAAAATGATTGACTCTAGCAAACTCAAGACGACCAACACTGGTACGATTGCAAAAGCCAAGATAGTGCAGCAGGATTCGGACGCTACGAGTTCGCCGCAGGCTATGTTCCTTCAATAATATTCAAAATGGTGGGCCAAACCGGAAACATAACTATCTGGCAGTGAAATTGTGCAAGTTTCTTAAGGCGTAAAGCTGCTCTACTGCAGCTCATCAAAGCACAGGCGTCAATGCCGCACGTCCTGCTCTTGCAGGAAACACTTAGCGAGAAGGTAGTTCTCTCGGGCTACCGTTCGATTAGTCAAAAAGGCGCAAATGGCAGAGGTATCGCCACGTTGGTCAGGAAAGATACCTCCTTTGAGCAGCACGAAGTCAAAATTTGCGACTCGGATAAGAGATCCGGTCTCGAGGCACAATTAATTGAAATCATCCCCAACGGCAAAATCCGAAGCAACATATTCGTTTTTAACCTGTATAGCCCTCCTTTGGCTTATAAACATAATATCCGCTCACTCCTTCATATGGTCGCAACTGCCGCCAGATCGCACCCTTTAATAGTAGCTGGGGATTTCAACGCTCCCCATCCGTCTTGGGGCTATGTTACGAGGACAAAGAAAGGGGCCAATCTAGTTGCAGCCAGTATAGACTTAAACCTAACGCTTATCTCCGACCCGCGTTTTCCCACGAGGCTGGGAAACTCGGTCGCCAGAGACACGATGCCTGATCTCAGCTTCACTAGAAATGCGGTGGTCGAGTGGTCCAACTTACAGGAGAACTTAGGAAGCGACCACAGCATCATAGAACTCCGGATGGAAATAAGAGCACCACCCCCAAGAACCTATAAATATACAGACTGGGACCTTTTTAGGCAAATCAGAGGTGAAGATGAGTCAGTACATGACACCTTCAGTGAACTTCTTGTACAAATCCAGAAGGATGTCGAGAAGGCCACCAAAGAAATAGTAACAGAATTTGATGCTCCGGGGATGGATGCAAGGTTAGCGCACCTCCTGGACGCCAAACGCTCTCTCATCGCGAGATGGAAAAAACAAAGGCTCAATCGCAGGCTACGGAAAAAGATTGCGGAGCTCAATCGGCATATTGAGGAGCACTGCTCCGAACTCCATAAACAACAATGGAGGGACGCCTGCTCGGCTGCGGACGGGAAAATGCGCAAAGGAGGCAAATGGACCCTCTTCAAACACCTCCTAGATGATGGACAATCCAAAGGCAATCAGAAACTAGCCATAGACCGACTTATTAATAAGGAGAAAATGGCAGGCATCTCAGAAGCTTCCCAATTTCAGATACTTGCCAACAAGTACCTCCCGCTTAGCCAGAGCTCAACTTCTGTCTCCCACCGGTATGAGGGTGTGCCTTCCCCAGAGTTGGACGCTCCCTTCTCGGAAGCTGAGATCAGGGAAGTGCTCCATAGCCTAAACGGAAGGTCTGCCCCAGGTCCCGATGGAGTTACGAATCGGCTCTTAAGAAATTTGGATGATAAAGCCATTCAGGCCTTAGTGAAGGAGATAAACAGGGTATGGGAGGAGGGCGTCGTACCAGAAACTTGGAAGAGGGCCACAGTGGTCTTAATCCCCAAGCCAGGTAAATCACCCAGCTTAGATCACCTCCGCCCGATCTCCCTTACTTCTTGCCTTAGCAAAGTGGCAGAACATGCAGTACACAACAGGATATCGCGCTACATCGAGAGGAATGACCTATTTCCATATAATATGGTAGGTTTCAGGCCCTCACTTTCCACGCAAGATGTCATGCT
Organism: Rhipicephalus microplus; assembly: GCF_043290135.1. Lineage (NCBI taxonomy): Eukaryota > Metazoa > Arthropoda > Arachnida > Ixodida > Ixodidae > Rhipicephalus > Rhipicephalus microplus. The sequence goes on along the minus strand of NC_134705.1, from coordinate 58,246,611 downwards.
CCTCCTCAAAACACAAATAATTGACTTTCCAAGCAAAGATGTAAAAGGGGTCCTCGCACTGGACCTCACTAAAGCATTTGATACTGTCAAACACGACTATATTCTTAAGGAGATATCGGCTTTGAACCTGGGAGTTAAATTCTTCTCCTTCGTTGAATCTTTCCTTGAGAGTCGGACGGCGGCAATAAAACTGGGACAATCAGTCTCGGAGCCTTTCAAACTCGGACGAAGGGGTACTCCCCAAGGGGCAGTTATCTCCCCCCTTCTATTCAACATAGCCATGCGCAAGCTGTCGGCAAGCCTTTCTAAAGTTCCTAATGTCGGACACGCTTTATATGCTGACGACATTACAATCTGGTGTCCCGGAGGATCGGAGGCGGCGGTTGAACAAGCTCTACAGGAGGCTCTGGATGTTACAGAGTCTTTCCTGGAAGGTACGGGACTGGCGCTTTCGCCGGAAAAGTCGGAACTCCTGCTGTACAGACAGGCTAGACGAGGTGTTAGGGGACTCACCCCTCTCGATCAGGTGCCCATTAGCGTTTGCACCAAGGATGGTCGCACAATTCCTAGAGTCAATTCTATGAAAATTCTGGGGCTTTTATTAGACTCTAAGGGATGCAACGCAAAGACTATAGCCCATCTCACCACAAAAACAGAGAACATTCTGAGATTAATTATGCGGGTGTCCAACAAGAAGGGCGGCATAGGCGAGGATATCCTCCTTAGGGCCCACCACGCTTTCCTCATGAGCCATATCATATACATAGTGGCGGCTCTCAATTGGACCAAAACGGAAAGAGATAAATTGGACACGCTCATGCGCAAAAGTGTCAAAAAGGTGCTCGGCGTCCCAATCACGACTAGCACAGAAAAACTCATGAAGTTGGGAGTGCACAACACCACTTCGGAATTAATTGAAGCGCAAAGGTCAGCACAAATAATTCGGTTATCGAGTTTCAAAACAGGAAGAAAACTGCTCGATGCGGCAGGCCTCCGTCCTATCTTCAATCAGGGAGAAACTACGCAGCTTGATTATCAAACAAGGAATTCCTTTATTGTTGACCCTCTTCCACGAAACATCCATCCCCAACACAATAAAGGTCGTAGGTTGGCGAGGGCTAGGGCTTTCATAAAGAACCTCTCCGGAACAGAGACATTTGTGGACGCGGCGCGCCACGCCGGCGGCAGCGGGTTTTCCGTGGCAGTAGTCAATGACAGGGGAGAACTTGTATCGGCAGCTTCAGTGAAGACCTCCTTGGTCGATGTAGCAGAACAGGCTGCTGTAGCGCTGGCATTACTGGACACGAAACGCACCACGGTGTACACCGATTCCCGAGCGGCCGTTAGGGCGTTCGCATCGGGATTGATAGCCACAGAGGCAGCCAGAATTCTCCACAGCAAACCCCCCTCAGACGTTATTCATCACATAGTCTGGTTTCCCGCTCACATGGGACCAGACGTACTGCCGGGTCACCTGAACCCAAACGAGATAGCCCACGACTGTGCGCGAGGTTTCACAAGCCGCGACGGGGTGGTCTCTCGGGTGGGTTCGGGAGAGCTCGTCCACAGTGATCCTCTCGTTACTTTTCACGAGATAACATCTCATTACAGAGGAGAGCGACAGACTTTTCCTTTTCCCCATCATAAGCTCCACAGATCACAAGCAAGCACGCTCCGCATGCTCCAGACGGGGTCTTACCCCTTTATGGGCTTTCTGAGCATGCTTCATCCGGATATTGATCCACTTTGCCCAGATTGTGGTGAATTTTGCTCTTTGAGTCACATGCTCTGGCAGTGCCCTGCGTTACAGGATTTTAAAACAGAAGAAGACTGGACGACGGCAATCACAGACCCCAGACGAGACATCCAGCTTCAGGCTGTCCAGAGGGCCCGTGAACGAGCGGAGAGGCATGGCCTCTCTGTTCCGACATGGGACTAGCCAACGGCTGGGTGGGGACCTACATAGTTGGCCCGCTGCCTTGCCTCTCAGGACCAAATAAAGTTCTTTGTCCTGTCCTGTGGTGATCGCTGCGGGATGAAATGTAGGATGGCGGCAAAAAAAGCGAGTTACTCAGTGAGTGCATGGTATGGTACAACTTGTGGAAGAGGCACAAGCGCGAGATTTTGCGGCGAAATGATAGGCTGGGTAGATTTAAGGTTGACTTCATATGGGTTACGCTTGCTGTACGGGAATAGTTCGACAAAATGAAACGAGCGGCGCGATTTTGAATTGCTTCGATGCTACTGATATGGATGTTTACGTGGGGATCCCATACAGATGATGAATATTCTAGCTTTGGTCGGACTAATGTTTTATAGAGCAGAAGTTTCAGTTGCATCGGGGCAAGGGAGAAGTTACGGCGTAAATAACCAAGTGAGTGGTTAGCATTGTTTTTAATAAGGTCAATGTGAGACTGCCAGGAAAGGTTGTCAGAAAAAGTAACGCCAAGATACTTGTAAGAGCTAACTTTAGTAAGGGGAGAATTATTAAGTACGTAGTTAGTAGAAATATGACATGTTCGACGTGAAACTCTCATTACCTTGCATTTAGTAACATTAAGGTTCATTAGCCAAGTATCGCACCAAGATGAAACATTGTCTAAGTCACACTGAAGGGCAAGGTGGTCAGAAGGGGTTTTAATTTCGCGGTAAATAACACAATCATCGGCAAAAAGTTTAATAGAAGAAGAGATGTTATGTGGCAAATCGTTAATGTAAATCAGGAAGAGTAGTGGGCCAAGAACGGATCCTTGGGGGACGCCAGAGGTTACGGGTGAGAGGGGGGAGTTGGATTCATTCGCAGTTACAAATTGGGAGCGGTTTATTAGAAAGCATTCAATCCATTTTAATATGTTAGCATCATGATTAAGTTTGCTTAGTTTTAGCAGTAGCAGTTTATGGCATACAGTGTCGAAAGCTTTAGCAAAGTCGAGAAAAATACAGTCAACAAGGGAAGAAGCGTCAATGGCAAGAAAAAGGTCCTCAGTAAAGCAGAGAAGTTGGGTCTCACACGAGTACTGTTTCCGGAATCCATGCTGGTGATCACTAAGGAACGAGTTGTTTTCTAAAAAAGTGATTATGTGGGAGTAGATGACGTGTTCCATGAGCTTACACGGTATACTTGTTAACGAAATGAGCCTGTAATTGCGGGTGTTATGAACGTCACCTGATTTGTGAAGAGGAACCACCTTTCCCGCTTTCCAGTCGCCCGGGAGGCAATGACATTCCAAAGACTGTGTGAAAAGCTTACATAATATGACAGATGAGTAAACAGAGGTATTATGCAAAAACTTTGCACAGATACCGTCTTCATCTGGAGCACTGGCTCGTTTCATGCTTTCTATCAATTTTTGTATGCCGACACAGTCAAATAAAAGGGGTTCCATGGGAACGAAGTTGTGGGTGGGGGTATTGGGATAGGAAAGTGCTGTAGGTTTAACAAAGCATGATGAAAACACAGAGCTTAAAATGACACAACACTCTTTTTTTGGTACACGGCTGTTATCATCATGGATTATTTCTATCGCCTTTTTTTCATTTCCCCTAATCATCTGCCAAAATTTCTGTGGGTTAGTTGCAAGCAGGGAGGGAAGCGTTTGTTGATAATAGTTTTCTTTTGCAACGGATAATGCGCGAGTGTACTCGTCAGCTGCGTGATGATAAGCGGACCACCTTTCCGCGTTGTTAGTTAGCTTTGCCCTTCGAAAAATTTGTTTCTTTTTATTCAGTAGTCGTTTTAGTGTAAGCGTGAACCAAGGGGACTTTGCGTTTTGCCTAATTCTGCGGAGTGGAATGAAACGATTGGTAAGTTCTGCTACCTTCTGCTTTAACAAATTCCAGTTTTGTTGCACGGACCTTTCCAGAAATTGCGAAAGGTAATCGGTTAGGAAAAGCTGAAGCTCATTATTAATTGAAACATAGTCGGCTCTTTTGTAGTCCCTAAAAACTTTTGAGCTATCATTTGTTTTAGTCATGTTAAAATGAATAGCTAGATGGTCGCTTACGCCCGGAATAACTGATAGGGATTTAATTAGGTCGGGATGCGTGGTCAGCACCAAGTCTAGAACTGAGGAGGTGGACAAGGTAATGTGGGTTGGAGCGTTAACCAGCTGGGTAAGGTTAAAGTCTGAACACAAATGAAGAAAGGCAGCACTGTCAGCAGAAGTTGATGAAATTATTGGGAAAGGGGGAGACCACGAAACATTAGGGAAGTTAAAGTCACCAAGGAGAAACATAGGCGCAGCCGGAAACCTTACTCGCAACTTATTTAGTACATCGTGTAATTCATTTGCGAAACCGGTAGTAAGGTTAGGAGGCCGGTAGCAGCCACAAACAACGATATCTTTGTGGTTAATGCGAACACACGCGACAACAATTTCAAGCGGTGAAACAACAGGCACGCTGAACGAGCTACTCTCGTCGCTAATGGCAATCAAATACGCCGCCCCCGCACCTCGTACCCCGGTCATAGCGGTAGAATTTAAACTTTTTTGAACAGGTAAATATTTCGTTATTTTCAATTTCCGCGGACAGCCAAGTTTCAGTTACTACGACGACATCAGCTAGACATGTATCTATTAGCGCAGATAGGGCATCACGCTCGTTAGTAACACTTCGAGAATTACATAGCAAAAAAGAAAATTCGTGAGCTCGGAAATGCTTATCTAGCTATCGATGTGAAGGAGTAGCGCTGGCCCCTGCGCATTCTGCATTGCTTTGTGTCGGTCTGTGACGGACAAGTGAAACTTGTCTTTCGGCCAGCCTGGCGCTGGTAGGCTGATGTGTCGATGGGCCAGCATAAACGCATGCCAACATGTAAATAAGTAAAATGTACATATTCGTGTATTATTTGTGCCTCTTGTTTACCTTGAAATATTTTTTGGTGGCTGTGTTTGTGTGAACCTTCGAATGTACACGTTCTTTCAACGTCATCTCGTATCCATGTTCATGTAAATGACGTCTGTTTTGTCATTATCGTTATTGTATGTCTAAGAAGAAAATGCTCTGTTGAATGTTATCGACGTTTATGACAATAAATTTTTCGAAACATGCCTCGGAAATGTTATATTTTGCAACATATTGACGATCACCATAAAACATTTTTGGGAGACAGCATACAGCGTCCTCACTGTTGTGTTACCAACCATTTTAGGGGTGAAGCTCTCATTTTAAGGGGTGGCCACCCAACAATTGACGGTTTTCGGCGAAAAGCGCAGGTAGAGGGTCCAATATTGTTGTACACGTGAGAAAAATGGACTGCAAGAGATTGTTGCAGTCCGAAATAAGACGTACAATTATCGGCTGTAAACTGCACTCACAGCCAGCGACCGCCATTTTGTCATGGGGTGCTTGACGTCACAAGCCGAAGAAGCAGTGTCGCTGTCTGCTACCCAACAGCACCTCCCGCACGTGTCACTGGGTTGCAAGTGCTGTGGTGTGTTACCGGTACCATCGCTATATGCGGCGACGACGTCGCGTACGTCGGGAAATTCGACTTTGATTGCGTCGCCACCGGCTCAAGTGACGAAAAAAGCGTGGATGACGGTGTGAACCAAGGAGCCAACGTTGTCGCCGTAGTGGCAGACGTAGCAGACGGTTTACTGCAATGATAAGTATACGTTTATTCTAAGCGCGTCAGGCTGAAAAGCAAGCTTGGGATATGCAGTCCGTCGACGCTGCACTCGCAGTGTTACTTAGCGCCGTGGAATTGGCAAAGCGTGCAGATTTTTGTTGGCTAGCACGCGTAAATGTACGACGTTCGGTGCTGAACATAATAAATAAGTGGTCGTAGCATTGCTGGGCCTTGGCACCGTTGTTTTAAATGCAAATGCATGTTTAGTCGTGTTATGTCAGGCGTATGTCTCAAACCATGCACTGCCCTCTTCCATAGCAACGGCTCTAGTTGCGCGCGTCCCTAGCAACTGGAGCCCCCACCATGTCACGCTTCGGCGTCGGCAGCTGCCAGAAACATCTGCGGGCGCGTGCGCTTATCCTCGCCCCTCTCAACCGGATCTTCCACCTCCTTGACTTGAACGTGACTTGCCACTGCCTCAATACAGCACGTTGGAAACGCTTTTGCAGTGTGTGTCCTGCCAGCGTTTGTGTCTCAGGTTTTCTTGACCGTGCACGCTAGCTACTAGAGCTGGAAACACATACCGCGTTTCTCGCGACAGAAAAACGCCCCGTGCAGGAAACGGTGCTATTGCCTGTGTGGTGCAAGGAAAAAAAAAGAAAATATTATTCTTCTAAGACTGGGTTCTCACGTGCACAACGCTGTTATGGATGCTACGGAATGCATTCGCGATTCCTCACGATTTCCTTCGGGGAGGTGGGGCAATTTACTTAAAGGCGAAGGCCCTATGGCCTGGGTGGTGTGTCTCCTGTCGCCGTAGTCGTCGTTGCCATAGTAGCCAGTTGCATCACTTTGCATGCAGATAAAAACGGTGTTACAGCATATCCACGGGGTCAATGATGAAGAGTGGGGCGAAGCGTTCATCAGTCTGTTAGTGCTTTCGTCCATCCGTACGTCCATCTATGCGTCCGTGTGCCGGTCTGCTTCGCCGCACTCGTTATCATTTACCTCGTGGACATGCTGTAATGTTTTCCATCAGTTATTGCGTGCGGCGTATGTAAACATAAGCCTAAGTGAACGGCATGTCAGCGGAGCGCTATAAGGTTACTCACGGTATACATTTTGGCCGAATATATGCTTGAACTTTGTCGATCGCATTTTCTTCCGGCAAAAAAAAAGTATCAAGTGTGAAACTCAACCTTGGCACTGCACGTTAGGAGTTTCAGTATTTTTTTATTTGTAGTGGCAAGCGGCATATGCATTGTACATTCACAGGACTGTTTTTGACCACAGAAATTGCTTGATGCAAGTACCAGAGCTACATGGGTGATTTGGTGGTATTGTATCAACCCTTGGAAGGCATTTAGTAGCAGGGGCAAGCTGAACAACGCAGAAAAAGTTCGATTGCAAGCGCAGCAAACTGCGAAAGATGATCGTCTTTCGGAATGCAGATCATACAGCTGCTCGTCCAATAACCTGTTCGTGACGTCATGGTTAGCAATTGCGCCAGTGTTGCCCGACTCTCAGGCCGCTCACTTGTTGAGTGATTAATACATAGATTTTAACGTCCCAAAACCACCATGTGAGATTGAGAGGCGCCGTAGTAGATGGCTCCGGTGATTTTGACCACTAGGGGTTCTTTAACGTGCACCCAAACATGAGCACACGGACCTAGAGCATTTCCGTCTCCATAGGAAATGCAGCTGCCGCAGCCGGAATTTGATCCCGCGATCTGCGGGTTAGCAGCGGAGTAACTCAGACACTAGACCATCATTATGGGGCCACTCCTTCTTTATAGAAATTGTGGAATATGTAATAATGGCTCGACAAACTTAACTCAAAATTTGCCAGCTCTATGCACGTACAAGAATCAACCCACACAACACGTTATATTAAAAAATTGGGTGTCATGACCGATTTAGAGCATAGACCTGTCTGCCATAGTTGTCAGTCGTAGCCATGCCACACGAACGGCCGGACAGAAGATTCACAGTTTTGCAATAAAACCCTCTGTAGCTTCGCCCCACTCGTCATCACTCACCCCATAGATATGCTGTCACTTTGTGGAAGTTATGTTTCTTCATGGTTAAAATTACCCTACATAGTGCTTGTATTACCATACATTTTACTGCATGTTCGAAAATAGCGCAAGTTAAGAATAATAAGGTTCACACTATATACTTCAATACGACGTGCATACGTGTGGTGATGCTAGAATCGGTAGCAAGGTCAGCGGTTTGAAAATTATTTTGGAGAGAGACTAACAAACCTGAAAAAGAGCTTATATAGAAAAAACTTTTCCGGCATTTGTGAGGGAATAACAATCACTCATAGCTGAAAAACGATTTGCGAGTCTCATCAGCAAGTACTTCATTTCACACACAGTGCCAGCTGTATGCTAACAAAGAGGGTTAAGTGAGACGCCATACAGGCGGAAAATAAGTGTTCTATAACAGCGATCGCAAAAAAGGCTGCTCCGTGTGTGTAGCACACGGGGACTACGGTATTAGTCCGCATGAAGATGGTGGTCTCATGGCCAGCATAGAAAAGGAAAGCAGGTCGGTGATTAAGGAAGGTAATAGACTACTGGATGATTGGAGGAGTAGAAGTAGGCAGAAATTAAAGAAAAATTTCTGAAAACTATGGTAAGTTGGAGACACTCATGTAAATTTAGGGTGCAAATTTATAATGCTTTATTATATTATTACCACATGTGTAATTTAGGTATGTGCACCTGAGTAGCGGGGAACATGGTGGTGGCAGAAGAAGAGGACGTTCGGTTGGTGGCAAGAGCTGACATCGCACTCTTTGCTGCTGACTGTGGTATTTACTCATTACAACTTAAATTACAAAGATATATTAACATGTTAGAAATTTGGTTGCAGTCGATTTCGTTATCGTTAAATGTCAACAAAAGCGCGCTCATGGCGTTTCCGCTTGCAGAACCAATTTCAATTTCAATTCTATATAAACAGGAACCCATCCGGCAAGTAGACTCTATGAAATATTTGGGAATCATTTATAATGACAAACTTAACTGGAGTCCACACATAGAGTATATAACTACCAAAGCACAGCGGGCTTCAGGCTTACTACATAAGCTAAGTAACCGGAAATATGGGTTACGGAGGCACACCTTGATAAAGTTGTACAAGATTTATATGCGCCCCATCATGGAATTCGGCTGCATATTATTCTCGGGTGGCCCTGCTTATAAAACGAAACCTCTAGTTGTCTTGGAGCGAGAAGCACTGCAAATGTGTCTGGGACTCCCTAGATTTGTGGCTATCAACGTACTGTACCAGGAAGCGCGCCTGCCTACACTACTTTCTCGATTTCGAATTTTGACCGTACAAGCATTTTTAAAATTTTATAGCTTACCGGCAAGAAGACCTCAATATGCTTTTATCGCAAACCCAGACGCCTTCTTTCTTGCTCATTAGCCACGGTTTCACACACCTCAGATAATGTTTGTACAAAAAAATCTACAAAGTATAAATGTGAGCATTAGAAATGTAATTGAGACTAATGACTCGAATTGTCATGTTATTATTGAGTATGATGATATATTCCCCCAAAACGCCAAATTACAATTCTTCAAATTTTAAATAACATATTATTAGATTACTTGGAGCATGCAGAAACTAAAAATATAATAGCCACAGATGCTTCCGTAAATAATCAAAAGGCAGGTGTAGGCATTGCCTCTGATTTGCTTGACTGGTCCTTTTCAGTGAGACTGCCTGATTTTACTCCAGTTTTTGAAGCGGAGCTCTTGGCGATTATTTTAGCTCTTCGAAAACTTCCATCGAATCAAAACAACGCAGTAATAATGACGGATTCTCTTTCAGTTTGTGCAGCTCTGACAGCTTCAGAGAACTCTCGAATTCTAAGCACATTCAAAACATTAGTACCCCCGCAGTTGAGACTCCTGAGATTACTATGGGTTCCGGGTCACTGTGGATTAAGATTAAATGAATTGGCCGATTCCTTAGCACGAGCCGCACTTGATGGGCCAGTTTTGTCCATACTGCCAGATGTTGAATATATCACGGCTATAAGATATCGAAAATCAGCAATCTCCACTGATACGATAGAAAAAGTAACTACATGGACAGACTATAACCACCTCATGTTTCCATGGCAACCCCACTGGAGTCAGTCCGGAAAGCTTGAAGTCTTAATTACTAAATTTAGATGTCGTGTCCCCCCCCTAAACCTGTATCTACACAGAGCTGGTCAGACATCACCCCTCTGCGCATTCTGCGGAGAAATGGAATCACTTGATCATTATTTTTTGTATTGTCGCCGCTACGAGATACTTAGAAAAAGGTTACTAGTTATGCCATTTCAGAAAATAGGCCTTAGATTGACGGCGGAAATGGCGCTAAGCTTTGGCGCCTTAGCTTTGGGACATTGCCACAGGGATGCTTTCAATGCCGTTTGCGATTATATTCAGGCAACCAAGCGTATACCTTTGTGATCTTCAATCAAAAAAATTATTTATTACTCCCCAGGGCCGAGTGAAGTAAACGCAGCTGAGTGGTATTCATAACACCTCAAATCTCAAAATTGCTCAACTTGATTTTTTTTCGTTTGCTCTTTTTATGTTGTTTTATTTTTACATTAGTCTTATTATAATACCAATTCATTACACATAGTTAAAATGATCACAGAAAAACCGCACTACACTTTCTTGGCCAATCCCCCTGAGTGGGTATGAGCCAACCTCCCAGGGAAACAAAACAAAACAAAACAAAGGCAAGAGGTCGCTGCTGCGCGTTCACTGCTGTATACCGTCGAGTCGACCGTTACGTAGGCTCTGAATGAACCCCTCTCGTAGACGTAACAGAGTGGTGGAGGGGCTGGGTATGGCACGTCGACGTACCACGGAGCCACACCTGTTCGGAGTTCGCCGGAGCCGTCGTCTTGGCGGTCTGCCGCCGACAACAGTCGTCATGGCCCAGAGCGAAGGTCAGGAATCAACCGCCTCGACTTCGTGCACGTCTACGCTGGCTACACCTAGGCATCGCTACATGGAACCCTGCCCGTTCGCGGGAATGGCAGGAGAAGGTGTGGAAGCGTGGCTAACGCACTACAAAAGGGTGAGCCGGTACAACCACTGGAACTCTATCGATCAGCTGGAAAACGTCGCACTGTTTCTCACGGACACTGCCCTGATATGGTATTAAAACCACGATGAGTCCTTGACAACATGAGCACTTCTTGCTCAAGAACTGAAGAAGTGTTTTGGTGACTCCGACTCAAAAAAGAAAAGCGCGGATCGGACTCTTGCTGGGAGAGCCCAGGCTCCTGGAGAAACCTGCACTGTTTATATAGTGGACGTTCTTAAGCTTTGTAAGATTATAAACCCGCAGATGTCTGAAGAAGACAGGGTCGGACACCTCTTGAAAGGCATAGCGGAAGACGTCTACAATTTTCTGATAGGCAGCGATGATCTCATCTCTGCCTCCGACGTCCAACATCACTGCCGCACGTTTGAAAAATTGAAGACTCGTCGCATCGCCCGAAATTTGGTAGGCTGGAAAATGTGACAACGGTCGCCAGCGTCGACGTGAGCCCGCCCACCGACCTTGTCGCTACTATTCGGGCAATTGTGCGTGAAGAGCTGCAGCGACAAGGTGGTAGGGTTGACGAAACCATTCCGCATCCACCTATCAATCCACCCTGCTACACGGTGGCGCCATTAGCTCCTTTGCCACCATCGGTGTGTGTGGCAGACTTCAGCGAAACTGGAAATCCGCGGCCACGTCGTGACTCATTCGCGACCGACCAGCGATATGGCCAACGCCTTCGTCACGGCCCCGCCACCCAGAGGTGGGCAGCCCCCGCTCAGCAAGCTCGTCGCCGACCCTTCACAGCTGAGCGGTCTCAGCATTGGTTCGGCGAGCGTCCTCTACCAGTCTGCTACAACTGTGGCTTCGAAGGACACACTCCCAGGTATTGCAACTACCGGCAGCCACCAAGGTACGACCGATCACCGAGATTTAACCGTTCTGGCGTTACCCGAGCACCGGAATTCCCGGGAAGCGCGTCTCACGAGATCCCAGGACCGCTACGAAACCGATCTCCGGCCTCTGACCGCAGTGTGACACCACCACCTGCCCCTCGCGCCAACCGATCACCGTCTCCTCGGCGCCGCTACTCGTCGCCTCCTACGGAAAACTAGCCGGCGTGGCCGTTGGAGGTGAGGTCGCCGGACAGTCTTCGACTTCAACACATATACCTCCGCTAGCTTCCATGTTTAGAAATAAGGTTCGAGTGCTTATTGATGGCGTACCAACAATGGCGTTGGTGGACACAGGTGCAACTGTGTCAGTAATGAGTTTAGTTTTCATCCGCCTTCTCGGACGAAAGGTTATGTTTCGTTGGGACCGTCCTGATACGTTTCGTGGAGTGAGCGGAGAGGTGTTGCAACCTGTTGGTGTCTGTACTGTGACTGTTAGTTTGGCGTGCCAGAACTTTGTCGCAGAGTTTGCTGTTCTCCTTCATACTACGCATGACGTCATTCTGGGACTCGATTTCTTGAAGCTATGTGGTGCTACTGTCGATTGCCGCACAGGACAAATTACAGTAGAATACGATATCCCAGTTGCGTTTATGGAAAACGCCCTCTCACGAAAGTGCTCTTTGCGTGTTTGCGGACACAACTGTGCCGCCGTTTTCTGCAAAATATGTCCCTGTTGTTTGTTCACCTGCAAACGAAAAAACATTTGACGCAACTGCGGAGCCCGTGCATCTCAGTTGCATAAAGAAGACAGTCTTAATACCCTACTGCACGCTATCGGTTGCGCAAGGGCATACTGGTTTATGGGTGATTAACTGCTCTAATGAACCAACAGTGCTGCCGGAGGGTCTGAAACTTGCAGAGATTCGTTAACACCAAGTATTCTCGCTTGCCACCCTTGCAGAAAGCAATGATTCCCCGGATAAGACCCGTTGCGATAATCTGCACGCCAGGGACACCACCATTATGGCTAGGATTGATAAGTCACTCAGCACCAAGGAACGTAATGAACTGGCGAGTATTCTGCGCAAACATGCCGGTATTTTTGATTTCGCTCAGCATGATTCACCGTCATTCCCTGCTTCTCGTATGAAGCACCCAATTGACACGACATCTCACAGACCTCTCCGACAGAAACCATATCGTGTATCGCCTTCGGAACGCGCAGTGATCAATGAACAGGTTTGCGAGATGCTCAAGCAAAATGTAATTCAAGAATGATGTAGTCCGTGGCCCGCTCCAGTAATTCTAGTGAAGAAGAAGGATAGGACATGGCGATTTTGTGTTGACTACTGCCGTCTCAACGCCATCATTAAAAAGACGTATACCCACTCCCGCGGATTGATGATGCTATCGACTGTCTATCATCGGCCTCTTACTTTTCGTCTGTGGATCATAGGTCAGGCTACTGGCAGATTCCAATGCACGAGGAAGACAAGGAGAAAACGGCATTTGTTACAACAGATGGACTATTTGAATTCAATGTGATGCCGTTTGGACTCTGCAAGGCACCCGCAACTTTTGAGTGATTTATGGACAACATTCTGCGTGGATTGAAGTGGGAAGTGTGTATGTGTTACTTGGATGACGTTGTAATTTTTGCGCGCACCTTTTGTGAGCACTACACACGCCTTGGCCTCGTACTGGACTGCCTAAGCAAAATACGCTTGGTGCTCAATTCAAATAAATGTCGTTTTGGAGAGCGCCAAACACTCGTCCTTGAACACTTAGTAAACAAAGAAGGCATACGACCGGATCCCGCCAAGAGGCCGCAGTGGAGGCGTTTAAGCAACCAAACTCAGTGAAAGAACTGCGCAGCTTTTTGGGGCTTTGTTCATACTTTCGCCGATTCGTTCCTGGCTTTGCCAATATCGCATACCCGCTCACGTGTCTGCCTCAGAAAGGTGCGCAGTTTGACTGGACCCCGGAATGCGAGCCTGCTTTTTCGGAGTTGAAGTTTCTTTTGACGTCTCACCCGATTCTTCGACACTTCAATCCTCTGGCGGCCACTGAGATTCACACAGACGCCTGCAGTATTGGTGTAGGTGCTGCCTTGGTTCAACATTTGGATAATCAAGAACACGTCGTAGCGTATGCAAGTCGCTCGCTCAGCAAGTCCGAGCGTAACTACACTGTCACAGAGCAAGAATGCCTTGCAGTAGTCTTCGCAGTGCAGCGCTTCCGGCCCTACCTGTACGGACGCCCCTTTGCCGTCGTGACAGACCATCTTTCTCTCTGCTGGTTGGTCAATCTGCGTGACCCGTCTGGTCGGCTGGCGCGCTGGGCACTTCGTCTACAAGAATATGACTTCACGGTTTCCTATAAAAGCGGCCGACGTCACGCTGACGCAGATGGTCTTTCGCGACTACCGCTTCCAACGACGGAATGTGACGCGGACACCTTTGATACCTACATTGCATCCCTCGACCAACCATTTCCAGATTACAAGACCTTTAAGGATGAGCAACAAAGGGACAGCACCATACAACAGCTTCTTGCTACCAAACCAAAATCATCGTCTACGCGCTTCTGCATCCGAGACGGGCTAGTTTACAAAAAGAACTACACCAACACCGGCTCACGATATCTTTTGGTGGTTTCGAAGAGTCTTCGCGTTTATGTCTTGCAGGCTATGCATGATGACCCAACATCAGGTCATCTAGGCACAGCGAAAACTCTTTGCCGTCTTCAAGAAGGATTCTACTGGCCCAAAATGCGCCAGACGACGGAACAATACGTGTCTAGCTGTAACGAGTGCCAACGTTATAAGCGCCCAACAAGTGCTCCTTTAGGGCGATTACATCCGGTGCCGCCCCCTAGAACTCCATTCGAGCAAGTCGGGATTGACCTCCTTGGACCCTTTCCCCGGTCTTCTGATTGAAATCGCTGGATAGTCGTTTGCACCGACCATTTAACACGGTACTGCGAGACAGCTGCCATACCATCGGCAACTGCAGCCGATGTGTCTTCCTTCATGCTACGTTTTGTAATTCTTCGACATGAACATCACAAAATTGTAATCAGTGACCGTGGCCGACAATTCCCAGCAGGCGTGATGGAAGAGATGCTTCGTGTCTGTGCTTCAAGGTTTCGGCACTCTACGCCATATCATCCCCAAACGAACGGTCTAACTGAACGAACGAACAGAACTCTCTCAAACATGCTGTCTATGTATGTTGCATCAGATCACAAGGACTGGGACAGTATTCTACCCTTTATCACATATGCATTCAACACCGCTCAGCATGAAAATACCGGCTACAGCCCTTTCTTTCTTCTATATGCTCGACCACCTCGTCATACCCTGAATACCATCTTCCCGTGTTTCGACCACCATGATCCCTGCATATCCGAGATCATCTGTCGGGCCGAAGAAGCTAGACGCCTTGCTTATTTGCGCACTCTTGCTTCGCAAGACCGCTCGAAGGCACATTTTGACCGCCGACGCCGACACGTGACGTACAATCGCGGTGACCTAGTGTTGCTGTGGACACCAACTAGAAAACGCGGTTTGAGCGAGAAACTGCTAGCGCACTATGGGGGCCTTATCTTGTTGTAGACCGTATCAGTGATTTACTTTACCGCATAGCGCGTCTCCATTCAAACGGGGCCGACGGTCTGCAAAAACTGAACTTGCCGGTGTTGCACGTTTGAAGCGCTTTATTTCTCGAGAGACTGTTTGACTCGCCCAGTGGACTTCGTCTGCGTGGAGGAAAATGTTACCACATGTGTAATTTAGGTATGTGCACCTGTGTAGCGGGCAACATGGTGGTGGCAGAAGAAGAGGACGTTCGGATGGTGGCAAGAGCTTGCTGCTGCGCGTTCACTGCTGTATACCGTCGAGTCGACCATTACGTCGGCTCTGAATAAACCCCTCTCGTAGACGTAACAGTATGATAAGAAACTGAGTTAAACTACATGAGATTACGCCATTATTATTTATTATTATTGCCAACACAATCTTGTGCTTGCTTACGCGCAGGTGGGTATCTCGTTATCGCGGGTGGGTGCCTTCAGTTCTAATTAATATTGTGTCGAACTACGAAAAACAAATGCCTAAATTTCTACTTTCCGGCATTCATATGCAGGACCTGGTTCGGCATGTGATACCTTCATCTTGTATGCAAGTGATTATTTGTCAGCTGCCTGGTCGAAATAACACCACATGCTGCGTAGCTCCAGGCGGTAAAAATAGTGTTCCACCCTCACCATCGTGACTACTAGCGGTGCCTACTGACACTCGCATGTTTATTTACACACATATGTGTTTGGAACAAATCTTCGATAATTTAGAGTACGAGGTACTTGTCATGCAGGTTGCGAGTTCAGTTTAGTTTCAATTGAGGAAAGGCTAGGCAAGTCCAAGAAAAGAAGGAGCCATTTTCCAGACAATACACCAAATATAACTTTATAACTCCCCCCCCCCAAAAAAAAGAAACAAGTTATCATAAAACAGAGTGAAGTGACGTGGTAAAACTGCCGCGACCGGCGACGCATTAGCTATGAAGAGCCTTGAAACAGTGAAGGTCACCGGTTGGCGACATTCACTGTGAATGTCACCAACTGTGAAGGTGAATGTCCCCGGTTGTAGCCATGCTTGCGGTGGCTTAAGAGGGTAGCCGTTGCGAACGCGTGGAGTTGGCGGCGCGAGCACTCATGGGGTGGACGATGAGGCAGGCAGGCTGAGACCCCGTTGACGGAGGGGTACATTGAGAGGTAAAAGTGTTAATCATTTATGCGATTAAATGACCACAAAAAGTTGATTAACAATAATTGATTTTCACTTTTTAATACTCGATATATTCGATTAAAAAGTTTTGAATAATTGATAACGGCAACCGCCACTCTAACCCCCAACACCACCCCTTGGCCGGTGCGCAAGCATAAGTGCGAAACTAGCGATGCTGAGATGCAGAAATAGAGCTCACCTAGTGTTTTTCACTACAACGCATATCAGTACGCTAGTAGAACGAGCCCGAAGCAGTCTGCGGCCCTACCTCATAGAGGAAAAATGAACTCGCCGTGGTCTCCATCGCTTATGGCGTCCATCTCCAAGCCCTCCCCAACGTTTCTAGCCTGGGCAAGAGAATGCATGGTTATTCACTTCATCGAACGAAAGCAACACGACAATGCGTAAACGTTCAACAAAGCCGTTTGTTTTTTCCAGTTCATTTCAGACGTACAAACGAACCGTCTGGTTGCTTATTTTTTGTGTGTTCGTTTTTGACTCCGCACTGTTTCATCGTATTTCACCGAACAAAGTGACCTCTGCTTGCCTGTAATAACGAGCGAGCTTCTTCGCCTGTTGTGTCAAACATCTTTTTAGGTATATTATTTACCTCACTGGCCGGCTATGGCATATCAAGTGGTTGGAGTGCTCAGCTGCTGACACAAAGTTCTGGGCGGGGAGAAGAGTTCAACCATGCGTTTATTGCATGTTCGTGCGTGTGTTTGGGGCTCTTGTGCCCTGGAACCCAAACTAATGGGCTTAAGCTTGTGTGAAATAGAAGAAATGGTTTGAAAGCACTCATAATGTCTGAATAAGGGCTGAACATACCGCTAGCACATCCGTCAAACTCATTGCTGATCCTATTGATGATGCTATACACACTAAACGAAAATGACCTGAAATAACCTCAAAAACTGGGTAAACCATTTGTCCTCTAGCGCACTACCTTTCCTGGTTTTTTTTTTTACCACCTACTATCGAAGTAAAAATTTACTCTCGTGCTAACTGAGTTTTTGAACGTAGGGAAAGTAGTAATTATTTACCCCAGTGAGGTTTTGAGCGAGTATAGAGAGTGTAAATTTTTACTGCCTTCACAAGGTTTTTGAGGTGATTTCTGGGAGTTATTTCTGGTGGTAAAAAAATAAAATTGACGGGTGCATTCACCCAGAGTTGAGTAATTTATTAAATAGCAGAATCGATTGAATTTATTAAATGGCAGAATTGGTGACACATAGATTTACATACAGACAAACACGCACACACAACAAATGCACAATAATACACGACTCGAACAGACTGCATGCGTTGCTCAACTACACTTTGACAATCCGGTATATATAGACACGACCTTTTGACCGGCCCTGTAGGACCGGTAGGAGATCTCTTTTTTTGCATTGATTAACAACAACGGTTGAAGGTGCAAGCGTAAACTTAAGGTGGGCTGCAGGGAACTAAATGTCACACCAACCTTTTATTATAAATCTACCCGATCTCACCTTTTTGAGTATCCAATAGTTACTTGGCACACCGGGCTCATGGTCCCACGCGTGTTAGCACTGCTGATCCACAAGTCCATAAAATATACATAAGTACACACAAACCATGGTGACTCAATGATTTTCATTGAGCGACGGTGCACAAACACAGTAGCAGCACGTATTCATCAAAACGGGCGTAGAGGAGCAGTGCACGCCTGCACACAAGCTTCTTACCGACGGTGTACTAGGCCTTTTCGAGGAGCACGGCTATCCGATGAAACACAGCTGGCGATCACAAAACACATATCCTGTGCGAACTTCGTCGTCATTTCAGACACAAATGAACACGTGACCGCTATATTACGGGGACGGGGCGGTGTATGCATACTTCCAACGAAAGACCACCGTCCGGGTTTTCTTCGTGCTCACCGGCAGCCGCTTGCTGGTTCCGTCTGCCTCGTATCGGCTTCGCGCTACATGTGTGAGAACAGTTGGTGCATGAGGTGGGCGATTCGGGCAGCACTTTACTCACGCAGACATCGCCTACTGTGGAACAAAATATATACGATGCTTCTTTCACCTGCCCCGGCGACACACTCCCACTGGTCACTGGCGGCCGCGGCTCGGTGCCGACGACAGAGTGAAGCATTTCGCTTATTGCTTCTCCAGTAGGCAAGCACGAACGATGACACCACATTGATTTTGTTACCACTGGCAGATATTCGCGATTCGGCTCGGAAGCGAGATATCCGCGACGTGCAAGTTCGGAGGCGCTCGGAAGTGCACTGTCGTTTGACGATGTAGGAAACACGTGAGATCCATCAGCCCAACCAGACACACAGATACCGAGCTTCTTGCACCGTCTGTCTCTAAGGCACCACCGCCGAGCAAAAGCCAACAATTTGCGAAAATATGCAGGACAACTTTCCACAGCAGGTTTTTTTTCTTTTTTTTCTTCTTTTGATAGACATGTGGGGTTTAACGTCCCAAAACCACTATATGATTATGAGAGACGCCGTAGTGGAGGGCTCCGAAAATTTAGACCACCTGGGGTTCTTTTCTTCTTTTGAGATCCCCCTGTCTTTTTTTCTCTTTCGTTCACAGAATGCTGTTCTCGCTTGTTGTGCTTATGCTGCCCCCAGTTCCAGTGAAAGTGCGTTGACTCGAGGTCAGTCCTGAGGCACGTCGATGCCAAAAAAAAAAAAAGATCTGTGGTCCTCGCGTACCTTTAGGATTCATTGAGAGCGTCACGATGGGGGTATGCATGAGGCAAAAGCCACCGAAGTAGCTGCACCTTGTAGTCACGTGGTAATAAACTCTGAAACGCAGGTTAAAAATCACGTGATAGAAAACTCCCTACGTGGTAAAACTGGATTTCGACATCCTTTTACTACTTGCCTGAGAGGTGGTGGTAAAACTATGTCATGTACCATCTTTTACTCCTACACAAGGTAGTAATTTTTAACGCAAGAGAGTTTTAAGAGGTCATGAGCCGCAAAAACCCCAAGCTTGTATAGTTTTTGCTTACAGTGTAGGTTACGCAGAGCTACAATGATTCTTGCGAATTCTTCTATAAAGATGGATATAGAATTTGAATTCTATATAGATCTTTGAATTCTATATCCAGAAAAAATTACCAACCTGGAGTAGGACGGAAATTTCAATTGTATGTTTTTCTTTTTCTTCACTTAGATAAGCATCAATCGCTAAGACTGCCTGTATAGCCGTAAGGTGCATGCGATCTTTTATATCTAGCAGGAAATATTCCTGCGAATAAAACAGGAAGTTATTCAGAATGTAACCACTGGAGGCAAGAACGTAGTTGAGCGCTAGATTTGAGGCGGGCATTTGATGCAAGCTCTCATAGACTACTACTGTAAGAACTTAAATCATTGAATTGTGGTGCTCAAACATTTTGCTATATCACATTATTTCTTTTCAACTGTACAGCAACGATTGGCCAGGAGAACATACGCTTCCTAAAATTTCCATTGCCGAAGAGAGGCACACTGCAAGGCACAGTCCTTTCTTCACTCCTCTTTATAGAGCGATGAATCGACTAGCAAAGCAGCTGGAACGAATGCCTGACCTCCAATTCACGCTCTACGCCGATGATATAACTCCCTGGGTCAACAAACGCTTACTGGGAAAGAAGGAGCAAGCTTTACAAGAAGCTATCAACACCATCTAGGCGTTTGCTGAAGATAATGGCATGACATATGCACCAGATAAATCAGAATTTATCTGCGTACATGGCAGAAACTGTAGAAACAAATCAGTCATACAACTAAGCTTAGAAGATCAAAAGCTGCCGGAGAGACAAACGATGAGAGTATTAGGTTTATGGTTGGAAAGCAACAAAAGTGCAAGCTATACAATCAAAATGCTGAAATGTACACTGAAAACATCGCTCGAATGATTCACATAATAATAAGAAAGGGCAAAGGACTAAACGAAGGAGAAACTCTACGCTTAATACAAGCCTTCATCCTTAGTAGAGCCACATATGCACTACCGTATCAGGAGCTCACACTAACGGAAATCGAAGAGATTGACTTGATAATACAGGGAGCATACAAAGCTGCCTTAAGTATACCGCTTAATGCACCCAATGACAAAGTGGAAGTGGTCGGTGTGTACAACACTTTCGAAGGGCCTGCGGCAGCAACACTTCTCTCGCAGAAGAAACGACTATGCCTCACAACGGCAGGCACTACCCTACTAGACCACAATACGGCCGGGAGAACATTACTACCATGCTTAGGGAAACACGCCAACACATGACCATCTGCCCTATTCGGCGAAACATGAGTAAGTTGTACCGTGGGGCGAGAAGACAAGCTAGAGCTCGTCCGCTTCGAAAAAGTTTGGCGAAAGACACGAAGTTGTATACACCAATGCTGCTAAATCAAACAAGAGCTGCGTTATAGTAGCAGTTCAACCAGTGCCGCTTACCGCTAAAACTGTCGCAGTGTCAATTAAAACAACATGTACAGCGATGGTGGAGGCGGCGGCGATTGCATTAGCTGTTCGAACTAAAGAAGCAGAGAACGCTTCCCCATTAGTCTTGTCTGATTCCCAGTAAGCCTGCAGAATGTTTCGCCACGGTGCACTACCGAATGTCGCCTTGAAAATATTAGGTGTCAGGCTGATACACGACCTAGGTATAATTTGGTGCCCAGGCCATGAGGGTGTCTCGGGTAATGCGCTGGCGCGCAGTTTCGCTCGTGATTTGAGCAACCGAGTGAACAACGACAATGATTATCAGTATGAACCTTGCACTGCACGTGGTATACTCGAGCATTAACGAAGACAAGACCTCGGTATGCCCTTCGCACAAATCGCTTAATGCTGACGAAGCTCGCCACGTTAGTCAAATTCAGGTTGACACCTATTCACATTTGTAAAGGCGGCATTACATAAACTCCAATGCATATGTAGACCAATGTCCGTGGTGCGAGTCACGACCGACGTTGCAACACGTCACATAGGACGGCCGGAAGAAGGCTAGGGAGGTTCAGTCGCCTTTGATACGCTACTGGGGAAGCCTTGGGAGGCCGTTCTCGCCCGACATGACCTAATGACCCAAAAGGGTCTCCTGGATCAAGCCTGGCGAGCTGCAGCGGCCACTGGTGTCCTGAAATGGGAAAACCACCCTTGACATTCTCCCCTCCCCATTTGTGTTCTTTTATGTATAAATAAAAATGTTGCATTATCATCATAGCGTTTAATAAGCCGAGCGACATTAGTTTAGCATTGTTTGAAAAAATAATATCAAGCCCCCTTTTAATAGAGTTGTTGCTATTACTGATTGCACACAGGTTATTAGTTTGAACGTTTATTTTGTCAAGAACGTCTTCTATAACTAAAAATTCAGGCGTTTGAAATTCTCCAAAAAGCAAGTGAAGATGAGCAACCAAAACTGTTAGTGAACGCCAACCGGTATTTACACAGCCTAAGAAATGGCTGTACTGCTAATAATTTAATCTGGATAGCAAATGAAGAGAGCCTAGCTTCCATATAAAACATCTTGGCTGCAACAAAGTGCGGAAGATCTAGGCGTAATCTGAGAGCTTCTTTTCGTGTACTACAGGGAACGAAGCTTACTTAGAAGGAGCTCTAGCTTATAAGCTACACCTAAATGCAAGCACTGGGTGAACATATATGCACTACGAGCATCTGGTTTATATCCTCTTCCTCCTCAAGTCGGCTTTGCCTTTCGCGGAATTTCCTAACCATCTGTCAGTTGCATGTTTCTGGGCATATACGTATTCAATCCCTCTTGTCTCTCTGTTGTTGTGTATCAGTGTATTCAAATTAAATATGAATGTTAATAAATTCAATCAAGTTGGTCTCTGAAAATGCCTCCGATTTCAGTGCGCTTGAGGACCGAGGTTTGTAGGAAATGCGACCTGCTTCCGAATCATTCAGAGATAATGGCCGGAGATTCTTCATTCTGTGACTTCACCCAAAACTTAACATAACTTTATTTTCCCTAAAGACCCCTCGAGGGGGTATTACATAAGGGGTGGCTTAACATTTAATTTATTATTGCCACAAGTTTTTTATTGCCTCAAGTTTCTATGTCGAAAAATAAACACATAATCGATCAAAAAACAATGATCAGCATTCAGTGGTGACGACATCATAGGGAAGGTCATTCCAGTCTTTTGCTGTCCGTACAAGGAAGGACATAGAAAAGGAGGTCGTCTTCATCCGCGGCCGGGCAACTTGAAGTGAATGACACGTGCGGTGAGATATGCGGGTCGTTGGGGCGATGTAGGGATGACGAAGCGTGCTGTGAAAAAACCTATGA
The DNA here is from genome assembly GCF_043290135.1 of Rhipicephalus microplus. NCBI lineage: Eukaryota > Metazoa > Arthropoda > Arachnida > Ixodida > Ixodidae > Rhipicephalus > Rhipicephalus microplus. Next base: position 58,223,988 of record NC_134705.1, on the reverse strand, counting down.
AAAAGGCCGAGACTTGAGATACAGCGGCGAATGTCAAGGCTTAAAATAGCCGATTCTTTTTTGAGCGATGTTACACTTGCATTGTATGAGTAAGAAGAATGAATTAACCAGATGGCACGGCTTTGAACTGCCTCGAGTGAGTCGATCAGATAGGCTTGGTGTGGGCTCCAGACTGCAGATGCGTATATTACAATTTGGATCGAATAAGGGACTTGTAGGCCTGTAGCTTGATATTTTTAGGCGCGTGCCGGAGGTGACGTTTCAGGAAACCCAGAGATTTGTTCGCTGATGATATAATGTTAGTAATATGCGCGCACCTGTTTAGATCATTACATATGGTGACACCGAGATACTTGTATGACTGCACGTGTTCGAGGGTAACGCTATCAATTACATAAGGTAACAGAAAAGGGTTGTGGCGGCGGTGAAATGAAACAGTCTTGCATTTCTTGGGATTAAGTTTCATGAGCCACAGGTCCCACGATTCTTGCACGTGGTTTAGGTCATTTTGGACAGCGGCTTGATCGGTGGGGTCGGAGATTGGGTGATATATTACGCAGTCGTCGGCTAACAAATGGATACACGAGGAGACACATGAAGCTATGTCGTTTATGTAAATAAGGAGGAGAAGGGGCCCGAGAATGGAGCCTTGGGGGACACCTGACGCTACTGGCACGGGACTAGAGTGTACTTCATCGATGAAGGCAAACTGCGAGCGGTTGGTTAGAAATTCCTCAATAGAATTTGCTATGTCATGATGTATATTTAAAGATTTAAGTTTCATTAAGAGCCGCTTATGAGGCACCTTGTCGAACGCTTCCGAGAAATCTAAAAGTATTGCGTCCGTCTGCAGATTAGTGTCAACATTGGCACGCAAATCCTCAACAAAGAGGGCTAATTGGGTTTTGCAAGAGTAACCTTTACGAAAACCATGCTGTGCGGGGTAGAAGAAGTTATTGCCGTCAAGAAAATGAATGACTTGTGAAAAGATGACGTGTTCCATGATTTTACAGGGTACGCTTGTTAAAGAAATGGGGCGATAGTTTAGAGGGCTATCTTTGTTACCTGATTTGAAGACCGGAGCGACCTTCCCCATTCTCCAGTCGGTTGGTAAGTGACCAGTCTGAAGTGACTGTGAGAATATCAGCAACAAAATAACTCAAGAAATACATTTAGTGTTTTTAGAAATTTTGAAAATAACTCCGTCCACGCCTGCTGAAGACAGTTTCAATTTTTCAATGACAGACAATATGCCCTCTGGGATAAATGTTATACGCCACATAGAAGACGGTACATGATTCGGTAACACAGGAAACGGCAAAGGGGTTTCGTGGGTAAACACAGATGAAAAAGCAGTATTAAAAAGCTCAGCGCTCTCAAAATTACCAATATCGTCACCCACTTCACTTTTCAGTGTAATGCGGTGCGTTTCCTGTGGTATAATTATTTTCTAAATTTTCTGGGGTTATTAGGAAGTATCTTGGGTAGGTCTGTGTGAAGAAACGAGTGCTCGGCGCTGCGTAAAGCGAGCAAATATGCTTTTTCAGCCGCATAGCATTTTTCCCAATTGTGAGCGCCGTGTCTTAGTTTTGCAGCCCTAAATAGCCGTTTTTCCTTATTTTCTAGTTTTTTCAAGGTTTTCGAGAACCACGGTTTCCTGGAAGACGTGCCAAACGTAGTTGTAGGCATGAACTTTCTTGCTAACTGCCATAATTTGTTTTCTAAAATTGTCCAGTTGTCTTCGACCGTTTGCTCGGAAGACGAGCTTCAACGTCTGGTAAAAAGTCTTGATGTTCCCTTTATCATACCGACTGATAGTCTTCGATTGAATCTGGCTGGGGAAGTGACTGAAATTGAAGACGGAGTGTATAATTTTATGGTCTCTGATTTCGCGCAGGTATGTAAGAGAAGATAGTGTTTCAGGATGTGTTGTTAATATCGAGTCTAATATGTTCGCTGAACTATTTGTCACGCGGGTTGGCTCCAACACCAGCTGTGTGAGGTTGAAGTTTAGGCAGATATTGACGAATTCTTTTGCTTCCGCGCTTGTTCCTGACAAAGCTGCCTGATTTTGCCAATCGATGTCTGAATAGTTAAAGTCGCCGAAAATTAGGACACGCGCGTTGGGATGTTTCAAAATGAGATGGTTCAATATGTTGTTAAATTTCTGTGAAAAGTCTGGGCTGCTTTGCGGGGGCCGATAGCACACTCCAAGTAGCACTTTTAGTGGCGTAGAACGAATGAGAAGCCATAGGATTTCTAAGTCTGTCGTAATGTCGACGACTGAACACGAGAGTAGCTTACTAGGGGCGATCAGAAGACCTCCACCACGGGCGCCTTTACGATCGTTACAAAAAACGTTGAAGTTCGAGAGATCGGTCAGAATTTCATCGTCTGTGACGTCCCCAGAAAGCCACGTTTCGGTGAGCACGACTATATTGCTGCTAGATGACGAGACAAGAACATAATTCCTCGCGTTTTGAAAGGAAGCTGCACACGTCAGTGTAGACCTCGGAAGCAGTGATATTTGCTCGGGCGTCATTACAGGGGCGGTGTGGCATTTGGCGATCCTGCCTGGTTTACTGTGGGATTTATTTGACTCTTTGCGATACTTCATCGAATGCATACTTCTTTGAGCCACGAAACAACATTTTGTAAGGGCAAGAAAAACCGGTCCACTTGTTTCTAGTGAAGGCTATCAGGTGTTTTCGTGCATTTTGAACCGAACGTGAGAAATCCTGCCTGATTGCGTTAGTTGTACCTTTCAGTTTTTTGCCGGTAGAAAAGATCACTTCGTTAGTTTCAAAAGATGTATATCTTACTATGATAGGATGCTGCAGGCCAGTCTTGTAGCGGCCGAGCTGATGCACCCTTTCAATTTCCTTTGTGTCAATTTTTATGTTGAGGTGCTCCCTGCAGAGGTTCATAATTAATCCTTCCGATTCCGAGGAACTTTCAGAGTGGTTAGTATCTGTAAGTCCGTTAAATAGCAGGTTGTTGCGTTGCGAGCGATTTTCCGCGTCCTCAAACCTGGCCTCTAAAGTTTATATGTGACGGCTGCTGGCAGCCGTACTGGTCTGTAATGTCACTAGTTCTGATTGCACAGTTGAAAGGGTTTTGTAGTGCGCCTCCAACTGTGCTATTCTGTCACTTAGTCCACGAATAGCTTTTTTCAGTAGTATGCAGTGGTACGTTTAAGTCTTGCACTTCGGAAGGAA